>NC_134083.1:31934643-32596309 GCF_000715075.1 Nicotiana tabacum
GCCCGCGGTCCTGGGCCTGGACCGGCCCACTTGCTAGGCCTAACTCATACTATACTTATACACCTTGCGTGCAGATTTCTGATGTTGATGTTGCTGCATACGATGAGAGTTGGATCTGAAGATGTACCTGCGATTCAGTCGCAGTTGCCTCTTGTTCTAGGTAGCTTTAGAATTTTTAAATACGTTCATGTATATTTCAGACAAATGGCATAATTTTATTTCACACTAATTTTTGTAAATTCTAATCTTAGGAGCTCATGATTTGTACTATCAGTCATTGGGGAGTGTATCAGAGTCGGTTAAATATTAATTGAATCGGATTATTGTTATTTGACTTACTTAGCGGGTGTGGTTAGGTCTAGTTGGATTTTTGGTTGTGACATGAGTCCACCCCTCCCCAACATTAAAAAAGAAAAGAAAAGAAGACGAATTGGAACATTGTATAATCCTTGTGGAATCGGCTAAAAAATGCAGCCGCGTGTATACTGCAATGTTAATCCTCGCGCGCATACCTACTAATTTAGTGTACCTGAGATGCATTTCCTTTTGCTCCGCTAAAAGACATAATTATATGAATTGGATTAGCTAGACTCCAAAGTTTTTAAACATAGGATAAAACGGGGGAATGAAACTAGTATAATATTGCTGCATTAGCCGAAGTCAAGGGAAGATCTGATTGAGGGAATTAACCTGTGCCTATTATCTCCCAGCGAACAGAGAGCCACTGTTGGGAGAAAAATCTGCACTCAGAACCTTGGCACTTAAAATACAAACATCCTCAAGAATTATTACTAAGAGAGGAAGAGAGTAGTTTTTGGGTCAACACTTCTTTTGAGGTATGGGAGATTATAACCAGATGTACCTAACATGTAAAGTTAGATTAATCTGTACCTTGTAGTGGTATCAATCAAAAGGCATCCACCAACATTCAGGCTCATGAGTCACGAATAAGGTGACTGATTATGAGAAAACACAGGTCTCTTTAGAAGGTTAATATTGTTATGATTATGATTATTATTGCCGTAAAAGATTCTACTTAAATTCCAGCAAGCGCAATAAACTCTTCTGTTTATTCTCCTCATGTCCTATCTTCATAATTGTTTCTGGAGTATATCTATCACTAGATATATACATTCATTTGTTGACATTTTAATGACAACAAAATAAGAGGATGCAAGTTCTACAAAATTACCAGAAAAGAAACTATATCGGTGACCTACAGTGATTATCTCAAGTTAGGAGTTTGGTTGAATGAACACATATAACATAGAAACTTTTAACTATGGAACAGAACCTAGAAACTGGATGCTAGAAGAATGAGAGGCCCATTTTCAAACAAGTAAAAGAAGAAAAGCTACTGAAAATCTGTTACCTTAAGCTCTTATCTTGATTCTATACATAAACATGTTCCTCAGATGCCTCTCGTTAGGGATGTACAAAGAAAACTGATAAACCGCACCAAATCGATAATCCGAGTCAAACCGGAAAAAAAACTCTATGTGGTTTTGTTTGATTTGGTTTGGCATTGGAAAATAAAACCTAACCATAATTTGTTTGGTTTGGTTTTAACTATTATTTCAAGTTTAGACTTAACATTCTTGAATGATAAATAAATTTTATAGCCCATATTTATAATGAAAATGCATAACTTAATTTATCTTTTTCTGTAGTGCTTAGTTATGTAATTAATATTAATACTTATTAACTATACTTATTTTGGCATGACCTATACTGTATTTTTAGATTATGTTAATTTTTATTATGGCTTATTAATTAGCAATATTTGTTTTATGTAATTTTATTATTTTATCTTTATTATTGAATATTTTAGTATAATGCTATGACTTATCTCATATTATTGTATTAGTTTCTTGGAAAACACATTATATAGTTGTATTTTATAAGGACTTAAGAAATATTTGGAGCACAAGTTACATATTATATGCTATGAAAACTTTACCGGAAAAAAATCCGAAAATCTGAGATTGAAAAATCCGAATTTGTTGGTTTTGCTTGGTTTATAAATTTAAAAACCTGACACCATTAGTTTGGTTTGATAATTGAAAAATCCGAACCAACCCGATATATGTACACTCCTACCTCTCATTTGCATCGAAAACACTAGGACATGCATAAACTCTTCAGGGGTATGTAGCATTAATGGCTATTTCATTCCAATGCAGGTGCAAACATATTCAAATATCACAAAACAGGTAACATACCAGAAAGGCTAATAAGAATGACAGATTCCTCAAGTCAAAATAATGTTGAATGGAGAATAAGCTAATAACTTTTCCCTTCTCACTTCTTCATAATCCAAGGGATATACAATCAGTAGATAAGAAAAACTTCTAGAACATGAGTTCATGAACTCCAAATAAGAAAACCTCAAACTAATCGAGAAAACAAAGTAACCTAGTTTGAACAAAGGCATATACTTGGCTAAACCACATGTATTTTGTTCACAACAGAAAATAGCATTTGAAGGCGTATGTGCATTTTTTTGTTGGGAAGAAAAACCCCATCTTAATTATGAATTTCATGGAGCTTTGCCTACAGATAGAAGAAGAGGAAATGGAGAAGAAGAAAGACTCATATGTTCTGTTCTCAGACCAAAGTGTTTTCGATATAACCTATATCACATAGGTTATATTCAGTGGAATTGTTTGGAACACCCAAAACCTTTGGATCAAGCAAATCAGTTCATGGTAGATTAAATATAGGCCATTTGATAATCTTAATACTAGAAACTTCCCTCACGTGAATAACATGTGAGGGAATATAGTTAGTTGAGTAGAAGAATAAATTTGTTATTAGTAGGCAAATTAGAATAGGACAAGTGTACAAAGTTTCTCTTTCCTGCCATTCTTTATTCTTCAGATGTAAGTGTATATATACATGTAGGGGTCGTTTGGTAGGGTGTATAAGAATAGTGCGGAATAAGATGTATTAGTAATGTATGGATCAGTAATGCATGTTTTAGTAATTCAAGCATTAGTTATGCAGATATTATTTCGTATCTACTGTTTGGTGTGGTGTATTAAAATTATAATGCATTGCATAAATTTTAAGAAAAATAGTTGTTTACAAAAATGCCCTCCATATTCTCTAGCTTTAAGGGACTTTACGGATAATTTTGTCCTTAACCATACTAATGCATGCATTAATAGCCTTGGTATTACTAATGCCATGGCTTTCTATACAATACTTATGCATATGATAATACCAAGTATGATGTATAACTAATACACAGATTTAAAAAATATACCAAATAAGATATTAATAATGAATAGAGCTAATTGTCACGGGCCCAAATCCTTATGTTGGGTAGCGGCACCTGCTCGCTCGTGCGGCGCCTACGGCTCCCCTCGCCGCGGGCCAGCCTTCTTCCTTTCCCAGGATTTTCCAAGCACGATCATGTGCCTGTTGGTGGGACTCGCCCGTAGGCTCGCCCCAACTTGTGCCGCCCGTAAGATGCCTAGGCCCTTGGCCCTAGACATGTCGTGACACTTCATCTTAGGATCACTATCCATGCGCGCCCTGGGGGATTGGTTTAGGACATGCCTTGTCATTAGCCCAAGACTAAGCATCGCTCCCGCGTGCACAACCCAATCCTCAAGCTTGACACTCGCCTAGTGCATCCGCGACTAGCTCGTGCCTCGCCCGAGTAAAGCAACCTTTAGCCTATGGCCATTGTCATGCGCGTCTTTCGTGCCATGCCCATACATAGCCCTCTTGCAGCACGCTTCCATTCTGAAGTAGTGCAGTGTCACCCACACCTGCACCTTTAGGCCAACAAACCCTTGCTTGCATGGTTAAACCAAAGTCATGCTCACAAGTCAACACATAATGCCCCTATGACAGGTGCGTCAAGTATCCAATCGGCACGGAGGTCTCGTTCCAACATTCGGCAGCCCGCGGGGCTGGCCTTTCCACACATCGAGCCTCCAGCACCACTTTGATGCCCAACGGAGGCCCGAAGGCGTTGCGCCATCCATACGAGTTCCCAAACTCGTGTAGATACCTTTGACACTCCTTTGAGTCATCTAGGCAGGCCCTTGAAGTTGCCCCCAAGGCAGCTCGTTCTATACGGCTCGGTGGCAGCACGTATGGGGGAGGCAGGTCGGAGCTTTCATCACCTATACCCCCTTATATATGCTTAAAATTAAAAAGCCCAAATTGCCCGAGTAGACTGCTCTACGTCAGACCATCAGAAGGCCTTTTCTCACCAGTTCTTGGCCGAAATCACAACTCCAAAATGCGAGTTGTGACATCCTCCCACACTCATAATGTCATCGTCCCCGATGACACATCATGGCTTAAGACATCCCGGAGTCTGCCCCCTCAGGTATGCCCATTCAAGCTCCCTTTGTCCTGTGGGTTGGACTTCCTCGAAGTCCTTTCTCAAAAGGAGTCGTGCCCCATGCACTTCTCCCCCAAGTATCTTCCAAGCGTGCCTCTGCACTTCACCTCCATTCGGTGTTCACTTGGAAAGTGCCTCCGCACTTGCACCCTCTGGTGTCTAACTTTGTGATTGACCCACACTAGTCAATCACACCATGACCCTCACGACCTTCATGTCCGTCTAAAGCTTTCCTTCACAGGTTAGCACATCAATGTGCTCTTTTGACGTCTCTCCCGTAGCCTTTTGCTCCCGTAGCCTTTAGATGCCCTTGGCATGGCTCCCGTAGCCTTTCGCTCCCGTAGCATTAAGACACCTCGTGGCATAGATCCCGTAGCATTCCGCTCCCGTAGCTTTCCTTGCCCTCACTACCTTGAAGATGTGTTCGCTTCTAGACCTACGACTTCACCCATATGCCTCTTGCATAGGCGGGATCCTCCCACACTCAATGTGGAGGATACATCTTAGCTCTATCGTCCCACTTGGTATTCGGCCAGCACTTGGGACGACCTTTGGTGAGTACTACATTCCCAAAGTCATAGCATCGCCGCATTTCCGAACAAAGCTCTTTGTTTTTCAGTTGTCACTTCCTCAGCAAGTAGCCAATGCTCCCGGTAATAGTTCAATACTCGCCCTATAGACAAGCACCCTCTTGGCCCTGCTAGCACGACTTCCCGATTCGGTGTGCCTCGCACTTGGACACTCACGGTCCCCGATCATTCGACATACCTCTTTCCAGAATGATGACACCTTTTAACTTGGAAACTCGCCCCATTTCGAAGACCCTCGAATCCGTTTCCTCACCTTGGCAATGCCCTCAGGCAACCCAAAGTCTTCTCCCGAAGGAAAGACACTCAACATGATGCATCGCACGCATCCTTGGCAAGATCTCCGCTATGATCATGCCCCAAATTTATAGTCCAAGGCTCCCACTCTTTCGCAATATGGTTGCACGACCTGACAAACATGGCATTCTCTTAGCCATCTGACTCATCGGCATATCACCTCATTCAGTAGCGACCTAGACTTCGAAAGACAATGGAATCACTCATCCCTTTCGTCGACCATCAGTATCGGGTTCTCGATCTCTGGTGGCATCTGAACATCAATCTCTGCTTTGACGTGATCTCGGCACTGACATCTAAAATGCACTCGCCATATCCACCCTTTGCCTTGACGTTGTGCCATGGCATAATATGGCCTTAATCAGCTCTGATACCAAGTGTCACAGGCCCAAATCCTTACGTTGGGTAGCGGCACCTGCTCGCCCGTGCGGCGCCCGCGGCTCCCCTCGCCGCGGGCCAGCCTTCTTCTTTTCCCAGGATTTCCCAAGCACGATCCTGTGCATGTTGGTGGGACTCGCCTGTAGGCTCGCCCCAACTTGTGCCGCCCCTAAGATGCCTAGGCCCTTGGCCCTAGACATGTCGTGGCGCTTTATCTTAGGATCACTATCCATGCGCGCCCTGGGGGATTGGCTTAGGACATGCCTTGTCCTTAGCCCAAGACTGAGCATCGCTCCCGCGTGCACAGCCCAATCCTCAAGCTTGACACTCGCATAGTGCATCCGCGACTAGCTCGTGCCTCACCCGAGTAAGGCAACCTTTAGCCCATGGCCATTGTCATGTGTGTCTTTCGTGCCATGCCCATACATAGCCCTCTTGCAGCACGCTTCCATTCCGAAGTAGTGCAGTGTCGCCCACACCTGCACCTTTAGGCCAACAGACCCTTGCTTGCATGGTTGAACCAAAGTCATGCTCACAAGTCGACACATGATACCCCTATGACAGGTGCGTCAAGTATCCAATCGACACGGAGGTCTCGTTCCAACATTCGGCAGCCCGCGGGGCTAGGCCGTTCCACACATCGAGCCTCCAGCACCACTTTGATGCCTAACGCAGGCCCGAAGGCGTTGCGCCATCCATACGAGTTCCCAAACTCGTGTGGATACCTTTGACACTCCTTTGAGTCATCTAGGCAGGCCCTTGAGGTTGCCCCCAAGGCAGCTCGTTCTATACGGCTCGGTGGCAGCACGTATGGGGGAGGCAGGTCGGAGCTTTCATCACCTATACCCCCCTTATATATGCTTAAAATTAAAAAGCTCAAGTTGCCCGAGTAGACTGCTCTACGTCAGATCATCAGAAGGACATTTTCTCATCAGTTCTTGGCCGAAATCACAACTCCAAAATGCGAGTTGTGACATAATGCTTGCACATAGATGAAATACACAGAGAAAATTTTGTAGTTCATTCTTCATTTCTTACATTTTTCACAGATAAAACAAGGCAGGATAACATCAATGAATGCGAGATTCACATTATGCCAGTAATACCCCTTTTATCGAAATCTAATGCACATCACATACCTCGTTTAGTCCAGATTCTCAAATACGTTTATCCCGATCATGTTCATGAATATTTCGATAATCAAAAGATAAAGAAATATAGCAAGTTGAACAGAGCAACTTTTTCCCTTTATACTGTGCTGATATTGGTAGTACTTGTTTCCAGCACAGCTTTTATCAAATAATAACTTGCAAGTAGAGCTATCATCAGAAATTTATTGGTTTCATTTGCTAGCGTCAGACAGGAGCAATATTGAAAAGAAAAGGAGGAAACCGGGTAGTGCGAAATTTAGCCAAACAATATTATAATGACAATAACAAAGACAATGCAAGTTGATAATAACGAATAGGGGTGGCAAAATGGTTAAAAGAAAATAATTAACCACCTATATTATCCATTAAAAAATGAGTTGAATAATGAACTTTTTAAAAACGGGTCAAATATGGATAAGAATCATATTATCAATTTAGAAAATGGGTAACCAATGGGTCTAATTTTTATATTTATAAAGCCTCAAATTGGGGGTTCCTCAAGTTAGGGAGACTAAGAATTCTCCCAACAGTGATCATATGCAAGAAGTAATGGATAATATGAAACTATATTATCTGCCGGTTAATCTATTTTTTATCCGTATTAAATATGAGTCGGGTCGGATAAATTATCCGTTTTTTCATTACCCCTTTTCGACCTGAACCATATCCGACCCGACCCGCCCGTTTGCCACCCCTAATAACGACAATTAAAGTAGATAAAGAAGACACAAATATTCGGTCAAAGTGACTTACGTCCACAAGCAAAGATGAGCAATTTTACTATACCAATAAGAGTACAAAAAAGAGTACAAAATTAGAGTAAATACTCTAATTAATCCCAAATACTCTAAGAGAATAACCTCACAAGATCACTCCAAAGAAAGGGTTCACACAAGTTCTTTCCAACACCTAACTCCCATACAAAACATTATTAATAAAGATGAAAAGGAAAAAAATAAGAAATGAAGACTCAAGTCTTGTTGGTGTGTTTAAAATGAACTAATGTCATTTTCTTTTATAGGCAAAAATGTCTTGGCCTCTTAGTTGTAAAAGAAAAGATACAACTTGTGCAAATGATATCCACCACACAATGCAATATTTTTGGGTCCCAAAGAATATTGCCAACAAAGTCTACACTTTGCAAATATACTTATACTTATGTGAGATGGACTCCATTAGAACAAAAATATTGGCCATATTACAGAACTTGTGCCATAGTTAAAGCAATAATCAATTCAATTAACAATTACTGCACAAAATTAACACCAACTTCAAACAGTATAAATAGATCAGGATAGTCAGTAGAGCATGAATACTAGATGCAACAACGACCCAATAAAATCACACTAGTGGGGTTTGGGAAGGATAGTGTGTACGCAGATCTTAACCCTACCTGAGGAAGTAGGGGGACTGATTCCGAAAAAATAACATCTAGCATGAATACTAGATGCATTGGCTTATATATCTCCTAGCACTCTCAATTTTGAGCAGCTCGAAAAAGAGCTCTGTCCCCTAATTCCATTTTTTGTGTCAGTTTGCCAGTAGCTAAATCCAACTTGAAAACTTGAAAATTTGTTGTCACCTAAGTTGACTCACTATCGACCTCAATATTATTCAGTAGCTCCTCCTCATGATGATCTAGGATGCATATCAGCGGAATCATGTACTCCCTATTTAGGCTTAAGTGGCGTACCTCTTCAACTTGTCTCACAACTATAAACAATGATCCAAATGATTCTACAATGTAATGCCAGTCAAAATATCGATATTGTTTGACCAAAAAGTATGACCTTTCGGCTAAAACTATTATATTTATGTAACAACATGTTAAACCTAGTTAAAGATAATAGTTCTAGATGTGAATCTTGAAAACATGTGTAAGGTGGGACATATCCCGTAAAGGGTTGACAATAACAAGTTAAATAGTCATAAAGTATAAACAACAATAAATAATGACCTGAGTGATTATTCCTCCCGACAATGGTGAGTGATAGATAGATCTTAGAACATTTGAAATCTTCTCGGATCTGATGGAAAAGTGTAGGATAATATGAACAAAAATCTTGATAAAAAGGTGTTCTTTGTATCTTTTCAAGAGAGAGAGAATATCATTTTGCCAAGTCTGCTCTTATCAAAATGATAATCACCTGCACCTATTCCTTATCTTTTTTCCTATTTATGTGGGACATACACCCAATAAACTCTAATAGTACTAGTACAAAGAATATCCAATGAAATATTCTCTTTAATATCCTACCCTAATAAACTAGCCATTACAACTCTTTTTTGCAGTGCTCGACATCGACCATCTTTTGCATCTCGCTCATGAGCTTTGCCATCTCCTGGTCGACCTCGGCTGACTCTTTTCTAGATGTTACCTAGTCCCAAGTACTGAGACAGATTTCGACCTATATAGTTAGTCCCTCCGTTTAATAAGGCCGCCCCCGACGACCTTGATGAACAGATTCAGTTTATCTTGTTTGGCGAAATTAGGCGAGTAGGTCGAGTAGTGACATTTTAGACGGGATGACGACATGACCTTTCGTGGGCCGCGACTTTCGAGGTCACATCATTTTTATTCCAGAATGACGTCATGACATTATGTATTTTTTTGATGTTTTGCGTCGTTTCTCGTGCACTTGTCATTTCGATACCAGGGCTAGGTAATGATGGCCTGATTTCTCGGTTTGATGCTTTAATTATTATAAATAGGGAGATGAGGACATTCGTTCGAGTTTTGCATATTCTTCATATCGAATCCCTTTGTCTTCTTCTCCTTACTTCATTGTTACGTATCCTCTTTATTGGTCTTAGTAATTCTTGTTGCTTCTAATAGTTCCTTGCCTGAATATCCTCTCTAAAAAATATGGCTAATGTATCCTCTGGTTCCGGCGTGGGAACTGACCATGTTTCTTTGGCGCTGCTTATGCCCTATCGCGCTGAAGGCGTCTCTGTCGCCGTTGAAGATGAGAATTTTCCTACGGTGGAGGAAATAATTCCTCGTAGTGAGAAAGTTAGGTCCGACTTTTTAAAGACACCTAAAGGCGAGCTCGAGGTCTCGGAGTCAGCGATGAAAGAGGTCGATTTAGCTGAGCTAAGGGAAAAATTCAATATTCCTGCCCACATCGATCTGGTCCCAGCGGGCCGTGATATGGTACAAATCCACCGCCCCGGATATTGCATGTTCTATGCATATCATTTCCATGTTGTCTATACTCTTCCCCTTCTCTCGTTGGCGGAGGAATTTTGCCGCTACTATGGTGTTTGCCCGGCCCAACTCTCTCTGTACATTTACAAGCTTATTAGGATGCTCACAAAATTTGCGGAATTGGTCGGGGTCGAGGTTACGCTCTGCCATCTGATGTATCTCTTCGCCCCTATTTTTTACAAGGGGACGATGTTGCACCTTCGTCACCGAGGAAGTAAATGCCTGGTGGTGAAGATGGATGACAAGGCAAATCGTCAGTTCTGGCTCAATTACTTTTTCGTCAGAACCGAAGACCTGGTGACCAACGCGAACGGCTTCCCTGAGACTTGGAATTACACTCGTAAGTATCTATTCTATTTTTTTTGTTGCTAAAAGCACTTGATCAGTCTTGGTCGCCGTCTCTGACATTTTGTTTCTTCTTTGTACATCCAAGACTATGCCCCCTCCTTTGGTCGGGGACATTTCGAACTGGCTTGGTCGGGTTCTGCCTCACATTGTAAGGATTCTCGAATGGCCGGGCTTTCTCAGGAAGTTCGGGCCTGCTTCTTCCTCGGCCGGTGAGTTCATCTGTATAAATTTGTTGATAACTTGTCATCATAGTCGCTTGCTCGTTGCAGTTTATTCTTGGTGGTGATACCCTTCAATCTTTCTTTTTCACTTCGAGGATCTTCGAAGAGGCCGAAGGCTCCTCCTCCTGCATTTCATAAGAGGAAGTCTGCCTCTTCTTCGGCGTCTATTCCCATTGTGACCGCGGCTAGGCATGTCCGGTCGTCTACTTCTCTTCCTTCTTCCATTGTGGCCATGTTTGCTCTGTCGTCGGTCTAACCTGCTGCTGCCTCAGCATCGGTTTCTTCTCCACATGCGGACATATTGATAATAGAGCTTTCGGCTTCCCCTTTGTATCGCCTAGTGATGGGGTCAACCGGGATATGGATTCAGTAAAGGGTGATTTCGTTATCCGTGAGACGGCGACAATAGTGCTTGAAGATGACATCGAGTCGTTGTCTGAGATTCCTCATTCGGTTGAGGCCGTAGAGGGCGTGTCCCTTCCCGATGTCAGAATGGAAGTTGAAGCACCGTATGCGAGAGTCTCTGATATTTTATGGCAAGATGAGCCATCGGCCTCGCGACCGGCTGATGGTCCTTCTTCGTTGGCCGACAGTAAAGGAAAAAGCGTTGCCGAGGATGGCTATGAGACGGGCTCTGATATTGACACTGATGAGGTGAGGAAGATGTGGGAGTGTTTTACCCGACTCGAAGTAAGACTGAAGGGGTCCACGCGGACCATTGCAATCCCCATGGATCGAGATTTGTTGGTAAATACGGAGAACGTGGTTCCTTCCCTTGGTCCCTTCTATTCTGACGTGGAGGGTAAAACCCTTGAAAAATGGATGACGCTACTTTATCAAGAAGCATAGCCGGCCTCTCTCTTAGGGTAAGCTTCTCGACTTCTTTCGTTTTTGTTTGTCGAGTTCAACGTTTAGGCTTCGTTCTTACTCTCCATTTTCCTTTTCTTTCTCTTTCAGACTGTGATTTTGGAAATTGAAAGTTCCCAAAGAGAGAAGAGGCGTAAGGCTATTTTCTGAAGATGGGGCAAAATTACTGCGAGTACCGTGGCAAGCACCGCGCGATTTATAGGTGGTTTGGTGAGGGAAGCAATTTCTAGGCTCTCCGAGACGAACTAAAGGAAAAAGATGATGAGCTAGTGAGGGTCATCAAAATATGCAGCGTTCTTGAGGGGGCGCTAAGAGATAAAGAAGATAAGCTTGAGGTTAGTAGGGGGTCGAAGCCCAGTGCGGCGATCTCCAAGCCCAGTTGGTCTCGTTACGTACCGAGCTCGGGGAGTGTGAATTCAAAGTGGATGCTTTAAGTGGCAAGGTTGCCGAGAAGGCAGTGGATCTCGAGAAGGAGGAGTTAGCTCGGTCGGGGGCTATGAGGAAGACGAAGGCTTTGGAGATCGTAATCAGTGTTCTTCGTTCCGAGCGAGAGAGTGCCTTGGAGACGGCCAGACTCAAAGAAGAGCGGCTTGATGAACGGAATGGAGAATTAGAGAAAGAGGCTTCTGGCATTTGTGATCGAGTCGACGCTCTTGAGGCCGAGAAGGCACAATTATTGGCTCGACCATCCTCCTCCCGCACTTCTAATTTCCCTGATGTTCCTCGAGATTTTTACGAGGAGTGGATTCATGTCGAGGCCCAACTGGATATATTTAGAGATCTGATGAGGGAGGGAATCATTTCAGAAGCCGTACTCGAAGATGCTCGTATTAAGGCACATGGAGCTCGGGTCGCTTGTGGCTACGATCCTGCTACATCAGAGGCCGGTGACGATGAGGGGTATGTAGGCGTGGATCGGATTGAAGAGGACGCCTGGTATGAGGATGAGTATCCTGAGGGCGATGGTGATGGGGCAGATAGGGATGCCCTAGGTGATCAAGCCGATGACACTGTTGGGCCTGGCGGCGATTAGTAGTTTTTATTTTCCTTCTTTTTGTTTTACCGCAAACTTGTGCATTTTTTGTAGGCGTCTTATCGATCCTTTGTAAAAAATATTCTAAGTATGAAATACCGGTTTTGTTATTTGTACCTGATTCTTTTTCTTCGGTTCGAGCTTGTATGCTTTTGATCTTGTTACTTGGTTGCCTTGGTTTTATTAGTCATAATCACTTAGCTCGAGTAGGGTTGAACATATCCTTAATTTAATTATGGTCGCAGGTCAAAAGGTGTTAGTTCGATCGAGGTCGAAACAAAACCTAAGTTTGATTATGGACGAAGGCCAGTAGATGTTAGTTCAAACGAGGTCGAACATATTGTATGTTTAGTTATGGCCGAGGGCCGGTTAGGTGTTGATCCGAACGAGGTCAAATATAACCTATACTTACTTATGGCCGAGGGCCGGTTAGGTGTTGATTCGAACAAGGTCGAATATAATCTAAACTCAGTTATGGCCGAGGGCCAATTAGGTATTGATTCGAACGAGGTCGAATATAACCTATACTTAGTTATGTACGAGAGCCGGTTAGGTGTTGATTCAAACGAGGCCGAATGTAACCTATACTCAGTTATGGACGAGGGCCGGTTAGGTGTTGGTTTGAACGAGGTCGAATGTAACCTATACTCAGTTATGGTTGAGGGCCGTTTAGGTGTTGATTCGAACGAGATAGAATATAACCTATACTCAGTTATGGCCAAGGGCCGGTTAGGTGTTCCCCTAGATACGACATTTTGTCGGTGTTGTGATCTTTAAGGCAACGTTGGTTTAGTTGTACATCTGGAGAAATCGAAATAAACTTCATGCATTTGTGTTTTATTCATACACTTGGAGAAATTTACATATTTTTTCGGACATTGGCTGGCATTTCAGTCCCTGTTCCAGTCCTAGTCTATCCAGTCCCTTCATTGGTCAATTTGGAGAAGTATTGAGAGGTCGAGCAATGAACTAACCGGCCCATGCGCACTTCGACCTGAAGTGTCCCCTCCGCCGCCTCATTAAAAACGTCCTTGAGAAAATCCAATTGGGACAAAACTCAAGTGAGGGAAAAAGAGTATGACTTTGGGACGTTTTATCTCTTAAAAGTTGAAGTATTTGAGATGTGCAATGCTCCAGTTGTTTGGTAGTGGCTTTCCTTCCATTGTTTCTAGTTGGAATGACCCTTTGTTCGCTGTTGCCGTGATTTTGTACGCGTCGTCCCAATTTGTTCCTAGTTTACTTTTCGTGTGGTTTTGCTTGCTTGTGTTTTAGCTTTAAGCACATAGTCCCCGACTTTGAGTGGCCTGATCTTTGCCTTTTTGTTATAATAGCATTTTGCTTGTTGCTTTTGGGCGATCATCCTTACGTAGGCCATATCTCTTCGTTCTTTGACCTCGTCGAGCTCCTGCCTTATGCTTTCATCGTTACTGGGTCTGCTTTCATGGGAGTATCTTAGGATGGGCTCCCCGGCTTGACCGATATTACTGCATCAGTCCCATAGACCAATGAGTAGGGCGTCTCTCCTGTGCTCGTCTTTGGCATTGTTCGGTAGGCCTAGAGTACTTCTGGTGATATTTCCGGCCACAATCCTTTGGCGTCTTCGAGTTTCTTCTTCATGATGTTCAGTATTGACTTGTTGGAAAACATCCTCGCTCCCTGAAGCTGATCAAATAAATCATCAATACGAGGCAGAGGATGCTTGCTCTTGATTGTAACTTTGTTCAACTGCCTGTAGTCGATGCACATCCGCATAGTAACATCTTTTTTTTTCACAAACAGAACCGGTGCACCCCAAGGAGACACACTAGGCCTAATAAATCCCTTATCAAGAAGTTTTTGAAGTTTCTCTTCCAATTCTTTCAATTCAGTTGGTGTCATACGATACGGAGGAATAGAAATGGGTTGAGTGCCCGGTTACCAAAATCAATATCCATGTCGGGTGGCATACCCGGCAGGTCTGCAGGAAATACATCCGAAAAATCCCGCACTACTGGTATAGAATCAATAGTAGGAGTGTCTCTATCAACATCTCTCACAAAGGCCAAATATGACCAACACCCCTTCCCAACCATCCGTTGGGGCTTCAAATAAGAAATTACCCTACTAGGAGCATAATTTAGAAAACCTTTCCACTCGACCTTCGGCAATCCCGGCATCGCCAACATCACAGTCTTAGCGTGACAATCTAGAATAGCATGACATGGAGACAACCAATCCATACCCAAGATTACATCAAAATCAACCATACTAAGCAATAAGATATCAACTCTAGTCTCCAGTCCCCCAATAGTTACCACACACGACCAATACATACGGTCCACAATAATAGTATCGCCCACCGGTGTGGATACACGAACATGTGAAACTAAGGACTTACGGGGCGTATCTAGATAACAAACAAAATATGATAAAACATATGAATATGTGGAACCAGGGTCAAATAATATAGAAGCTTCCCTGTGGCACACTGAGACAATACATGTGATCACTGCATCTGACGCAATAGCATCTGGCCTGGCAAGAATAGCATAAAATCGGGTCTGACCACCACATGATCGACCTCCCCTTCTAGGGTAACCTCTAACTTCCTGTACCCCACCCCGTGCTGGCTGGGCTGGTGGTGAATTAATTGGTGCGAGAGTCGCAACTTGATTCCTCTGCTGAGCTGGACCTCCCAAAAGGCGGGGACAATTTCTCTTCAAGTGACCCAAATCTTCACACTTGAAACAACCCTTCTCGAACAATGGCGGTAAGTACTAAGGTGGCCCTTGAGTACCAGAAGAACTAGGTACATATGAACCCTGAACCGATAGTGCACGAGATGAACTCTGAGCTGGAAGTGCACTAATAGAACTCTGACTCTATCGAGCACTGTATGAACCATGTCTAGCTGATGCGCAATGATGAGCTGGACGAGCCATCTGAGTAGGCCTATAAGGACGACCCCTGTTGTGATAGGGATGTCCTCCAAAAGGAACACCGCTGGAATTACCCAGACAACGAGACTTCTTGGCCTCCCTCTCCTCACGTTCCTTAGTACGTATCTTTAGTCGTCTAGCACTGTCAACCATCTCGTCGAATTTAGCACCTGCTACATTCCCCAGAGTCATAACAAAACGGAACTGATGGTTGAGGCCATTAATGAGCCTCCTGATCTTCTCCCTCTTAGTGAGAACCAACTAAACTGCATGACGAGCCAATTCTAAAAATCGCATCTCATACTGAGTCATGGATAAGTCCTCCTGACATAAATATTCGAACTGCCTACGCAATACCTCTCTGCGGGTCTGTGCCATAAACTTCTCCAGAAATAATACAGAGAACTCATGCCATGAAAGTGATGCTGCACCAACTGTTCTGCTCCTCTCATAAGTCTCCCACCATCTGAAGGCTTCCCCGGTCAGCTGAAAAGTAGTAAATGAGACCCCACTGGTCTCTAGAATACCCGCTGTATGAAGCATCCGCTAGCATCTGTCCAAGAAATCCTAAGCATCCTCTGACTTAGTTCCACTAAAAGTTGGAGGATGGAGTCTCCCAAACCTCTCTAATATCTTCTACTACTCGTCATTCATAATAGGACCCACCTGGGCCTGAGCATCTGCAACCGGCTGGACTAGTAGTGCCCTCGGTATCTGAAGTCCCTGCACTACCTGCTCTGGAGTACGGGAGACAGGGGTATGAGTACCTCCCTCGGCCTGAGAAGTGGCTAGTGCAGCCTTAAGCCGAAACCACCTGAGCAAGGCAAGTGCAAACAGTCAAAATCTGGGCTAAAGCCTCCTGAAGGCCTGGAATCACAATAGGCACAGCTGGTGCCTTAGCTGGCCCCGTCGGCTCAACTATGTCTGGAACCTGCTCCTAAACTGGAGCAACTGGTGGTGCTACAGGTGCTGCTCCAACTGTTGTACGAGCTACACCTCGACCTCTACCTCGGCCTTGGCCTCTACCATGGCCCCAGCCTCTCGCGGCCCTAACTGGTGGCGCTGGTGGCTGACCGTTAGATCCGGTAGTACGTGTCCTCACCATCAGTGAGAGAACAAAATAATAGAAATTTAGTTTCCGGAATCAACAAATTCTCACGACAGAATACGGGAAAGTGAAATTTTCCTAAAGGTTTGGCAACCTCTCGAAGATAAGTATAGACGTCTCTATATCAATCCGTAAGACTCTACTATACTTGCTCATGACTCGTGAGGCCTATGTAACCTAGGCTCTGATACCAACTTGTCACGACCCAAAATCTGCATGTCATGATGGTGCCTATCTCAATACTAGACAAGCCAACAATATCAATAAACCACAATTTCTCTTAAGTTTGAAAACATAATATTTATATTCAATATACAAATCTCGCAAATACTGATATAAAATACTCCCAAAACCCGATGTCACTAAGTACATGAGCATCTAAATAGTAACAAAGTCTGACTGATAAGAACAGTGTTTGAAAATATAGAATAGTACAATAACTGAAAGGAAAGAGAGTCAAGGTTTGCGGACGCCAAGAAGCTACTTTGATAGTCTCCAACAGATAAATCCTCAAATCTGGCAACCGCCGTATCTAAAAGTACCTAGATCTGCATACGAGGTACAGAGTGTAGTATGAGTACAACCAACTCAATAAGTAACAAGACTAACCTTTGGGCTGAAAGTAGTGACGAGCTCAATACGTACAGTCTAGTACATAAATAACAGTACAGAAATGTAGGCATGCTTTCTAGTTCAACAATTAAACTCAGTACATGTAAAATAGATAAATTCTGCATGAATGAGGAATATGACATCTCTATATCTACATGCCAAAATATATGATGTATGTGATGTACCATAATGGAAAACTCGTGTACTCACACTCTCAGAATACTCAATCCCTCAGTACTGTATATGGCCAACCCAGCCCAGGGAACTCCATCCCAGATATATATTTATCAACTGACAATCAGTCACTCAGTACTGTACAAGACCAGTCTAGCCCAGGGAAATCCATCCCAAGTATAAGTAAAATAAGGAAACTCCATGCCTAGGGAACTCCATCCCAAATGTAAATAAATAAGGCAACTCCATGCCTAGAGAACTCCATCCCTAATATATATAAATAAGGCAACTCCATGCCTAGGGAACTCCATACCTAATATAAATAAAATGCGCTCACTGTGGGGGGGTGCAGACTCTAGAGGGGCTCCTTCAGCCCAAGCGCTATAATAAGCCAGATCCAGGAATAAATAAATAAATAAAATATGCTGCGGCATGCAACCCAATCCCATAAATATCACTCAAAATCTCCAGTCTCTCAGGTTTTCAATGACATGAAAATCAACCCGACATGATGATATGATATATCAATGAAGGACAACAGAGACTAAGATATGATATGCAAATGATGGATGTGACTGAGTACACAATTATAATTTAAACAAATAATTCTACAGCAACACAACCTATGTAGGTCCCAAAAATATCGGCACGTAGCCTGAACATGATCTTCAAATATGAGTCTCATCTCAATTTTTCTAACACATGGAGGATATGTGGATAATGATATTTATTTAATTATACAACTCCACGAAACCAATTAAATCACAATTTTTACGGTGCACGCCCACACGCCCGTCACCTGGCGTGTGCGTCACCTCCAAACAATTGATATAACACAAATTTTAGTATAATTCTTTACTCCAATATGCCCTTCCTCATGAATCGGCATCCGAACGCCTCGAATCTATTCACAATTCATTCGATATAGTCAACATAAATTATAGGATTTAATTCTATATGAAAATACTAATTTTCCAATAAAATTTGAAATTCCACTCAAAAATTGCTGGTGGAGACCACGTCTCGAAACCCGAAAAAAGTTTCAAAATATGAACGCTCATTCAACCACGAGTCCAACCATACAAATTTTACCAAAGTCTGATATCAACTTGGCCCTCAAATCCTCAATTAAAGTCTTTGAAGATTTCTACAATTTTTAACCCAATCTTTACCCATTTAAACTCAACAATCTTTCCACAAATATTATTGGTACGTATATGTATAAATAATACTCTCACACCCAAGAATCATACTCCCAATCACCCATCTTTACCCAAACTCGAAATTGAAGACTAGGGTTAGAACCTTACCTCTTGGGTGAAGATCTTGTGATATTTCTTGTTGGATTTCAAAGCTTGAACAAGATCTTGATGAACAAAGCACTTGGTCTTCTTCCTCTCTCTAGAACACTCTCATTTCTCTGTAAAATGTCAGATTTTTGCCTTCAAAATGAGCCCCAAAGGCTGTATATCAAAATAGGGTCGGGTTATAAAAACAGAAAAATGAAGCTCCGGGACAGGATCTGCGGTCGCATATGCATCTGCGGCCCGCAAAATGGACGCAAAAATGGACCCTCGAAACTAGGCGTATTCTTCCCAGGTATGTGGCCCGCAGACCTGTTCTACGATCGCATAGTGCACCGTAAAATAATTCCGTGATCGCATAATCGACCGTATTTTTGAACTACTTAATATTCTTCGGTACCACAAAACCTTAATTTCCTTAGCAAAATTTTTTTGGGGTCGTTACACATAAGTCAATATCCGGTCAACCTTTTCAACTTAAGTTCTAAACCTTGGAACTAAGTGTTCCAAATCATTCAACACCAGACCCGAACCAATTATCCCGGTAAGTCAAATAACAACTATAAAGCACAATTTTAGCAAAAAATAGGTAGACGGGATTGTAATACTTGAAACGACCGGCCGGGTCGTTACAATTGCGTACCTTTATTTTCCCAAACCAGGACCACGCTCATAGCTACTTCAGACGCAGCGAGATAGACGAGGAGGTGCTGTCCCAGTTCTGGTTTTGAAAGCAATCGTGGCGATGACAAGTACACCTTTAACTCCTTCAGGGCTTGAGAGCACTCAGGGGTCCATTGGAGTCTGTTATCCTTTTGAGTACACCAAAGAATTTATGGCACCTATCAGATGATCGCGAAATGAAACTTGAAAGGGCAGCGATACGACCAATCAACCTCTGAACCTTCTTTTTGGTGGTCAAGTGTTCTGGTATCCCTTCGATGGCCTTGATTTGGTCGGGATTGACCTCGATACCTCACTGTGACACTAGAAAACCTAAGAATTTTCCTAAGGCCATGCCAAATGCACATTTTTCAGGGTTCAGTTTCATTCTGTATTGCCTGAGTATGCCGAAGGTTTCACTCAAGTGGTCGATGTGATCTTATTTCCTTTTGGATTTGACTAGCATTTCGTCTATATAGACTTCCATCATTTTACCGAGTTAGTATTTGAACATCCTCGTCACCAACTTTTGGTAAGTTGCCTTTGCATTTTTCAGCCTGAAGGGCATGACTCTATAACAGTACGTCTGCTGATGGGTGATGAAAGTAGTTTTTTCCTGATCCTCTTCCTCCATGAGGATCTGATTTTAGCCCGAGTAGGCGTCCAAGAAGATTAGTAGTTCATGCCCGGCCGTTGCGTTGATGAGTTGGTCGATATGGGATAATGGAAATAAATCCTTGGAGCATGCTTTGTTTAGGTCAGTGAAGTCTATGCACATCTGCCATTTGCCATTCTTCTTTTTCACCATGACCACGTTGGCGACCCATTGGGGTATTTCGACTCCCTGACAGAGTCATTTTCCAACAATATTTCTACCTCTTCGCAATCTGCATCATTAATTGTCGAGTTGAACTTACGCCTAACCTACCTCACCGGGGGGTGGAATGGATCGACGTTCAATTTATGTGTGGCGATCTCTTTTGGGATACCTGACATATCTGTATGGATAAAAGCAAACAAGTCCACGTTAGCAGTTAAGAATGGATGAAACTTACTCGGTCCCTAAAGTTTGCAGTCGATGTAAGCTTTCTCGAGGTCCTCTACGGTCAATTCTGTAGCTTCGATCGTATCGGGGTCTCTGATGACGTCCTCGATGTCATCATACATAGACCTCAACCCTATTGATTGCTATGCCTCTTTTTCTTTGTCCTTTATTTTTTGGGTGGTTGTACAGTCTAGAGCAATGCGGTAACATTCCTGTGATGTGTGTTGTTCCCCTTGTATACTGAATATTCCCCTTGGAGTTGGGAATTTGATGACTTGGTATAAGCTAAGGGGATGGCTCTCATGGTGTGTATTCATGGTCGCCCTATTATGGCGTTGTACGTCGTGTCTTGGTCCATGATATGGAATGTGGTTTCCAGAGTGATGCCACCGGCTAGGACATGGAATGTGATTTCGCCAGATGTTCGCTCAACTGCATTGTTAAATCTGTCAGTGTGATACAGTGCAACACTATCTTATCCATTAAGATTCATTTATGCAAGTACTCGATGGTGGATAATGCATATGCCAATCTCATCGTCTACCATAATGCGCCTCACATCGGTATCTAAAATTCGTAAAGTGATAACAAGAGCATCATAGTGAGGGAAAACTAAACCGTCGGTATCTGACTTATCGAAGATGATACTTTCTTCGAGTTTATCGTACTGTTCGTGGGTGATCGACCGTTTGAGCTTGTGGGTTGAGGTGAATTTACACTATTGATGGAAGCATCATCGCCGCCACCAATGATCATATGGATGGTACGGGTTGGCGAGGGTGGTTTTGGCATTCCTTGATGTTGTTCACGTCCTCTAGCAAAGTTGGTCCTTCCCCGGTCGCTTAGCAACTCTTTGAGGTGTCCCTATCATAGCATGTTTATGACCTCTTGCCTTAAGGTGATGCAATCTTCGGTTTTATATCCTTGCTCTTGATGGAACTCGTAGAGGGCGTCTGATTTTCTGGTATTCGAGTCTGACATCATCTTTTGAGGCCACTTCACCTTTGGTTTGAGCTTCTCCAAGGCGTAGACTATTTCTGTAGGTGACACACAAAATTTGTGAGCGGATAACAAATGGGGCATACCTCTCTCATTCCGGTGAGTCCATATTTTTAATCAGGGTGGGCCCTCTTCGTGGCGGGATGAGGACATAGTGGCGGTTCTGACATATGGTAGATGTCGTTCCCGGTTGGTTCATTGATGCCGCGAGATCTCTTCTGATATTATTTCTTCGATCTTTCCTGGATTCTTCTTGCACCGAGGTCAGTTGATGGGTCGGCCCATTGAGGTCATCCTCTTCTGCTCGGACTTCGGTGCAATGTGCATTGTGTATCTCATCCCAAGTAGTTGGGGGTACTTCATAAGCCGACTCAGTAGTTTTCTTGTTTCCCTCAAACCGTTTCTGCTCAACCTATTTTGAAAAGTTTCAACCGCCATCCCTTCTGATACATTCGATAAGGTCATTCTTGCCCGGTTGAACCGGGCGAGGAAGTCCCTCAATCCTTCTCCTTGAGACAGTTTAATAGCAAATTTGTCATTTACTCTCGCCTCTGCCTTTTTGGCCCCAGCATGGACCGTTACGAACTTATCAGCCATTTATTTGAAGATTTCAATAGAATACGCAGGCAGTTGTGAATACCAAGTTAATGCTCCTCCCGTAAGGGTCTCGCCAAAATTTTTTAACAAAATGGAGGATACTTGTTCCTTGGCGAGGTCATTGCCTTTCACGGCGATGACGTAGTGAGTCATATGATTTTCGGGGTCGGTCGTGCCATCATATATTTTCAGATAAGGCAGCACTTTAAAGGTCTTCGGTATGGCATGTGGGGCGGCATCATCACTGTACGGCTGCTCGACGAACCGACCGGCATCTCTCTTCGGCAAGAGCTTGGGGGCGCCCAGTATCTTATCGACCCTTTTTTGGTGTTCTCTCATTTGGTCCCGAAGCGCTTTGTTCTCATTTTTCATTTCCTCCATACTTTTCAAAATGGATGCGAGAGTGTACTTTGCTACTAATTGAGTTTAGGGGCGCCCGGTATCTTATCGACCTATACAGATAGGATGGTAGTTTTGCTACTAATTGAATTTGAGAGGGTTCAGGACCAACAACAATGCAAACCACTACGCGACCCAAACGCTCAATTGCATAAAATTGACCATTATAGTAAACAACATCAATTGCACCGATTTCCTCTAGCTTCCGATACACATTTCTTCAAAATCATTGTCGACATAAATTTCCTTCACCATCTTCTTCCTCGGCTAACATCAACCATGGAACTCTAGCCAAGTCACTATTAAAATTGTTCTTGGTGGCCGCAAATCGCCAATATTTGCACACATAGGCGAAATTTAAGTACATTATTTAAGTAGTTTTTCGATTATTATTAAAGAACATGTGCCCTTCCAAATCCAGATTGAAGAAGAAAATTTGCTATATTAAAGAAGGAAAAAAAAGAAAAGATTAATTGAAGAAGAAAATTGGAGAATAAATACGGGGAGAGAAGAAAAAATACGATGAGAGAATAAATAAGAAACTACATTTATTTAGGATTTGTCTATAAAATACCAATTTTTTGTGGTTACCTTTGCCAAACGTAATAAAAGGCTAAAATATTATCAATTCTCTTTATGTGTTGTCATAATATTTTGGCATGGTGTGACAACGTATCCACATAATTAGCAAAAAATAGCCCTAGTTATAGATATTAATATCAAATAGCCAATAAATGTATATCACAACATTAATGTGTATATCACAACCTTTTCTTCTTCCTTGTGTATATCAACATGTATATTAAAATTTTATTTTCCTTCTTTGGATCATCTTTCATTTTTGGATCATCTCCAAATTTCTTATAGATTGCAAGATATAAACTTTCACAGTCGGGTCAGTGACAACAAAATTTTCCTCTACGCGATCGCAAAAAGCCTTCCGCGATCGCGATTCACAGTGCCCAAACAATAAATTTGCTCTTCGTGAACATGACACAAAGTTCGAGATCGAGCCCCTCGGGACCCGGTCCGAACATACCAACAAGTCCCAACACATAACACGGACCTATTCGAGGCCTCAAATCAAAAATAACAATATCAAAACCACGAATCGTCGATCAAGATCAATCTCTTAAGTTCATTAATGTAACGACCCGACCGGTTGTTTCGAGTATTACAACCCCGTCTCCCCATTTACTTCTCAAATTGTACTTTACGGTTATTATTTGACTTGCAGGGGTAATTGATTTGGATCCGGTGAGATTTTGGAATGATTTGGAATACTTAGTTCCAAGGTTTAGAACTTAAGTTAAAAAGGTTGACCGGATGTTGACTTATGTGTAACGACCCCGAAAAATTTTTGCTAAGGAAATTAAGGTTTTGTGGTGCCGAGATAGATTAATTAGTACAAAGGTTGTAGCGGCTCGGACTTTTTAGGTTGAAGAATGCACTTAAGTGTTGAGGAAATTTTTTGACAAAAGAAGGATATTTTGCGGTCTGTTTTGCGACTGCAGAAACATTATGTGGACCGCGGATTTACCGTAGAACGAAGCGGAAACTTGAGCAAATTTTGGGCCATTATGCGGCCGCAAAAGTGTTTTGCGGTCCATTATGCGACCGCAGAATTAGTATGCGAATTGCAGAATGGCCGCATACTCGGGCACAATGTGCCCAGTTCCCAGGGTCCATTTCGCAGGCCGCAAATATATTATGCGGTCGCATATGCGACCGCAGATCCTGTCCCGGAGCTTCATTTTTTTATTTTTATAACCCGATCCTATTTTGATAAATAGCCTTTGGGGCTCATTTTGAAGGCAAAAATCTGATATTTTAGAGAGAAGTGAGAGTATTTTAGAGAGAGGAAGAAACCCAAGTACTTTGTTCATCAAGATGTTGTTCAAGCTTTGAAATCCAACAAGAAATATCACAAGATCTTCACCCATGAGGTAAGGTTCTAACCCTAGTCTTCAATTTTGAGTTTGGGTAAAGATGGGTGATTGGGAGTATGATTCTTGGGTGTAAGAGTATTATTTATACATACACATACCAATAAGGGTTGTGGAAAGATTATTGAGTTCAAATGGGTAAAGATTAGGTTGAAAATGGTAGAAATATTCAAAGAATTTAATTGAGGATTTGAGGGTCAAAGTTGATATCGAAATTTGTATGGTTGGATGGGCGTTCATATTTTATAACTTTTGTCGGGTTCCGAGACGTGGGCCCTACGAGTGATTTTTGGGTGAAATTTCGGATTTTGTTGGAAAATATTTTATATGGAATTAATTCCTATAATTTGTATTGACTGAATCGAATTATTTATGACTAGATTTGAGGCGTTCAGAGGCCGATTCGCGAGGCAAAGGCATAGCAGAATAAAGAATTATACGGTTTGAAGTAAGTAACAGTTCTAAATTTGGTTTTGAGGGTATGAAATCCCGGATTCTGTGATATGTGATTGGTTTTGAGGTGACGCACATGATAGGTGACGGGCGTGTGGGCATGCACCGTAGGAATTGTGACTTGATAAATTCCATGTAACTGTGTGGTTGAATAATCTGTTGATACACGTACATTTTCCACCTATTAGAGAAATCGAACTATAAATCATGTTTAAGACATGTGTTAACACTGTAGGGACCCACAGAGGTCGTGTACATATAAATTATCTGCTAAATTATTATTTTGCATTCAGTCACAGTTTTACTAGCACATTACATCACAATTTCATTATTGATGCATCATATTATTGTTGTTTGGGCTGCTTATCATGATTTTCGAAAGCCCTAGGGACTGGATGGGTTGATGACTGAGTGAGACCGAGGGCATGATTGTGAGGTTATTTATGAAATCGGGCTGCACGTCGTAGCATGTTTCATTGATTTATGCTATGATTGGCTTGTTATAGCGCTTGGGCTAAAGGAGCCCCTCTGGAGTTTGTACACACCCCCAGTGAGCGCAGGTACATAATGAGTGCGAGTGCTGAGTGATTGAGAGGAATGAGTGATTGTGAGGAAAGAATGATTGTGAGGTTGGAGTGAATAGGAGGACTGAAAGACTGTTGTTCTGAGAGGATGCATTGATTTCATTATTGTTGCACTTTAGTTGTCATATATCACTATTTTGGAAACTTCTGAAAGATATTATCTCTTGTTTCAATCGAACTTGATATGAAATTAGTGTTGAGTTTTAAATGTTGAATTGGAAAGTATGCCTACCTTCTATTGTTGGAAATTACTGTATTTGGACTTAGCTGTGAAGCTCGTCACTATCTTCAGTTCTTTATTTAGTATTGTTACTTGCTGAGTTGGTTGTACTCATACTACACCCTGCACCTCATGTGCAGATCCAGGAACCTCCGGTCACGGCGGTTGCTAGTTATTCGGAGCTTTATCTGCAGAGACTATCGAGGTAGTTGCTTGGCGTCCGCAGACCTTGACTCTTTTTCCTTTCAGTTATTTGTATTGTTCTATATTTCCATATAGTGTTCTATCCGTCATATTATGTTATCATTTAGATGCTCATGTACTTAGTGACACGGGATTTTGGGAGTGTTTTATGTCGGTATTAATGATATTTTGTATTGACCTTAAATATTATATTTTTAAACTTAAAAGAAATTATGGTTTATTGAGATTGTCGGCTTGCCTAGTATCGAAATAGGCGTCATCACAACATGTGAGATTTTGGGTCGTGACAATGAACTTCTAACTTCTAACCAAGCGTCCGATTCAAGCATAACCAATGCCGAATGAACCCAAATTTTGCATACAAGTTCCAAATGACATAACGAGCCTATTCCAACTCCCGGAATAACAATTCGAACCCGATATCATCAAAGTCAACTCTCGATCAAACTTATGAACATTCCAAACCTTCAAAATTCCAACTTTCGCCAATTAGTGTCGAAACCTTCTAGAGATATTCAAATGCAAATCCGGGCATACGTCCAAGTTCAGAATCACCCTCCAGACCTAACGGAACCATCAAAACTCTGATCCGAAGTCAAATACTCAAAAGTCAATCTTGGTCAACTCTTCCAACTTAAAGTTTCAAACATAAAGTTCATTCTTCCAAATTAATTCTGAATCACCTGAATACCGAACTCGACGATACACAGAAGTCATAATACACTGTACGGAGCTACTCATGCCCTTAAACTACCAAGCGAAGTGAAAATGCTCAAAACGATCGATCGGGTAGTTACACTTACAAGTTATATGTAATGTTTGCTACCAATTTGTGATGGAAAATCTTAAAGCTAATTAATGTTCATCTCTGCCCAATTCAGTACATGATGATTGCAATTGCAGTACATTGCTTATATACATGCAATGCATATAAGCAATATCAGTTAATTGATTATTGATTGTTTTTTCTCCTTTTTACAGTCACCGGAATTAGGAAGTAGTGCACCATCACCGGTTGATGATCAACCGAGTACCAATTAGTAATTAGTTTTAGGATCAACTATGATATTTTTGGATATTATGATTGAATTACACTTTGATATTTTGATAATCTAACTTTGAAGTACTTGTGTTTTATATGATGAATATTTTGCTTATGTTATCTTTTATATTGTGTTAAAATTATTATGAAGTACAATATAAGTTTGAAAGCATATGGTGCAACAGATAAGATGCAAATGCGGAATAATTAAATTATAAAAATTAATTATTTTCAGATAAATTGCAATTACGAAATTAATATAATATTATTTCAAAAAACGAAAAAGCAACCAATTTAACTAAGCAATTCTGGCGGATGTAACCACAGCAATACAAATATTGAGATTAGCAATTCGGTACACTTGCGGCGCTTTTGAACCGCCACAACAAACAAAATAAAAGGCCATATTAACCATTCCATATTATGGCGGTTTGATATGTACGTTTTTTTGTGGTAGCGTTTTCTGATGCCGGCGTTAGTGTGTATTATGGCGGTTTGAAACCGCCAGCCAAAAAATTAACAAAATTGTATATCATTAAAACAGTAAGTATTTATATAGTCAAATCCTATAAAACTCAAAAATGGTATATATTAGTTATTGAATATTGTAGCATCTCGTGGTTGTGCATTGATTCCATGTAAAATTTTAGAAAGAAATATTATTTGTAAATGAATATACGAACACTCGTACACTTTAGTCTAGAAAAACAAAAAAGAAGAGCTACACAGTTACACTATATTCGAAAATAAATTTGTACCAACGGAACGTAATAGAAACAAATTTAGAGGACTCTAAATGAAATGCAAAAGAACACTATGAGTGAGATTTAAGAAATTAGATGTAGAATTGAATACTTTTCAGCTATAGCTTATTCCAGATGTTCACAAAGAAAAATACTCATTTTTCAGCAGCATAAATCTTCCCTATATTCCTCCTCATTTGCTTCTGTTTCATTCTAAAACCTTCTATATGATGTTAGTCTTGTAGTAATCCGTAGCCCTCATTACTAAGATCAAAATAACGTGTGCTCCAAAAATATTTTTACCCAAGCAAGTAGCATAAAAAGAAAGCATGTAACATTGCTTCCCAATACAAGCCAATTTTCTTTGACCGTTGATTTTGTAATCCCATTCTTACATTAGGCGTGACTTTGAACTGCCATTTAAAATATGACTTTTGTGGTCATTCATCAAACTCCTCCAAAATAAATTTGCATTCTCTGCACTTTGCTTGGTAAACCTCAGCCACACCTTCATCAACACTTTCAGCTATACTATAATTTTTGGAGCTATACACCCTCGGAAAAGGTCTTCAAACAAATATATTCTTCTTTAGCATCAAAAGAAAGCTAAAACTTCTAATTGAATGATTATGAGAACATGTACTCTGCAACCTCATGAGTCATGACAAAGAATGCATGGGAAGAGACCCGTAAAACCATTTCAGATTTTTTGTGATCCTCCTTGTTCATCTCGTATGTATATGCCTCTAATTTGTGCAGAGCTACATTACAAAGGTTTAGGATTAGGAATAAACACTTATATTCATAAAGTCACAAAATATTTTTCAAGAAAGAAAAGGAAGATAAATAGTTAATTATGGATTGCTTATGATTGACAAGAGTGGGTTGCTCTAGTGGTGAGCACCCTCCACTTCCAACCAAGAGGTTGTGAGTTCGAGTCACCCCAAGAGCAAGGTGGGGAGTTCTTGGAAGGAAGGAGTCGAGGGTCTATCGGAAACAGCCTCTCTACCCCAGGGTAAAGGTAAGGTCTGCATACAAACTACCCTCCCCAGACTCCATTAGTGAAATTATACTAGGTTATTGTTGTTAGACTGCTTATGAGGGAAGAAATGGTATTGGATAACGAACAATGCCAGCTGATGGCAGAGTAGTTGTTTTCCTTAGCCACCTGCATAATGGCATACAAAATCAAACAGGATACTCCATTTATTTAACTGCACCATCTGCCAAATCTTTTTGACCAAAAAATTGCAAACCAAGTATATATAGTAATCATGACCCCAGGACATCTTGACATTATCAAGCCACATATTTCAGAATAAACTCCATATTAGTCCATATATTCAGAATAAATTTCATATCTTGTGTTGTAAGTTGGATAGTGATAATCAGAATTTTCTTTGGAATGTTGCAGAAGAGGCAATTGAGCAGTATGAAGAATAAAGTTCTACGAGAAAAAGCAACACTCATGAAAAAAAAAAGAGTAAAACCAACTATGGAAAACTCGAGTGCAAATGAAATTCAGTGCAAATTCTCTATTTAGGAAGCTATGGACCAGGATTATACATCATGATTATGAAATAGACTGCATGAATTTTGAAAAATTAAATTCAAACGCTAAATTGTTTGTTTCGTATGCCAACAAACAAAACAAAAATTGAAAGTCCATAGGAAAACAAAAAAGGCTAAAAATATATCAAAGATTGACTCATTTTTCCAATAGCGACACCACAAAGGAAAATATAAGTTAGGAAATGCGAGCCAAAACTCTTTTTGTCTGCCAGCCATAAAGAATAAAAATTAATGGAGCCACATGCAAAACTTCAATAGTACAGAAAATAATTAAATAGAAGTATATCTCGATACAAAAATTACCAACTAACGATGATAGAGGTTGATATTTTGCTCCAATTACCCCCCCCCCCCTCCCCCACACCAAAAAAAAATGATTCTCTTCCAATTTGTAATCGAATCTGCAAGAAAGTGAAGCCAAGTGACCAAAAGCCTGAAATTTTGGTGTCGACATGTAGTTAAAACACAGTCCAACATCGTTTTCTCTATTAAAAAATATCAAGAGAGCAAAAAGTGAAGAATGTTATATTTGAAGCAGATATTTTGGATAAAAAATTTCAGAATAAATAAACTTTTTAGTTTTTGATCAATTTTTAAAAAAGTTACCAGCCTTTTTTCCCCTTAAGTTACCACTTGATTGTCAACTAATTAAATTCAAATTCAAATGACATCCTGGATGTACAAACGAACAAACAATGACTTCAACTTAACAAAATATTCTACAAATGTCCGATAAACTAACTATGGAAGGAGTAAAAGGTGTCATTAGTTCAATCACTGCTCCAGATTGACCATACTGCAAGGTTTATAATAGGGGTGTACAAAGAAAACTGATAAACCGCACTAAACCGATAATCCGAGTCAAACCGGAAAAATAAATACGATGTGGTTTGGTATTGGAAAATAAAACTCGTCCATAATTGGTTTGGTTTGGTTTTAACTAAAAAAAGTCAAATCAAAACCAAACCAATCCGATAGTACATTTATATAATTTTTAAAAATATTTTATGCATATAAATATTTAGTGTAATGTAATTTATAAATATTTCTTAAACTTTTTCATAGTTTTATCTTTTAACGTATTATTTCAAGTTTAGACTTAACATTCTTGATTGATAAATAAATTTTATAGCCCATAGATATAGTAACTCAAACAGAGTTCAAATCAATATTAATGCTAACAAAAAAAAATCAATTCAATACTAGGAATGACGATAGTGTTGGATAATTATTTTAGTTTTATATTGATTTATAATGAAAATACATAACTTAGTGTATCTTTTTCTTTAGTGCTTAGTTATGTAATTAATATTAGTACTTATTAGCTATACTTATTTTAGAATTTATATAGTATTTTAGATTATGTTAGTTTTCATTATGGCTTATTAATTAGCAATATTTGTTTTATGTAATTTTATTATTTTATCTTTCTTATTGAATATTTTAGCAATATTTGTATGATGAGCTCGGGGGCAGAGGCGGGGACAAGAAGTTGTACCGGTTGGCCAAGGTGAGGGGGAGGAAAACCTGCGACTTAGACCAAGTCAAGTGCATCAAGGACGAGGATGGCAAAGTGTTGATGGGCGAGGCACTTATTAGGAGAAGATGGCAGACATACTTCCATAAACTGTTGAACGAGGAGGGGGATAGAAGCATTGTGTTGGGTGAGTTGGAGCACTCTGAGAGTCGGCGGAATTTTAGGTATTGTAGGCGGATTACGGTAGAGGAGGTGGAAGGGGCGATGCATAAGATGTACAGGGGCAGAGCGACGGTGCCAGACGAAATCCCGGTGGAATTCTGGAAGAGCGCGGGGCAGCATGCTCGGAATGGCTCACTGGGCTGTTTAATGTTATTTTTAAGACGAATAAGATGCCCGAAGAATAGAGGTGGAGTACGATGATTCCGCTTTACAAAAACAAGGGTGATATCTAAAATTGCAACAATTATAGGGGTATCAAGTTATTGAGTCACACTATGAAGTTTTGGGAGATGGTGGTTGAGGGTAGGGTGAGGAGGTGCGTGTCTATTTTCGAGAATTAGTTTGGATTCATGTCGGGGCGTACGACTACGGAAGGGATTAATCTAGTAAGGAGATTAGTGGAGCAGTACAGGGAGAGGAAGAAGGATATGCATATGGTATTTATTGACCTTGAGAAAGCGTATGATAAAGTCCCGAGAGAGGTACTGTAGAGGTGTTTGGAGGTTAGCGGCGTCCGGTAGCATAGATTAAGGTGATTAAGGATATGTATGATGATGCTAAGACTTGGGTTAGGACTGTGGGTGGTGACTCGGAGCATTTTCCTATGGTGATGGGGTTGCACCGGGGATTGACTCTTAGCCCTTTTTTATTTGCCTTGGCAATGGATGTACTATCGCGACACATCCAAGGGGAGGTGCCTTGGTGGATGCTATTTGTCGATGATATAGTTTTGATTAACGAGACCCAAAGTGGAGTTAACGCGAGGTTGGAGGTTTGGAGACAGACCTTGGAGTCTAAAGGTTTCAAACTGAGTAGAACCAAGACAGAATACTTGGAGTGCAAATTCAGTGACGGGACCCATGATGCAGACGTCGAGGTTAAGCTTGATGCTCAAGTTATCCCCAAGAGAGCGAGTATTAAGTATCTCGGGTCTATTATCCAGGGTAACTGGGAGATTGACGAAGATGTCGCACATCGCATCGGAGCGGGATGGATGAAGTGGAGGCTCACTTCCGGTGTTTTATGTGATAAGAATATGCCGCCAAGACTTAAGGGTAAGTTTTATCGAGTAGTGGTTCGACCAGCTATGTTATATGGGGCTTAGTATTGGTCAGTCAAGAACTCCCACGTGTAAAAGATGAAAGTAATAGAGATGAGGATGTTGAGATGGATGTGTGGGTGGACCAGGAGAGATAGGATTAAGAATGAAGCTATCCGGGACAGAGTGGGAGTAGCCTCCATGGAGGACAAGATGCGGGAGTCGAGACTGAGATGTTTCGGACATGTTAAGAGAAGAAGTATTGATGCTCCTGTCAGGAGGTGTGAGAGGTTGGCCATGTAGATTTTGAGAAGAGGTCGAGGTAGGCCTAAGAAGTAAGAAGTATTGGGGAGAGGTGATTAGACAGTTAATGGCGCTGATTCAGCTCACTGAGGACATGACCCTTGATAGGAAGGTGTGGAGGTTGAGGATTAAGGTAGAAGGTCAGTGAGTAGTTTTTAGTTGTTCGTCGATAGTCTTAGTAGCATACATGTCCATTCATATTCTTAGATTTTTATTACGTTATGTGATTTTGTTCGCCTCAGGTATTGTATTCCCTATTGCTATTATTTGGTACTACTTATCTTTTATCTCTCCCTTTTTCTTTTCTCTTCCTTCTTTCTTCCTTCCTTGCTTTCCTCTTCTTCTTCTTGCCCTTCCTGAGCCGAGGGTCTATTGGAAACAGCCTCTCTACCTGCATTAGGTAGGGGTAAGGTCTGCGTACAGACTACCCTCCCCAGACCCCACCTGTTGGGATCATACTGGGTTTATTTTTGTTGTTGTTGTTGTTGTTATTGAATATTTTAGTATAATGTTATGACTTATCTCATATTATGTGTTAGTTTCTTGGAAAACACATTATATAATTATATTTTACTAGGACTTAAGAAATATTTGGAGCACAAGTTATATATTTTATGCTACGAAGACTTTACCGGAAAAAAATCCAAAAACCCAAAAAAACCTAAAAAAAAATAGAAAACCGAGAAAACCCGAGATTGAAAAATCTAACTTTGTTGGTTTGGTTTGGTTTATAAATTTAAAAACCCCACACTATTGGTTTGGTTTGATAATTGAAAAAATCTGAACCAACCCGACCTATATACAACCCTAGTTTATAATATATAATATATGACACGTTAGTTGCCGACCTGACAAAATTTGTTTTAAAGGAAAGCTAAATCGGGACTACAAAAGAATTTGAATAATAAATTATCAGTGATAATAATTATGCTTACAATCAAATTATTCAACTCTTTCACAGACAATTCTAATAGCAAAAAACCCAATATTTAATCGAGCACATATGTATATTTTTGGTTTTGAGAAATACAACTTAAGCCAATACACAAATTGCCAAAATGTGATAATTGGTGAAGAGAGTGTCTTTTGCGCAGTATATATTATAAACACATAAATAGGAAAAGAGTGTACCTTTTCCAAATCTATTAAAGGAGACATTGTGTAACCAATTTGTGCTTTTTTGTTGTTATTGTTCCTTTTTGTGTCCTCTGTCTTCATCTCCTCATCAAATATGAAAGCCATACGCAGAATTTGTGAAAATCGAGATGGGATCAAGAGGGGAACGCCGTCATCTTCCGCTCTTCGGCACGATTTGTGAAGATCAATCTTTTCCAAATCTAATTATGGAGCCATGGTGCAACCAATTTGTGCCTTTTTGTTGTTATTGTTCCTTTTCGTGTCCTCCTTTGCTATTCAATGATGATGAACGTTAGTATGCCTTCAATTTTAAATATTATTTTGTTGACCCTTAATCTTTCATAGGTTCATCACTAATTACAGATCTTTTCACGGAAGACAGAAGATAGATTAGTGTTCGGAATTGCCATAGTTAATGAAAGGAAAAAAGAAACATTTTGGTTGAAATTAATGGGCTGCCATCATCAACGAAGGAAGTTGAAATGGCTTATTTAAATATATTTTTTTATTTTTATGCAATATTTAAAATTTATTTACCAAAATTATTCTAATTTTTGTATATTACCTGCCCTAAACTTATAAATTATATACATTTCACCTTAAAAAGCTCTCAATCCATTATTAGTGTCTTGAATCAGGGGATTTAGAACCTGTTTGGACATAAGAAATTTTTTCCTTATTTTCAAAAAATTCACTTATTTCGAAATCAGCGTTTGTTCATAAAATTTTCAATTTTCACTTGAAAATGCATTTTGAAAAACTCTAAAAAGCTGTTTTTTTAAATTTTCACTGAGATTACTCACAAAACTTCAAAAATAACCCAAAATTACATTCATGTCCAAACACAACTCTAATTTTCAAATACCATTTTCACTTGAAATTGTTTTTCACTTTTTTTGGAATTTTACAATTCTTATGTCCAAACGCACACTTCATTACATCATTTTCCTTTTTTTCTCTCCTCTCTCCCCTCTTCTCTCCGGATCGAACTTATATTTAGGGATTTCTGTTTGATAATTATTTCAAAATACATTCGTCAAAGTCATGAGATACTGCTGAAGTTGTCATCTTTCTTTTTTGGGGGTTTTTTTTTTCTCTTTATTTTGCTGGTGAATTTAATAATGGAATAGGTATGAATATTTTACAACCATTATCAGGCAGTGGTGGCAGTGGTGGAATAGAATTTCTGCGATCATTAATGTGTTGCAGCAATATAATGATGGTCTTGGTTGTTTGGATTTGAGTTCATGAGTTGGAGGCCTTAACTTCTGCACATTCTTTCATTATCCTCACATAATCGGTAATCAAATGTAACGGTTAGTTCTGCATAATTCATTTTCTTTTTGGGTCTTGGTTTTATGTTTTGGCATTTGTTTTTTTTAAATCAAACTGTCTCCTTTTATTAAAACTAGGCAGAGAGTAAAGTTGAGGGGTTAAAGCCCCTGGTTACATCTGAGAGATTATCAAAGTAATCTATATCTCCTCTATTTTTCTTTCCTTAATAAATAAACTAAGAAAAGAACAATATATGGTACATCGACATACAAATTAAAAATAAATTCCGTACAATTTTAATGCAAATTTGAATATCTACAATAACATACATAGTAAAAATAAATTTCATACACCTAATTATATATTATACAACTTATTTACAACTTACCTATAATTTTCATACTTTATTTCTACCCAGTTAAATACAACTACAATACCATACAACTTTAATACAAATTTTATACAATTTCTTTACAATATATCTTTTGTATATTTTGTATCTGATTTATACATAGTAAAAATAAATTTAATACAACTAATTATATATTATACAACTTATCTACAACTTTCATACATTATTTCTACCCAGATAAATACAACTACAATATCATACAACTTAAATATAATTTTTATATAATATGTCTTTTGTATATTTTGTATCTGATTTGTATATATTTTGTATGTGGTGTGTGCTTCTTCCTCTCTAAAGTTCCAATCAAAATTTACTCTCTTAATACAATTTTGATACATATCAATAACTTTATGTAAAATGATAGTATTGATAACTTAAATATAAATTTTATCAAACAATTCATACATTATACAACTATTTTTCAACTTTCATACAATATTCAAATAAAAAAATATATATAACTACAACATAATACAATTTACATACAATTATAATACAACTTTACTATAATTTCGTAACTATATTGTATGTAATGTGTTCTTCTTCTTCGAGTTTCAATATGAAATTCAGCCAAAATCAAGTCTAATCTTCACCAAAATATCCTCAAAATTAAGATATAAACTCCAAATAATATTCCAAATTCGTCGTTTGCAATAATACCCAGTCCAAATAAAATACGATGTGGTTTGGTATTGGAAAATAAAACTCGTCCATAATTGGTTTGGTTTGGTTTTAACTAAAAAAAGTCAAATCGAAACTAAACCAACCTGATAGTACATTTATATAATTTGAAAAATATTTTATGCATATAAATATTTAGTGTAATGTAATTTATAAATATTTCTTAAACTTTTTCATAGTTTTATCTTTTAACGTATTATTTCAAGTTTAGACTTAACATTCTTGAATGGTAAATAAATTTTATAGCCCATAGATATAGTAACTCAAATAAAGTTCAAATCAATATTAATGCTAACAAAAAAAATTCAATTCAATACTAGGAATGACGATAGTGTTGGATAATTATTTTAGTTTTACATTGGTTTATAATGAAAATGCATAACTTAGTTTATCTTTTTTCTTTAGTGCTTAGTTATGTAATTAATATTAGTACTTATTAGCTATACTTATTTTAGAATTTATATAGTATTTTAGATTATGTTAGTTTTCATTATGGCTTATTAATTAGCAATATTTATTTTATGTAATTTTATTATTTTATCTTTCTTATTGAATATTTTAGCAATATTTGTATGATGAGCTCGGGGGCAGAGGTGGGGACAAGAAGTTGTACCGGTTGGCCAAGGTGAGAGAGAGAAAAACCTGCGACTTAGACCAAGTCAAGTGCATCAAGGACGAGGATGGCAAAGTGTTGATGGGCGAGGCACTTATTAGGAGAAGATGGCAGACATACTTCCATAAACTGTTGAACGAGGAGGGGGATAGAAGCATTGTACTGGGTGAGTTGGAGCACTCTGAGAGTCGGCGGAATTTTGGGTATTGTAGGCGAATTACGGTAGAGGAGGTGGAAGGGGCGATGCATAAGATGTGCAGGGGCAGAGCGACGGTGCCAGACGAAATCCCGGTGGAATTCTGGAAGAGCGCGGGGCAGCATGTTCGGAATGGCTGACTGGGCTGTTTAATGTTATTTTTAAGACGAAGAAGATGCCCGAAGAATGGAGGTGGAGTACAATGGTTCCGCTTTACAAGAATAAGGGTGATATCTAAAATTGCAACAATTATAGGGGTATCAAGTTGTTGAGTCACACTATGAAGGTTTGGGAGAGGATGGTTGAGGCCAGGGTGAGGAGGTGCGTGTCTATTTTCGAGAATCAGTTTGGATTCATGCCGGGGCGTTCGACTACGGAAGGGATTAATCTAGTAAGGAGATTAGTGGAGCAGTACAGGGAGAGGAAGAAGGATTTGCATATGGTGTTTATTCACCTTGAGAAAGCGTATGATAAAGTCCCGAGAGAGGTACTGTGGAGGTGTTTGGAGGTTAGCGGCGTTCCGGTAGCGTACATTAGGGTGATTAAGGATATGTATGATGATGCTAAGACTCGGGTGAGGACTGTGGGTGGTGACTCGGAGCATTTCCCTGTGGTGTTAGGGTTGCACCAGGGATCGACTCTTAGCCCTTTTTTATTTGGCTTGGCGATGGATGTACTGTCGCGACACATCCAATGGGAGGTGCCTTGGTGCATGCTATTTGTCGATGATATAGCTTTGATTGACGAGACTCGAAGTGGAGTTAACGCGAGGTTGGAAGTTTGGAGACAGACCTTGGAGTCTAAAGGTTTCAAACTGAGTATAACTAAGACAGAATACTTGGAATACAAATTCAGTGACGGGACCCATGATGCAGACGTAGAGGTTAAGCTTGATGCTCAAGTTATCACCAAGAGAGCGAGTTTTAAGTATCTTGGGTCTATTATCCAGGGTAATGGGGAGATTGACGAAGATGTCGTACATCGCATCGGAGCAGGATGGATGAAGTGGAGGCTCGCTTCCGGTGTTTTATGTGATAAGAATGTGCCGCCAAGACTTAAGGGTAAGTTTTATCGAGTGGTGGTTCGACCAGCTATGTTGTATGGGGCTTAGTGTTGGACAGTCAAGAACTCCCACGTGTAAAAGATAAAAGTAGTAGAGATGAGGATGTTGAGATAGATGTGTGGGTGGACCAGGAGAGATAGGATTAAGAATGAAGCTATCCGGGACAGAGTGGGAGTAGCCTCCGTGGAGGACAAGATGCGGGAGTCGAGACTGAGATGTTTCGGACATGTTAAGAGAAGAAGCATTGATGCTCCTGTCAGGAGGTGTGAGTGGTTGGCCATGGAGAGTTTGAGAAGAGGTCGAGGTAGGCCTAAGAAGTAAGAAGTATTTGGCAGAGGTGATTAGACAGTACATGGCGCTGATTCAACTCACTGAGGAAATGACCCTTGATAGGAAGGTGTGGAGGTCGAGGATTAAGGTAGAAGGTTAGTGAGTAGTTTTTAGTTGTTCGTCGATAGTCTTAGTAGCATACATGTCCATTCATATTCTTAGATTTTTATTACGTTATGTGATTTTGTTCGCCTCAGGTATTGTATTCCCTATTGCTATTATTTGGTACTACTTATCTTTTATCTCTCCCTTTTTCTTTTCTCTTCCTTCTTTCTTCCTTCCTTGCTTTCCTCTTCTTCTTCTTGCCCTTCCTGAGCCGAGGGTCTATTGGAAACAGCCTCTCTACCTACATTAGGTAGGGGTAAGGTCTGCGTACAGACTACCCTCCCCAGACCCCGCATGTTGGGATCATACTGGGTTTGTTTTTGTTGTTGTTGTTGTTATTGAATATTTTAGTATAATGTTATGACTTATCTCATATTATGTGTTAGTTTCTTGGAAAATACATTATATAGTTGTATTTTACTAGGACTTAAGAAATATTTGGAGCACAAGTTACATATTTTATGCTACGAAGACTTTACCGAAAAAAAACCCAAAAACCCGAAAAAACCTAAAACAAACCCGAGAAAACCCGAGATTGAAAAATCCGACTTTGTTGGTTTGGTTTGGTTTATAAATTTAAAAACCCGACACCATTGGTTTGGTTTGATAATTGAAAAAATCTGAACCAACCCGACTTATATACACCCCTAGTTTATAATATATAATATATGACACGTTAGTTGCCGACCTGACAAAATTTGTTTTAAAGGAAAGCTAAATCGGGACTACAAAAGAATTTGAATAATAAATTATCAGTGATAATAATTATGCTTACAATCAAATTATTCAACTCTTTCACAAACAATTCTAATAGCAAAAAAACCAATATTTAATCAAGCACATATGTATATTTTTGGTTTTGAGAAATACAACTTAAGCCAATACACAAATTGCCAAAATGTGATAATTGGTGAAGAGAGCGTCTTTTGTGCAGTATATATTATAAACACATAAATAGGAAAATAGTGTACCTTTTCTAAATCTATTAAAGGAGACATTATGTAACCAATTTGTGCTTCTTTGTTGTTATTGTTCCTTTTTGCGTCCTCTGCCTTCATCTCCTCATCAAATATGAAAGCCATACGCATAATTTGTGAAAATCGAGATGGGATCAAGAGGGGAACGCCGTCATCTTCCGCTCTTCGGCACAATTTGTGAAGATCAATCTTTTTCAAATCTAATTGTGATGATCCAAAATGTCATCTTTAAATTTAATGATTAATTATATGATCTAAGCACTATTTACCATTACTCGACTTGAGTGTGCAGTCCGTAAAAAAATTTCGGAAAGTTTTCAGGTGAAAAATAAATTAAAATGTGAATTAGAGCTTTAAAACTCAACTGAGTTGACTTTGGTCAACATTTTGAGCAAACAGACTCGGATCAGTATTTTGATAGTTTTGGTAGGTCCGTATCATGATTTGGGACTTAGGCGTATGCCCGGAATCAAATTCCGAGGTCCTTAGCCCGAGATATAGAATTTTGATAAAAAATTAAAAGTTTAAGTTCAAATAGTGACCGGATGTCAAATTATATGCAAACGACACCGGAATCGAATTTTGATGATTCCAACAGCTCCGTATGGTGATTTTGGACTTAGGAGCGTGATCGAAATTTTATTTGGAAGTCCGTAGTGGAATTAGGCTTGAAATGTCGAAAGTTAAATTTTTGGAAAGTTTGACCGAGGGGTTGACTTTTTGATATCAGGGTCGAAATCCGATTCTGAAAATTTTCATAGCTCAGTTATATCATTTATGACTTGTGTGCAAAATTTGAAGTCATTCCGAATTGATTTGATGTGTTTCGACACAAGATATAGAATTTGAAAGTTCAAAGTTCATTGATTTTGATTTGAGGTGCGATTCGTCGTTTTGATGTTGTTTGATGTAGTTTGAAGGCTCGACTAAGTTCGTATGGTATTTTGGGACATGTTGGAATAATTGGTTAAGGTCCCGAGGGTCTCGGATGGATTTCGGAAGGTAAACGGAATGGATTTCGGACAAAGAGTGCTGGAAATTTATGTTGCAGAAATTCCGTGCGTGGAGCCAACTTTGGAAGCTTATATCTCGCAATTCATAAGGAAACAGAACATTTGCAAAACATGAAAGTTGTAGTCGTTGAATTATAGTTTCCAGAAAGTTAAACCATTCATTATTTGGATATTTGTACGGAAAGTTATGATGGATTAAATGAAGGCTGGTAGAGCAGTTTCGCCAGAAATTCTGATGCATGAAGCCGACTTTGGAAGCTTATATCTCGCAATTCATAAGGAATCAGAACATTTGAAAAACATGAAAGTTGTAGTCGTTTGATTATAGTTTTCCGAAAGTTAAACCATTCATTATTTGGACATTTGTATAGAAAGTTATGATAGATTGAAAGAAGGCTGGTAGAGCAGTTTCTGGTGGACTTTTAGTGACGAAAAATGGACTTTTAGTGACGGATTGGCAGAAACTTAAGGACTAAAAATGGTCATTTCATTCATTTCATTTGGATTTTTGGAGCACGGTTCTTGGGCGATTTTCACGGAAAAACATTGGGGTAAGTGTTCCTTATCCTATATTGATTATATTTCATGATTCCATACTCATTTACATCATGAATCCGTGAATTTATGGAAGAAAAATCAAGATTTTTGCAAAATCTTCCAAAAACGAAAATTTAAGATTTGGAGGTCGAGTTATTATCGGATTTTGGTAAAATTGGTATGAGTGGACTCGTAATTGAATGGGTTGTCGGATTTTATAAGTTTTGCCAGATTCCGAGATGTGGGCCCCACGGGCAAATTTTGAGCTAATTTTGGATTTTAATGGAAATGTAATATTTTCTTATAAAATTAATTACTATAATTTTTGTTGACTGTATCGATTTAATTATGACTAGATACGAGTCGATCGGAGTCGAAAAATCGAGAAAATAGCATAAATACTTGGTTAAATTGGAGCAAGTCGAGGTAAGTGACTTGTCTAACCTTGTGTGGGGGAAATTTCCCCTAGGATTGATATTGATGTGATTATTGAAATGTGTTGAAAGTCGTGTGCACGAGGTGACGAGTGTGTACACGGACTAAATTACGAAATATTATATTTTAAAATTGTGTAGATCACTGTTGCGCATTTATTAAATTATTTTATCTTGTTATATTCTTCATCATTGATCTGAGATATATACTTCAAATTTGTTTGATCTTTTCTTACTAATTATTTTACCTGTTTAGTTAAAACTTGGTTTCTTTTATTCTGTGCATTATTTGAAGGTTGATTTTCTTTAAATTAAATATTATTAATATGAAGTATTTGATATTTTTAAACTTGATATTGAAGCAACGTAGTAAAGATTTTGAAATATTATTTTCCTAAATTATTTACTCCTGAATATTTGTATACTCATTGAGAGGGAGCCGTGAGCTCTTTATTGTGAAAAACTATTATTGATGATTTATTTTGGCATGAGCCGTGAGCTCTTTATTGTGAAAAAATATTGTTGTTGAATTATTTTGGCAAGTTAAATTATTGAGCACTTGAGGTGCAAATTGTGACATATTGTGATATTGATACGCATGCGGTGGTATAAGGTCTGGGTGTTGAAACGCATGCGGTGAGATAAGGGTGGCTTGATATGCGTGGCTAGTAGGGGAACTACTAGAAGTCATGCGGTGTGATAAGGGTGGCTAAAACGCGGGATGTTATTTCGGGAAAAAATATTTTCTTTAAATAAATTATGAAGGCTCCCGCGGTGATATAAGAAAATGAGATATTGTGAATTTATTTATGATTTGGTACTACGAGGGGGTACCTCGGGAGTGCCCTTGTTGATATTGATTTATATCCGTAGTTGCCTTTGATTATTGTTGTGATTTTCTTAAAGTTGAAAAGAATTCTGTTTTGTTTCAACGAGGTATTTATTTGCCATTATTTGATGTAATTAAATGTGACATACTACTTGATTCATTTTCATTGTCATTTTATCTTATAATATTGTTTAAACATTTTACCATGCCATTATTTATTCTCCAGCAGGGCCTGACCTGACCTCGTCACTACTCTACCGAGGTTAGGCTTGGCACTTACTGGGTACCGCTGTGGTGTACTCATACTACGCTTCTGCACATCTTTTTGTGCAGATCCAGGTACATCTTATCAGACCACGCATCAGTAAACTAGCTATACGAGGAGATTTCGAGGTATATCTGACAGCGTCCGCAGACTCCAGAGTCCCCTTGTATCTTACTATGTTGTCTTCCTTATTTGCTTTAGACTCTGATGTATAGAGACATAAAGAATAAATTCTTAGAAGCTTGTGACTTATTTCTACCGGGTTTTGGAGTTAAAATTGTTTGAATTGTAGATTATTTATTAAAGATATTTATTATTATTCCGCATTGATAGGCTTACCTAGTCTTAGAGACTAGGTGCCATCACGACATCCTACGGAGGGAATTTGGGGTCGTGCCACCAATAATGGAGCCATGGTGCAACCAATTTGTGCCTTTTTGTTGTTATTGTTCCTTTTTCGCGTCCTCCTTTGCTATTCAATGATGATGATGAACGTTAGTATGCCTTCAAATTTAAATATTATTTTGTTGACCCTTAATCTTTCATAGGTTCATCACTAATTACAGATCTTTTCACGGAAGACAGAAGAGAGATTAGTATTCGGAATTGCCATAGTTAATGAAAGGAAAAACGAAACATTTTGGTTGAAATTAATGGGCTGCCATCATCAACGAAGGAAGTTGAAATGGCTTATTTAAATATATTTTTTTGTTTTTATGCAATATTTGAAATTTATTTACCAAAATTATTCTAATTTTTGTATATTACCTGCTCTAAACTTATAAATTATATACATTTCACCTTAAAAAGCTCTCAATCCATTATTAGTGCCTTGAATCAAGGGATTTAGAACCTGTTTGGACATAAGAAATTTTTTCCTTTTTTTCAAAAAATTCACTTTTTTCGAAATCAGCGTTTATTCATAAAATTTCCAATTTTCACTTGAAAATACATTTTGAAAAACTCTAAAAAGCTGTTTTTTAAAATTTTCACTCAGATTACTCGCAGAACTTCAAAAATAACCCAAAATTATATTCATGTCCAAACACAACTCTAATTTTCAAATATCATTTTCACTTGAAATTGTTTTTCACTTTTTTTTGGAATTTTACAATTCTTATGTCCAAACGCTCACTTCATTACATCATTTTCCTTTTTTCTCTCCTCTCTTCCCTCTTCTCTCCGGATTGAACTTATATTTAGGGATTTCTGTTTGATAATTGTTTCAAAATACATTCGTCAAAGTCATGAGATACTGCTGAAGTTGTCATCTTTCTTTTTTGGGAGTTTTTTTTTCTCTTTATTTTGCTGGTGAATTTAATAATGGAATAGGTATGAATATTTTACAACCATTATCAGGCAGTGGTGGCAGTGGTGGAATAGAATTTCTGCGATCATTAATGTGTTGCAGCAATATAATGATGGTCTTGATTGTTTGGATTTGAGTTCATTAGTTGGAGGCCTTAACTTCTGCACATTCTTTCATTATCCTCACATAATCGGTAATCAAATGTAACTGTTAGTTCTGCATAGTCCATTTTCTTTTTGGGTCTTGGTTTTATGTTTTGGCATATTTTTTTTAAAATCAAACTGTCTTCTTTTATTAAAACTAGGCAGAGAGTTAAGTTGAGGGGTTAAAGCCCCTGGTTACATCTGAGAGATTATCAAAGTAATCTATATCTCCTCTATTTTTCTTTCCTTAATAAATCAACTAAGAAAAGAACAATATATGGTACATCAACATACAAATTAAAAATAAATTTCGTACAATTTTAATGCAAATTTGAATATCTACAACTACATACATAGTAAAAATAAATTTCATACAACTAATTATATATTATACAACTTATTTATAACTTACCTACAATTTTCATACTTTATTTCTACCCAGTTAAATACAACTACAATATCATACAACTTAAATATAAATTTTATACAATTTCTTTACAATATGTCTTTTGTATATTTTGTATCTGATTTATACATAGTAAAAATAAATTTAATACAACTAGTTATATATTATACAACTTATCTACAACTTTCATACATTATTTCTACCCAGATAAACACAACTACAATATCATACAACTTAAATACAAATTTTATATAATATGTCTTTTGTATATTTTGTATCTGATTTGTATATATTTTGTATGTGGTGTGTGCTTCTTCCTCTCTAAAGTTCCAATCAAAATTTACTCTCTTAATACAATTTTGATACATATCAACAACTGTATGTAAAATGATAGTATTGATAACTTAAATATAAATTTTATCAAACAATTCATACATTATACAACTATTTTTCAACTTTCATACAACATTCAAATAAAAAAATATATATAACTACAACATAATACAATTTACATACAATTATAATACAACTTTACTACAATTTCGTAACTATATTGTATGTAATGTGTTCTTCTTCTTCGAGTTTCAATATGAAATTCAGCCAAATTCAAGTCTAATCTTCACCAAAACATTCTCAAAATTGAGATATAAACTCCAAATAATATTTCAAATTCGTCGTTTGCAACAATACCCAGTCCAAATAAATAATAGTTTTTAAAAACCCAAATTCGATTTCAAAGATGTAAAGCTTTTTAATGGTTATCAATGGTGCAAAGTCAAACACATTTAAAATTTATTGTTTGATAATTTTAAATTGAACACCAATTATACAACATGAAAGTAAATTGCTAAGTTAAAACGATTGAAATCCATTGGTGAATTCTATTAAAACTCTATACATCAAGAAAGCATAAAAAATAGAGAACATCATTTGAAGAAAATATTTGGGGAAAAACAGAGAAGGAGAGTAGAGAGACGAAGAGAGAGAGAGAGAGAGAGAGAGAGAGAGAGAGAGAGAGAGAGAGAGAGAGAGAGAGAGAGAGAGAGAGAGAGAGAGAGAGAGAGAGAGAGAGTGCAAGTATAAAGGGATAAGGAAATAACTGATATTCTTTATTCAATTCATAATATAAAGGGATACTTATTTAAAACTTATTTGTATATAATTGGTAAATTGTATGTGACCATGTAATTAAATTGAAATTTGAGTAGGGAGGGTAATAAGCTCTCAAATAGTGTATAGGAAGGTAAAAATGCCTTATTTAAAAAGTTATCGGTGGCTTTTGTATGGGATTTGTTGGTTAATTAATGAGGTTAATGGATAAAATCTAGTAGAAAAATCCAAAAAATGGAGAAAAAAAGAGAGGCAATTGCTGGTCAATGAAGCATGCCACGTCACCGGTCTTATGGCCCTGGATTATATAATTATATAGATATGAAATCATATATATAGTTATTTAACATTTATTGTTGCCTTTTTATCAATGTATATCACAATAAAAATAATTATATTACTTGTATATCGCAGTGTATAATACATCGACTGTATATCAAAAATTTATTTTCTTTTTTTTATATCAAAACTTTATTTACTCCTATAATTATATTTATTATTTTTATATTTTAAAACCTTCTCTAAACCTGTTATATCAAAAAAAAAATATTTTCCTTCTTGATCAATAAAAAAAATTGAAGTAACAATGTATATCACCATATACAACATGATATACACACGGGTACATAAGAAGATTGGAGTCTGTCAAAGAGATACAAATCAAATCGAACAAAGCAACAATCGGATGAAGACAAGAAGAAAACTAGATAAAAAAATAAATTTTTAAAGAACTGTCGTCATGATAAAAAGATCTAAAATTAATAGAAAAATGTATTCAACCATTACAACTTCCCAAACATTATCAAAGAACACGTCCAAATCCAAATTGAAGACGAAAATTTGCTAGATTGAAGAAGAAAAAAATTGGAGAAGAAATACGGGATAGAGAAGAAAAAATATGGGGAGAGAGAATAAATAAGAAACTATGGTTATTTAGGATTTGGCTATATAATGCCAATTTTTTGGGGTTACCTTTGCCGAACCTAATATAAGGCTAAAATATTGCCAATTCTCTTTATGTGTTGTCATACCATGCCATTTTATCAACAATATTCATGTCCATCACTAACAATATAGCCATTACAAAAAAGATACGAGAGGGGTCGAAGGCCGAAAGACCCCAAAGAACATTCATTTATATGCTCTTCGGTCTTCTCTTAGATTAATGCTAGACATATAGTAAAATCCTATTACATAAACTTCAGTTAGTGACTTTAAAAACTAGAAGGAGTTCAAAAGTAATTTAGGAAACCTCGACGATAATCGTTATTCGTTGATAAGTTAAATTGTCATTGCTTATTTAGCTCGCCTGACCCAAAACTTTTCAGCTAACAAAGCCCAATAATGTCTTATTCAAATTGTTACCTTGTAGCAAAATACAAAATGTTTGTACATCTCTCCTGTAGTGGCGTTTGAGTAGTACATGAAAGGGTACACTAGTTGTAATTAGAGCACATTATATTATAATCCAAACTAAGAATAGTTATTATCCAAAGACCAAAAATTCGTTGGCTCTCTTCAGTCCTTGAGAATGCCAGCTAACATAGTTCTTAAAAGTTGCATTATTTGACCCAGACACAGTATGGGCCGTCTGCTTAATTATGTATCAACCCATACTGGGAATCACTAGCACTCCTCTAAACATACCAATTTATTTGTTCGAAGTCTCATAAGAATATGCATTGGTAGATCCATTCGGATAAAAGGAAAAGCATACGTCCATCGGTTGCGGCCACCAATGATTGGATCACACATAAAAATGCTACATGCCCTTCAACTTTTATGAATATGCAATCTTAGCCATTGAACTAGTATGTTTTTTACTTCATTATTTATTTCACCATTTTCTATTTTTTACAGAAGAGCTTTGTTTCCTTGTAACAATTGAATAATATTGAAAAAGATTATATAATATTTTCAACTATCAGTTTCTTTTAACTATAACTATTCTAATGGTTAATAACCATCGTTTTCTGTTGACTAATTTTACCTTTTATGAACAAGTACTTATGATTATTTCTTAAGTCTTTTAAAGTGTAATTTTTTCCTTTTTTACAAAATATGTTGTTTATATAATTTGCATACATATTAATTGTGTCATTAAGTTGTGATCTAGAAGCATTTAGAAAGAAACAAAGTGAAGTATTAGTGGTGGAAAGCTACCAAAATAAAGATAGGCTGTAAAAGGACATGAAATGGCACAGTGAGCTGTCTATGTTAGACTAAATCTTAAACCTCTCAAATGGTAACTTAAGTAAATAACCGAAGAAGCAAGCCCTAAAAGCATAGGATACCAAACAACTCTTTCAGTTTGTTTACACAAACGTCAATCTCTCCAAACTATCTCAATCTTCAATTCCCCTACTGAAATCTGACTCTATCAGACTGAATCTTGTAAATCGAAATTCAAAAATTCCTAAATGAATCTCCGACTTTTTCTCTTCTGTTTCATCATCCTCACCTATTAAATCTAATCCATTTGCAGCAATTCCTATTATTTGTCTTTCACCACCATGTATTCCCCTTTCAGAAAAGTTAAAGGGGAAATGGGTGGTGGACATAGTAAATCTAAATGGAAAATCTTCATTTACAGGTCGTCTTCTTCTTCCTCCAAATTCGATAAAAAGGATCCTCCAAAAGAACTCCTCTGTCCCATTTATGGATCTCTGATGTATGATCCAGTGGTGGTGTCTTCCGGCCAAACTTTCGAGCGCACTTCTGTTCAAGTCTGTAAAGATTTAGGGTTTAAACCCCAACTTCCCAACGGCTCAAGCCCTGATTTCTCTACCGTGATTCCTAATTTAGCTTTGAGGACGACGATTCTCAGCTGGTGTGAAAAGTCTGGAGCGGAGAAGCCTCAGCCACCCGATTATTACGCCGTCGAGTCCACTGTCCGCACTCTAATGCCTTCTTCTTCTGTTTCGACCACCAAAGAAGATCCCAGAATACGAGTTTCAGAGAGGGAGTTGCTTAAAAGCGTAGCGGAGAATCCACCTGTGCTCTTATCTCACGCCGCCTCTGAACTGACCCCAAGGAATAATCATCATTTTTACTCTCCTTCGAGCTCAGAAGAATCTGTCATCGCTAACAACTCGCCGCTGCTCCCTTTTACTACTCGTCCCTCCTGTTATTCCTCTTCGTCGTCGCAATCGACTTCGTCGGAAATTATAGTATCCGATGATGTCCCGTCCTCTGCTTCCACGTCATCCGAAGATGATTATTACGTTGTACAGTTCAAGAAATTAGACGTTTATGACCAGGAACAAGCTGTAATTTCACTGAGAAAAAGCACCAGAACAGATGAGGAAGCTAGGGTTTCACTGTGCACGCCGCGGCTTTTATCGGCTCTGAAGCCGCTGATGGTCTCGAGGTACGCCGGGATTCAGACGAACGCCGTCGCCTCATTGGTCAACCTCTCGCTGGCGGAAGTCAACAAAGTGAAAATCGTTAGGTCAGGGATTACTCCTATGCTAATTGATGTTTTGAAAGGCGGCTTCGAGGAGTCTCAGGAGCATGCAGCCGGCGCCATATTCAGCTTGGCGCTGGAAGATGACAACAAGACGGCGATTGGAGTGTTAGGCGCGTTGCAGCCGCTTTTACACGCGCTGAGGTCGGGGACCGAGCGGACTCGTCATGATTCAGCATTGGCCCTTTATCATTTAACCTTGGTGCAAAGTAACCGGGCTAAGCTCATTAAACTCGGAGCCGCGAGTACGCTTCTGGGAATGCTGAAATCCGGCGATATGGCGGGTCGGCTGGTGTTGGTATTGTGCAATTTGGCGGTGTGTCAAGAGGGGAAAACGGCGTTACTGGACGCCAACGCGGTGGAGGTACTATTGGGGATACTGAGAAAGGGGAGTGAGTTAGATGAGTCAACTCGGGAGAATTGCGTGGCGGCTCTTTACTCACTGAGTCATGGTAGTTTGAGGTTTAAGGGGTTGGCGAAAGAGGCGAAGGCGGCAGAAATATTGCAGACGGTGGTGGAGAGAGGGAGCGAGCGGGCGAGGGAGAAAGTGGAGAGAGGGAGCGAGCGGGCGAGGGAGAAAGCAAAGAGGATGTTGATTTCCATGCGAGGAAGGTACAAGGAGGATGATGACGAAGAAGAGGTAGATTGGGAGGGAGTATTGGAAGGACGAGTGAGTCAAACTCGGTACCGAGTTGGAAGAACTACTCACAATCTCAACTCAACCGAGTTCTGAATTATGACCGAGTTCAAAAAGGTGTAATTATCAATTATTCTGGGATTTGGGACTCTTTATCATGTTCATGGTTAAAATCTTTTTTTTTTACTTGTTTTTTTAGCTTTTGATTTGCTGCATTGGGTCCCAACTCTTCTTTTTCTAGTTCTGGTGGTAGTTATTAAAAATGTAATTTGGACTATAATTGTGATTACTGTGTAAATAATTATTAGGATTAAGGATTGGAAATGCATTTTTGGTTTAAAGTTTGTTTTTATATAGTTTTGTACTTTATTGAACAGCAGCAATTCAAGATTAGGACTTAGGACAAAAGTCGCATGTTAGAAAAAATCAAGAGGCGTTGTGTTTGACAATGTCAAATTAAGTTGGAGTACTATATAAAGAATGACCAAGTTGACTGTACTGTTATGTTATGCCAACCCAAATCTGGATTATGATGAAACTTTTTGGTGTTAACTTCAGCTTTGTTCCATTGCTATCATTATTTCAGTGGGACAAAAGTTTGCCCACTAATTAAGTGTGCTGTTCCGTGGACGTAATTGTCCCTGTAATACAAATAGAAAAAGAGATTAGGTAGAAGACCCTCGTGGTCTTTGTTTTTGGATGATCGATTTGTCTTCACCTAATAAAACAGAATATGCTAAATTGCTATGACTATTTAGATTTGTCTTCTTGTCTCCTCTCTGGACTTGACCACCAAAAGTTTGTCTTGAGAACTGCAAGTGCTTAAATCGCACAACTCACTAAGACATTATATTATGGACTTTTAGCCTCTAGGTGTTCCTCTATCTGCTTAATCGAGGTTCTGCAAGATGAGCAATTTGTCACATCTGCTAAAAAATAGTGGGAACCCTTATATGAGTATTATCAAATTAGTTGCTTTTTGAAAAGGAAAAAAAAAAACAATATAGTTTATGTACTAGCGATACATAAGCGGAAAGATGGACTTCTCATTCTTTTTCTTTTTAAAAGAAAGATGTATAATGCTAAAAATATGTTTGCCTTGTGGGGGGCATCTTTGGTGTAACAAAAAGGGAATAAGTTTATATGTAGAATTAGAGTTAGTGGTCGCAGTGGGGCCTGATCCACGACTCTCGCCCAATCTTTTGTAGATTCTTTTGGTTTTTATGATAATCAAAGTCTTAATTATTGTTTATCCGTAAAACGGTACAGTTAAATTTATACGTGATTTCTAGACAACTGAATTAATTCGATCCTGAAATAACAAGATAATTGAAAAAATATATAACACTTAGCCTTGATAAGAAGACAAAATTACAGAAATAAAGACTCTGGTAGTGAAACCTCAGGGCGCAATAATAATAAGAACAAGAACATAAAACAAGAAGGTAAAATTGATTAAAACTTTGAGTAGATTGTAGTATTAGTTTTTGCCAGAAAATTTGTGTCGTTACAATGATAACATAGCTCACTATTTATAATTACGTCTAGGAAATGAGGTCCTAGGACCGCGCCGTTCTTTAATGTCAATTATGAGGGTCATTGATGAAGATGTAACGATGAGCATAAATGCCAAATTCCTTGTAATGGATAACGTACTTAATCCTGTGGAATAGTCTTCATTAAATGCTACCGGGCGAAGAGTATTTATTGCATCTCTATGAGCGTTATTCTTTTCGGTGACAGACGGGACCGTTGCCTTCGGTTTTGGCTATCCCTCATCTTAGGTTCCACGTGTCCCTCTTTTGGGCAGCCACGTGGAATAGCATATTTTACCCTATACAGATAGTCTCATGCTTTCTGGTGACATAACTTTGTGTCACCGGAAAGTTGGTAGAAACAGTCTTTTGGCGGGAATTACTATGATCCCTTTTGAAGGCTTCTGACGGTTGATTAGACGCACGTCTCTTCGATTTTAATGCCCCGAACACGCGTCATCTCATGATTCAGCACAATTTTTGCCAATTATCGAGGTAATCATGGCCATGAATTTAGCAGCCAAAACTTTTACTTTTACGCATCAACCCTCTTCCCTTGTACTCCATAATTTTCCAAGCTTTCTAAAATCTTTCTTGTTGTTAATAAACCTTTCTTTAACTCCCTTCAAACAAACAAAAAATTCTTTCATCCAAATGGCTTCTTCTTCAAAGAACGTTAGCTCTTCAAAGGGAAAAAACAAAGCCGGGGATGTTGCTCCTCCAACGGTGGATTCCATCATTCCTAGAAGTCTTGCTACAACAAAAGACTTCGAAGAGAAATTTCCTTCGACTCTCCCTCGCACATGGGCTATTGGCAGATATCTTTTTTCCATTCGTTCTTCCAGTATTCCTATTGTGAAGGAAGATTGTCGCTGCCATGATTTGGATATTGTTTATCCTGATCTATCAGAGCAAGTGACCCTACCCAAGGAGGGTTTTGCATATTTTTACACGTATCCTTTTACTTTGGGTGTGTTCTCTTTGAGTGGAGAGTTTGACTCCGTTATTACGGAATTCTGCCTCCGCTATAAGGTATGTTTGGCACAAGTAAGTCCTTTTGTATGGAGGACGATTACCTATCTCCGGCGTTTGTGCCAAGAAACGGGAGAGGAGTTATCTTTAGCTCATGTGATGAATCTTTATTCCTCCAAAATCTTCCGCGGGGGAATGATAAATTTCAGCAAGCGTGTCCACTATACTCTATTATCTAACATGGATGGTGACAACGACTGTGGGTGGATGGAACAATTCATTGAGGTTGCCACCAACAACATCATTCCAGCAGCGACTTTGATAAATTTAAGGGTCCACCAAACTATATAGAGAGAGTCAGGTTCTCTATTAGTTCCCACAGAACACACGCACACTGCAGTAGGCAAAAGACACAAAGAAGTTTTACGTGGCAAACTCCCAGCTCACGGGATTAAAAACCATGACCTACCCTTACAGGATTTCAACTTCACTACTGAGCAAACTTTAGATTACAACCTATTGTAACCTAGGAATTAACCTCTTAATCCCTCACTAACTTGTAACAACTTTTATTACAAGCCACTTTGTAATAACTCTATTACAAAAACTTAATCTAGGAATTAACCTCTTAATCCCTCACTAACTTGTAACAACTCTATTACAAGCAACTTTGTAATAACTCTATAACAAAGACTTACAACTCGACTAACTCTAGCCAAGACACAAACACAAGGGTTTATGATTTACAAAGGTTTCCTACACAATGCTTCTAACTAAGCTAAGTAGGAATTACAAGTAAAGAACTTTAACAAAGGTGCAACATAACTAGGGACATGTAATGACTCATTACATGAAACTGGTCCTTCGTTATGTTGTTCTTTGTTCTTGATGCCCTTGAGAATCACTAGCAAGATTGACACAGACTTGAGAGAGTGCTTGATCGATTCTTGAATGTGCAAGTGTTTTGTTTTACCTTTGCTTGATGTAAATAACTCATTTGTGACATCACTTGAATGATGCAAGCAAGTTAGGTAAAGGGCATTCCCCATAAAGTTGACTGCTGCATTGTTTTTGTACTATTGCGTGCGCAGGCAGTAACTTTACAGTTGTGGAGAGTTAACTGGGTACGGTCACCAGGGGAACCGATGTCCATCTGTTCCCCTTGTTGTTTCTTTGTCGTCTGAAGAGTTGTTTTACATCTCCAGCTTGAGACTTGTTATTCTCACGTACTTGAGGGTGTGTATCAGGTTCCTTATATGGTTCTTGTCATTAAGTTTGTTATATCATCAAAATATTACAAGGTACATATAAACTATCAATTTTCCCCTTTTGATGATGACAAACTTATAATTGCAGTTCCCCCCTACGAACCAGAATGATATACACATAACCTGTATTTCCCCTAAATATGTTGAATATGTTCCTGTATTCCCCCTGAATCTGTTCCCCAGCTTGCTCCCCCTTAATTATTTTCCCCCTTTTGGTATCATAAAAAGATCAGTAGCAAGCAATAAGCAAGAAGAAGTCTAGCTTGGTTAACTCATTTCATATGTGTGCACACAATCATGACTAAAAACAGAGCAGAAGAACAAGATATGCACAACAAAAGGACGAGAAATTCATTAATTTTGGAAATAAACAGGGAGTAGTTCCATTGATACACAATCACCACAAAATAAAAACAACAAAAAGGTACCGGTCATCAAACATATCCAAACACAAGAAACAAAAACAACTTGAACTGAAACTTGACACTAGGAAGGGAATGACTCTAGGGAGCATTGGAAGGGGAAGGCTTAGATGAAGAGGCAAGGTTTTTAAGAAGGATGTTTATTCGAGCATTAGCTGACATCTGCTCATTGAACAGTTTCTCCTTCAGGTCCTCAACCTGTTTCATGAGGTCGGCATTTTCTTTGGTCAGACAGGCAACCTCTGTGCTGTGAGAGCTGCGGGAACCAGGTGCCTCCTGAAGCTGACTTAGCTGACCCTCAAGAATGGCATTCCTTGCCTTCAGCTTCCTTATTTCATCAGTGGTAGTGTTTTGGGCGTTGATCAACTGGGAGATAGTAGAAGTGTTGCCAACTCCTCCAACCCTACCAATGCACTCACATTCCTCGAGGGTGGTCTTGGAGAAGGATTGCTTACGAGTACCCACTTTAGCTTTTCCCAAATGGACTTTGAAGAACTCAAAAACCTTAGTGAGGAGGAACTCGTAAGGCAGCTCATAATTACCATCCTTGAACTCTGCCACCTTCTGCATCTGTTCTATCATGATGCCAGGTAGGTTGATAGTTGTGTATCCATACAGTGCTTCCATGATAACTAGGTTTGCTCGAGATGTCATGGACCTTCTTTTGGCACGAGGGAGAAAAACCTTGTTCACCAATTCAAACAACAGTTGATATACTGGAAGGAGGGCCTTCTTGTGTACCTGTTCCCAATGTTGTACTGCCTTATCCTTCACAATGGCATTTCTGAAATTTGTAAAGCAGACCCCCCCCCAATGGATGACATCCTATCAGTGGGCACGCCCAGAATGGCTCCCAGTACACTAGTATCCATCGCAAAATCAACACCGTTCACTTTCAAACAAATGTTATCATCCTAAACTGTGAAGAAGTGAGCATAGAAGCTATGCACTTCTACCTCATGTACCTTGGGATTGTCAATTGTAAACATATGTGTCCACTATTGGAATTCACAGATATCCACCAATTGGCGCATTCCTGACATATCCAGAATATCAGGGGCAAATGTACGGCCCCACAGTACCTTTTGGATTCTTAGTTTTTCCCTTCCAGCATCCTGGGCTGCACCAACCTTGGTCCTCTTGGAGGAACCGGGTTCTTCACTAGCCTTCCTTTTCACTGATTGTCTTGCCCTTTTTCTTTTCCCACCAGCTTTGTTAGACACATTTTTCTTAGACACTTGTTCAACCAACTCTTTACCAGATTTCTCAGCTACTTTCTCACAATATTTTTCACCCTTAACCTTGCTCAAGACCATTTCACTCACATATGACTCCCTTTTGGACTTTGGAACAGTAAATTTCTTTGAGGACTTACGAACAAAGGAACCAGATTCCTCTTCTACCTCATCATCAACTTTAACGACTAGTAAAGGAGGCACTACCTTCTCATTCACAACCTTTCCATCTTTCACCAATCTCCTCTTCTTCTTTTACTTTTTGCTTTTGCTTAAAACTAACTCAAGTTCTTCCTTCTTTTGCAACCTCGTGATAGGTCTCTTAGAAGTGGACCCCTGAGGAGGTGCCTTTATACTCTTAGCCCTGATGAAGCTCGCAAGAGCCACATTGTCATAGTCACTCCCTTCAGTTTCCACCTCAGACAGAGATTGCATCTCGGGAGGAACAATGGCCAATGGCTCAGCATAGAAATAAGGAGAGAGAGCGGGATCAGTACTGACATGGGATTCTTTAGAAGAACATGGAGTTTCATCCCAAGTAGGATCATAATGCTCCTCTTGTGTGGAGGGATCAGGTCCCTCAGGAAGTTCCCCAGTAGTACTATCTGGTGCCAGATTTTTGACAGGCACCAGTTCCCTTCCCTCGACCTCTGTACCATTATCTTCCCCCTGTAGGATCCAAGCGCGGGGTTGCCATTATCGATTCATCACTGGTATGACCCACATCTTATTTTTAGCATAACTTTCTTTCACTAGTAGACTAGAAATTTCTTGATTTTCTTTTCCATCCAGTGTGTCTTCGTCAACCATCTTTTCCGGCAAGGTAGAAGTAGAGGTCACAACCACAAATTTCCTGGTAGTCGATGTTTTGCGACTCCGATGAGAACCAGAACTCGATAGGGTTGGAGAGGAAGTAGAGGGTGATTATGACTCTAGCTTAGGGTTTGGACTAGTCGGAACAGAGAGTGTGGGCTCTATCACTGGTGTTTCAACGGATGAGGACACAATGGAGACAATGCTTGGAACATTTTGTATTTCCTGATTATTAGACATGGTGGAGTGTAGTTAGTTGAAGAAGAGAGTTTGAGGAAGGAAAAAGGGGAATTTTGGATTCATGATATGAATAATTCTGAAAGTGATTGTGAATGGATTTATTTGAGAGGAGTAAGAGATCGGTTGGGTATCAATTTTGGGTAGTCAGGTCGCTTCATAAAGGGTGAGACGCTTTGATTCAAGAAGAAAAACGAAACTGACAATATAATGATGTGGCACCGTTTCAGCCGTTTAAAAAATTGTGCATGAGAGTATAAAGGAACTACTAACCTGTGTCAAAGGAACCAGGTTCCCTGACGGATTTTGCTAATGTAAGCTTCATCATTTGACCAACATGCAGTGTATTAGCTGTTTGTTTGCTCTGTAATCATCATGCGTGTCTACCTATAACGGTATAGAGATGAGTTAGACTTTGCCAGAAAACACTTTTTAGCTAAATTACCTGTACATTTCTTTCATAGCCAATCATCGAGGGACCAGGTTTTCAGCTTAGTTTTATCAGCCCTATTGCCAAGCGATTTCTTTCCAAGTGCTCTCTGCTTAGTGCTTTGGTGAATATGTCTGCAATTTGATCTTCTGTGCTGCAAAATTTCATACATATGAGCCCTTTTTCAACATTGTCTCTGAGAAAGTGGTGACACACATCAATGTGCTTTGTTCTCTTATGTTGGACTGGATTCTTGGCCATGTCTAATGCACTGGTATTGTCACACAACAAGGGCACATAATCAGAGAACACTCCAAAGTCTTCCAGCTGTTGCTTAATCCATAGTAGTTGAGCACAATAAGATACAACTGCCACATATTCTGCTTCTGCAGTGGAGAGGGCCAATGAGTTTTATTTTCTTGTACCCCATGAAATTTGACATGAACCCAGAAAATGTGCCATTCCAGACGTGCTTTTCCTGTCCACCAGATACCATACATAATCAGCATCAGCATACCCAACGAAGTCGAAGTTATCTCCAGAGGGGTAGTAGAGAACCAGGTCATGTGTTCCTTTGAGATATCTCAGGATTCTCTTGGCACACTTCAGATGAGATTTCTTTGGATTAGATTGAAACCTGGCACAAAGTCCCACACTGAAGGCAATATCTGGTATGCTTGCTGTGAGATACAGGAGTGACCCTATGATACCTCTATACATGGTCTAATTCACAGGGGAACCGGGTTCATCCATGTCCAGACGAGTGGTTGTGGCAATGGAAGTGTTAATGATTTTTTATGCTTCCATGTCAAATCTCTTCTGCTGACTTATCAAAGTCCCCTTTTGAGATTGCTTCACTTGTAAACCCAAGAAAAAATTCAATTCCCCCATCATGCTCATTTCAAACTCACTTCCCATGAGTTTTGCAAATTCCTCACACAAAGAGTCGATTGTTGCTCCGAATTAATGTCATCAACATAAATTTGCACAATGAGCAGGTTCCTCCCTCGTTTCTTCAGAAATAAGGTGTTGTCAATTTTTTCTCTTGTAAAGCCATTTTCTAGAAGAAATTTGGACAACCTTTCATACCAAGCATGAGGATCCTGCTTTAGCCCATATAGTGCCTTGTCAAGTTTGAAAACATGCTCAGGATGTTCATGATTCTTAAATCGAGGAGGTTGCTTGACAAAGACTTCTTCTTTTAGAAAGCCATTCATAAATGCACTTTTGACATCCATTTGGAACAATTTGAATTTCATATAAGACGCAAAGGCAATGAGGATTTTGATTGCCTCCATTCGAGCAACTGGAGCAAATGTTTTATCATAGTTAATCCCTTCTTCCTGATTGTACCATTGAACTACCAGCCTTGCCTTGTTTCTGGTTGTGTTTCCAAACTCATCAAGTTTGTTTCTGAATACCCAATCGGTTCCTATAACAGTTATGTCAGCAGGTCGTGAAACCAGGTTCCATAAACTGTTTCTTTCAAATTGATGGAGTTCTTCTTGCATATTTGTAATCCAATCAACATCTTTTAATACTTCCTTGATATTCTTGGGCTCTATTTAAGAAAGAAAGGCTGAGAAGGCAAGCGCGTTTCTTGCCTTTGATCTGGTTTGAATTCCTGAATCAAAAGGGGTGATCACATTTTCCAGAGGATGTGAACTTTTGTGTTTCCAGTTAGACACCCGAACCTTGTTGTGGGATGGTCCAGGTATTTCTGAATGTGATTCTCTCTCTGCATGTGGGGTCCCTTGATCTACATCAGCAACTCTGTTTTCAGCTTCAGTTGTTGTGATTGAGGAACCGGGTTCCTCTATGTCAGCTGGTGATTCAGTTGTGCCATTGTCATTTGAATCCTTGACCTGACTCATCATGTCAGTTTTTTCATTTGCCATGTCAATGACTTCACTAGGGACAGTTGACTTTTCTCTATCTTGATCAATCTTATCATGTGAATCCTTCCCACATAAGTGGTGAGATTCATCAAAGATTACATGTATACTTTTCTCAACACAATGCATCGCACACCTTGTGATCCTTTAAGATTGAGTTGGGCAGGCCACGAACAAGGTCCTTCTTTACCAACTTGTTTAGCAACGTGAAACTTGCATGACCCAGCCTTCTGTGCGATAGTTCAACATCATCATCAACAACACTTGAACAACTGAGGTCACCACTCTTGTTTCCCTTGTCACAGATTTGGGAGACACTTAACAAGCTGCGCTTCAACCCATTCACGTAGTACACATTTTCAATTGAGTGAGAAAGAGACTTTCCAATTCTTCCAATTCCCAAAATGTATCCCTTTTTGATGTTTCTAAAGGATACACTCCCTCCTTGCAGGGATTTGAGTGAAAGGAAATCATTTGTGTCATGTGCTTCGAGCAACCACTATCCATGTACTATTGTTGGCTTCTCCCTTTAATTGCTCCCTACACAAGGAAATCAAAGGTTAGACTTAGGAACCCAAATAAGTTTGGGTCCCTTGTAATGAGGAAAGGGATATATCAGGACCTTTTTGTCCAAGCAGGCATCATGCGTCTTTTATATGAGGGACCAGGTTCTCTAACAGTAGTTACCTTTTTAGCAAAAACTTTATTTTTCTGTTGAGACTGAAACTTGGCCTTACAGGTTTCCTTAAAGTGCCAGTATTACCACAGTAAGTGCAAAGCCAGTTATCAGGTACAGTAACATGCTTGTTATGAGGATTGTAAGGAGTCTTTTCCCTTTGGAACCCTATCCCTTGCCTGTTTCCCCCATTGTTTTTATACAAGGCAGTGATAGCATCAGAGGACTAGGTTCATTTGGGTGATTTTTCTAGATCATTCTTAACTCTGCCTAGATCTTCCTGAAGCTGTCTGTTTCTCTCAAGTTCGGCACACAGACTAGATTTCACTGATTTTGCTCATCTTCAAGCCTAAGGAGTGCCTCACTTGCAACTTCCTTCCCCTTTTGGTTGAACTCATGCCTACCTTCCCTTTTTAGTTCCTCAATTGTTTCCTTTAGGTCCACGACTACTACTAATAGGTCATCTCTCTCATGATCTATGTTTGCAATTCTCAGTCAAAGTATCTTTTTCCATTTTTAAACTCACAGTGGTATCTCTGAGATCAACCGCAACCACCACTAGATCATCTCTCTCGTGTTTTATTTCTCCTAGTTCCGTGGTTAGCGCATTTTTATCATTAATAAGACTATGATAAGCATAAATTAAAACATTAGCCAAATATATAAGCTTTTTTTAAGAATAGGATTTCAAATTTCTTTGAACATCCAGAAAGTTTACCTCATCTTCATCGTCATCTTCCTCATCCTCGTCTGATTTAGCCATTAGAGCAAATATGGAATCATATTCAGGTGCTTCACTTTCTACTGCCATTATGGAGCTGTCATCTTGATCATCATCATCTTCAGATTCGCTGGAGGAGTCTCCCCATGCAGCAAGAGCTTGTTTCACAACATTGTCAACGACATCTTTTCTCTTGAACTTTTTGTCAGGAACTTGGTTCCTTTTCCCTCCTTTGTCTCTGTTGTGCTTGTGCTGGTCTTGCTTAAGGAGAGGGTAGTCCTTGATGAAGTGTCCTGACTTCCTGCATTTATGACATAGGTCATACCGTCTTGGCTTGCTTGAACTGCCCCTCTTTGGGATACCTCCATTTCTGCGAACCATTTTCTGAAATCTCTTTGTCAGATATGCCATATCAACATCCTCACCTCCTGAGTCATTGTTGTCTGTCTTGAGGACCAGGTTCTTCTCTCTTTTGGGCTCTCTTCTCTCGTTGTCCTTCTTCTTCTTCTTCGTCTTCTTCTTTTTCTTCATTTCATAAGTTTTCAGATTACTAATGAGTTCATCAATGGTCAGCTTCTGCAAATCCTTTGCCTCTGTGATGGCGTTTACCTTACTTTCCCAGGAACCAGGTAATACACTAAGTGTTTTCCTAACAAGTTTGTTCCTGGAAATGATTTCTCACAGTGAGTGAAGCTCATTGATGATAGAGGTGAAATGAGTGTGCATGTCCTAAATGGACTCGTCGTCCTTCATCCTAAAGAGCTTGTATTCAGTTGTGAGCATGTCGATCTTGGATTGCTTGACCTGTGTTGTTCCTTCGTGAGATGTCTGGAGAGCTTCCCAGATTTCTTTGGCTGACTGGCATGCCGATATCCTGTTGTATTCATCAGGACCAATGCCACAGACAAGAATTTTTTTTGCCCTGAAATTCTTCTCAATAGCCTTTCTGTCAGCATCGTTGTACTCTTTTCTCATTTTTGGTATTGTAGTTGTTCCCTCACCAACAGTTTTCATGGGAACAAAAGGTCCGTCACGGATTACATCCCATAACTCTGAGTCCTTAGCCATGATGAAATCATGCATTCTTGTTTTCCACCAACCTAGTATTGGCCATTGAATCTAGGTGGTCTGTACGTTGATTGTCCTTCTTCAAAGTTTGGTCGGGTAGTCATGGGGATCCTTTCTAGGTGTTAGCCTAATAGAAAGAACCTGCTCTGATACCAATTAATAAAATTTAAGGTTCCACCAAACTATATAGAGAATCAGGTTCTCTATTAGTTCCCACAGAACACACGCACACTGTAGTAGATAAAAGACACAAAGAAGTTTTACATGGAAAACTCCCAGCTCACGGGATTAAAAACCATGACCTACCCTTGTAGGATTTCAACTTCACTACTGAGCAAACTTTAGACTACAACCTATTGTAACCTAGGAATTAACCTCTTAATCCCTCACTAACTTGTAACAACTCTTATTACAAGCCACTTTGTAATAACTCTATTACAAAGATTTAAACTAGGAATTAACCTCTTAATCCCTCACTAACTTGTAACAACTCTATTATAAGCCACTTTGTAATAACTCTATTACAGAGACTTACAACTCGACTAACTCTAGCCAAGACACAAACACAAGGGTTTATGATTTACAAATGTTTCCTACACAATGCTTCTAACTAAGCTAAGTAGGAATTACAAGTAAAGAACTTTAACAAACGTGCAACACAACTAGGGACATGTAATGACTCAATATATCAAACTGGTCCTTCGTTATGTTGTTCTTTATTCTTGATGCCCTTAGAATCACTAGCAAGATTGACACAGACTTGAGAGAGTGCTTGATCGATTATTGAATGTGCAAGTATTTTGTTTTACCTTTGCTTGATGTAAATAACTCATTTGTGACATCATTTGAATGATGCAAGCAAGTTGGGTAAAGGGCATTCCCCATTAAGTTGACTGCTGCACTGTTTTTGTATTGTTGCGTGTGCAGGCAACAACTTTACCTGGTACGGTTACCAGGGGAACCGATGTCCATCTGTTCCCCTTGTTGTTTATTTGTCATCCGAAGAGTTGATTTACATCTCCAGCTTGATACTTGTTATTCCCACGTACTTGAGGGTGTGTATCAGGTTCATTATCTGGTTCTTGTAATTAAGTTTGTTAGATCATCAAAACATTACAAGGTACATATAACCTATCAGGCTTCATCCTTTCCGATAGCATGGATCCACACTCGTAAGCACCTTGTTTAATATTTCTTTTATTAGTTATTCTTCTATACCCATATTGATCCTCCATCTTTCGCCTGTTTCAGTAGCTCGATGGGTCCCACCGATGGTTGAAGTCTTGCACCAGTGGGTCCAGAAGATCTTGGATGTCACCACACCTGAAACCCGCACGTGGAAAGAACTAGCCCTTAAATACGGGTGGAAGGCCAAAAACCATGGTAACTCAGACTTACCTTGTTTCAGTTTTTTACGTGAAGAAATTGATTAATCCTTTCTATCTTTTCTCTGAAATCAGGTCTACCTGCGGGCTCTGTTGTTGTCCCCTAGGAGGATGTTTTGGCTGATCTGGTTGACGCGGTGAGGCTTCTTCAGGAGGCGCTTACTCGAGCAGGTGTCTCTGGTCCTGCTTCGGGCACAAGTGTTTCTGTACGGAGTCCCCGGTCGGATGACAAACAACCAAAAAGAAGACGCTCCTCTATGGTCGGGGAGAAAAATAAGAGGACGATGGCTACTGCCCCCGAGTCGTCTCCGGTAGTTGTGGTGACTAGCCCTACTCCCGAGGCATTCATAGACACTATGATGATCGACGATGATGGAAAAGCTAGTAATGGGGAAGCTTCTCTACATAGAAGGCGAAGATCCTCATCAACTCAACAGAATGCTCAACTGGTCGAGTTAGTTACACCATCCGAGGAATATGCCTCAACGCTCCGTGGGAAATTGATATGGTGAAAAATTCTAACTCCCGCTTCCATGTCCTAGTTGCCGCACCCAGTATTTTGGGGTTGAGTACCGGGTCCCTTCCGTCCTCGGTTGACGAGCAACAAACAACTAGCACTGTATTTGCTGCAGCTGCTTCTCACTCTTCAACTCTATCAGCTTCATCTCCCTCTTCACCAACACCAGCAACTGCTAAATCATTTCCACCTTCATCCACTCTTCCACCAGTAATTGCTACATCATCTCAACCGGTTGCACCTAACCACGAAGAAGGTGTTCATCTTCCCCGATCCCCAGTTAATGGGAATTTGAGGCAAAAGTATGCTGCCCCTTCTCAAGATCCATAAAAGAGGAGGAATGTTACTCTTTCGGTCTCTACGGGATGCAACTTGCTATCCCGGCCGGTGGAACTTGCTAATTATCTGAAGCCTTTGGCTTCAAAAAAGATTGGGAAAATATTCAAGCACTCTCGGGAGAGTGTTTGTTGAACAATGCCATGTACAACACTGCAGTGGTACATTTCTTTGTTCATTTGTTATTACTTCTATTTCTGCCTGAACATATCCTGAGTTTTGACTTTCTTGTTTTGTAGGCCATCTTTCTTGCTTCCGAGAGCCTTTAGAGGATGATTGGTGAGAAGGAAGGAATTACCTCCGCACAAGATCAACTTTTGGTAGAGAGGGAGCAAAGTGTCGCCCGCCTCTCAGAATTAGAAGTCAAAGCCACTGAGGCCGTTATATTGGAGGCTCGTTTGCAGTAAAGTGATACGTGGAGACCCTTAGCCGAGACATTGCCCTGTTGAGGGTTCAATTTGAAGAGGCTAAGGCCAAATGGGTTGAAATTTATATTACCGTTCTTGCTGCATCCGATCGTGAGGCTACCTTCACTGAAAGATTGACTAACTTAGAGGCAACCTTGAACTCCAAAACTGAAGATCTTGCTACTGGAAGGGGGGGGGGGGTGAAACATGCCCAACTAGAGGAGAAGTATGGGAAAACTATCGAGCATAATAGGCTATTTAGTTCAACTATCCGCAACTTTGATATTAGCCTCAAATCCGTTAGATTTACCCGGGAAAGCCTATCTGCCGAGGTAACTCAACTCAAAGAAGAACTTAAGCGACGAGCGGCTTCCCTCGTCGTTGAGAAAACTTATGCTATGTACAGCATGAGGAGAAAACTCTTGGAAGAGGCCAAAGCTGGTATCATTGACTTTGATGCTAAAATTCCTAAGGCCCGTGAGCTTGAGTTGGCTGCTAAAAACGGTCTCCCAGTAGAGCCTACTGCTTCCGGTTCTTATAGTTCCAGTTTTGAAACTTAGGGAACTAAAGAAAAAGCGGAAGACGAAAATGTTGAAGGCCAAACTGGCGAAGGCCAAAATATTGAGCCATTGGCGGATCTATCCACTTCCCCTGGGGGCATGGACACTTCTCTTCCTCCGGGTTCCGGAGATGCTGCAGTTTAGCTCTTCTTTCCTTTTTCCAATTCTTGTATCTGTGCCATTTTGGCATGTTACTGTAAATAAAAACATCTTTTTGCTCAAGTACTGTTTGAGTCTTTCCTTCGTTTGAACATTTATGCAAGTTTTAATCTTTGTATTCTCTTTTCTCTTAAGAGTTTTGCGCAAGTTTAACTGTTTGCGTCTTATTATGTGAAGCCTTGGTTATATTTCTTTCTGAAGGCATTTTGATTTCGGGCATGAGTTCTTCTAAAATTAACCCTTTAACGTGAGGGTGTTTATAAGAAATGGTCCGCTTATATTTACGGTGCTCTTGAATAGGACGTCTCATTTTCATTACAGCACTAACATTTGAAGTGCTTGTTTAACTTTCAAATGACAAAGTTAATTCATCGTTCAGACAAGAAACAAAATAAAAACAAAAGGATTTCATTTTATTCCTTCTTTTTCAAAAAGTACATAAGCATTTGTTATGCTGAAAAAAGAAATTGTCATTACTTATGGCTAAATTGTACAACTTATTTCTATGGTACAACTATGTTTTCGGTTTTTGCTACTCGGTCGACGTGACAATCATTGTTGTCGTATCCTCATATCGTTCCCCCTAGTGCTCAAATGCGAAGAATGCGAATTGAAACACTGGAAGTCTTGTACTTTCAAAGATCCCGCTAATGAATTGCTAGATAATCCTTAACTCGGTAACACACTTTACTTCCCTTCAGGAATTCATACTATCGAGCGAAGGACTATCTAACAACCCTCTAGTGGTTTGTACTTGTGAATGGTCGGTTAACCTTTGCTCGATAGCAAACTTAGCTTCCCGATGGGAATTTTGCTATAGAGTAAAAGATTATCTAACCGTCCCAGAGTGTATCTTTGCTTGTGTTCCTTGCTATTAAAGGTCTTATTGCTGTTGTTGGAGCTTTTTTCGTAGTATGCTTTTTGTTGCTGCCTCATTAAAAAACTTGCCAGAAAAACCCAATTGGGACAAAACCTGGACGAAGGGAAAAAGAGTGCAGCACATACTTTCAGTTAAGGTGATGTTCATCAATAATAATATATCTTTTGAGGTATGCCACTTTCCAGTTGCTGGGAAACTTTTATCTATCTTGGTTCTTTAATTCATATAAACCTTTCCCGGTGACAACTGAAACCCGGTAGGGGCCTTCCCATATTGGACCTAGCTTCCCTACGTTGAGCTCCCGGGTGCTTTGAGTTACTTTCCTTAGGACCAAGTCTCCTACTATGAAATAACGGAGGTTGGCTATTTGATTATAATACCGTTCCATTCTCTGCTTTTGGACTTCCATTCTTACATGCGCCAAGTCCCTGCGCTCATCGAGTAGCTCCAAGTTGACTAATATTGCCTCATTGTTTGATTCTTCATCTGCTTGGAAATATCTCAAGGTGGGTTCCCCTACTTCCACCGGGATTAAAGATTCTACCCCGTACATAAGGGAAAAAAGAGTTTCTCCTGTGCTTAATTTGGCCATTGTTTGGTATGCCCATAAAACTTCGGGTAATTTCTCGGGCCAATTACCTTTAGCCGCTTCCAACCTTTTCTTGAGGTTTTGTATAATCACTTTGCTCGCTGACTCCGCTTGACCATTTGCGCTCGGATGGTAGGGTGAAGATATGATCCTTTTTATTTTTAAATCTTCGAGAAACTTTGTGACTTTTGCAACAATAAATTGTATCCCATTATCGCATGCTATCTCTTTTGGCATTCCGAACCTACAAATTATATTTTCCCATAAGAAATCCACCACTTTACGCTCTCCGATCTTCTGATAAGGACTTACTTCCATCCACTTAGAAAAATAGTCAGTCAAAATCAAAAGAAATCTTACCTTTCCGGAGGCCGATGACAATGGCCTGACGATGTCCATCCCCCATTTCATGAATGGCCACGGGGACAGAACCGAATGTAACGATCCTGCCGGTTAATGTACTAGTGGTGTGCAGTGTTGGCATTTATCACACTTCCGTACGAATTCTTTGGCATATTGTTAAATGCGGGGCCAATAATATCTTGCCCTTACCAATTTCAGCACTAAGGAATCTGCGCCTGAATGATTGCTGCATATCCCTTCGTGGACTTCTTGCATAACATAGTTAGCTTCGGATGCCCCCAAGCATCGGGCCAGCGGGCCTTGGAAAGATTTTCTATATAATTGGCCTCTCTTGAATCTATATCACGGTGCTTTGGCACCTAGCGCCCGGGACACTTTGGAGTCTTCGAGCAACTTCCCATGATCTGTATAATTGATGATTTCATTCCTCCAGTCCCAGACCAAATTAGTCATATTTACCTCATAGTAGCTTTCTGTATCCAAGACCGAGCTCATCCGTTGTACTACCGTCCCGGACTCCGATCCCTTTATTTATGTCGATGATCCAACGTTATCCAATGTGTGTGCTTCTGCATTATCTTCCCTTGGTATATGAGTAATCGACCACTCCCAACAGAGCTTGGACGTTTACTACATATTGTTGTATGCGCTCCTAGTTGGTTTCGAAGATCCCGTAGACATGATTTACTACCAGCTGTGAGTAGCATTTGATTTCTATGACCTTAGAATCAAGTCACTGGGCCAGTTCGAGACATTCAATCAAAGCCTCTTACTCTGCTTCATTGTTAGTTAAAGGGACCGTTCTAATGGCTTGCCTTAGAGTTTCCCCGAAGGCGTGATTAATACTATACCAAGCTCAGACCCTTTTCACATTGGAGGCTCTGTCCGTAAATAAGGTCCAAACCCCCGATGTCGCTTCCGACACCATTATTGCCTCTTTGGTTACAAGAGGTAGTAATCCTAGACAGAAATCAGCCATAAAGTCAGCCAAGACTTGTGACTTAATTGCAGTTTTTGGCTTATATTCTATGTCGAACTCACTCATTTTGATGGCCTATTTGGCCAATCTACCCGAGAGATCGATGTTGTGAAGGATGTTCTGTAAAGGAAAAGTGGTCACCACGGCTATCGGGTGACATTGGAAGTAGGGCCTTAGCTTTCGAGCGGCGACTACGAGAGCTAAGACCAGTTTTTCCTAATGGGGGTAGCGAATTTCTGCTCCGATTAAAATTTTACTAACGTAATAAATAGGATATTGCGTACATTCGTCCTCACTGACTAAAACTGCACTTACTATGACTTCCGAGACCGCGAGGTAGACTAACAACCTTTTACCTTCTTTTGGTTTCGAAAGCAACGGAGGGCTTGACAAGTACTTTTTCAAATCTCTCAAAGCTTGCTGGCAATCCGGGGTCCATTCGAAATTATTTTTCTTTTTTAGCAGTGCGAAGAAACGGTGAGATTTTTCTGATGACCTGGAAATGAACCTGCTCAAAGCTGCCAATCTCCCCGTGATCCTTTGTACTTCCTTCACGTTTGACTGTTGGTCTGGGATGTCTTCGATGGCCTTGATCTTATCGGAGTTTACCCCAATTCCCCTTTGCAATACCAAAAATCCTAGAAACTTATTAGAGCTGACCCTGAACGCGCATTTTTCGGGGTTAAGTTTCATCTATATAAACTTGTTTAAAGACTTAATGAGCATATCATCTATATAAACTTCCATAGTTTTTCCTATTTATTTTACAAACATCTTATTCACAAGCCGTTGATATGTGGCTCCGGCGTTTTCTACCCGAAGGGCATCACATTATAGGAATATGTACCAAAGTTCGTAATAAATAAAGTCTTTTTTCTGATCCTCCGGGTTCATCTTAATCTGATTGTACCCGAAATAAGCATCAACGAAACTCATTAACTCGTGCCCGGTCGTAGTATCAATCATTTGATCGATGCTTGGCAGTGGGAACGAGTCTTCCGATCATGCCTTATTCAAATCTTTATAATCTACACATATGCAAAATTTATTGTTCTTCTTAGGAACTACTACTACATTAGCTAGCCAATCTAGATATTTTACCTCTCGGATCGAACCGATATTAAGTAAGCGAGTTACATTTTCCTTGACGAATTAATTCCTGGCTTCAGCAATAGGGCATTTCTTTTGTCTTACCGGAGATACGTTAGGATCCAAATTTAACTAATATATGACTACCTCCATGGGGATACCTGTCATATCCGCATGTGACCATGCAAAATAATCGGCATTAGATTTAAGAAATTTAATAAAACCAGACCTGGGCTCGGGGTGCAGTCATGTCCCTAAGTAGAATTTCCTTTCTAAGAACTCTTCTAACAACACAACTTGCTCAAGTTCTTCCGTTGTGGATTTCGTTGCATCCATCTCTTCGGAAACCAGGAAATATCTCGGCAACTGATAAAATTCGGATGCTTCTACCCCCGGGCTAACTTCATCTAGTTCGGGAGCCGGTGCCGGTTCCTGTAATTTATATGCCACGTGTTCCTTTCCTTTGCTACTGGAGATCGAAATTGCATTCATCTCCCTTGTTGTCGGCTTCTCACCCATTATCTATTTAACTACTTCGGGCGTTGGAAATTTCAGCAATTGATGATACGTTGATGATACAGCTTTCATCTCGTGCAACCAAGACCTTCCCAAGATAATGTTATATCCCATATCACCATCTACCACTTAGAAAAGAGTTATTTTCATTACTCCTTCGGCGTTTGTGGGTAACAAAATCTCTTCTCGAGTTGTCACACTCGCGAGGTTGAATCACGCGAGGAGTTTTGTGGCCGGAATGATGCTTTTGGTGAGTTTAGCTTGCTCCAATACTCTACATTGTATGATAATGTTCGAACTTTCTGGATACACTAGAACACGTTTAATCTTAAAATCTAGCACATTTAAAGAAATTACCAGTGCGTCATTGTGCGGTAGTAGCAATCTGTCTCCGTTCTCCTCCGTGAAAGTAATATTGTCTTCGATGACTTCCCGAAGCCTTTTGCTATGAGTAATTGATACTTTTGTCTTTTTTGCTACCGAAAAGGTGACCCCGTTGATCTCGTCCCCCCCGAAGATCATGTTGATCGTTTGGCGCGGGGATCTTCTCATGCTTTCGAGTTTTCTGCTTTGTCCCGGTTACAACCATAATTGTTCTTAGCTCAGTCACTTACTCAACCGAGTACCAACGTTACATATTCTTCTTATCGTACTATCATTGGCAACTGAGCCAAACATGCCGTCATGGGCTAACTAGAATAAACATAAGGGAATACACAATATAAGGCGACCCAATCTGACATAAACACTTATACATGTGACATAGGGCCTATAAGATCAAAATTACACTAAACATAGGCCGACAAGGGCGTACAATCTTTCACGTATACGACATATGTCTACAAGCCTTTAAGAGTACATAAATGTCATAAAGGTCGGAACAGGGCCCCGCCATACTAATCAATACATGTCCTAATCATACTGACCACATAAGCAACTCTTGAGCAAATGGAGCGCACCAACATCTCCCACTGAGGTGATAGCCTACTTGGAGGACTCTCGACCTGTCTATCGGGACTTGAGGGCATGAAACACAGCGTCCCCAGGCAAAAGAGATGTCGGTACAAATAATGTACTGAGTATGTAAGGAATAAAAATCAGTAAACAATTGACATGAGAAAAATATGGAGTAAAAGACTCGACATGTATGTCTGAATAACTCTGTGAATCATTAATATTTACAATGTCAGGCATATGCGTATAAATATCATATCGTGCTTAGGTATATGCGTTTATAACATCATCAAGCCTCTGAAGGCATCCCATCAAATCATCTCGGCCACTGTGGGCAATTCATTAACGTATACCAGTTGATTAGGTGGTGGTGCGTATATAACGTCGTAACCTTTTCCCATATCCCAAATACATATAATATACGTGTATATAACGTCATCTGGTCATGGGTCAATGTACATGTATAAATGCATGAAATGCATAAGAAGTGCGTTAATAAGATCAATATACCTTTCGGATAAACTTTATCAACTAAGTATTTTTCTGAGACCCATGAACAGAAGATATAATAATATGTCACGCGGGGAATCAAGAACATAGACACCCCTAGTATTTTTATGAATAGAGTCATTTATGAAAGTTGTTCATTTACTCGTTTCGTTTGTATCATTTGGATCATGCCAAAAAGAAAGAAGGGATAGACTTAACATACCTGAGTCGATTCTCTTGACAATCCCTCTAACACACGTCAATTGCGACAACGCGTAACGGCAGATTGAAGTATGGAAAAATCCATTTGATATTCTTGAGAAAGATTGCACCGTACTCCTATAGAATCTCAAAATCCTGTTATTATAACATTACGTAGTCTCGTATGAATTTTGTCGAAGTAATTTGCCATAGCAGATCCATATGATATCTTTATTAAATGAATTTGATCAAAATCTTTCATGACTTTTCTTGAAGTGAATTACGTTGCCATAACCATTTTGTAAAGTATTCATTATGAGATTGTTGAGAATCCATCTGTTCCTTTGTAAATCTATGTATCTGAAATAATAATATACGAAAGGCTCTTAACATTGTGGGTTGTGGTCCCCACTTTGTATGGTGACTAATAAGCCACTAAACTCACAAATTTTGCCACATTGAAGAATGATTTAAGAGTCATATTTTGTGACTTTGTTGGCTGCCACGTGGGGGGCTTTGTCCCCACCTACTAATTATCCACAAATCCTTAGTTACATGGTTAATCTCCCATTAAACCAATAATTAATCAATTACCCACATAATTAAGAATTATCTCAAATTACTCAAAATACTACTCACTTTTAACACACTTTATACACCTTATAATCATGGTCATGTGGTACCTTGTATGGCACTAGTCCATAAATATGGGGTATTATAGTTTGGACCGTATTTTATCCCCAAATTGCCAAACTTCGACAAAACTCATTATCTTCGATTTGCTTACCATCTCACCTTACTTATCACTTGTTTGAAATAGCATAATACTTATAATCCCAAAGTAATCTAATTCCCGAACGTATGTCGATTAACTTACGACGAAACTTTAACGTAAGAAAATGCGGGATGTAACATCTCATTTCTTAGATTTCATCAATCTACTTATGGCGTACTTTCACGTACGAAAATATGGGATGTAACATCATTCCCCATTTTAGAACATTCGTCCTTGAATGTTGACTGATGCACTTATCATTTTCATAACTTATGTCTTCCAAATACTTTAGTACTCTCCTTGCCATTTAGGCAACTGTTCTCTGAATAATTCCAAAGGCCAGGGCATTCCCCCCTTTAGGCCTCTTGCTCAAACCACGACTTGTGGTCAGAATCCTTCCAATCTCGTAACTGTTGCTACCTTCTATCATGCATTATGTACGACTTTTGCCCTTGTATGTGCGCCTATACGACTCTTCTCTCTTTTAGACAATCTCTAGGCCTCACTTTGTGAACATATACAGAACTTGACAAGGTGTCCCTCTGGGCATCTATAGGTGTACTGAAGTTCTTTGCTCGGTACTTTGTCGAACTTACAAATATTGCTATATCTTGTTTCATAAACCTGGTTATGCATCTGTATGACTTTACTATACCATAACTCTTACCTTGGTTTTATTATTATCGAGGTCTGCTACCCAATTCCAGGCTACTTTCTTGCTTCTTATGATAGATGTGTAAATCCAAGTCCTTCAATGCTTCCTTATTACTATTCATCTAAAGGATGGAATCCTTATCTCCTCTCATACGTTGGAACTTTATTCATCTATTGTCGATTCACCTTAATGTTGATCCATAATCTAACACTAGAAACTTGAAACCTCTTACGTAATGCATTGTCACTAGGGCTTACGACTCATTGAGGAATATCTGAAGTGACTTTCCTGATCCACCTGGGGGCGATACTATACTTCCATAGCCGTATTTCATAGCATCCCAATGTGATTCACATTACGTGGGTTATTTAATCCTGTACAATTCATGAAATCATTACTCAATCGAAGGCCCAAATGTCATCCTTCATCTATCACAATTACACCCCCATTCTACTACCAGGGCAACATTCCATTTCTTCTCAATGCTACTAGTCTTAGACTCCTTTGAGTTCATTCAGGCTATACTGAGTTTTCTATAACTTAGAGAAACCATTAGCTCTCTTGTTTTCATGGGCTTAATCCCGAGAACTTATCCATCCTTGTCACCTTCTCACTCACCCTTTCTTATCCTTACTCATGTCTTCCTAAAACATTGTCGCTCCACCATACTTTAGCTTGTGACATATTTATACTACTTGCAACCTTCCTTCAAGTTGCTTGCACCATAGATTTTCTTATGTTATTTTGGAACATCAAGCAAGGCATCACAACATCTCTAACTCTTCTTTACTCTCTTGACTAGGCCTCTCGATACCTAGAACCCATAGGCTGAAATATATGCCACTGACGACGATGCTACCATTCCTGGATACTGAATCCCAACGCTTTTAGCCTTCTATCTGCAGTATGGATTATTCGCAACCTTCTGTATTTTAGTACCTCGTACGTTGTTCACTTTTACCTTATTTACCTTAAAATCTCGCATCACATCTTCTATCTATTTCATGACCTTGCTTTCACACAGGTATAATTCACATCCACAACTTGAAGCTCTCTTATAATACTTGAACCTCTGGTGTATACACAATCCGGTGGGAGATTCATACTGACTTCTTATGAGGCTGGTACTTTTCTAACTACTTTATCGTAGAGCCGTTATAGAATATGGCTACTGCACTATCTCTCTTTTACCTCTGATATTTAAGCGTGATCCTGCAATGTTCTCAATCACGAGGTCTATAATTTTTTGGGTCCAATAATCAGACTCCTGATTTACTTGGTTGATACAACTCTTTAGTTTCCTCTTCCTTCTGATCAACCTTTATGTAGGCTTAAGCTATCTTCCTATTTACGGCTCCTGGTATTAGTTATTACTTTAGCCTTTTATTGGGCGCTATGGAATATCCTTGATACAACCTTCTAATAATTCAACCATTTGTCTATGACCTGGGCTCAATCCTTTCTTTTAACTTACACCGGAGTCTTCTACGACTGTATGATTGTCAACATATATGCTGCATGGATAATACTCCAAAATCTTGAGGGCATTCATAATGTAATTATCTCTGGATCATTGATCGAATAATTCCTTTAGTTCCTTTTCAACTTTCTTTAAACGTAAGCTATTACTTTTCCTGGTCTTTCTGCCCCTTGTTGCGTGCATACTTAGCTTATCTTAGTTCTCACGCATGGCGAAGTTTTCGTGCAACTCATATGATCTCGAATATTACTTTTGATTTTACTTCCCATTCATTAGCCACGATAGGTGCCAGACCACTTTTTTATGGAGTGCATACAATGTTATAGTGAGACTGCTATTACAAGACCATTTCTTCTTCAAGTTACTATGTTTAGGTTGAAGCCTTCTTCCTTATTTCTTAAGCTAGTCTTTCATTGTAGTACTTAGGGAGGATCCTCTGACTCCTGTAAATCCAGGAGCTTATTACATCGTATACTCGACGGAAATTTTTGATGTTCCTCGCCTATAATTATCCTTAGTTACTTACCTTCACGCCCTTGTGCTTGTAGGGTTGTTCCTGAACTAATATTTTGGTTGTCTTCCCAGTGGTACTCTCTTTTATTTCCGTAATACTCATACGATACCTTTAACTACCCCAACTCCTATCTAAATATTTCTCAAGGATCACGATATCATTATCTGCGAGACTGGATTCACTATGTTTATCTTGCACGATCTGTTGATTGTCCGTATCCTCTTGTCTAGCCATAACTAGGCTCTTCCTGAATCAACAACTAACTACTCGTTAGCCCATTCTCATATCAATATTCCGCGTAATCTTTCTTGGGTTATTTCCTTTGTCTTAACTTACATCTCGTAATGGTTCCTTATTTATCAATAATATCTCGGGAAGGAACCTTTACTTCCTCTCCTTGACGTCGTGTTTGCATAATATTCTAGAATCGTAGCATATCTGTAGGATTTGAATAAGTGCAAGCTCATTCCTTTTTCATTCTTATTGCATTCTTCCTTTATCATTCCATAGTTACTAGAACCACTTAATTCTGACTTAATGCCACATCACTCCACATCCCCCCCCCCCTAGGGGAGTACTATGGTTTAGCGCTATGACGATCTACCTATAGATGTTTTACCTCTTCATCTTTGGCATCTTTTCACATCATCTATGACCCTTACTCACCTTGGGGTAATCCTTCAGTACCAAGGATAACAAAATTCCTTACTCACGAGGGAGACACCTAGTGTAACTTGAACATACAACCCCTTAAGCTTAACTCTGCTCACATTGCTTGCTTTAGGAAAGTGTCTTCCTGAATGACCATTCTATGAATTTCTCATGAATCTTCTTATGTTGTCCATCCTATTATTGTCGGAACGAAGTCTGAAATTCTCATGACGTCGACCATTATCAAATCACTCAGTCCCTAATTCATGTTTAGTTTATCTTGTTCACTAGCCCATACTGATTTCTATTACTTTGGGGTCTAACTTTTACTTCTGATAATCATGCTAGAGTCACGAACTTACTTCTTGAAATGAGGATATGACTTTATGGCCTATACTCTTTTGTTGTCTCAAGGCCTGTCACCTCTCATCTTTTCCTTCCCTTGACTATAGACTCTGTAATACTGTCATTCATTTTTTTTTCCTACTGTTGTCATCTATGCATCACCTCTTACTCATAATGCTTCATTATCTCTCTTCTTATTTCCCTGCTAATATTTCTGTCTATCACTTTATTCTGAAAACTTTTACAAGACATTCTTTTGCTTTTAGCTCCCCTTGCTCTATCCACTGGCTCTTCGGGTTGCCTAACATTCTCTCTCTACTAGGGACGGGAGCCACCCTAAGGTAATATTTGTCCCTTCCAGGCTTCCAGTGCCTATCTTTGTAGTACTCATATCTAGCTGTACTATTTTAGAGTGTACCATATGGGTGTCTCACAAGGAGATCTATTAGCACATTTGCAATATCCTTCGGGAATGTCAACTAACGCAAATAATCCATCCACCATTTTGGGTTACCCTAACCCTAGCTAGATCCTGATACCCTGCCTTCTCTTATACTACTTATGTTAGCCCCTATAGGTCATAAATGAGATGGGTGTGGCCGATTGTACATACCTCTACTACTGTTGAAGGTAACTCAAAATGCTTATATCTCCCTTCCTGAATGGCAAATAATGATAATATTCACTAGCTGGGTACCTCGTACCCTTTTTCATCTTGCTTCTTTTACTTGTTGAAGCTTGTATCTACCTTCTGAATCTCTCGTTGCTTTTTACCATATGGGCGGATAGATATTCATGCCTTAGGGCTCCTTTTCCAGAAGCTCACACGTCTTAGTACACACATGATCTGATGGAGACCTTACATTTACTCATCATAAACATGATGCAAAATCGAGTTCCTCTGACTCAACTATTCCACAGTCATATTCAATCCCTTACCAACCGTCTTTCTAGATATAGGCATCGTCGTATTATGAATAAGATAGAGTTTAGGAAATTGAGTTCTTACAACTGAGCTCTACCACACGATCTAGAGTAAGAAGAAAGAGTATCAGTCCTAAATGCCATGTAGCCTCCTGCTTATAAGTGTGGTGCACAACACACCCATAAACAAGACTCTACTAGACACGGCTTGTAGATTCCCTAGGACAGAACTGCTCTGATACCGCTTTTGTTACGACCCAAACCGATGGACCGCGACGGACACCCAGTGCGTTACTCAACCGAGTACCAACATTACATATTCTTCTTATCGTACTATCATTGGCAACTAGGCCAAACGGGCCGTCATGGGCTAACCAGAATAAATATAAGGGAATACTCAATATAAGATGACCCAATCTAACATAAACACTTATACATGTGACATAGGGCCTATAAAACCAAAATTACACTGAACATAGGCCGACAAGGCCGTACAATCTTTCACGTACACAACATATGTCTACAAGCCTCTAAGAGTACATAAATGTCATAAAGGTCGGGGCAGGATCCCGCCATACTAATCAATACATATCCTAATCATACTAACCACATAAGCAACTCCAGAGCAAATGGAGCGCACCAACATCTTCCGCTGAGCTGATAACCTACTTGGGGGACTCTCGACCTGTCTATCGGGACCTGCGGGCATGAAACGCAGCGTCCCCGTGCATTAGGGATGTCAATACAAATAATGTACCGAGTACGTAAGGAATGAGAATCAATAAACAATAGACATGAGAAAAAGATGGAGTAAAAGACTCGACATGTATGTCTGAATAACTCTGTGAATCATTAATATTTACAATGTCATACATATGTGTATAAATATCATACCATGCTTAGGTATATGCGTTCATAACATCATCAAGCCTCTGAAGGCAACCCATCATATCATCTCGGTCACTGTGGGAAAATCATCAACGTATACCTGCTGATCAGGTGGTGGTGTGTATATAACGCCATAACCTTTTCCCTTATCACATATACATATAATATACGCGTATATAACGACGTCTGGTCATGGATCAATATACATGTATAAATGCATGAAATGCATAAGAAGTGCGTTAATAAGATCAATATACCTTTCGGATAAACTTTATCAACTACGTATTTTTCTGAGACCCATGAACAGAAGATATAATAATATGTCACATGGGGAATCAAGAACATAGACACCCCTAGTACTTCTATGAATAGAGTCATTTATGAAAGTTGTGCGTTTACTCATTTCGTTTGTATCAATTGGATCATGCCAAAAAGAAATAAGGGATAGCCTTAACATACCTGAGCCGATTCTCTTGACAATCCCTCTAACACAAGTCAATTGCGACAACGCGTAATGGCAGATCGAAGTAGGGAAAAATCCGTTTGATATTCTTGAGAAAGATTGCACTGTACTCCTTTAGAATCGCAAAATCCTGTTACTATAACATTACGTAGTCTCGTATGAATTTTGTCGAAGCAATTTTCCATAGCAGATCTGTATGATATCTTTCTTAAATGAATTTGATCAAAATATTTCATGACTTTTCTTGAAGTGAATTATGTTGCCATAACCATTTTCAAAGGATTCATTATGAGATTGTTGAGAATCCATCCGTTCCTTTGCAAATTTATGTATCTGAAATAATAATATAGGAAAGGCTCTTAATATTGTAGGTTGTGGGCCCCACTTTGTATGGTGACTAATAAGCCACTAAACTCACAAATTTTGCCACATTAAAGAATGATTTAAGAGTCATATTTTGTGACTTTGTTGGCTCCCAGCCTGCCACGTGGGGGGGGGGAGGGGTTTGTCCCCACCTACTAATTATCCATAAATCCTTAATTACATGGTTAATCTCTCATTAAACTAATAATTAACTAATTACCCACATAATTAAGAATTTGCTCAAAATACTATTCATTTTTAACACACTTTATACACCTTATAATTATGGTCATGTGGTACCTTGTATGGCACTAGTCCATAAATACGGGGTATTATAGCTTGGGCCGTATTTTATCCCCAAATTGCCAAACTTCGACGAAACTCATTATCTTCGATTTGCTTACCCTTTCACCTTAATAAATTTACTTATCACTTGTTTGAAATAGCATAATACTTATAATCTCAAAGTAATCTCATTCCCGAACGTATGTCAATTAACTTACGACGAAACTTTAACGTACGAAAATGCAGGATGTAACATCTCATTTCTGAGATTTCATCAATCTACTTATGGCGTACTTTCACGTATGAAAATATGGGGTGTAACACGTGTTGTCCCGGTTACGACCATAACTGTTCTTAGCTCGGTTACTCAAGAATTCTCTGAGATGACAATTCTTCAACAGTGTTGCCACTTCTTCCCGGAGGTGTCAGCAGTCCCCTGTCCGATGGCCATTCGTCCAGTGGTATTCACACCACAAGTTGGGATCCCTCTAGCTGGGATCAGATCTCATTGGTTTCAAAGACCGTGCTTTTATTTTTTATGTTTCTCATGGCTGACACCAACTCCACTATACCGACGTTGAAATTGTATTCTAACAACTTGGGGTAAGAAGGATCCCGCGCCCCCGACGCTTATTTATCCTGCAATAATCTATTGTTCCGACCGCGTCCTTCTGTCAATGGCGAATTGTCCGCTAACCGGAAGCCTATGCCACGGCCTTCGGTCCGTTTGTAGGGAAAAAATCGTCCCCTCGAAAAGCGTCTGTCCGCGTTGAGATCGTCTTTTGATTTTTCTCTGTTGTTCTCCCGTCCTTTTGTCGACGATGGAAAACCAACCTGATCTTCGATCCTTATCTTTGATTCGTACCGTTGTGGTCATCCACCCAAGTCGTTGCTTGAAACTCAAGCAGGATTTCCTTCAATTTCCGGGAAGCGTTTGAACTTCTCGGATTCAGTCCCTTGGCGAATGCTTTAGCCGCCCATTCATCCGGGACAGCCGGGAGCAACATTCTCTCCTTCTGGAATCAGGTAACGAACTCTCGTAGCAACTCGGACTCTCCTTGCGAAATCCTGAATATGTCGGCTTTTTGGGCCTATACTTTTCTGGCCTCGATATGAGCCTTGATGAAAAAGTCCGCGAGCATCACAAAGGAGTCTATGAAATTCTCGGGTAACAATGAATACCACGTCAAGGCTCCCCTCGTGAGAGTCTCTCCAAATATCTTCAGCAAAACAAATTCAATTTCGTGAAGAGCTAAATAATTTCCTCTAACCACCGTTGTATAGGTGGTAATATGCTCCTGAGGGTCTGAAGTTCTGCCATACTTTGGCACATTAGGCACTTTAAACCGCTTCGGGAATAATTCTGTGTCGCACTTGGCTTGTATGGAAATTGAGTATACTTCTTTGAGTCCGGATCTTTCAGCACCGGTGGTGCGCTGGGATTTGGTCCATGTGGGTGTTCAATTCCCTCATAAACCGTAAGAGTTCATTCTTAAAGGGATGGTTTTCGTTATTGAGGCCGGATCCGATCCCCCAGCCCCATCGGAGCCAACTTCGCCCCTCGGGGTGTTGTTGTCTACCCTCTACGTGGTTTGATTCGCGGGAGCACCGACAACACCTGCTTCAACTCCGTCAAAACCTTATCCTGTCGCGTGAGGTGGCCTAGAATGATCGCGTGTTGTTCTTGTAGGACCCTTACTACGCCAACGACATGTTCCTCCTCAGCATCATCGGGAGTTGTCTCCCGAACGCATCAAGGATATTGCATGTCATGCACCGGCGTGGCGTCATTCCCCTCGTTGTAGGTGTCACTGATTGAGTCCTCGAAATGAGGTTGGTCCCTTTGAACCTCGGGATTGTACGTGTTGTTAACACCGTTATCTGTCATTTCTTATGATTTTTTCTAAGACAAAATAATCAAAACACGTTAGTAAAAAAGTCAATGATCAACTTAATTACATAGTTGTCTAGGCCCCACGGTGGGCGCCAAACTGTTTACCCGTAAAATGGTACAATTGAATTTATACGTGGTTTCTAGATAAGTGAATTAATTCGATATTGAAATAACAATATAACTAAAGAAATATATAACACTTAACCTTGATAGGAAGACGAAATGACAGAAATAAAAACTTTGGTAATGAAGTCTTCGGGCGCAGTAATAATAAGAACAAGAACAGAAAATAAGAAGGTAAAATTGATTAGAACTTTGAGTAGATTGTAGTATTAGATTTTGCCAGAAAATTCGCGTCATTACAATGATAACAGAGCTCACTATTTATAGTTACGTCTAGGAAATGAGGTCCTAGGATCATGCCCTTCTTTAATGTCAATTATGATGGCCATTGATTAAGATGTAACGGTGAGCATAAATATCAAATTCCTTGTAACGGGCAACATACTTAATCATGTGAAATATTCTCCATTAAATGCTACCGGGCGAAGAGTATTTATTGCATCTCTATGAGCGTTATTTTTTTCGGTGACAGACGGGACCGTTGCCTTCGATTTTGGCTATCCCCGTCTTAGGTTCCACGTGTCCCTCTTTTGGGTGGCCACGTAGCATAACATATTTTACTCTGTATATACCATCTAGCAAACTATTAATGGGTGCACTTTTCTGCAAACTGCTCCTTGCAATTAATCAAGCTTGTTGTTTCTTTATATTATATACTATATACTATGTTTGCACGGGATTGTGGAAATAAATCGTATTCTAATGATACTCCCACAAACCTCATTTACGGGAATACATTAGGTCGTCGTCGTTGTTGATGATACTCACTCATGATTCATTGCACTTGACACTGTTCCACTGTGATAGATAGCTAAGACTTACAGAACAAAATATCATAGGGAGTTCATTGGATCTTCCACTTTGCTCTATTTCGTGTTACCTTCTGAAAACGATGCAAGTAAAAATCAATATCGAACAAGTGAGATTTGAAAGTAGCTCACATGGGTTGAGCTCCTCACTTTTCATCATGTAAATTCCCTCCCCTCCCATAATAGTAATTTTTTTTTCAAAGTAAAAACAGTCTGTTGCTTAAGGGATGGAAATATACCCTCTAAGCTAAAGCTAAAGACCAAGAACCTAGCTAAGAAGCTGCCAATATTGACTTGTTGACCGTGGGTCAACTAACATCTTTGCAAGTTGCAACACTCCAGTGATTAAACAAGTGAGGCGCACAGTCACATCTTTGACATCTTCCTCACGACTTACAATAACTAATGGCCAAACTATGTCAAATTAGTACTTCAGTCTAACCTTCCTTCAAGTGGTGCATACAAGATGAGTTGTTCACTTTTGACATTAGGCACGTGCACAGGGGCAGACATCTTCCGTTAATGTGCTATGGACCATTTGGATGTACCAATTTTAAACATTGACGGAAAACAACATAATATAAAAAATGTCTAACCTTTTTTATTACAACATTAAAATGAAGCAAACATAATTCTAAATAGCGACTGGGCATTTAAAAGTTTTGTCTTGATCGATTAACTAAAAACAAACATTTTTGTAAGATGAATTTCAACACTTCAGAAATAATAGTATATAGTTTCTTTAACTTTAAATAAAATTAATATAATTAATGTTCAAACCACCTTATTGGCAAAACAAATAGATAAATATAGATTTATAAAAGTTATAGCCGTGATCCAAAATTTTCATTGTAGCACACGGTGCAAAAAATTATACCCACAACGTTACTGTGCTTATATTTTTTGTCCCCGAATAATATTAGTAGCGTTTTTGGGATTGTAGAAAGAAGGTCCACTTAAAAATTTGGACATAAAAAAGGGAAGTTTACATAAATACATGTAAAATCATAAAATATTTCATAATCTACGACTATAAAGTAATTAACATGTTCTACAACTTAAACACGATAAAAGAATAAAGAAAATAGCTCTTAAATGCGGTAGCTTCCTATATATCAAACATATTTAATAAAATCAATTGTTCCCTAAAAATACTCCATCTCAATTCCTATAAACAAGGAAACTAAATAGGAAAAATTCTCCATTGCCTTTTTATTTGTATTCTCCTTCTCCACCACATTCTCGACAAACAATCCAGTCTTTATCAAATTCTCCTTCTCTAGTAGTAGGAGAAATAACCTTTAAATAAAAATTACACAAAAAATGGAACAAATACATCATAATCAATATATAGCATGTAAACTTTAATACTAAAACAATTCAATACGAACTAACGTGCCATTATATAACAAAGATATGATGTATTGTATATTATATATACCAAGTGTCATATAAGTTTATATTATATAATGTATTGTATGCTATATTTATTAGTAGTATACATCCGAAAAACTAAAGTGGTATTATACAATAAAAGATATGTTGTATATTGTATACTTATACCAATGTCATATAAGTTTATATTATATCATATATTGTATACAATATTTATTAGTAGTATACATCAGATTTTTTTCCTCAATGTAAACATCAGATGAACTAAAGTGATACTATACAATGATGTATGTTGTATTGTATACTTATATACACTTTCATATAAAGTTTATACTATAAAATATATTATATACTATATTTATTATTAGTATACATGGGATACATTTTTTAATAATGGGGAAGAGGCTTGGGACATTGGGATATACTCGAATCCTTTAACGGACAAATTGAGTCAATTACTTAAATGATCACTCAATTATCTATAATTATCCGGTAAGTTATTTTTCTTTCATTTGTAACAGAAAAGTCACTTAACTATGCCTATAGCACTCAGAAGGTCACTCAACCAAAATTTTCAAACTTTTAATGGTCAAATACCTATTTTGCCCTTTAAATTATCAACCTTTATCTTCTTTCTTTTATATTTTGAATATTATTTTTAATTTTTAATTTATTTTATGGGCTTACTTATAAAGCAAATACATTTATTCATAAAGTAAAACATGTAAAATATTTTTCAAGCATATATAGTGTTAGAATAATAAAATTCCCGCCGATAACAGAAGCAATTGAATTTGCAGCACACAAATTGTCACCAACAGTAATAGTCATTTTTGTGATTATAGCAACAAAGCTTCTTATGTTGCTGAATTAGCATCTTGTTTAAAGAATGAGGATTTTACTCCTTCTACTCCTTCGGGGTAGGGGTAAGGTCTGCGTACACACTACCCTCCCAAACCCCATTAATGAGATTTTACTAGGTTGTTGTTGTTGTTGTTGTTGTTGTTGTTGTTGTTTAATATAAACAATTTAAAATAGAGATGTAGTTTATAATATATATTATATATGCTTAAAAGTTATGCTCAATTATTTATTATTTTAATATTATATATGCTTAAAAGTTATGCTCAATTATTTATTATTTTAATATTATATATGCACAAAAAATATTTTAAACTTTTTTAACTTTATAATAAATTTTATTTGTTCTATAGGTACGTTCATAATATAGATCAAAAGGAAAAAAATCATAATATTTAAAAATATATAAAAATAAAAATTTGGAAGGTAAAATAGATATTTAGCAATCAAAAGTTTGAGAAATTTGGTTGAGTGACATTCTGAGTGCTATATGTATAGTTAAGTGACTTTTTTGTTATAAATGAAAGAAAAATGACTTTACTAAATAATTAGGGATAGTTCAATGACCATTTGAGTAATTGACTCTGGAGAAATTAGAAAAAAATTAATACGGATAGATACGTTTTAGGTGAGAGAGAATCTCAACAGAGATGTATAAGAATATGTTTTAGGTATGAAAATCTCAAAGAAAATATAACATATGTATATATTATACTGTTTATAGTCCTTATCAAAAAACAAATGATACTGTGTATAGTATATTTTTTAATAATATTTTTTTTAGTTCATGAATATTTGTATACTATATATATATATATATAAACTTGGGGGAAGTAAATACATTTTGGTGATGGAATGATAAAGAAGAAGCAAACTTGGGAAAACAAATATAATGTATATATTATTAAATGTATATAATAAAAAATATAAATATATACAATAACACAATATATAGTATATATAATATAAAATAATACATTGTCAAAAAATAGTGCCCTAATTACGAATAATGTCATTCCTTCATCACTTCCTCCATTACGAATATCAAACAGTGCCCCTGTAATGCCACCTCTTTCATCACCAACTAGGCATCCTAAGCAAACATTCAATTTGGAGACTTTGGCAAAAGAATCAATGTCCTTTAAACATCCCTTTCTTTGCTGCTTCAAGCCCAACTCAGGTTCAGCGTTTTACTCCTCCCACTATACCTTAGTATAATGAATCTGACACATCCACCATTGACTCAGGCCAGTGGATCAGCTTTCAAAAGTATGCTACCAATGTTTCTATGCAGTTTGACGTGCACCGGGGAAATTGATAGTGATCCATTCGTTAGGTAGAAAGAGCGAGAGATTTTAGGATATGAAAAGTTATACATAATTTAATTAAAAAGGTAAGATTTTAAAATAAATTATACTAAAAGTAATTTTATTAAAATAATTGTAAAAAATATAAATAAATCTTTAAATGGTTGTATTCTACATAAATTCCTCCATAAAAAAATTACCCATCCATGTTACTGTTTCTAACATGGAAGTGATTGTATAATTGAAACAATTACATTTCGGCAAATCGATTGAATAGCACTGGGCCTATCATAGGGTTCATTACCGAAGAAATGACCAAACTGACAAAGGCGCAAAAAAGCCGAAAGAGGAAAAAATCCGAAGACCAATGTTCACCTTCTCCATGTTCGTCTGCAAAATCATCGAAAACGGCTCAAGTCACCACTGCTTCCTCCAATGGCAGTGAGCCATTCCCCGATTTCCCTCGGCCTACGCCGGACGAATGCCGAACTGTGAGGGATGATCTCTTGGCCGTCCATGGTTTCCCCAAAGAATTTATCAAGTACCGCAAGCAAAGATCACTCAATCATGATAATGACATTGGAGATGAAGATGATGATGTTAGTGGTACTGAGTCTTGTAAACGGAGTGTACTGGACGGTCTAATAAGCACCATTTTGTCGCAGAACACCACTGAAGCTAACTCTCAGAGGGCTTTTGCTTCCCTCAAATCCTCTTTTCCAACCTGGGAATCTGTAAGCTTTTTTCAAATTAAGTTACTCCATTAATTCAATTTCTTCGTACATGCTTGCTTTATGATGGCTAAGGGTTTGATTAACCAAAGACGGTATTTTTATTTTAAGTTTAATAGGGTAACTCTTAAACCCCTTCTGAGGTGCTTTTCCTCTATTTTAGGATTTTACGTTACTTACATTTTATGTTGGCTCATAGCATTTTACCTGATCTGACATTGCTAGTGTAGATACTGGCCGATTCATTATGTTTTTATATGGTGCTTTATTTTAGTACTAGCTTTTTTTGTACTATCGCTCTCTATATTGCTTAAACCAAGAATGATCATGTATTTCCTTGACTACTCTATAATCGATTTATTGTGCATTGATGAAATGGATAAACTTTGGCACTTCGGACCAACTTATTTATTGAATTTTATCTTCAAATGCTTAGGTTCTAGCTGCTGATGCAAAGCTTGTTGAAGATGCCATAAGATGTGGAGGTTTAGCGCCCACCAAAACTTCTTGTATCAAGGGAATATTGAGTTCATTGTTTCAGAAAAAAGGAAATCTGTGCTTGGAGTACTTGAGAGAACTATCCATAGAGGAAATAAAAAGGGAACTCTCTTGTTTCAGAGGGATTGGCCCCAAAACGGTAACTTGTGCTCAGTTTTGTTTTAAATATTGCTTGGGGAATCGTGGACCGTGTTTAAGGCTAATATGAGTTGAGCTTGGAGTTTGGATATTAATATGCCTATTTAAGTGTTATTTTTTGGTATACTTGTCTCTTAGAGATCTGGCAAGTTCCTATTGCATATTAATTGAACAACCATGCATGGATTCATAACATTTTCATATTTCTTCTCTTCATGTTGATAACTAGACAGCGGCACCTTTGTAAATAGAAAATAAGGACGTTGTTCCTCTTTGTTATTAGCCCTCATCAGAACTGTAGAAACTTACTACTAGATTCTGTTGTATTACAAGAAAATATGGAAACTTAATTATTTTTAATCAATAAAAATGCCTTTACAGTGTATTCCTACACTATTTAAGATACCCTACTTCTGCTCTGTTCTCTTCATGGTACCTCAGAAAATGCAATTGCTTCCAAGCTTTCTGATGCCAATGCTTTGTCCACCCTCTACTGCATGTCTGGGTTGATCACCATGCTTCAAAGTATAGACTTTCTTTTTTCAGCGTGAGGGTGGTGTTGGACTATTTTTTGGTGCCTCCAAGGAAAAAGAAAATTTCTCCTTGTCTCTGCTCATAAGAGTAAATAAGTGGTAGAGAATTCTCGATCACACTTCTTTTTCTTGCTATATTTGTTTACAATCTTGTCCCATCCTACCATGAGGGACGGGAGTGACATGGGCAGAGTGGGGTGGAAGTCCTATAGACTATCATAACTTTGGTGAACCTCCACTTTCTTTCAATCCCTTAAACCTTTCGAGCCAAGTTCGAGCATCAAATGGTGAATTTTACAGGATTTCTTTCAGTTTGACATGAGAAATATGCTCTAAACAACTATCTCCCCCTGCTCTTGGAATTTGAAGTTAGAACCCCCCTTAGGCCTTAGCAAGCCTTTTCATTGTTAGTAATATCTGATGGAGTATTTGTTCAAAAAAAGAAAATATATCTGGAGTACTTATAAAAGGAAAATGAACAATTAATATCTAGTGGAGTCTCCATTAGGTCATAGAGCTTCCTAGTGCTTAGAATAAGTGTAGTGCCAGTATGAGTAGTACCAAACCAGACATGACTTGACTTTTGTGTCTGAAGCGAAAACTTGAAATTTCAAAATTTTGGGGGACTTGCAAGAATTGAGCATGTTATGGATCTCAATTAAATTGTTTTTATGCTTAAATTAGAAACAAAAAAGGAAAAAGAAAAGATAACATTGTAAGAAAGAGAATAAGATTCTTACTCTGTGACAGGAAAATGCAAAATTACATTGCAAGAATTTGCTAGATATTAAGAAAGAATCTATATAGAGCTACATATTATACTAGTTCTAAGAGTCCAACTCTTTTTGATATTGTATCAAAATGTACCATTCATTATCGAACATAGTCTATTTTTTTGGGGCTAAAGTATGTTGCAAAGAGCAGCATATTAAGCACGATTGAGGGAGCAAAGAAGTGATGAAAAGAAGAATACTTCCGAATGATAGGTGGAATTGTCGAGGTACCCGCAAGCAGGCCCGTACACCTCCTTGTTAAAAGAGACAGAAGCAGAATACTTGACCAAATGACCTGGAACTAGTAGAGCCAAGGAAGATCACGGGTAAAGAAGAAGAGCGAGAGGGAGAGGGAACAGAAGAAGAGAACCTGAAGCAGATGAGAGCATTGGCAAAACTTAGTGTTGATTTGGTTTCCAAGTCTAGTCACACGTCCCCAGTGCATGGAAGATATGTTTGTCTGAAATGGAGGACATATGTGCTGTTACCTTTTAAAAATTATTAGCAGGTATCCGTGTCCCAAAAACTTATAAGACGGCAGATTAGAAAATGCTTCAGACAAGTGGCAAAGGTTTGCCCAGAGCGTCCATGTCCTAAAAATGTCTGACTCCCATGCGCGACTTTAAAAATGTTGGTCGTGCTTACCATTGATGGGGAAAAAATGAAGTTATCTGAAAGATGGCATGAAAAAAAAAGGCGTATGCTAATGGTGGTGTTTGCAAACTGAAAGATCTTATCACCGGCAACCTTTCTAATTGGTCTTTTACCAGCTGCTGTGATTCTAACAATATGCAATGGATGCAGGTGGCATGTGTCTTGATGTTCCATCTTCAGCAAGATGATTTTCCAGTGGACACACATGTGAGTTTCACTTTAAAGGACTTATTTGCCTGTTCAAAGTATTCGCCTAACATTCAAAACTTACTACAGATTTTTCAGATTGCAAAGACTCTTCGTTGGGTACCCGCTGCAGCTGATGTAAAAAAGACATATCTTCATCTGAATCGGCGAATTCCAGATGAACTAAAGTTTGACCTTAATTGTCTCATTTATACCCATGGTAAGGTCTGTAGGGAATGCTCGGGAAAAGGTTCTGACAAACCCAAAAAGGAACACTGTGACAAACTTTGCCCATTACTGCGCCAAAGTTCTAATGCAATATGAAACCAAATTATGAACTCTATGCATCTATTCATGTACATGAGGTTTTTGTTTTTTTTTCTTTGTTCTCTTTTATGACCTCTGAACTCTATGCATCTATTCGCGTACATGATGTTTTTGCATTCTTTTTTGTACATGATCTCTTCACATTTGGTGCTGCATTTGGGTCCTGTGCACAAAGATTAAATAGGAAATCAATTACTTCATGTCTTTGGACCACTTCTTAGAGAAAACAGGTCACATCTCTCTATTTTCACTAGCGATTTGTAATGCATCTACGCCTGGTATATGCTTAATTATATCCTCTGGTCATTCTGCTTTTGTTGTGCTTTTCACCCCCCCCCCAAACCCCTCCCTATTGAGGAATAAAACTTTTTGTAAATTGAGTGAGAAGAATGAAATGGGGCTTGAGATGATTGTTGATAAGCACCAAATAAAAATGTGGTATTACAACACATTCCATTAGGCTTCTGAAATGGCAAAAAAGCTCCAAAGATGTGGTCCATTGAGCCAACTTGGGCAGATGGAACAAAAAGCTTTAGCTGGCTAATGCTAATACATGCCAATGACTTGCTTTAGCTGTAAATCTATTTTTCTAGGTGCTGGATACAAATTTATTATGCTCAAACCAGATATGCTCAGATCTAATTGGTGACCTTGATTAAAAGATTTGCTCCTCTCATTATCCACTTCTGAATTTATTTTATTTTGCTTGTAACCAAGAAGTAATTTCTTATGCTTTTGACAGGAAATAATAACTGTATTATAGTAGAAATTTAAATTTCTCAATCTTAAATTATGCAGCTTACCAGCTGTGGTGCTGGTTTCTTTTTTGAGGATGTGGTCCACATCTTGTACAAGTCTATAAAATCGTCGATTATCAAGTTCGCTACCTTTTGGTGCAAGTTTTGTGCTGCTAAGTTACTTTAAGAGGTGATATTTCTGAGTGAAATACGGATTTCCTTCGCGAGATTAACTAATGACATGTCTAGGAAAAAAAAAAAACAGAAAGAATAACTAATGGCATGTACTGGAAAATAAAGATAAAATGGAAAAAGTCCTAATTGAGTAATGCGCTAGGGCTCCTTGTTCTGACTTTATGTGAACCTTTTCATTATATAATGATTTAGTTGGATATAATGTTGGATATGCATGAGTGTGACATCTTCTTTTGGTGGTTCTACTATAATATATAGTGCATCTCCTATAAATGTAGCATTCCAAAACATTTGGCATGCCGGGAACTTTTCAGTCCAATGGATGAGGCAGTGTACCAAAAATCTACCAACTATAATCTCCTTTCAACCGGAAGGAATGGAACAGATATTATCTGTTGCAAAACTAGTGCTTCAGATTAAAAGCTTAGAATATTTGGCTTTGAGTTAAATCCTTGTTTGAAGGATAGCATTTGTTCAAGATCTGAAAGACACGAGAGTGTAAGCTCCTTAGAAACATTTATGGATGAACGACCAAAGGAAAAAACTTCCATCTGTATGAATTCCTCTGGTATAGTTCTTCCCAACCCAAACGAGAACCTCCGAAACTTGAGTGTCTCAGCTGTCATGGAGCTTAAATATGAGTGCCACTTCTGTTTGAAAAAGTTTTCAAACTCACGGGCACTTGGAGGTCACCAAAATGCCCATAGAAGAGAGAGGCTGAAGAAGAAAAGGATGGATCTTGAAGCAAAAAGGGCAAGTAGCTCCATGTTCTACCTTAATGCTTTAATCAGAAACAATGGAGTTATGTACCCTTACTCTTATGTTCCCACCATTGTTTACGGAAGTTCACTTATCAGTTTCAGCTCTGTATATCACTGTCAGAACGGCACTCATTCCCCATGTTTTACTGTTGCTAGTTCTTCAGGTGAACTATACTTGCAGAATAGCTCTTTTATCGCGATTCAGGGTGGTGAGTCTAGAGGGAGATATCCCTTGTCCCTTGTCATCGTGCCCTCTACTTCCTGAGCGTTAAGTAGTTTGCTGGAAAGTTGCTGTCATCTAAAAGTGGTGTGCTAATATCCTTTGAATATGCTCTTGTTTTATCAGACAAGGATATAGCAGCTCGTTGTACTAACACTACATTTTTCTTATTTTGAATATATCCTGTTTTGGATTTAATATATTCTTAATTACTACTCTATGTTTACGCTTCGGGACCACCGCTAAAATAAAAGTTCAAGAAAACCCTTAGACAACATCGAACTTTCCTTTTACGAATTTTTAAATTAAAAGAATGCGAGGTTGGCTTTAATTGAAAAAGGAGCAGCTAGCACTATGGCTAACATAATACTTCAGATGGAAATTTACGTGGCTTAAATATGTAGCTGTATTAGCTTAGGTTTTGCCTCAGAAAGTAATTGTATTTAGTGTTTACATGTATTTTGACTGAATTTATGTAAGTATTTTGATTTAGTAAAAGCAACTTGTCTCGTACTAATTCGAGATCAACTACTAATTTAGTAATATCTATAATATAATACTGAGGCGTAAGCTTTAGTGTGTTAGTAGGCATGGGACGCTAGTTTATATAAGGCATGAAGCATAAGTTCAACGAAAGTTTTATTTAAAAATATACAATAACAATATATCTACATGAAATATACTATTATAGAACAAAAATATGAGAAACCTAGAAGTCATAGTCAAATAGTTTTAAAAATGTTATAAATAGAAAATTCAAGGCACAACATGTATAATATAGAAAATTTGTGTATTAGCATGTATATTTAACGCACGAGATAGACCATTAGAGATGTGGTCGTACGAATATTGGATAATAAGACCTTACATACTGATTTTGATTAATAGATTACTTAAAAAGGCATAGAATAACCCACAATTTATTATAGTGAGGAGTCATAGGAGGTTGAATCTCTTGGAAATTATTAGGATTAGACAAGAAAGGGAACAAAATAACTGCGTGATATGGCGGCTTGTGATTGGGCTCTCCAACGAAGCAATGCTGACAAGGAATTTTGAATACATCACAACAGATCCAAGATCTACTGCACTTTCAACCCCCTCGTCCCTCGCTTCTCAATACCCATCTTCTTCTCCAATTTTCCCTCCATTAATTTTCGACCAGCGGTGGCAATATGGATTCTTCTCTATCTTGTCATCTCTCCCTCCATATTTATCATCTGTTTGTCACAACAACACTCCACCAATCTTATGGCAGATAAAAGGAAGCGCATGAGCGATAGAGTTCGCGAAATGTAAGTCTAAACTTGTCTCAATCGCCTATCTTTCATTAATATCAATTAAAGATGTGATTTCCTTTACAAAAAAACTTGAAAAGGCTTTTGATGAATATATAGTCTAAAGTTTAATTTCCTCGCAAATTATACATGATGTAGCTATAAATGCTCGTTTTCATATTCCGTTGTCATTTACGAGCCTACAAGAGAGGAGGAAAGTACAATTAACATAATTTTCTTGTTAACATGCTACATTATTAAATAACGTTTTCTGGTGTGGCAGGTTTTACCATGCTTATGATAACTACATGATGTATGCTTTTCCGGTGAGACAAACCTCTGCATTTACTTTTCCTGTTTTACATTCCATCTGCTACTGTTGAATCAGCATCCAGAAGCTACCAACTCAAGTTACTAACTTTTTGGCTGTCTAATTTTTGTTGCAGCATGATGAGCTGAAACCTCTGACCAACACCTACACAGATTCTCTAAGTGAACTTGGAAATTTGAAGGTAAGAGTATGCCTTAACTTTAAAAGAATTCTCATTGAAGAAAACAAGCCTTATTTATTACTAATAGTATGAAATGGTTTACCATGTGTCGCCATATTTAGCTTGAACATCTGCCACAACAGTACAATGGGTCTGCTCTTACCCTAATTGAATCACTCTCCAGGTAGGTTACACTTGTTGTTCTTCTTGCAACTCAGAACCAATTATGTATCATTTTTATTTTGCCCATTTATCTTTTTTTCTTCCAGCCTCGCAATCTTGGGTAACTACACTGAGTTTGAAAAGGCTATTCTTTGGCTATCCGAAAATCTATCATTTGATGTTGATGCAAGGATAAATCTGTTTGAGGTAATACATATATTGTAACATTTACATTTCTTTGTATGGTCTAATTGGGTGATTGTGCTTGCCTTGTGTATCTTCAATTTTTTGGCGCAATTAATACTTTTGATAACCACGTTTAAGTAGTATTTCCAAGCACTCAATCAAGGAGGATATGTGCTTTGGCTCACGTTTTATTCAAGTCACTTAATAATTTTTCTCTTTTCCTGACCACCAATTGTAGTGCAACATAAGAGTTCTTGGAGGACTTGTTTCTGCTCATATTCTTGCCACTGATTCTACGAACAGGTTGGTTCAAGGAACTTATAAGAATCAACTCCTTGACCTGGCTGAGGATTTGGGACAACGCTTTCTACCTGCTTTCAATACTCCAACCGGATTACCTTATGCTTGGATCAACTTAAAGGTACATATCATCAATCTTACTGCTTTCTTGTTTGGTAATTCTTATCACAATGTATGCAAGAGATACTCACAGAGAGGTACTTCCGGACAAAATAAATAGAAAGCAAGGAAATGCTTGATGGAAATAAATCAGTTGAAGAGATATTCAAGTTAGTCTATGCTTTTACTTGAAGGTCAAGAGATAACCTTGTAGATTACCATTTTAGCAACACATTCTTTATTATGACAGCTGTCTTACCAAGGAAGGAAACAATAGTACAAAATGTAGGATTGCATATAGATGTTCGTAACACGCAGCCGAAGACAATAACAATCCTAGGTATATCTTTTCGTGTTTAAAATTTATTTACATGTCAAAGATTGAATCTAAGACGTACCTGGTGAATAGAGTCTTGTTTCAAAATTTCTTCGATAGTGCGAAGACTCTATGCGTATCCACACCGAGACCGATCCTTGCTATCAACTCTTTGATCAATGAAATCGCTAACAAATTGGATGAAGAATACCATGCTGAAGTTTTTTCTCATAAACCTTCAGTGTAGTAGTAATCGGACAAGAAACTATTTTTCTTGTCAAAGACGTTTCTCTCGCCTTTTGGATTTTGTGAAGACAATCTCTACTGCTTCTAGTTGAATAATATCTATATATATATATATATATAACCATAGCCTTATTTCCTTTTATGTTAAGGAAAAGGCTAATGACGGTGACTTCACGTAGCTAAGCCCAAAGTTCTTAAAATTGGGCATGTACAATTTTCTTATAAAATTGCAAATCCCATTCCTAATGGGAATCAGATGAAAGCCACGTCCAACATATATACATAGTATATATGTATTGATAACTATTTTAGATAATAATTAACCAAGAGATATAATTCAATATACTATTCTAAATATTAAAATCCAATTTGCTTACAATATTCATTAAATTCTGTGTGCCAGCAAAGAATATAATAATATTTCATCCGTATTAATAACTAACTTTATTTGACTAATTAAATTATTTAATTTAATTATCAAATAAAATAATTAATCCTTTAGCAAAGATTAGAACACTCGTTAGTGTGCGACCCCACAGGTTCAATACTAAACCTGTAGTAAATTGATCGCATCAATATACTAATCAAGGGTGGCGTCTAGCAACACTCAACGATCGGATAGAATGAAGTATATAATTTACTCTCAAGAATCAGTAGAAGAATAATGTAGTAATTCCTTCTGTCCTTATAGCTCCGGGTCACCCTAGGATATGATTCAACTGTCAAATCCTAATAGGCGACCAACTATGTGTTCATATCAAATATAATCGACTATTGAATGACCTAATAAACTCTTTTCTTCTTTCATTTAATTGCTATGGCCAAGGTCTTAATTTGGTCGTTTACAATTCATGACAACATGGAGCTTAAACTCATTACCAAGAGTTGACTGACTCCATTTTGATCAGTCACTAATTCTACAAGTATTTAATCGTACCCAATATCCTTTCAGCTATCGCCCTAGGGCCATAGGTGTCTAGTATCAAAACATAGTAAATAACTTGTCAATTACTATGACGATCTCAGGTCAAAGGAAACTTTTACATCACATTCTTCAAGAGAATATCCTATTGACAATTTATGGTAATTTTTACCATTAGGAATTATTCAATGAGTCGGTTCAATGATCATATCTCTATATGCATCATCTATCTATATGATTTAGTTGGTGAGATCAACTAATCTTTATCCAATAAACACGATCACATAAATATTGATCTAATCAGATTACTAATGTCCAAATTAATAACCCTATGATCAAGAACAAATTTAGATTAAATTATAATCTCCATCACAATATCAAGTCTCAAAATTTAATCAAGGACCTTATCAAGTTAATCAAACAATTAATAATAACTATGATGAAAGAATATCAGATGCAATATGTTTTTATATCAAATAACGTTCACAAAAATATGTTCAAATCATCAAATATGAGATTGGATCTAGGGCATATCTACTATATCCCTAACAATCTCCCACTTGTTTTAGAGCCAATCGCTATTGTACTCCATTCCCAATTTTCACTTGTGTTTGTCAAACTCCTTTGCACCAAGAGCTTTAGTGAATGGGTCTGGAGTATTTTCCTTTCCATCAACCTTTTGAATCTAGACGTCTCCACGTTCAATGATTTCTCTTATCAAGTGATACCTTCGCATGACGTGTTTGGATTTTTGGTGTGATTTTGGTTCTTTTACTAGAGCAATGGCTCCAGTATTGTCACACAACAATGGAACCGCACCTTCTATTGAAGGAACCACACCAAGTTCAGTTAAGAACTTTTTCACCCATACAGCTTCCTTAGCAGCTAGTGATATATTCTGCTTGAGTAACTGAATCAGTTACTGTAGCTTGTTTGGAGCTTTTCCAACTCACTGCACCACCATTTAAGGTGAATACATAACCAGAAATAGATTTGCTATTATCTCTATATGAAGAGAAACTTGCATCAGTATAACCTTCAAGTTTCAATTCAGAATCTCCATATATGAGGAATTGATATTTAGTCCTTCTTAAGTACTTAAGAATGGTCTCCACCACCTTCCAATGTTCCTCACCAAGATTTGCCTGATATCGGCTAGTCACTCCTAGTGCATAAGCCACATCAGGACGTGTACATGTCATGGTATGCATGATAGCTCCCACTGCACTAGCGTATGGGATCCTACTTATGTGTTCTCTCTCCTTAGGTGTTTTAGGACAATCCTCCCTACTAAGAGTAATTCTACCGACAGGCTCTTTTGGAATTATCCATGCTATACCTCTTTAAGATGGTATCAATGTACAAAGACCGGGAAAGTACAAGCAGCTTCCTCGATCTATCTCTATAGATCTTTATTCCCAAAATATAAGCTGCTTCTCCCAAGTCTTTCATGGAGAACTGTTCAGATAGCCAAATCTTGGTACTTTGCAATGCCGGTATATCATTCCCTATGAGTAATATATCATCAACATACAGTACTAAGAGTATAATTATGCTCCCACTAACCTTTTTGTACACACAAGGCTCTTCTTCGCATCTAACAAAATTGAACTTTTCAATTGTCTTGTTAAATCGAATATTCCAACTTCGAGAATCTTGCTTTACTCCATAAATGGATTTTTGTAGCTTGCAAATTTTATTATGATCAAACGGAGATGTGAAACCTTCAGGTTGTGTCATGTACACATCCTCTTCTAGCTCACTATAAAGGAAAGCTGTTTTCACATCCATTTGCCATATTTCATAATCATAGTATGCTGCTATAGCAAGCAAAATTTGAATTTATTTGAGCATTGCCACGGGAGAGAAAGTCTTGTCATAGTCGACTCCTTCTTTCTGACGATATCCCTTGACAACAAGACGAGCTTTGTAGGTCTCTACCTTTTTGTCTGCTTCAATCTTTTTCTTAAAAACCCATTTACAACCTATAGGTTTTATATCCTTTGAAGGTTCAACTAAAGTCCATACTTTATTTTCCTTCATGGATTCCATTTCGGATTCCATAGCCTTTTGCCATCTCTCATAGTCAGAACTTTGTATAGCCTCTTCATAGGTCTTAGGGTCATTATCAAATGATGATCAACCTCATTTGATACATCATCTTGTACCATTAGATTTAATCTAGTTGGTACATGACGTTCTCGTGTAGACCTTCTAAGAGGTGCTTGTACAACTTGTTCACCTTGTGCTGGATTTGGTTGTTGTTCAATTTGGTTTGTAACTGGTTTATTAACCTGTTCTTGAACTACATTTAGTTCTTGAACTTCAACCGTTGAAGATGGAAACTTCCTTGTCAACTTCAAAACATCCAATAAAGGTTGTTCAACTTGTGTCTCATGATCTTGATTTTGTGTTGATTCATTAGTTTCTTGAACTTCATCAAGTTCTATTTCTCCACTATAATTTCCTTCCAAAAGAAATTCTCTTTCCAAAAAGGGTGCTCCTCTAGCCACAAACACTTTATGGTCAGAAGGGTGATAGAAATAATATCCCATTGTTTCTTTGGAATAACCAATGAACCTATACTTCTGAGATCTTAAGTCAAGTTTATCAGACTGCAGTCTCTTAACATAAGCTGGACAACCCCAAACTTTAATATGTTTAAGGTTAGGCTTACGTCCTTTCCATATCTCATATGGTGTTGTAGAGACTGACTTAGTGAGAACTTTATTAAGTATGTTGCTGCTTGCAAAGCATATCTCCATAAATTTATTGGAAGAACAGTGAACCTCATCATAGATCTCAGCATATCTAATAAGGTTCGATTTCTCCTTTCAGATACACCATTGTGTTGTGTTCCTGGAGGTGTCCACTGTGAGAGAATCCCATTCTCTTTGAGATACCTAGTAAAATCTTCACTAAGATATTCTCCACCTCTATCAGACCTTAGTACTTTGATACTTTTACTAGTTTGTTTCTCAACTTCAGTACGGAACCTTTTGAACATTTCAAAAGATTCAGATTTGTGTTTCATAAGATACACAAATCCATATCTTGACATATCATAAGTGAAGGTGATGAAGTTAGAATATCCACCTCTAGCTTGAATTTTCATGGATCCACAAACATCTGTATGAATTAGTCCCAATAATTCAGAAGCTCTTTCTCCACTTTCAGTAAATTGAGATTTGGTCATTTTTCCTTTGAGACAAGATTCACAAGTTGGATATGATTCAAATCATACTTGTCAAAGTACCCTTCCTTGTACAACTTGTTAATTCTTTTCTCTCCAATATGACCAAGCCTACGATGCTAAAGGTATGTATGATTTACTTGATCATCTCTTTTTCTCTTAAGACTAGAAACATGCATAATCGAATTTGCATTCACATTAGGTAAGAAATAAACATCATGTTGGAGATAGCCATTCACATATAAATCATCACCATAATAAATAGAGCAAATACCATTGCCTATGTTAATGCGAAACCCACGCTTGTCCAACATAGAAACTGAAATTATGTTCGAAACAAATTTAGGAACATAATAACAATCATCCATCATAAGTACTTTGCCCGAAGACATTATTAAAGAAGTTGATCCTACAGCTATGACTACAACTTTTGCACTATTTCCAACTTGTAGATTAACTTCTGCTTTCTTCAACCTTCTACTTATCTTGAACCCTTGTAACCTATTGCAGATGTTATAACCACTGCCAGTATCTAATACCCACAATGAAGAATTAGTAGTAGCTAAAGAAACCTTGAAAACATTTTTCATTATTGTCTCACTTTGTTTCTTATCCTTTAGAGTTGCAAGATACTCCTTGCAGTTCCTCTTCCAATGTCCTTTCTTCTTACAGTGAAAACATTCAGCATCATATATTGATTGCAAGATCAAATCTTCAGAAAGCTCTTTACCAAGCTTGTACCCCAACTTCTCAAGTTTTTCGGTAAGATCAATCACATGATTGTCGTGGGGTCCAATTGGAGAGTTTCCAATGTCCAGCTGTGTATCAACCATCTTCTTAAGATATTCAATGATTGCAGTTGGATTCATTTTCTGATGTTTCCTTTGGAGTTTCGAACTCATAGTAGCGAGAATGATGTGTTTAATAGCAAGGCATTCTTCCAAGTATTTCTGATAAACCTTGGTGCCTTCAACATCATTCTCTGGTGGGACTATCTTTGCTGGCTTATCGATCACATCAATGAGCTTTTCATTCATTAGAACAATTCTCAAATTTCTATACCAGTCATCAAAGTTTGGTCCTACCAACTTGTTGGTCCCAAGTATTTTACACAGTGATATCTTTATTTCTGTTAGTGGAGTAAAGAAATCATGCAACAATATGTATGAGCCATTTGGAAGTCAAATCGTTTCTCACATATATTTTAAAGGTACGTACTCTTACCAATTGTATCCCCGTACAATTTCCTTAAATAGCTCTATGTCAAATAATCCCTTGGTAGTTAGGTCGATCCTATTGGCATAGTTGAGTTCAACCATCATGATAGCAAAGAACTTATTAAATTTTATACTCCCCGGGTACTCCAGGCGTCTAGTTTAAAATTAAATAATTCTTTCAATCCATGCATCTAATGCAATAAATAATTTTTACATATTCTCAAACTATAAGTCTCATGATTGTCAGGCCGCTCCTTATAAACAAGAAATAAATAAAATTATTTATTTTGATGGATAGCTTTACAATGAATTATCTTATAGTTTATTATTTAAGAACTCAAATTTTAGTAAGAGGGAATTGTTACTAAAACAACTTTTAGCATGTGATTTTAGTTCAAGTTGTCTACATGCTTTGTCCTAATTTAATTTACATCACATGTAATAAATAATTCAAAATTATGTAATGAACAAGCACGTGACATAAAAACGAAATTCAACATTCTTCTAACATGTTTATCTTATACTATATCACATAAAAATAAATCATGCCAGAATATTATTATTAATTAACATCTCATGAACTAATAACAATTAAAATAACAGTAGAATCCAATAACCTATTATAGATTACCGACGTATCTAATACAAAATTTCAAATTCAAGTTATGAACTATCTAAATAGCTTAACTTATATGAATACATATTTTATTCACAATAAAATAATATCAATTCATGTGCATTCAAACAATTTGACTATTACACAAAACCCATGTATTATGGTTTGAACTCTTCAAATATAATCTTAAAATATTTCGTAAATAAATTTTAGACACAATAAAACACGGTTCTGATACCACTGTAGGATTGCCGATTGCATATCGATGTACGTAACACGCAACGGAAGACAATAACAATTCTAGGCAGATCTTTTCATGTTTAAAATTTATTTACATGTCAAAGATCGAATCTAAGACGTACCTGGTGAATAGAGTCTCGTTTCAAAATTTCTTCGATAATGTTAAGACTCTATGCGTATCCACACCGAGACCGATCCTTGCTATCAACTCTTTGATCAATGAAATCGCTAACAAATTGGATGAAAAATACCATGCTGAAGTTTTTTCTCATAAACCTTCAGTGTAGTGGTAATCGGACAAGAAACTATTTTTCTTGTCAAAAACGTTTCTCTCGGCTTTTGGATTTTTTGAAGACAATCTCTACTGCTACTAGTTGAATGATACTTATATATATATCATTAACCATAGCCTTCTTTCCTTTTATGTTAAGGAAAAGGCTAATGACGGTGACTTCACGTAGCTAAGCCCAAAGTTCTTAAAATTGGACTTGTACAATTTTCTTATAAAATTGCAAATCCCATTCCTAATGGGAATCATATGAAAGCCACGTCCAACATATATACATAGTATATATGTATTGATAATTATCTTAGATAATAATTAACCAAGAGATATAATTCAATATACTATTCTAAATAGTAAAATCCAATTTGCTTACAATATTCATTAAATTTTGTGTGCTATCAAAGAATATAATAATATTTCATCCGTATTAATAACTAACTTTATTTGACTAATTAAATTGTTTAATTTAATTATCAAATAAAATAATTAATCCTTTAGCAAAGATCAGAACACTCGTTAGTGTGCAACTCCATAGGTTCAATACTAAACCGGTAGTAGATTGATTACATCAATATACTAATCAAGGATAGCGTCTAGCAACTCTCCGTAACGACCAGATAGAATGAAGTATGCAATTTACTCTGAAGAATCAGTAGAAGAATAATGTAGTAATTTCTTCTGTCCTTATAACTCCGGGTCACCCTAGGATAATAGTTCAAATGTCAAATCCTAATAGGCGACCAACTATGTGCTCATGTCAAATATAATCGACTATTGAATGACCTAAGAAACTCCATTTTTCTTTCATTCAATTGCCCTAGCCAAGGTCTTAATTTGGTCGTTTACAATTCATGACAACATGGAGCTTAAATTCATTACCAAGAGTTGACAGATTCCATCTTGATCAATCGCTAATTCTACAAGTACAAGTATTTAATCGTACCCAGTATCCTTTCAACTATCGCCCTAGGGCCATAGGTATCTAGTATCAAAACACAATAAATAACTTGTCAATTACGATGACGATCTGAGGTCAAAGGAAACTTTTACATCACATTCTTCAAGAGAATATCCTATTGACAATTTGTGGTAATTTTAACCATTAGGAATTATCCAATGAGTCGGTTCAATGATCATATCTCTATATGCATCATCTATCTATGTGATTTAGTTAGTGAGATCAACTAATCTTTATCCAATAAACACGATCACATAAATATTGATCTAACCGGATCACTAATGTCGAAATTAATAATCCTACGATTAAGAACAAATTTAGATTAAATTATAAGAAACTTCACTCTCATTATCATGATCTCCATCATAATATCAAGTCTCAAAATTTAATCAAGGAACTTATCATGTTAATCAAACAATTAATAATAACTATGATGAAAGAATATCATATGCCATATATTTTTATATCAAATAACGTTCATAAAAATGTGTTCAAATCATCAAATATGAGATTGGATCTAGGGTATAGCTACTATATCCCTAACACAAAATATATCCTTCGATTATCAAGCTTAGCATCTTGACAAGTACAATTATGAGCATAATGAAGGCAACCATTAGTGGGGATAAAAAGGCAACCTTTTCTATGAATTTACTGTTACGAAGGACACAGGTGCTGGAGTTTGGACAAGTAATTTGTGGAGTCACTTAATTTTATAATTTCTTGATTGAGATAATCTATACTATATTAAAAGTATGAATGCACTTAGCGAAATGTCGTTCGCCTTTTATACCTTTTAGGAATATATTTTGTACTGGACAAAGTAGTAATTTTAGTTATTTTCCTTATATGTAGGAATAGTCATTTAATTATTTTTCTAATATTTAGAAATAATTATTTAGTTATTTGCCTAATATTTGATATGAAAATGATATAATTATTTAATTCGAGTTCTTTCAATTTCCTGCCGGTTCGAGGAGTCTTTAATTTTATAAGTTTACGAGTATTATATTTTGTTTGTCAATTTTTTTGTTTAAGAGTCCATGTTGTCCTATTCTTATTCCACTTTTAGGTTTACGAGATCTTTTTTTTTGGGTTAAAAAGTTTTAGGTTTAGTATTGCTTATTTTCTTCTTTTTCAGAACTCCTTTTCTTCGTATAATTGTCATTTGGTTATACAAAATGAACTAATTTATTCTTTTTCTAATCTATTGGAAATATTTCATATAATATTTATTATTAATTAAAAAAACAATTTTCATTTTACTCTTGAAAAAAAGTATTATTTTCTATCAATTTACTAATCCTGTTTGAGTCTTCTAAAATGAACTTGTGAATAACTTTTCAAAAAAAAAAAAAAAATTCCAAAAAGTTCTTAAGTTTTCAAGGATTATATGTGATTGATGAAATTGGAAAATAAGCATACTAACTTATGAATTTAAAGTGATTGAATTAAAAATCTGAAATAAATTTTTAGTTGAATATATTGACTGATGATTGAGAACTTGTATGAAGATTCATCATTTTAGGGAATATTAACTATTATCTTATCACCCAAGCGTGATATTTTAATATTATTTATATAATATTTTAAAATTCTTTCTTATTGAGATAGTGTACACGCGCAAAGCACGTATCATTAGACTAGTTAATTTCAAAATGTGTTTACTTATGCTGAAACTGAATTTTTGTTTTATTATCCTTACATCCCGATCAGCTACAATGTAGTTCCTGCCGAATGTCTGTGGAGTTTCAAACTCTCCAAGTTATAATTTTCATGATAAAAACTCCCTTTACTGCAATCTCTGGTCCAACTTTAGACCAGATCATCTAATTTAAATGTGCTTGGGATTATCCTGATATCGGAATCTTTGCTGGGCTGAGAACCACGTAAAACTGTTGAAGTTTTAGGATTCAACAGGAAACCAGCCCATTTGCTTGGCGGACCATTTCCGCCATTGACTTGTGTCCTGCATAATGCCGTTGATATTTGATATAAGGAATACTACAAATATGCAATTCACTTTTGATTTTCTTTTTCCCTTAGCCTGTTAATTCAAGGTACTGTGACAGAAATATGAGAAAATAAGATTCTGTTGAATTATGGAAAATTTTGTTGCACCTAAATTCGTCTTAGAATGCTTTTAAAGATTTTCAAAACCTCAGTTGCCATTGATCAGTATTCAGTCCATGACTTGCACTACTGGTATGCCACATCAGTTCTTGCATAGCAACTAGAACTTGTTTTTAGAAGAATTATGAGGGTGATGTGTTGCACTTGTATCTGTGAAAGATAAATTTATGACACGGTAAATGCAACATGTGACAGCATGGTGTAATGGCGGATGAGACAACTGAAACGAGTACATCTGGATGTGGTAAATTACTTCTTCTTTCCTACATTACCTCTTTATCTCTTTCCCTGAACTTTGATAGCTGCCATCAAATAGATTTCACCGGCCTCCAATTAAGTCTTATCATAACATTTTTGGGTTATATTTCCATTTTAATAGGTTCTCTAATCCTTGAAATGGGTACATTATCACGTTTAACCGGTGATCCGAGATTTGAGATGGCAGCTTTGCGTGCTCTTCGTAAGTTATGGAGCATGCGGAGTTCTCTAAATCTTCTTGGCACTACACTGGATGTAGAAACTGGAAACTGGATTGAATATTCTTCTGGAATTGGAGCTGGTATGATTCTGTAGTATAGCACTTTTTAGGAGAATTCTCCACCGCTGTTCTCCTCAAATTAGTTCCGTACACTTTTTGTAAATGTCTTCTGATTCCATTGTTCTGATTTGCGTAGCTAAATAATGTCCCAGCCTTCCTTGTTTTATCTATTTCTCAGAGCAACATGTAATCTCTTGACGCTTCATTGCTTTTTGCTGTCTTTTAGGTGTGGATTCATTCTATGAATATCTGATGAAAGCCTATGTTCTATTTGGAAGAGATGAATTTTGGAAGATGTTTCAATCTGCTTACATTGCTGTGCAGAAATACTTTAGGCATGGCCCATGGTACTATAATCACACCTTGTCTGGAAATTTTGGATTTCTTTGTTTTCGTTTGTATTGCCATCATATAGCAGTTGATCTGATTATTGGTTCATTAGCCTGGGTAGTTCTCAAATTCAGCAGTCAGATCAAGATCACAACATTTAATTTTGTGTAGGTATCATGAAGCTGACATGAGAACAGGAAAAGCAACATACTGGCAGCTCACAAGTCTTCAAGCATTTTGGCCTGGATTGCAAGTAAGATGGAAATTTGTAGCATATAAATCTATAGGAAAAAAGGGCAGCCCAGTGCACAAAACATCCCCTGTTCACGCAGGGTCCGGGGAAGGCCCGCACCCCAAGGGGTGTGATGTGAACATCCACCCTAATGCAAGCATTATAGGTTGCTTTCACGGCTCGAACCCGTGACCTGTAGGTCACACAGAGACAACTTTACTGTTGCTCCAAGGCTCCCCTTCTATAAATTCATAGGAACACTTTATGTAAATCTTTGTTGTAAATAGGACATATACTCCATGCCTGCACATCCGTTCTCTTAATAAACTACTCGTTTCGTATGTACGTAAAAGAATAACTCTAAGTTGAAAACTGGAAGTGATAATTGATCTCGTCCAATTTCATTTCTTTTTTTTGTCTTTATGAAAATGGTCGATGCAATAGTAATACCCAACAAGAGTCGGGGTCGAATTCCGCAGGGAGCTATATGAATGGGAGTTAGTAGTATATATCTTAGCGTGTGAGTTTGTATATCTAAATTTGCACTTCCGCAAAATTTGGTTGTTTAAAAACCTAAATTACACTACGATTGCAATTTAAAGACTGAAACTAGGAAATTGTTTTTTTTGTTGTTTTTCAAATGATATAAAAGGCCTAGGGCTATGACCTTCACCTAGGTGTTTGCCTAATGGATTGTAAATTTTAAAGCTTGTTTTATTGGTCGGGGTGTATTATAGCTATCAACACTCGGTTACCCACTCAATACCTCTCGGTCAGAGAGTGATTTTGCCCAATTTGGCTTTCTCAACTCCAAATAGGTATTGAACAAAACGATTGAATAAAAGCTCAAGTCGGGTTTTACTATCTCTAGGTTCAACCCTTTAATTGGGCTTATCTATCTCTCGATTGACCCGATTTCTTATTAGCCAAGACTAAGCCTCTCTTTCTCAAGTAGAGACCAAGTCAAATAGGCATGAACTAATGTTTGCTACAATTAATTCTTCAAATAAAAGCAAAAACAAGGCTAAATATTAAACATTCAACCATAAAACAAGCAATAAATCAAACACCCATTAAGTTTACACACTAGGGTTGTGTGACAACCCTAGTAAAAATCTAGCTACTCATGCTTAAATTGGAAGAAAAAGAAGAAGAAATGATAATTAAACCCATATTGCTAATTAAAATGATAAACTCTATGTTCAAAAAGCTCAAAATAGCAAAAACTACTAAAAAGAGTAAAAGGAACCGTCTACTGTAGCAGCTGATATCAAAAGTTAACCTAAAAAAGTGAAACTCTTCTATTTATACAGGGCTGGAATTTTCGGATAAAAATACCCTTTCGAAGGTTCTGTGGCCGCACAATTCCATGTGCGGTCCGCACTTTTCTTCAGCTTCACAGGATTGGAAATCTGCGGCCGCATAATTCTGATCTGCAGCCGCACTGCACTCTTTCTGCGGTCCGCAAAATTGTAAGTGCGGCCGCACCTTGTTCTTCTGCGGTCCGCACAAATGTGACTGCGGTCGCATAGCTCTTCTTCGGCGGCCGCACTTTTGGTGGACTTGAGATGTAGGTTCTCTGAACTTTTGCTCTGACCCAGCTTCTGCGGCCGCACACTTCATGTGCGGACCGCACTTTGCAACATTCTCTGATGGAAGATTCTTCACAACCTGCGGCCGCAGATGATATTCTGCGGTCCGCATTTTTGAGCTTTTGTGCCTGTTTTTGTCCTTGAGTTCAGATTACTCCTTCTTGAGTTGGATTTCATCTCGGGAGCTCATCTTCCAATATTCCTGCAATTAAGCACAACTCATCAGTTTTCGGGAACATAATTAAGCGCTTTTGGACTAAAACCAAAGCTAAAGGGCGCTAATAAGTAGTCAAAATCCCCACTTATCAACTCCCCCAAACTTAAGCTTTTGCTTGTCCTCAAGCAAATAAAGTAGTTCCCACCTCCACAAGCTAGGAGCCATTCCAGCTAATCAAAAGTGAATCAATCACACATCAATTGGGACCAACAATTATCCACACCACTTATGAATTATCAACAAGGCAACAAGTTAAACTTTTAAGCACAAATAGTTCTAGTGTGACACTTGAGCATCAAGAGTTGACTTTGTTCATCAAGGAAGCTCGCTTTTTTATGTAGGCCATTGTGGATCTCAAACTCCTCCTCCTCTACTCTTCGTTTGCCTATCTCACTTAAAAATATAGCACTTAATCCAAAGATTTATGAAAGGTTTGCTCATCTCTCTCAAAAGAATGTCGCAAGTACGGCTTTAAGTACCATAGGCTTGCCCCTCATGTAAATCACCACTAATGTAAGCTCACTCTGCTTGAAATCACGTAGGGCTTTTTCGGAATGCAATGAAGGCTTTTGGACTAAGGTTGGAAATGCTATGATAGATTAAGTTCATCTTTCCTTAAGTATTCCATTTTCTTTTCTAGGCTCATGCTTTGCCAACTCTTTTAGGCATTTTCTTTTCCTTAGGGGAACTAGAGAGACTTAACATCACTCTTTCTTGGTCATGATATTCATCTTCTCCTTCTTTGATTTCTCCATGCTTTGCATCATTACTTTTCTTTGAATCCCTTCAACTCTTCAACTTATTCACTTTCTTTTTGCATTTTTCTTTTTGTTCTTTCTTTTTCTTGCCTTTTCTTCTCTTCATTTCTTTTCTCTTTTGTGCCTTGATACCTTTTTCAAATTCCTCGTCTCTCCCCCAAACTTACGTTTTTAGCCAATTGTTTCACAAGAGTGTTAAGAAAAGCTCGGGTGCCAAGAGAGGGTCACGACAAAACGGGTAAAGGCTTGTTACATGGTTATCAAATGAGAAAGGTCTTAGGCTCGAATGGGTTGACTAGGGATAACAACATTGGTGGGCAACGAAAAATTTCAAGCGGGTCAGTGAGAGCCTACAATCACTTCTCAAGCCAAACAAAACTTAAAATTTCGCCTAGAAACACATTCGGGGCAAGTTCTAGACCATTCGCCCGGGTACTTGGACTTGCAACAACAATATCTCACCTCTCACGCAGCTGGATTGTTAAACAGGATAGAGTCGAGGGCCCACAACGACCATATTCAAGATTGAAAATTACTATGGTTCGACTAAACCACTCGATGATTGCCTAAGCCGACACAAGAGTCAAAAGGTCACTAACTAGAGCTATTTCTTTCCAAAAACCTTGTTTTTAACCATAAGCACGTAGTTAAGTGTGTTGGTACCAAGTGAAATATGTTTGACTCTTCGAGCATGAATCAATTAGGTCTTTTTATTCATTATTACTACTATTATTATCTAAACACCAAAAACGGACTCAATCCCTTAAGAAAGTTTTCACGCCATCCATCGTTGGAAAGAGCCGCCCGGTTCACACAAAAACCACCTTCGGAAAGAACCGTGACATTAAGAAAATTAGAGGCTTATTATCCACTAAAACATAAAAAGAAGCTATTAAATAAAAAAGAAGCTACTAATTCAAAAAGAAGACAAGCATAAAGATAAAGAAGCTTTAAAACAAAAGAACTATTGAAAGCTAAACGAATATACATAATGAGAGATAAGAGGGAATATATACATAATGAGGAAGAGGAAGAAAATAGTAATAAGTTAATTACAGGCCAAATGTCTCATAGTTATCAAAATACAGAATCATTAGAATGTGTCAAAGAAACTCCACCCCCCGACTAAAAATAAGCATTGTCCCCAATGCTTAACAACATAAGAGTAAGAGAAAGGTGAGAGTGAAGAAAACTCCCTATGGCTCTGTGGCCATCTCTGTGTCTCCAACAGTGGCACCGACCTCAGCGTCATCCAATTGGATCTCATCATCCTCAAGTCCGGGAGTGGCTGGGTTGGTGAACATCTGACGGACTGCCTCAGCAGTGTCTGGCTCCTCAGACTGGCCAGCTGGTACTGTAGGTGCTGTAGGAGCTGGGCCTGGGTGGTGCGGGTCTATCAACATGTCAAATGGAATGTCTCTAGCTGCTGCAAGCTTTGTAATCTGGCTCCGAAGCTCGTCCACTGACTTCTTAGATGCCTGTCGCTTTCTTATTTTCTTTACCACTTTGCACAACTCTTCGATCATTGTCCCATGCTGCACTAAAGTGGCCATGATCGTGTTTTGATTTTCCATGAGCTTCTTCAAAGTTCCATCAACTGTGGGGGAATCTGGGGTGCCGGAGAGGATGACTGTGCTGCAACATGACTGGATATGTCAGTCAGCTTTGCAGTAGTTGTATGCATCCAGTTGTTGAGGTTCACCAGTGTCTGGGAGACTCGCAGCGCAGAGAGTGGAGCAGATGGCATAGGTACCGGCTTCAAAGCCGAGGTGGGAGGTACTGAGGCTGAAGGTGGAGTCATGGCAGCTGCACTGGTAGAAGGCTCTGCTGAATTGGATGGCATATCAGTTGTCTTTGTACCCACCACCGATGGCTCATCAGACTGGCCTACGGTGGTGTCGGCTGACCCTTTCTCTTTGGGTTGTGTGCATTCATTAGAGAATACCAAGAGAAGGGCTTCTTCGCCCGAACCTTCATGTCATAATCTCTAGGTTCTACCCGTGCATCCGTAAGGTATTCAGTGATGGTGTTGGGATACGGGTAGGAAGTATCAGCTTGCCTGGCGACCACTGACATGTTGGCCGACATCACTGCACTCACATTGATCGGGTACCCGGCCATAATAGAGGCGAGTAGAACTGCCCGTGGAATAGGTAAGTTTGTCTCGTTCAGGCACGGGTCTAGTCTGCTGCATACGAAGGTCTGCCATCCCTTCGCCTCGAAATTTAGGGTGTTCCGCTGAATAGGAACCCCTGCAATGATCCATGGTGGTGGTGGCCCCGGGGATGCAAGAAGCTCAGCTAGCCATGGGCGAGCTGCATCACCCGTCAGCCAGCTTCTCCAAAATACTGTGCCGGCTCAACGTCCTCAAACCCCAAGTAGGAGTTCAGTGTGTGCTGGTCGAACTGCACCTTCAGATTTCTCACTTTTGTAACTTTGGTCCCTTTCTTTATGTGTGCCACATTGGTATAGAACTCCCGGACCAAATACTCCTTGGCGTCCATAACTGACTGGGTGAACCACATCCACCCATCCTTTCCCGGAACTGTCTCAACACTTCTGGATTGTACTTGTCAAGATCTTTGAGCTGGTGAAGGCAGCTAGACTCACAAAACGGTCCTCCCAGATCTCTTTCTTCTTCGACTTCTCAAGGCCGACAACTATAGTATCACCCCTTCGGCTATCGTCCGGAATATCGTCAACAGTAGCTACTGGTGCCTCAGTGACAGTTGTAGAAGAGGTCTCTGAAGCCTGACTTGCACTCTCCGAACCCTCGGATGTGCTATGTGAGCAGGAAGGCTCGTCCCGGAGTTGATACCTTCCCTGTGGCTGTTGTGGCAGTGATTGGACTGCAGGCTGCTCTTGCACTGAGTCGCCCTCCGATGCTTCCCGAGATGGGGCATATGAATTAGATTCGGAGGGCTCGGGCTGTCTTCCTCGGCCTGCTGCAGCTTTCTTGGTGATTATCTTCTGGAGGGCGAGGGGTAAAGTGCTTTTGGCTCGGCCTCTGGAAGGTTCACCCTTCCTTTTTGAAGTGTCACCGCGGCCACGAGATCTAACCATTTTCTGCAACAAGCAACAACAGAAGTCAGTTGTAATTCAATTGCACACAGACAGTATATCACAGTGTAGAACATGAGTGCAGGGTGGGGAAGTGCGGTCCGCACAATTACAAGTGCGTCCGCAGACTGGGATGTGCGGACCGTACAACTTGAACTTGCGGCCGCAGAAATGGAACTGCGGTCTGCACAATTTTGTGCGCGACCGCAGAATAGAAGTGCGGCCGCACATTAGAATTCCAAAAAGTACCAACTCTCTGATGACTGAGATTGGTCTGATCTGCGGCCGCACACACTTATCTGCGGCCGTGGTGAAATTTCTGCGGTCCGCACAATTTCAAGTGCGACCGCAGAATCATGCTTGATCAAAGAATCCCTATTCTCTACTTCTGACGCGGTGGAATTTCTGCGGTCCGCACAATTTCAAGTGCGGCCGCAGGTTTCAAACCAACTATCTTTGTACAAGGACGAACTTGCATATGCATGATACCGTAATTCATTCAAATGTGCAACCCGCAAGTTAGCGGTTGCATCCGAATCAAGATTCAGTTTCTTTAAAGCCCACATGACTTTGTGCTCAAGTTCCACCGGAAGATGACAAGCTTTGCCAAACACCAACCGGTATGGAGACATCCCAATAGGAATTTTGAAAGCAGTCCGATAGGCCCATAGTGCATCATCAAGCTTCTTTGACCAATCCGTCCGGTTAGCATTCACTTGTTTTTACAAGATACTTTTTATTTCCCGGTTGGAGACTTCCACTTGACCGCTAGCTTGAGGATGATAGGGAGTTGTAACTTTATGAGTGACATCATACTTACTAAGCAAAGTGTCAAACGCCTTGTTGCAGAAATGTGACCCCCCATCGCTTATGATAGCCCGCGGAGTACCAAATGTTGTGAAAATATTCTTTTTCAAGAACGCCACCACACTCCTCGCTTCATTATTGGGTAGAGCAACGGCCTCAACCCATTTAGACACATAATCAACCGCGACCAAGATGAAGGTGTTTCCACAAAAACTCACAAAAGGACCCATGAAGTCAATACCCCACACGTCAAAGATATCGATCTCCAAAATGGTAGTGAGAGGCATTTCATTTTTCTTCGAGATTCCACCGGCCCGTTGGCATTCATCACATCTTTTCACCATATCACTTGCATCTTTGTAAAGAGTGGGCCAATAGAAACCACAATTTAGCACTTTAGCCGCCGTTCTTGCTCCGCCATGGTGACCACCATAAGGCGAAGAATGGCAAGCCTAAAGAATAACATTTTGCTCTTCATCCGGTACACATCTTCTAATTACCCCATCCGTGCAAATTCGGAAGAGGTAAGGCTCGTCCCAATAATAATCTTGACAATCCCGTTTGAACTTTTTCCTTTGATTTGAAACTCATCCGGGATGATTCCACATACAAGGAGGTTTGCTAGATCGGCGAACTATGGCACCTCCTTCATTGAAATGGCTAAGAGTTGCTCATCGGGGAAGGAGTCATTGATTTCAAGGCCTTCATGCGGCCTCCCCTCCTCCTCCAAACGAGACAAGTGGTCCGCCACTTGATTTTCACTCCCTTTCCAATCTTGAATGTCAATATCAAACTTTTGCAACAATAGCACCCATCTCATCAACCTAGCTTTTGAATCTTTCTTGCTCATAAGATAGCGAAGTGCCGCATGATCCGTATGAACAATAATCTTTGCACCCATCAAGTATGGGCGGAACTTCTCAATTGCAAACACAATGGTAAGGAGCTCTTTTTCAGTAACGGTGTAATTTACTTGGGCATCATTCATGGTCTTACTAGCATAGTAGACCGGATGAAAAATCTTACTGATACGTTGCCCCAAAACTGCTCCAACCGCTATATCACTAGCATCAAACATGAGCTCAAAAAGAATACTTCAATTAGGAGCAATGATAATGGGAGTTGTTGTCAACTTGAACTTTAGCAATTCAAAGGCTCTCATGCAATCATCATTGAAGTAAAACTTAGCATCTTTTTCTAAAAGCTTGTACAAGGGGTTCACCACTTTGGAAAAATCCCTTATGAAGCGCCGGTAGAACCCCGCGTGACCCAAGAAACTTCTCACGCCTTTCACTGATGTTGGAGGTGGAAGTTTAGAAATCACCTCTATCTTCGCCTTGTCGACCTCAATGCCCTTCTTTGAAATTTTGTGGTCAAGGACAATGCCCTCCTCGACCATGAAATGGCATTTCTCCCAATTCAACACCAAGTTCGTTTCTTCACACATTGCCAATACTTTATCCAACTTTGCCAAGCAATCATCAAAGGAATTCCCGACTACCGAAAAGTCATCCATGAAGACTTCAAGGTAGTCCTCGACCATATCCGTAAAGATCGCCATCATACACCGTTGAAATGTTGTCGGTGCATTGCATAAGCCAAATGGCATCCGCTTGAAAGCGAAAGTGCCATAGGGATAGGTGAAAGTTGTTTTCTCTTGATCTTCTGGGGCAATAAGGATTTGGTTGTAGCCCGAATATCCATCTAGAAAGCAATAGAAAGCACGACCGACCAACCTATCAAGCATTTGGTCAAGAAAGGGGAGTGGGAAATGGTCTTTCCTTGTCACTTTGTTTAACGTCCGATAGTCCATACACACTCTCCATCCGGTAACTGTTCTTGTTGGAATCAACTTTTTCTTATCATTGGTGACCATAGTTATGCCCCCTTCTTAGGGACACATTGCACCGGACAAGTCCATGAACTGTCGGAAATGGGGTAGACCACCCCGGCATCTAACCACTTGATGATCTCCTTTTTGACCATGTCTTGCATGGCTTCATTGAGTCTCCTTTGATGTTCTATGGAGGGTTTGGCATCTTCCTCCAAGTTAATCTTGTGCATGCAAAACGCGGGGCTTATTCCCTAAATATCCGCCAAAGTCCACCCAATAGCTTTCTTCCTCTTGTGGAGCACCGCCAATGTGGAGTCAACCTGCACGTTAGCCAAACAAGAGGAAAGAATAACTAGTAAAGTAGAACAAGGGCCAAGGAATTCATACCTGGGATGTGGAGGCAATGGCTTCAACTCCAAGATAGAGGGCTCTTCAATTGAAGGCTTTGTAGGAGGAGTTTTCCTGTTTTCAAGATCCAAGGAAAGCTTCGGGGTGCATAGTTGTACGACCCCATTCCTTGCAAAGAATTAACACATTCCATGAAGTCATCCATCTCGTCATCATCAAAATTTAGCAAGACAGCCTCCAACATGTCACCCACATTAATCGTGGCACTTGCATCATCAATAATCACATCGGTTACCAAGTCCACGAATGAACACACTTCATTGCTATTCGGTTGCCTCACAGATTTGCACACGTGGAACACTACCTTTTCATCACCCACCCGGAAAGTGAGCTCTCCGGCTTCCACATCAACAAGAGTCTTCCCCGTAGCAAGGAAAGGTCTACCAAGCATAATCGGGACTTCATAGTCCACTTCACAATCAAGAATAACAAAATACGCCGGGAGAATAAACTTGTCAACTCGAACCAATACATCCTCAATCACCACCAACGGTCTCTTCATTATACGATCGACCATTTGTAATCTCATAGACGTGGGTCTTGGCTACCCAATTCCCAATGTCTTGAAAACCGAATAGGGCATCAAATTGATACTTGCCCCAGGATCACAAAGAGCTTTGGCAAACTCGGCACTTCCAATGGTGCAAGGGATTGTGAAAGCACCGGGATCTTCCAACTTAGGAGCCATCGAATGCCCCCTTAGGACGAGAATTTAGAGCTTGAGAGATTTGACCCTATTTACACCTCTAGATTGCGGATCGATGTGTTGTGTGAAGTAAGTTGGGCATCAGAATCGGCATTCTTCTCCATCATTTGTTTGAACATTTTCTCAATACGGCCCATTTCATTGTTGGAAGACTAGGACCATGGGAAGGATAAGGGGGTGGGTTGTTCGGTTGTTGAGACATCGGGGCCTTTGAAAACCCGACCCCCGATTTCCTTGATTGTTGTTCCACCCGCCTTGGTTGTTGCCTCCCCAATTGCCTTGGTTATTATTGTTGTGCCAATTCCCTTGGTTATTGCTTCCACTCCAATTGACTTGATTGTTTCCACCACTCCAATTACCTTGATTTTGAGAATTCCAATTGCCTTGATTGTTTGAAGGTCTCCATTGATGTTGACTAGGGCCTTGGAAGTTGTTTCTTTGCCCTTGAAAATTGTTCACATATTGGACCTCCTCTTCTTGGTCATTGTAAGATTTATTTTGAGCAAATCCACTATCATCTTGCACAAATTATTCACTCTTTGATGCACTTGTGGACTTCTTGTTTTTCGCTTGTTCACCATCATATTTACTCCTTCCATTGCATTGACTTGTCTCGGATTTTGCACTTGTTGAAGTTGAGCCTTTGCCAATTGGTTCATGGTGATAGTCAACTCGGCTATGACTTGTCCATGATCATGCAACTCTTTGTGAAGGTGAATCACGTTGGGGTCACCTTATGGAACATTAGCTCGAGATTGCCACGCCGAAGAAGTATCCGCCATCTCATCCAAGATATCACACGCCTCCGCATAAGGCGTAGTCATGAAGTTCCCACCGGCAAGTTGATTCACTACACATTTGTTGGTTGTATTGATCCCCCGATAAAAAGTTCGTTGAATCGTGTTCTCCGTCATATCATTGTTGGGGCACTCTTTCACCATTGTTCTATATCTTTCCCATATCTCGTGTAGTGGTTCATTGGACTCTTGCTTGAATGCTAGAATTTCATCTCGAAGAATAGCCATGTGCCCGGGAGAGAAGTATTTAGAGATAAATTTCTCCGCTAGTTCATCCGAAGTATGAATGGAATGATTTGGCAAACGTTCCAACCATTCTAAAGCTTTCCCCCGTAGAGAGAAAGGAAAAAGCCTTAGCCTCAAAGCATCCTCGGAGACATTAGTTTGTTTGCTCCCCTAACACGTATCTACGAACCGCTTCAAATGTTTATATGCATTTTGACCCGGTGCACCGGTGAAGAACCCTCGTTGCTGGAGCAAAGTGAGCATCACATTGGTTATTTGGAAGTTGCCCGCCCTAATACGGGGAGGGGTTATAGCACTTGCATACCCTTCATTCGGCAACACCCGGTGTGGAGCCGCTCGTGGTGGAGGTGGGGGTGGAGTGGGTACATTGTCTTGAGGCAGTCGGCCTCGTCTATTGGCCTAAGGTTCAAGAGGGACCTCATCCATTTGATCATCCTCAACATCCACATCCCCACGACTATGTTTCCTAGATCGTTGTTTGTCATGATTGCACCTACAATACTCACACGTTAGTAACAAGGAAGGAAAATAAGATATCCCAAAAACACACCTAAATATATAGCTAACACAGTTTTTAGCTCCCCGGCAACGGCGCCAAAAATTGATTTCGTCCAATTTCACTCCTCTATTCGGGGTTATGAAAACGGTCGATGCAATAATAATACCCAACAAGAGTCAGGGTCGAATTCCGCAGGGAGCTATATGAATGGGAGTTAGTAGCATATATCTTAGCGTGTGAGTTTGTATATCTAAATTTGCACTTCCGCAAAGTTTGATTGTTTAAAAACCTAAATTACACTACGATTGCAATTTAAGACTGAAACTAGGAAATTATTTTTTTGTTGTTTTTCAAATGATATAAAAGGCCTAGGGCTATGACCTTCACCTAGGTGTTTGCCTAATGGGTTGTAAACTTTAAAGTTTGTTTTATTGGTCGGGATGTATTATAGCTATCAACACTCGGTTACCCACTCAATACCTCTTGGTCAGAGAGTGATTTTGCCCAATTTGGCTTTCTCAAGTCCAAATGGGTATTGAACAAAACGGTTGAATAAAAGCTCAAGTCAGGTTTTACTATCTCTAGGTTCAACGTTTAATTGGGCTTATCAATCTCTCGATTGACTCAATTTCTTATTAGCCAAGTTTTCCTAGACTAAGCCTCTCTTTTTCAAGTAGAGACCAAATCAAATAGGCATGAACTAATGTTTGCAACAATTAATTCTTCAAATAAAAGCAAAAACAAGGCTAAATATTAAACATCCAACCATAAACAAGCAATAAATCAAACACCCATTAAGTTTACACACTAGGGTTGGGTGACAACCCTAGTAAAAATCTAGCTACTCATGCTTAAATTGGAAGAAAAAGAAGAAGAAATGATAATTAAACCCATATTGCTAATTAAAATGATAAACTCTATGTTCAAAAAGCTCAAAATAGCAAAAATTACTAAAAAGAGGAAAATGAACCGTCTACTGTAGCAGCTGATGTCAAAAGTTAACCTAAAAATGTGAAACTCTTCTATTTATACCGGGCTGGAATTTTCGAACAAAAATGTCCTTTCGAAGGTTTTGCGGCCGCAAAATTCCGCACTTTTCTTCAGCTTGACAGGATTGGAAATTTGCGGCCGCACCTTGTTCTTCTGCGGTCCGCACAAATGTGACTGCGGCCGCGTAGCTCTTCTTCGGCGGCCGCACAATAATTGTGCGGTCCGCACTTTTGGTGGACTTGAGATGCAGGTTCTCTGAACTTTTGCTCTGACCCAGCTTCGGCGGCCGCACACTTCATGTGCGGACCGCACTTTGAAACATTCTCTGATGGAAGATTCTTCACAACCTACGGCCGCAGATGAGATTCTGCGGTCTGCACTTCTGAGCTTTTGTGCCTGTTTTGTCCTTGAGTTCATATTACTCCTTCTTGAGTTGGATTTCATCTCGGGAGCTCATCTTCCAATATTCCTGCAATTAAGCACAGTTCATCAGTTTTCGGGAACATAATTAAGCGCTTTTGGACTAAAACGAAAGCTAAAGGGCGCTAATAAGTAGTCAAAATCCCCACTTATCAATAACCAACATGATATTTTGGTCTCAGGTTCAAGTTGGGGATATCGAGGCAGCTAATTCATCACACCGCGAATTTTTCAAGGTGTGGAAGAAATATGGAGTACTTCCTGAGAGGTAAGATATTTCTCCTCCATTTTTTCCTTTGGTCTCTTAAGTCCTTTTTCCTGCTTCTGCCTCTGCTTTCCTTGCGATAAGCTAGCTCTAGCATAATTGGTTTTATTGTGATGGTTGTTTTCCTTATAGGAACCTTTTCAATAATTTAGGTATCTGCTGGACCATCAGCTGTTGCATCCTACTGAAAAATACTATCCTCTACGCCCTGAATTGGCAGAGTCCACATTTTACTTATACCAAGCAACCAAAGGTGTATGACTCTTCTTTTTGCCTAGTCATAATTTTGGTTTCTTCAAAATAGTCATTGTTTAGCTTCTAAAATTTGTGAAAAAGACTATTTTCTCAAACTTTCAGTAATACAGTAGTTTTTCTCTTAACAGATCCATGGTACATGGAAGTGGGTGAATCAATAATAAATTCTCTGAATGCACACACAAGAGTTAAAGGCGGCTTTGCCAGCATTAGGGACGTGACTACAATGCAATTAGAAGACCATCAGCATAGTTTCTTCCTGGCAGAAACGTAAGCCTTTTGTATCTTCATCTTATTTGCATAACATATGCAGTATGGAAGCTGACTGATGTTTGATCAAGTCTCCCTCCGAATGTGATGATCGTCCATGCAATTATGGCTGCTTAATTTTCTTCTGATTTCTGCAGGTGCAAGTATTTGTATCTACTTTTTGATGATTCGTTTCTCCTTAATCAAAATTACATTTTTACAACTGAGGGTCATCCCCTGCCTGTTAGACGCAGTTGGCATGAGAGGCTTCCTGAGGCTTATAATCTAAGTAATGGAAGTTCTGTCAAGGTATAATTTCCTTTCCATTAACAATTGTCATTGGTCTGTGTTGTCTAGTTTTATTAGTAAATTTGTTTCTTCTTCTGCTTTTTCTTTCCATGCGTGTTTCCTTAATTTCCAATGGCAAGGGGGTGCATCGTGAGTCAGTCCTTGAAGAGAAATAGTCATATCTGCTGTATCATATCACGAACTTGCACATCTTAATCCTGACCCTTCAGTGTTCATATATCTGCTGTATTCACATCTTTGTAATATTACCTTTTAGTAGAAAACATACAGAGCTTCTAGTACTTTATTTTTATTTTGTATAATATTGGCATGAGATGAGTTAAAATGAAGAAATATGGTCAGTGAGGATTCATACCGCTAAGGCGCCAACCCCAGCTTGTTTGGGGCTGAGGCATTATAATAATTGTTGTTGCTTCTTAAGTATTACCTAGAGGTGGAAAACGAGTGAAGACTTGTGGAAATAAGAAGTTAGTTGCTAATTAGTTAGTAGTTGTAGTTGCTAATTAGTTAGTTGGACTAAAGTGTAATTAGAAAAACTAAGAGGTGTACAAGAGTGATAACCAACTTAGTCTATAAAGAGGACTAAGTCGGTTATCACTGAACATAACAAAAATGAGCTACTGATCTTCTCTTCTCTATTCTTCTTCTCTCTGAATTCAATACTACAGATCGAAGTTCATTGTGCATGTGAGAGTCGTGTAGATGTGTGCTCAATTAGTGCAAGTCGAAATGGTATAAGAGCGGAAATCGATCGATTTGAGTTGTTCTTCGCCTTCAATTTGAGAACTTAGCTGAGTTCGAAGCTTGCAGAGGTACGACAATGGCGGACGATGAAATTGGACAGCTTCCTCACAACCATTCACTATACCTTAAGGATTCAGATTCGCTGGGAACAGCCTTGATAGCTCTCAAACTCACAGGGCCAGAAAATTATGCACTGTGGAGTAGATCTATGAGAGTAGCTCTCCTAGTGAAGAACAAGTTAGGGTTTGTGGATGGAGCCTGTCTCAAAGCTTCATACAGAGGAGAATTAGTGGCGCAATGGGAAAGGTGTAATGCAGTGGTCGTCTCATGGCTTAGTAGCACTGTAGCGGCAGAGTTGGTGCCAAGCATCATGTACGCATCAAGTGCGAGAAAAATCTGGGACGAGTTCAAGGAAAGGTTTGACAAAGATGACCTGACCAAAATCTATCTGATATCTGCTGACATTGCAACCTTAAAGCAAGGTACAGAATCTGTGACCTCTTATTTCTCAAAATTGAAAGACTTATGGAATGAATTAGATATCCTAGCACCATTACCCTCATGTGACTCTGAAGAATCACGCCCATACGTAGATCATTTAGTGAGACAAAGGCTACTACAATTCTTAATGGGGCTGAATGAGAGTTATAGCCATGTGAGAAGTGCAGTGTTGCTAAAAAGGCCAGTCCTTACTGTGAACCAAGCCTATGCAGTTGTAGTGCAGGAGGAGAGTCAGAGGGAATTAGGAGTGGTTGATACAAATAGGGAGCCAATGACTATGTTAGCAGGAAAAGGAAATCAGTTTCTGAAGGGGAAGAAGCCAGGACTTGTCTCTGAACACTGTGGGTACAAAGGGCATTTAAAGGAAAACTGCTACAAGATCATTGGGTACCCAGCAGACTTCAAAAGCAAGAAGAAAGGTCAATTTCCTGCCAAATCTTATGCTAACAATGTCAATGGAGAAAAGGAAGTTGCAATGAACAATCAGCCACAGGGGAACTATATGATTGAGGATCAATACATGCACCTAGTAAGTCTGTTAACAAAGTCATCAATGGAAGGAAGTTCCAACAACACAGCAGGCTCAGCAAACATGACATGACAGGTATAAAGTCACTATTATCTAATGCAAGATCATATGATTGGATAGTAGATTCAGGAGCATCACACCATATCACCTTTTGCAAGGAAGTTTTAGAAAAATTAAGGAGAGTTAATAGAGGAAACAGTAGTGGAGTTCAAATACCTACGGGAAGAAGATCAAAAATAGTACACACAGGAGATGCAACAATACTAGGAGGACAGAAGATTAGGAATGTTTTACATGTGCCTGACTTTAAGTTCAATCTCATTTCAATATCCAAGCTGACTAGAGATTTATGTTGTTCAGCCTGCTTCTACCCTGGTTTTTGTGTGTTTCAGGGACTTTACAATGGCAGGGTACTGGGGATTGGTAGAGAAGATGAAGGGTTGTACATAATTAGAAGTGAAGAGGAGGAAATAGTAGCTGTGGGGATTGGTAGAGAAGATGAAGGGTTGTACATAATTAGAAGTGAAGAGGAGGAAATAGTAGCTGGATCAGTCAAAAAGGAAGAAATAAATGCAGCATTGTGGCATCAAAGGATGGGACATGCATCCACAGGTTCCTTACAATGCTTGCCAGATTTGAAGAATAAAGTGAATCAAGATGTGCAGAAGAACTGTGAGATTTGTCCATTAGCCAAGCAGAGTAGACTGAAGTTTCCTATTAGTAGTCATCAATCTGATTGCATTTTCCAACTTGTGCACATAGATGTGTGGGGACCATACAAAGTAGCTACTTATGACAAGAGGCATTACTTTGTAACCATAGTAGATGACTATAGTAGGTATACTTGGGTCTGTTTGCTACAATCTTAATGTGAAGTAATATTAGTATTGAAGGATTTCTTTTCTCTTGTGAAGAATCAGTTTAATACTACTGTTAAAGTACTGAGATCTGACAATGGTACAGAGTTTTTCAATAAAAATTGCAATGAGTTGTTGTCATCCTTGGGTGTAGTACACCAAAGTAGTTGTCCTTATACTCCACAGCAAAATGGAGTAGTAGAGAGGAAACATAGACACATATTGGAGGTGGCAAGAGCATTGAAATTTCAAAGCAACATACCTACTAGATTTTGGGGAGATTGTGTCAAATCTGCAGTTTATTTAATCAATAAGTTGCCCACAACAGTGCTGAGTGGAAAGTCTCCATATGAAAAGCTCTATGGGAAACAACCTAAAATAGATCATCTCAGAGTATTTGGGTGTCTTTGTTATGCCAGCACACTGCCAAGAGGGGACAAATTTGCAGCCAGGGCAATGAAATCAGTATTCATTGGATATTCAGAGGTGCAGAAGGGATATAGACTGTATGATTTGGAATCCAATAGATTTTTTGTAAGTAGGGATGTGAGCTTTAGAGAGGATATCTTTCCTTTCAAGGCACTACCCAGTGAACCTGAGAATCTGTTCATCCCTGATATTGATTGCTCAACAAATCAACCTAATTCAGCAGCAGAAGCAGATGATGATCCGGGGACAGCCTCTCAGAATACAAATGACCAAATCCACAACACTGAAGCAGATGATTCCAGCTCCTCTGTAGCACTAGATATGTCACTAGATGAGGCAGTAAATGACATAGAGGAACTTGGGTCAGGAGAAAGCAGTGAACAAGATCCTCCACAACAACAGGAACATGAAGAGACTACAGTTGAACCTGTTAGTTTATAGATATGTATAGTGTAGTCTTGTCCCACATTGGAAGAGGAGTAATATCTCCTTGTATCTCTTTGTAGTGTATAGCTATAAATAGGGACCTCTTGTATTGTATTTATCATCCAATATCAATAACATATTTTCTCCCGTGCCTTCTCACATGGTATCAGAGCATTAGTGAGAAAAGATCGCTGTGCGTCATTCCAGCGTTAACCGGGAAGAAAGAACTTAGTCATCGTGTAATTTTTCCGGTGACCTAAGGCTTGTCTAAGTGAAAGTCACTTTCTGTCGGTGTTGTGCTAAAACCAACACCACCACGAGGTAGATCACCCTCCGACTACCAACCCCTGAAATTTTATCCGGCAGAAAAGCCGCCACGCTCCTCCACGCGCCGGCAACAACTTTTCCGGCGAGGGTTCCGGCCACTTTCCGGCCATTTTTTCGCGAAGCTTCTTCAGGACAGTGTGCTCTCTTCAAAATTCCGAGCCTTACCATCTAATTCAAATCAAATTCCGGCCACTTTTATATTTTTCTGGCGTGAACAGTGACCTTTCTGGCCATTTTTTGAAAATATTTCTTCAAGACAACTTGCTCGCAAAGGAATTCCGAGTCTATCCATCCTGGTTACAACAAATTCCGACAACTTTGGAATTTTCCGGCGAGCGACAGTGTTTCCGTCGTGAACAGTGTTTCCGGCGCAGAACAGTGCTCTGTTTTCCTGCTGTAAACAGTGTTTTTCAAGCTATTTCTTCAGTTTTCTCACAGTAGTTACTCATTTTCACTATTTCAAGTTAACCCTACTACAAATTGTAGCGACATGGGAACCGATGCTTTGAATAGTCGGATGGTTTCTTTAGCAGAGTATATTGAGTTCCTTCAGTATAAAGCATGTAAGCAGACATCTTCTGAGATAGCTTCTGTTGTTCAAACAGGTAATAGCGTGACTTGTTTCTCCCAATCTTCATCCTCTGAGTCTTGGGTCATTGATTCAGGTGCATCAGATCATATTTCTGGTAACAAATCTCTTTTCACTACTATTTCGTATTCTCAATCTCTTCCAAAAGTCACAATGGCCAATAGGTCTCAAACCATGGCAACTGCAATAGGTCAAGCAAGCCCACTTCCTTCCTTACCTTTAGATTCAGTCATTTATGTTCCCAATAGTCCTTTTAATCTCATAGCTGTTAGTCGCTTAGCCAAATCACTTAAATGCGCTGTTTTATTTCTTGATGACCATGTTTTTATACAGGAACGCAGTACGGGGCGGATCATTGGTACCGGGCGTGAATCAAACGGACTTTATTACCTTATCCTTGCTAAATCACATGGACTCACATCTTGTATTCCTTCTACAACTTGTCCTGTTACTGATTCACCAGATTTATTACATAAACGGTTGGGACATCCCAGTTTGTCAAAACTTCAGAAAATGGTATCTGGTTTATCTCACTTGTCAGCTCTAGAGTGTGAGTCATGTCAGCTCGGTAAGCATACCCGCTCCCATTTCCCTCGGCGTCTTGATAATCGAGCACAGTCACCTTTTACTTTAGTCCATTCAGATGTTTGGGGTCCTAGTCGGGTCAGTTCCACCTTAGGATTCCGCTACTTTGTCAGTTTCATTGATGATTATTCCAGGTGCACTTGGATATTTTTGATAAAAAATCGATCTGAGCTGTTTTCTATTTTCCAGACCTTCCACGCTGAAATTCAAAATCAATTTGGGGTTTCTATTCGCACATTTCGTAGTGATAATGCCAGAGAGTATTTGTCTTCCCCATTTCAGCAGTTTATGAAATCTTATGGGATTATTCATCAAACATCTTGTCCGTACACATCTCAACAAAATGGGGTAGCTGAAAGAAAGAATAGACATCTTATTGAAACTGCTCGTACCCTACTCATACAATCTCATGCTCTGTTGCGTTTTTGGGGGATGCCGTTCTTACATCTTGCTATCTTATTAATCGTATGCCATCTTCAGCTATCCAGAACCAAGTTCCATTCTCTGTCATGTTTCCCCATTTACCTTTGTTCTCTCTTCCACCCCGTATCTTTGGAAGCACTTGTTTTGTCCATAACCTTACTCCAGGAACAGATAAGTTAGCTCCTCGTGCTCTTAAGTGCCTATTTCTGGGTTTCTCGAGAACACAAAAGGGGTATCGATGCTACTCTTCTGACCTCCAGCGGTACCTTATGTCCGCTGATGTTACCTTCTTTGAAACCCAATCATACTTCACAAGTACGGGTCATCACTTAGATATTTCTGAGGTACTACCAGTTTCATCTTTTGGAGATTCAGTCACTCCTGCTCCACCACCTATAGCTCCAGTTGTAGCTCCACCACCTATAGCTCCGGTTGTAGCTCCACCACCTATAGCTCCAGTTCCTCCACATAATCCAGTTCAACCTTCTGCAGCTCCACCACTCTTGACTTATCATCGTCGTCCACATCTAGCATCAAGCACAGGTGATTCATGCCCCGCATCAGATTCTGCACCTACTGCGGACTTGTCTCCTCTTAGTCAACCAATTGCACTCCGCAAAGGTGTACGATCCACACTTAATCCTAATCCCCACTATGTCGGTTTAAGTTATCATCGTCTGTCGTCACCACATTATGCTTTTATATCTTCTTTGTCCACTGTTTCTATCCCTAAGTCTACAGGTGAGGCACTATCTCATCCAGGATGGCGACATGCTATGATTGACGAGATGTCTGCTTTACATGCGAGTGATACTTGGGAGCTTGTTCCTCTTCCTGCAGGTAAGTCTACTGTTGGTTGTCGTTGGGTTTATGCAGTCAAAGTCGGCCCGGATGGCCAGGTTGATCGGCTTAAGGCTCGTCTTGTTGCAAAAGGATATACTCAGATTTTTGGGCTTGATTATAGTGATATTTTCTCTCTCGTGGCTAAAGTAGCATCTGTTCGTCTCTTTTTGTCCATGGCTGCTGTACGTCATTGGCCTCTTTATCAGTTAGACATTAAGAATGCTTTTTCTCCACGGTGATCTTGAGGAAGAAATTTATATGGAGCAACCACCTGGTTTTGTTGCTCAGGGGGAGTTTAATGGTTGTGTGTGCAGATTGCGCAGGTCACTATATGGTTTGAAACAGTCCCCTCGAGCTTGGTTTGGTAAGTTCAGCACAATTATTCAGGAGTTCGGCATGACTCGTAGTGAGGCTGATCACTCTGTGTTTTATCGGCATTCTGCTCCTAATCTGTGTATTTATCTAGTGGTTTATGTTGATGATATTGTTATTACTGGTAATGATCAGGATGGTATTACTAATCTGAAGCAACATCTCTTTCAGCACTTCCAGACTAAGGATCTGGGCAGATTGAAGTATTTTCTAGGTATTGAGGTCGCTCAGTGTAGCTCAGGTATTGTTATTTCACAGCGGAAGTATGCCTTAGACATTCTTGAGGAGACTGGAATGATGGGTTGCAGACCTATTGACTCTCCTATGGATTCGAATGCTAAGCTTCTGCCTGGACAGGGGGAGCCTCTTAGAGACCCTACGAGATATAGGAGGTTGGTTGGCAAATTGAATTACCTCACAGTGACTAGACCTGACATTTCTTTTCCGGTGAGTGTTGTAAGTCAGTTTATGGATTCTCCCTGTGATAGTCACTGGGATGCAGTTGTTCGCATTCTTCGGTATATAAAGTTAGCTCCAGGCAAAGGATTACTATTCGAGGATCGAGGCCACGAGCACATTGTTGGGTACACAGATGCTGATTGGGCAGGATCACCTTTTGATAGACGTTCTACGTCTGGATATTGTGTTCTAGTAGGAGGTAATTTGGTCTCGTGGAAGAGCAAGAAACAGAATGTAGTTGCTCGATCTAGCGCCGAAGCCGAATATCGGGCCATGGCTATGGCGACGTGTGAGTTAGTTTGGGTCAAGCAGTTGCTCAAGGAGTTAAAGTTCGGAGAAATCAGCAAGATGAAACTAGTGTGTGATAACCAAGTTGCTCTTCATATTGCGTCAAATCCGGTGTTTCATGAGAGGACTAAACACATTGAGATCGACTGTCACTTTGTCAGAGAAAAAATACTTTCAGGAGATATTGTTACAAAGTTTGTAAAGTCAAATGATCAACTAGCAGATATTTTCACTAAGTCTCTTACTGGTTCTCGTATTAGGTACATGTGTATGTACCGGCTTGAGGGGAGTGTTAGTTTATAGATATGTATAGTGTAGTTTTGTCCCACATTGGAAGAGGAGTAATATCTCCTTGTAGTGTATAGCTATAAATAGGGACCTCTTGTATTGTATTTATGATCCAATATCAATAACATATTTTCTCCCGTGCCTTCTCACAGAACCAATGTCATCAGTTGTGCCACAGCCTACTGGGAGCAGAAAGTCAACAAGAACAATAAAACCAGCAGTATGGCTCAAAGATTATGTGACTTCATGTAAACCAAAAGGAACTAGCCTCTATCCAGTTTCCAATTATGTGAGCTATGATCACTTATCAGAACACTACCAATGCTATCTTGGGTCATTCTCAGCTCAGATGGAACCAAAGTCCTTTCAGGAAGCTTCTCAAGATGGCATGTGGATAGAAGCAATGAAGCAAGAGATTCTGGCACTTGAAGAAAACAAGACCTGGGAAATAGTAGACCTGCCTCCAGGAAAGCAAACTATTGGCTCAAAGTGGGTGTACAAGATCAAACACAAAGCCAATGGTGAAGTAGATAGATTCAAAGCCAGGCTTGTTGCCAAAGGATATACACAACAGGAGGGGTTAGATTACCATGAAATATTTTCACCTGTTGCCAAAATGGTAACAGTCAGAACTGTGATAAACCTAGCAGACTCTAAAGGATGGGCTTTGTCTCAAATGGATGTAATCAATGCCTTCTTGCAAGGTGATTTGTATGAGGAGGTTTACATGGATTTGCCTCAGGGATTCCATAGGCAGGGGGAGTATAAAGTTTGCAGACTACTTAAGTCTCTTTATGGTCTCAAACAGGCATCGAGACAGTGGAACATAAAATTGACTGATGCCCTGATAGGTGCAGGGTATTCTCAAAGTGCCTATGATCATTCCTTGTTCACAAAGAAGACAAGTGCAGAACTGCTGATCATCCTTGTATATGTGGATGATCTGTTGATTACTGGCAGCAACAACACATTGGTGGAAGAAGCAAAATCAACCCTACACAAACATTTCAAGTTGAAGGATCTAGGTGAACTTAGATACTTCCTGAGAATTGAGCTCATGAGGTTAGCAACATGAGTCATACTTAATCAAAGGAAGTATGCTCTTCAGCTGATTTCAGGAGTTGGGTTAAGTGGGGCTAAACCAGCTAGCTCACCATTGGAACAAAACCAAAAATTGACAACTGTTGAATATGATAAACATGCAGGGACTAAAGGAGATGAGGAGTTGCAAGACATTGTAAGCTATCAGAAACTAATAGGGAAACTCATTTACCTCACTATTACCAGACCAGACATATGTTTTGCAGTTCAAGTTCTAAGTCAATTCATGCAGCATCCAAAGCAATTGCATTTAGATGCTGCACTGAGAGTTGTGAGGTACATTAAAGGTTCACCAGGAATGGGGATATTATTGAAGAAAGGATCATTGAAAGTGTTACAGCCTATTGTGATGCAGATTGGGCAGCTTGCCCAAACACAAGAAGGTCTGTAACTGGATATGTGATAAAACTAGGAGACTCATTGATCTCCTGGAAATCCAAGAAACAACCAACTGTGAGCAGGAGTTCTGCTGAGGCAGAATATAGAAGCATGGGAGCAGTAACTTCAGAATTGGTATGGTTGGTAGGATTACTAAAGGAGCTGGGCTTAACTGTGAAGGAACCAGTAATACTACATTGTGACAGCAAAGCAGCTATGCAAATAGCAACTAATCCAGTTTATCATGAGAGAACGAAGCATATAGAGATTGACTCTCATTTTGTGAGAGAAAAAATTAAGGATGGTTTGATTACACCTCAGTACATTTCCACTAAAGAACAGCTCGCAGATGTGATGACCTGGGAACTGAGCAGCACAGAACCTTGATATCCAAGCTGGGAGTGTTCAATGTCTTTCACCCTCCAGCTTGAGGGGAGTGTGGAAATAAGAAGTTAGTTGCTAATTAGTTAGTAGTTGTAGTTGCTAATTAGTTAGTTGGACTAAAGTGTAATTAGAATAACTAAGAGGTGTACAAGAGTGATAACCAACTTAGTCTATAAAGAGGACTAAGTCGGTTATCACTGAACATAACAAAAATGAGCTACTGATCTTCTCTTCTCTATTCTTCTTCTCTTTGAATTCAATACTACAGATCGAAGTTCATTGTGCATGTGAGAATCGTGTAGATGTGTGCTCAATTTGTCTTCTCTTCTCTATTCTTCTTCTCTCTGAATTCAATACTACAGATCGAAGTTCATTGTGCATGTGAGAATCGTGTAGATGTGTGCTCAATTAGTGCAAGTTGAAAAGACTCGATAAACTATCCTATGACAATCAGTTTAAATGGGCTTGGGTGATTAAGATTCTATTAGTTGGGCGTTTTCTTAATCGAAGGCCAGTAAAAGCACTTTATTTTCTTTCCTATAAGAATGTTTTCTAAACATTATTAGGCCGTCTCAACCTAGACTAGAAATTTGATGGTAATCAGTTGTGGTCAATTGGTAACCATTAGAGTTCTGTAGGTGGTTGACTGCTAGTTGGCAGTCCCATGGGTTCTCCTTTTTTAACAATTTTTCATGTGTTTTCCTCAGACAAGTTCTATTGTGGGGGGGAGGAAACAAATTATGGCTCCACATTGCTGGCAAAATGGTTAGTTATGAACTCTGGGTTATAATTGGGTCAACTGATTAACTGAAATAGGTTTTACCTATATTCTCATGGACTCACAAAGTCTCTCTTTACTAGTACATTAACGAGATACATTTAAAGAAAATAGGATCATGATTTTTATCAAGTAGCAGAACATTGCTTGATAACTTACAAAGGACTTGGTCCGTTTGTTCTTGTCATGTTGCTGAGTGTGTCTACCTTTGTCTTTCCCGTTGTTTTTGGTCTGTTCACAAGTTCTTGCTTAGTTGATTGCACAACTTTTGTCATTTACGCTAGTAAAAGCAGATAAACATGAGCTCAAAGAATGATGATTTATTTAACTTGTGTAGAACGGAGAGCAGATAAAACGAACCAGTGCCATGTCACTTCGAGTTTGTCCAGCTGCTATGATTCACCATGAATCAAATGAAAGGCGACTTGAAAGTGCTTGCCACATCCCTGATACTCGTGCTGATCATCGATGTTTCAGTGATGATAATTGTGGTATTGATGCCAACACCTGCAGACGGAGGTCATGCAGTATGGCGGGATACTGTGGTCTCTGGTCGTACATATAAAAGGATGTATATCTTCAAATTCTTTTGCAACAGTCATGGTACACAGGTTCTAGGGAAATGTTCATTTTTGTATACTATATCTTAGAGTCAAAAGGTATATGAGATATAGGCCAAGATGAAAATGTAACAGACACTCAAAAAGCTGTCACATGAATTCTCTTGATATGTGCTTAAAAGCATTAAGAGCGTGCCAGAATGAAGTTAATCAAAAGATAAGCATTTTGCTGCCACAAGAATTATATTATTGGCTTGTAATGTCTCTGTAGCATGTCTTATATTAGCAGTTCGAGCGTGAAAACAAGGAAGAGAAAGCAAGAGCTAGATGTTTGTTATTTATCTTTCACCTTGTTCTTGTAATCCAGGTGGAAATTTTGAGAAATTTCTGCAGTATTTCTGGTTTAACAGCCCTTCTAGTTGTGTGGTGTTTTTTTTCATTTTTCTTTGCTTTTTATTGTCAATGACTCATATCCTGATTCCTGTGAATGCTTTGTTCAAAATTTGATTCTGCCATTCTTCTAATTGGTTTACTCGTGGACAGTGTTTTAAAAGGCGTGAGCATAAGGCGAGGCGTAAGCCCCGAGGCACGGGGCGTAAGCCCCATGGATATTTAATTTTTAATATTTTATAAAATAATATAATTACGGTAAATATTTATAAACGGGTAAAATTGCATTAAAATTGAAGAAAAATATAAATATGCGAAAAATATATATATATATAGATGTGCTCCATCCCCACAAAAAACTAGTCAAAACAATCTATTATATGCTAATTAGAAGCACAATAACTTGAGTCAGAAAAAAAAAATTCTACATGGAGGGACAAAAAGGATTACTAACCTGCAATTTGAACTTTGAACTTGCTGCTATGAAGGAGAATGTAGTTCTCTTTGTATTTGTAAAAAATATTGAATAAGATATTAGCAGACTAGCGGATAAAGAATTGAAAAAGTCCATGAATTAGGGTTTCAATCAATAAAAAAGGTCTTGACTTTTAAATTTAATACATTTCAGTTCCTTTTTAAATTTTTTTGAGTAACTACCAAGCTAACTTTTGAGAATTTGGGTATATATGAAGGACTTATTCAATAAATTTTGTTTGAATTGATAAAGTCTCTGGGGCTTACGTCTCACTAAAAAATGCATCGTAAATATCCGGATGTACGCCCGGGCATACGCTAAATTGTTGGGCGTATGCCTCTTGAGATTTTCACTCCACACCAGCACCTCAGAGCGTTTTTGGTGCGCCTCGCCCCAGGACTCTCCCCGAAAATGTCTTTTAAAATATTGCTTGTGGATCCTTATCGCTTTTTAGAGGTATTAACTTATTGTTGTCATTGCCACTCTCGGAGACATCTTGAAGTCCAATATATGAACTCTAGGAAAAGTTCCATGCATTTGTTTGGGGATGTTAATAGTCCTCGCTCTTAGTTGAAAAATATTGGCAACACACTCTCTCTCTCTAATATTGCTAGTACACATTCTTATTCTACATTCTATTGTACATAAAATTTATCTATCTATCTATATTTATATACTATATTAAAAGCACGAGTGTCTTAATAAAATATCCTTCGCCTTTTTTACCCTTTATAAAAATAAAGTTTACACTAGACACAAGTCATTTAATAAATTTTTCCTAATATTTAGGACATTGAAAATAAAAAACTACTAAAATTGTAATTACTAAATTTTTCCATATTTGAAATATATAGGAAGTCCTAGAATTATGTAATATTTGGAAACATAATTAAAGAACCTCGTACACTTGATGTAGGCGCTTATTTGAGTTCTTACCATAAAATTAAAACATAATTAGCATAAAAATACTAAAATTTTAAAATTATAAAATTTAAAAGTTAAATAAAATGTTGAAATAAATATTAAGAGTTCAAAAAAGGTCAATTAGATAACTTCGATAGCTGGCGGAAACACCAAAACTTAAAGTCGTATTTCTCATTTAATGGACAAGCTAAATATGATCAATATTTATTATTTTCAGTAACTTATATTTTCAAAAAAAAATTAATTTTATAATGAAAGCATATTATTTTTATACTGAATTAGATTTCGCGCATATCATAAGACTAGTAATACATAAATTCCCGTAATGCATGTATTACTTAATACCGTCAACCATACACTATCACTAATTATGCAAGATAACTTCTTCTTCTTTTATGTAGGCAACCAAATACTGCATTATTCCAAATATCAACCAAACGATCCTTTAACGTATTGAGAATGAAACAAAAAGTAATTAGACATAATTGGGGGGGCCATTTTGTGATCTAGTCCTTGATAAAGATGGAAACTACCCTATATACCTACCTAATTAATCAAAAATAATTACTGGTATATATTCATTTTAAAAGTAATTACATAAAATACCTATTTTATTACAAATAATTACCCGCCCAACCCAATACATAATTAGCTTTCCTTTTTGCATCACGACATCAATTCTAGTTGTTGTCGCCACCCATTTCTCAAGGAGAAGCAGAAAACACTTTTAAAAAGTTTCAAAATTGATTTTCCTCTTTTGCTCAATGGAAAATTACAATTTTCAAATCGGAAGTTCAATCACAAAAAAGATAGCATTTATATGTTAATTGTATTGTACATATTTTCTTGCTCCCATCACCCACTTTTTTTTATTTATGCTTCATAATTCATTTTATCTCCTCAAAGTAAAATAAAAAATAATATGCTCTATCTAACTAAGATTTGAATTTTTATGTGTGTTTGAAGTATTTGCTGTTGGAATTTATTGGGTATTATTCTTTGATGTGTAGAATATGATGTTAATGCTAATTTTTGAATGTTTTATTGTGAGAAAATTAAATCCACCATTGAAGGATCTTGAAATTTATTAATTGGATTTGTTGAGTTTGTAGTTACCTCAATCCAGTTGTGATTGGAGTGTGCTTGAATATTGATTGGATGTTGTGATTATATTTTGAATCAATTTGGTGGAGATTTTGGAATATATTTTAGAATTTTGTGTTGAAATTGAGTTGAACTAGCGAAAAATACGAATTTATATTGTATACCAAAATAATATATTGTCACGACCCAAAATCCCGCCACAGACGTCGTAATGACACTTAGTCTCTAAGATTAGGTAAGCCGATTTTATAATAATTCAAGCCAATTTTTTTTATACATAAACCAACAGCGAAAATAATTACAAATATAACAACCTCCCAAGATTGGTAATACTGAATCACGAACTCTAACTGAATACATGAAATGATCTCAAGGATCGAATACTCAATACTGTTTGATTAATAATTAACAGTACAATAAAATAAAAAGTCTTCAAGGGACTGCGACGACCAAGTAGCTCTACCTTGAATCCTTGCGATCACACTTTAACTCTGTCCGAGTACGATAGCTCCAATACCCGATTCTGCAAAAAAAAATATGCAGAAGTGTAGTATGAGTACACCACGGTTGGTACCCAATAAGTATCAAGACTAACCTTAGTGGAGTAGTGACGAGGTACAGTTGAGACTAACCTCATGGATAGGCAGGCTTCTCTCATTCGCACCTGCGATTGGTGGCTCGCACCTGCGGCTGTCCAAGCGCAGGTGCGATTATGACAGTAGCTGGGAGCTTCAGTCCTTGCTCAATTTCCCAAAATTGGTCCGAGCCTCGTCCGGTTAACACTCGGGACCCCGGGGGGCCCGCTCGAACATACTAACAGGTTTGTAATTATAAAATGGACTCGCTCGAATTCTCGGAACGCGTAAAACAACATCAAATCTAAGAATCATACCCTAAACCAAATCGATTCAAACTTAAGAATTTCAAGTTCTTCAATTTACTTTCAATGCGCCAAAATATACTTAAACTACTCGGAATGACACGAAATTTTGCGTGCAAGTCTTAAATCAATATATGGAACTATTCCCAAACTCGAAATTCTAAACAGACTTCAATTACTCAAAAATCTACTCCAAATAAATTTAAAGAATTTTAAACCTTCAAATAGTCGATTTTACTATTAAGCGTCAAAATACTCCCGGGTTATTCAAAACCCGATTCGGACATACGCCTAAGTCCAAAATTATCATACGAGCCTATTGGAACCGTCAAATCCCGATTCTGGGGTCGTTTTCTCAAAATGTTGACCGAAATCAAACTTGGCCATTTAAAGCCAACTTAAGGAATCAAGTGTTCCGATTTCAACCCAAACACTTCCAAATCTCGAACCAACCATCCCCACGAGTCATAAATTAATAAAAGCATGTTCAGGGAGTTTTATTTTAAGGAATGGATTTCTAAAAGTTAAAATGACCGGTTAGATCATTACATTCTCCACCTCTTAAACAAACGTTCGTCCTCGAACGAGTTTAGAATAATACATGGAGTGCTAAATAAGTGTGGATATTTTCTCCGCATGTCCTCCTCGGCCTCCCAAGTCGCTTCCTCGACTGGTTAACCCCTCCACTGGACCTTTACTGCAAAAATCCTCTTGGACCTCAACTGGCGAACCTGTTTATCAACAATAGCAAATGGCTCTTCTTCATATTACAAACTCTTATCTAGCTGAACTGTGTTGAAGTCCAACACATGTGACAGGTCAACATGATACTTTCGGAGCATAGATACATGGAAAACCGGATGAACTTCCGATATACTGGGAGGCAATGCAAGCTCATAAGCAACCTCCCCAACTCGTCTCAACACCTCAAATGAGCCTATAAACCTTGGGCTCAATTTCTCCCTTTTCCCAAATCTCATGATTCTCTTCATCGGCGAAACCTTCAAGAGAACTTTTCCACCTACCATAAATGATAAATCACGCGCTTTTTGATCTGCGTAGCTCTTCTGTCTGGACTGTGCTGTACGAAGTCGCTCCTGAATCAACTTTACCTTTTCCAAGGCATCCTTTACCAAATCAATACCATATAACTTAGCCTCACCGGGCCCAAACCACTCGATGGGCGAACGACATCACCGACCATATAAAGCTTCAAATGGAGTCATCTCAATGCTAGATTGGTAACTATTATTATAAGCATACTCGGACAAAGGCAAGAAACGATCCGACTGACCTCCAAAGTCAATCACACATGCCCTGAGCATATCCTCCAAAATCTGAATTGTCCGCTCTGACTGCCCGTCAGTCTACGGATGAAAAGTTATGCTGAGCTCTACACGGGTCCCCAATTCACTCTGTACTGCTCTCCAGAAATGTAAAGTAAACTGAGGGCCTCTATCTGATATGATAGAAATTGGCACACCGTGCAACCGAACTATCTCCTGGATGTATATCTGGGCCAACCTCTCTGAAGTATATGTAATCACAACCGGAATAAAGTGTGCCGACTTGGTCAACCTGTCAACAATCACCCAAATTGCATCAAACTTCCTCAAGGTCCATGACAACCCAACTACAAAGTCCATAGTAATTCGTTCCCATTTCCACTCTCGTATAGTCATCTGTTGAAGTAGGCCACCTGGCCTCTGGTGCTAATATTTAACTTGCTGGAAATTCAGACGCCTAGCTACATACTCGACTATTTCCTTTTTCATTCGCCGCCACCAATAATGTTGCCTTAGATCACGATACATCTTCATAGCACCAGGATGAATAGAGTACCTGGTACTGTGTGCCTCCTCTAGGATCGTTTTCCTCAGTCCATCCACATTAGGAACACATAGACGACCATGGAGTCACAGAACACCATCCGCACCAATAGCAAATTCTTTGGCACCACCTCGTAGCACCGTTTCTCGAAGAACCATCAAGTGTGGATCATCATACTGGCGAGCCTTGATCTGCTCAAATAGTGAAGACTGGGCCACAACACATGCAAGAACTCGGCTGGGCTCTAAAATATCCAGTCGCACAAGTCTGTTGGCCAAGGACTGAATATCTAAAGCTAATGGCCTCTCTTCTGCTGAAATGAAATCCAAACTACCCATATTCTCCGCCTTTCTACTCAAGGCATCTGCAACCACATTTTCTTTACCCAGATGATATAGGATAGTAATATCATAATCTTTCAGTAATTCCAACAATCTGCGCTGCCTAAAATTTAGGTCCATCTGCTTGAACAAATGCTGCAAACTGCGATGATCAGTATAAACTTCACAGGACAACCCATAAAGATAATGCCTCCAAATCTTAAGAGCGTGAACAATCGCAGCTAACTCCAAATCATGCACTGGATAATTCTTCTCGTGGGGCTTCAGCTGACGTGAAGCATATGCAATAACTCGCTTTTCCTGCATTAATACACAACCCAAACTAACATGTGAAGCGTCACAATACACTGTATACATCCCCGAACCGGAAGGCAACACTAACAATGATGCTGTAGTCAATGTTGTCTTGGTTAAAGGCGCTGCAATAGATGAAAAACCTTCCATGAATTGACGATAATAACCTGCTAAACCCAGAAAACTCCTGATCTCAGTCGCAGAAATGGGACGATGCTAATTCTGAACTGCCTCAATCTTTTTGGGATCAACCTTAATACCCTCACCCGATAGAATATGCCCCAAAAATGCTACAGACTCTGGCCAGAACTCACATTTGGAGAACTTAGCATATAGCTTTTGTTCCCGCAATGTCTGAAGCACTACTCTCATATGTTGCTCATGCTCCTCCTTACTGCGCGAGTAGATCAAGATATCATCAATGAAGACAATGACAAACGAATCAATATATGGCCTGAATACCCTATTTATCAAATCCATAAACGTTGCCGGGGCATTAGTTAAACCGAAAGACATTACCAGAAACTCATAATGACCATATCTAGTACGAAAAGCAGTTTTCGGAACATCCGAATCTCGAATCTTCAACTGATGATACCCCGACCTCAAGTCGATCTTAGAGAACACCCTAGCACCCTGCAACTGATCAAATAGGTCATCAATACACGGCAATGGGTACTTGTTCTTAATAGTAACTTTGTTCAATTGGCGATAATCAATACACATTCGCATTGTGCCATCCTTCTTCTTCACAAATAATACCGGTGCACCCCAAGGCGATACACTCGGTCTGACGAACCCTTTGTCTAGTAACTCTTCAAGCTGTTCTTTTAATTCTTTCAATTCTTTCGGAGCCATGCGATATGGTGGGATAGATATAGGCCGGGTATCTGAAGCCAAGTCAATACAAAAATCAATATCACGATCAGGTGCCATACCTGGAAGATCTGACGAAAATACATCGGAGAACTCCCGAACTACAGGCACTGAATCAATAGCCGGAGTCTCTATAGTAGTATCCCGAACATAGGCTAGATAAGCCAAATAACCCTTCTCAACCATGTGTTGAGCCTTTATAAAAGGAATAACTCGATTAAATGAACTAACAGATGAACCCTTCCACTCCAGACTAGGCAAAGATGGAATAGCCAAGGTAACAGTTTTGGCATGACAATCTAGAATAACATGATATAGAGATAACCAGTCCATGCCCAGAATAATTTCAAAATCGGTCATCTCAAGAAATAGGAGATCTGCTCTAGTTTCATAACCACATAATGTAATAATACAGGACTAGTAGATCCGGTTCACAATAATAGAATCTCCCACAGGAGTGGACACATAAATAGGAGTACTCAAGGACTCGCGAGAAAAACCCAAGAATGGAGCAAATAGAGATGACACATATGAATACGTAGATCCTGGATCAAATAATACTGAGGCATCTTTTCCGCAAATAGAAATGATACATGTAATCACGGCATCTGAGGCCTCTGCATCTGGTCTAGCCGGAAAAGCATAGAACCGAGTTGGAGTGCCAACTGGTTGACCTCCACCTCTAGGACGGCCCCTACCCACTTGTCCTCCACTTATTGGTGGTCGGACTACTGGTGGAGCAACTGGTCCGGTAAGCATGGGCTGCTGACCCTGCTGTACTGGTCTACCCCGAATCCTGGGGAAAAATCTCTGCATATGATTGGGATCCTCGCACTCGTAACAACTCTTCGATGCGGTGGGCTGCTGACTAAGAGTCTGACCCTGGGGAACTGAATACCCACTGGGAGGACCCTGAATAGCTGGTGGGCGATAAGAACTCACTGGTATAGCACTGATATAGGGTCGCACTAGAGTACCTCGAGGAGGCGGTGGTGCTGGATATAGGGGCCTACTGGACTGCCCTCTCACGAACTAACCTCTGCCCCCAGACAGAGCACCTCTGAACTCTCTAGAATACCTGAACTGCTTATCTCTCATAACCTGTTCTCGGCTCCGCTGACGTACTCAATCCTCCAGGCTATCTCCACAACTAGCTCATAAGAAGTACCCTTCTCAACCTCTCGAGCCATAGTGGCCTGAATGCCAGTATGTAAACCAGCTACAAACCTCTGCACTCTTTCCGCCTCAGTAGGGAGTATCATTAAGTGCATGGAGAGATAATTCAGAGAACCTCGCCTCATAATCGGTCACTGGCATCTGACCCTGCTGGAGCTGCTCAAACTGAAACCATAACTCTTCCCTCTGGGAGGGTGGAATATACCTATCCAGAAAGATACAAGTGAACAGGTTCCAAGTCATGGGAGGAAAATCTGCTGGTCTGCCAAGAACAAAAGACTGCCACCATCTGCGGGCTCTGCCCTCTAGCTGAAAAGTAGCAAAGTCTACCCCATGAGACTCCAATATCCTCATGTTGTGCAGTCTATCCCTGCAACGATCAATGAAGTCCTGGGGATCCTCATGTCGCTCACCCCCAAAGACAAGAGGATGTAGTCTAGTCCATCTGTCCAATAGTTTCTGAGGATCAACAGCTACAGCTGGCCTAGGCTCAGGTGTAGCTGCTGCCACTGGCTGGGCTCCACCTGTAGTGCACCCTGGGTCTGATATACAGTAGCTACATGTCCATGAGCCTGTGCGGTAGGGGTCTGTGCTCCCCCGCCCGCCTGAGATGTGGCTGGGTCTACCGGAAATAAACCAGCCCGAGTCATAGTGTCCATGAATCGCAACATACGACCCATAACATCCTGAAATCCCGGTACAGATGTGAAATCCACTGGAGCTGGCTCTGCCACATGCACTTCACCCTGCTCCTCAATAATAGGATTCTCTGCTGGACTCACTGGCGGCATAACTGAAACAGTCCTGGGACGTCCTCGCCCTCTACCAAGGGTTGGAGCCCTCCCTCGGCCTCTGCCTCTAGCAACTGGGGGAGTAGTTCTTCCCTGGTCTGGAACCTCATTAGAGCGCGTTCTCACCATCTGTGAGAGAATAAAAGAAGGATATTTAGTACTGCATTAATTACACGATGGAATATAAAGAAAGGTAGTTTCCTAACACCCAATAGCCTTTCGAAGATAAGTACAGACGTCTCTGTACCGATCCGCAAGACTCTATTAGGCATGCTCATAACTTGTGAGACCTACGTGAACCCAGTACTCTGATACCATGTCTGTCAGGACCCAATGTCACCTATAGGTGGTGATGACGCCCAACACTACAGCTAGGCAAGCCAACCAACAAATTAAGCATATATCGATAAAATTTAAAACCAAGAAAAATAATAAGACACCAATATGTGTGTGCCAAGACCTGGTGTCACAAGTGTATGAGCATCTAGTAGATTATACAAAACCTTCTAATACTGTCTGAAATAAAAATAGATAGGATGAAAAATACAAGGAGAGATACTAGTAGCTGCAGAACGGCTCAGAAAGGCAGCTCACCACTATGCCCCTGGATAACGTGGGTGTAAGACGATAGGTCCCCCACTAGTACCTGTCTCAGATCCTGCACAAAAAGTGCAGCAAGTGTAGTATGAGTACGTAAACAACGTGTATCCAGTAAGTATCAAGCCTAATCTCGAAGTGGTAGAGACGAGATGACCGACTTTGACACTCACTATGGGTCAATAATAATAATTAAAATAAAACTAGAATATTTAAATCAACATGATTCACAGAATTTATAATAATTTATTTAACTAGTAGAAATAATTAAATCCCTTCAAATGCAAAAATTCTCAATAAATTAATTAAATCCTTCAATTTCAATAAAAATTCCAATTTATCAATAGAAGCTCCAATAAACTGTTCAAGTATCGTGTAGTTATTATTATTAATATTAAGCACGATTTCTGCCGAGGACGTACAACCCGATCTAGAGTGTCGTGTACACTACCGAGGGACGTGCGGCACGATCCATAGATGCATCTATCATGCCGAGGCCCGATCCATAGGAAATGAGGACATTTTCTTATGTGCCTCCGGAATGAGAGTATTTATTGTAAACTTTATTCGAGAGGATAACAATTTATTACAACAATTAATTAATCTAAACAAAAATTTAGCACATGAGAATTTTATCTTTTAATATCCTTATCTAACAATTCACAATATATTCATATACATCAATTAATATTAATTAAACAAAGAATACCATTTACACAAGTAATTCATGCTTTGAGTCCTAAACTACCCGGACTTTAGCATTTATAGTAGCTACGCACGGACTCTCGTCACCTCGTGCCGTACGTAGCCCCCACAATTAGCAATAATTATTTAATTTAATCACCTATGAGGTAATTTTCCCCTCACAAGATTAGACAAGAGACTTACCTTATCTCAATGTCCATTTTCCGATTATCGCGTCGCGTAAAATTCTCGATTCGATGCCGAAAAATCCGAAACTATCCAAAAGTTATATAAAATAATTAATTTATGCTCAATAATTCAAAATTCATCTATTAAATAAATTACCCTATCCAAAATAGAAAAATTTCTAAAATTCACCCCGGGCCCACATGCCCGGATTCTAAAAATTTTCAGATGAAAACGTTACCCATAATCTCAAGAACTCAAATATATAATTTTTATCCAATTCCATAACTATTTTCGTAGTTAAAATACCATTTTGTAAAATTCTAGGTTTTTCACCTAAACCCTTGATTTCTAAGATTTACTAGTAATAATCTACCTATAATCTATGTATTTAACTCAAATGGTATAGAATTAACTTACCTCCAAGTTGTTAGTTGAAAACTCCTCACAAAGATATCTGAAATCGCCCAACAATGGATGAAAAGTAGAAAGAAATGGACTGAGTTTTTGTTCGTTTTAAGGTTCTGCCCAGACATGTTTTTTGCACCCGCGGAAGGAATACCGCACATGCGACTTTCGCACCTGTGGAAATTCCTCACAGGTGCGCATTTTCCCTCTTTTATGGGTTCCGCACCTGCGGAAGAAGTGCTCGCTTCTGCGCAAGCGCAAGTGCGCCCATCCCTTCACACCTGCGCATTTTTCGCTTCTGCGCGCAAGGCCATCGCACCTGCGCATTCGCAGGTGCGCCAAATGCTTCGCATCTTCGATGGCTGGGCAAGCTTCTCTCGTTCGCACCTGTGATTGGTGGCTCGCACCTGCGGCTGTCCAAGCGCAGGTGCGATTATGACAATAGCTGAGAGCTTCAGTCCTTGCTCAATTTTCCAAAATTGGTCCGAGCCTCGTCCGGTTAACACTCGGGACCCCCGAGGCCCCGCCCGAATATACTAACAGGTTTAAAATTATAAAACGGACTCGTTCGAATTCTCGAAACGCGTAAAACAACATCAAATCTAAGAATCATACCCTAAACCAAATCGATTCAAACTTAAGAATTTTAAGTTCTTCAATTTACTTCCAATGCGCCGAAATATACTTAACCTACTCGGAATGACACGAAATTTTGCGTGCAAATCTTAAATCACTATACGGAACTATTCCCAAACTCGGAATTCCAAACAGACTTCAATTACTCAAAAACCTACTCCAAACCAAATTTAAAGAATTTTAAACCTTCAAATAGTTGATTTTACTATTAAGCGTCAAAACGCTCCCGGGTTATCCAAAACCCGATTCAGACATACGCCCAAGTCCAAAATCATCATACGAACCTATTGGAACCGTCAAATCCCGATTCCGGGGTCGTTTTCTCAAAATATTGACCGAAGTCAAACTTGACCATTTAAAGCCAACTTAAGGAACCAAGTGTTCCGATTTCAACCCAAACACTTCCAAATCCCGAACCAACCATCCACGCGAGTCATAAATTAATAAAATCATGTTCGGGGAGTTTTATTTTAAGGAACGGTTTTCTAAAGTTAAAATGAATGGCTGGGTCATTATAATAACATATCATCCCTGACAATAGCCACTCTTATCTCTCCTTTAGCCACCCTTATCACTCCTATAATAGCATCCCTTATCCCTCCGCCCTGACAATATCAATAGCCATATTTATCGCTCCTACAACCACCCTTATCTCTCCTATAGCCACCCCTTATTGCTCCGTCCAGACAATATCCCAAAATATATAACAACAATGAAATGCCACCCTTATACCCGCATAGTATCAACTAAGGCTGTCCAACGGGACGGGACATCCCGTGTCCCGTCCCACTTAATTCTAAACAGGATGGGCCCATGTTAAACGGGACACGGAATGGCCATTTCGTCCCGTCCCGTCCCGCGTTCTTTTTTTTTTGAATTCTAGCCTTTGGGCAATGGCTCTAATTGCTTACTAAATTTTAGAAAAAAATTATTATGCTACAAAATAATTTTCTGGTATATATTATCCTATTATTACACAAATATTATGGTATATTTATGGAATTTTTTTTGTACTTGGTAAGTATAAAACTAATCCAACTAATGCACCAACCATTAATGAAATGATTATAAAATTTAAAAAGTATTTTTTTCCCTATTCCTCATGTTTATTTAATATCTACTATACTTTACCCATACTTGTTCGTAAAATTTATGAGAATTTAGCAATTCAAGAAAATAAACAACCATCTCTCGAAGACTGCCAAGCTAACATATACTCTTATGCTAGATCAATATTTGATAAATATAAATCTATGGAAACAATATGTGGTGAAACTGCTCCCTCTACTTCTAAGTCTAGAGTAGAACTTCTATGGGAAGATATGGATAGATATGGATGATATAACAGGTTTTGATTCCTCTATTGATGATGAACTTGATTCTTATCTTAATCAAGGATTGGGAAGTATTAAAGACGAAGAAGGCAACAAACAACTTTTGGCATGGTGGAGGGAGCGTGGCAATACTTTTCCAACACTTTCAATAATGGCCTGAGATATCCTTTCTATTCAAGCATCATCAGTAGCATCGGAGAGTGCTTTTAGCGCGACAAGATTTCAAATCGGAGATCATAAACATTCATTAGCGGAGGACCCTACCTAGGAGGTGGCTGCGTAGATTAGGTGCTCTTCAAAAGAATTATATTTGTATGCGAGATTTGAAAGTTCTATTAATAAAATAAAAGGCTCTAAGCGTTGAATTTTTTTATGAATTTTCTTACACTCTTACTTAGTTACTTAATGACTTAAAATTATATTAAATAAATTATAACTCTATTATAAATTTATAATTACTAGAATATTTCATTACAAGTCTTTTGTTTTAATATTTTATAATTCTTTACTTAGTTTTTTAATTTTCGTTTAATTTTTAAATTTATTAAATAAGTTAAAAAAATTAACTGTTGCAAACTTTAAAAACTTAGTCATTGTCAAAAGAATAACCGTTGCCAAACTCAATGCTTAAATAATATATATTTTTTTAAAACGACACTTAAGGCCCGCGAACCCGTCCCATACCGTTTGTTAGCGGGACGGGATGGGCCTACCGTCCCGTCCCATCCTGTTTGTTAGCGGGACGGGATGGGCCTACCGTTTCGTCTCGTTTTTTCCGTCCCGGCTAAATGTCGTCCCGTCCCGTTAATTTTGTCCCGTCCCGTTGGACAGCCATAGTAACAACAGTGAAATGCCACCCTTATATCCTCAAAATAATAACTCAAATAACATAATAATTTACACGGAATATTATCACGACAACATAACAAAATCAATTCATATCACAATTTGCCCAATGGCCACAACCAATTCTAAAGAAATAACAAAATCAATTAATTTCACAACAAATAGCCCAAGGCTCTATACAATGTGTATAACACCTCAAAATAATAACAGAGATGGAAAATATTCAGTATAGGGCAACACCTTCATTAATCCAAATTCTTGATAATTATATAACGTCTCGGTTTAAACTTATTTTATTAATTATTTGCATATGAAAAATTCATAATATAATTATTTACAGGAAATATCAAATCACCAAACTCGTGGAATTTATATAAATATTCAAGTAACAATCACATTAAATTATCATATAAAAATAAATTCAACAAATAAGGATTGAGACATGGCAAATAGATGATTTAATAAATGCCAATAATTATTTAATTTACTACACAATAATGCCTAAGACTTTAACCCAATAAAATTTACACATATAAGCCCGAGTACGTACCCTTTACCTCGCGTACACGGCTTTTCACATTTCACAAATAGCACATAAGACTCGATGTCTAAGGGGTAATTTCTCCACTCAAGGTTAGATAAGATACTTACTTTTTTTGAAGTTAGGCCGATATTTCAAAATTGTTTTTTTTGCTTGAATTGACCTCCGGACAGCTCAAATCTATCAAAATTAATTCAATTCAGTCAATACTAATTATAGGAATTAATTCCATATGAAAATACTGATTTTTCAACAAAATCTGAAATTTAACTCAAAAATCGCCTGTGGGGCCCATGTTTCGGAATCTGACGAAACTCACAAAATCCGATAACCCATTCAATTACGAGTCCACCTATACCAATTTTATCAAATTCTGATAACAACTCGGCCTCCAAATCTAAAATTTTTGTTTTTGAAAGATTTTGCAAAAAACCCAATTTCTTCCATTTAAAACCGAATTAAATGATGAATATAACCATGGATTTATGAAATATAATCACTTTTGAATATAGGACACTTACCCAAGTTAAAGTCTTGAAGAAATCCTCAAAATCGCCCAAGAACCGTGCTCCAAAAATCCAAAACGAAATGAAGGAAATGACCATTTTTGGTCCTTAAGTTTCTGCCCAAAAAATACTATTCTGGTCGCTAAAAGTCCAATCCCGTTGCTAAAAGTGTCAAATCTGATCGCTAAAGGTGCGCACCAGAACTGTTTACACCAGCAGTTTTGTTTTCACTAAAAGGACTCTAACTCCATCATACAAACTCAGAATTTGATGATTCTTGTTCCCGTGAGTCACAAATAATAATACGAACCTACTCGTTCAATCGAAACTTAATTTAGAGCTTATCTGCTCAATCCGATACCAATTTCGCTCGTTAAACAATTAACTCATGTTTCACGCTAAAAATCCAACCGCGACTTGATGGAATTAGACCAAACTTTCCAGATCACTCCTATAATTCATTATCAAAATCTCAGAAGTCTCGAAATCAAATTTCGATCTCTAGAACTAAAAATGGACCTTTTGATCATTTCATGCTTATGCTAAAAACATCAAACTCTTCCTCGACAGTCTGTAGTGTATCAATCATAACTTTTTGTACTCAACTCCAACTGCCAAACGGTTTAAATTTCTGCAAACTAGATACAAAAGAATACAACTTTCATGTTTTGATCATCGCCCAAATCCTTATAGATTGCGATATATAAGCTTTCAAAATCAACCCAGTGCAGTAGAAATTTCTAGCGATGCACACTGCTGTAGCCAAAATCTGCGGTACCAGCTTCAGTCAATCGATCATAACTTTTTGTACAAATGTCTGAATGATGAATGGTTTATTATTCTGGAAATCAGAATCAAAGGGATACAACTTTTATGTTTTTATAATTTCGAGATTACTTATAGATTTCGAGATATAAGCTTCCAAAGTGAGCTTTACGCATCAGAAATTTTGCACATTGCTGTAAAAAAAAATCAGCAGTTAAAATTGATCCGAAACAACTCCGAAACTCACCCGAGGCCCTCGGGACCTCAACCCAATATACCAACAAGTCCTAAAATATCATACCAACTTAGTTGAAACCTCAAATCATATAATACAATGCTAAAACCATGAATCATACCCTAATTCAAGCTTAAGGAACTTAAGAATTTCCAACTTCTACCTTCGATGCCGAAACCTATCAATTCAATTCCGATTGACCTCAAATGTTGCACACAAATTATAAATGACATAACAGAACTATGAAAATTTTTAAAACTGGATTCCGACTCCAATATAAAAAGTCAACTCCCCGGTCAAACATCCCAAAAATTCAACTTTCGCCATTTCAAGCAAAAATTCACTACGGACTTCCAAATAATTTTTCGGACACGCTCCTAAGTCCAAAATTACCATACGGAGCTATTGAAATCATCAAAACTCTATTTTGAGGTCGTTTACATATAATTCACCATCCTGTCAATTATTTCAACTTAAGCTTCCAAAGCAAGAATTGTTTTTTCAATTAAATCATGAATCATCCAAACCCAAACTTGACCACCCTCGCAAGTCATAATACACATTTCAAAGCTGCTCGAGACCTTAAGCCACCGAGCGGAACGTAAATTCTTAAAATGATAAGTCGGGTCGTTACATATATTGTATACTATTTTGGTATATAATTAATTATAACAATATAATGTTACGGTATATACTATAATATAATAGTATACTATTGAATGAAGAATTATTTTGATATATTGTATACTATTTTGGTATATAATATACAATTTAACAATATATAATTTACTGCAATATTATATTATAATAGCACATAATATAGTGTAACAATATACTGTTATGTATGGATCATTTTTTTATTTTTCAAATTTTTTAGCTTGATCCTTTTTAAACATTTTAACAAAGTTTGCATGCTTTTTACAAAAAAAAAAAAAATCTTAAAAGAGATGTTTGATGGAGTTCCATAGAGATATTATTCACATTATTAGAAGTAGATGTAGAAACAGACATAGAGTAGTAATATGCCTAGTTGGTATATTTATATACCTTGCTAGTATATGTGAACCAGTCATCTATGATACCCTAACGTTAGACACTAATATGTTGTTCAGTTATCTATGATACCCTATTAATATATGATATATACCACGTTGGTATCATAGAGGATTGAAGGTTGTAGCTAAACATTGTGCGAATTTGGTGGAGATTTTGCAGTAAATTTTTTAAATTTGAGTTGAACTGGCGAAGACGAATTAATATTATTTTTTGGTATACAGTTCTTTCCAACGGTATACTGTTACAGTATACTATATAATGTAACAATATACTATTACAATTTGATCCTTTTAGAATTTTTTAAAATTTTCATTGAGTTCTTTTTAAACTTTTCAATGGAGTATTTTTTTAATTTTTTTTCTTAAACCAAAATAATTAGTTTGAAATATTTGTTTAGAGGTGTGGCCAAAGTTTGAGTCAATTTGGTGAAATCTAGAGTAGATTTTTTTAATTTAAGTTAAAATTGAGTTAAATTAGTGAAAAAGACTATTTTGTACTATATTACAAAATAACGTTAAAATTGAGTTGAACTAGTGAAAAAGACTAATTTATACTATATACTAAAATAGCATGCTATATATCATTTTGGTATATAATATTTAATTTAATAGTGTATAATTTATTATTTTGAACAAACGAACAAGAATTTGTATTGTATACCAAAATGCTATACTATATACTATTTTGGTATACAGTTCTTTCCAATAACATAATAGTATACTATTATGATTTGGATCTTTTAGAATTTTTTGAAATTTTTATTGAGTTCTTTTTCAACTTTACAACGGAGTTCTCACGTTTTTAGAAAAAAAAAATTTTAAACCAAAATATTTAGTTTAAAATATTTGATTGAAGATTGTGGCCAACATTCGAGTAAATTTGATAGAAATTCTGGAGTAGATTTTTGAAATTTAGGTTGAAATTGAGTTGATCTAGCGAAAAAGACTAATATGTACTATATATCAAGATAACCTACTATATATTATTTTGATATATAATATTTTATTCATAATATATACTTATTGCAACAGTATACTATTACAGTATATGGGATAACGTAACAATATAGTTAAATTTGGTATTTTTTTATTTTAAAATCATATATCCTGTCAGTATATGATATATAGCATGTGGGTAACATAGTATACTGCAATAATATAATTCAACAGATTGCTAATATATTATTTTTTTATATAATATATGCTAAAGTAAGTTATTTACTAATAAATAATATATAAAAAATAAATAAATAAAAAGAACAAAAATAAAGGGGCCAAAATATGTGCGGAATTAGATTCCGATTTTGTTTTTTGAAATAATAATAAAGGAAATTAAAAAAGAAAAAAATGAAAGCAAAAAAGAGATGAGAAAATAATTATAATGAATAAGTTGTTCTAATAATTTATTTAAAAAAAAAAGGGAAATAAGAAGAAAAAAAAGACAATATATATTATACGAGTATATTAAGAAAGAGGTGAGTAAATATTTACTATATCATTTATCTTTTCTTATTGTTTAAAAAAAAAAAAGAATAATGAGAAAAAAATAAAGAAATAAACAAAAGCAAAAAAAGAAAAGAAAAGAACGAGCCAAAATTGAGTGTGAAATTAAATTATGATAATAATAATAATATAATTTGGGTAAAAAATAAAAAATCGAAATGGAGAAAAAGGAAAACAATAAGAAGAAAATGAGAAAAGAGAAAAGGAGAAGAGAACGAAAAGAAGATAAAAGAGGAAATTACACACAAAAATTATTATAGATTGAAAATATAATTAGTTTGAGAGGTAAAAAGTAAATTGATAGATAAGGATAAATAATTTTGTTTTTGGATAATTGTATCGTTTATCCGATCAAGATACTATCGTAACAGCTGGACTCCAAAGAACTGTGATGGGAAAGTGAAATGACAAGGTTGTACGGACCCCATGGCAGCTGACACTTTTGTTTCTTTTTTGGGGATAAAGAAGGAATAGGTCAATTCGGCTCCCGAATTTCAAAGCCACAACCTAATTTATTGGGCCCCGTCGTCGTTTTCCTTGATCTCTCTGTTGTCCATACTTGTTCCGAAACAGTATTAAAGGCCCAAAAGTACGGCCCATAATGTGACGAACAGATAATTTCTGGATCCAAAGTCGATGGCCCCGTCATCAAAAGACACGTGTTAAAAATGTTACTGTTACTACTGGTTGGATGGTCTGGCATTACTGGTTTGCTGATGGTATTGAGTACGCAGCAAAGCTGGCTGTAATTTAAATGTTTTCTCTTCGAGTCCTTTGCACATATAGGATCTCGACTTTATAACAACGTGATACTCTAATTCGAAAATGTTTTTAAATTTTTTTTTTCGTTTCTATATAATATTTAAAATTTATTTATTAAAATTATTTTAGATTTATATATTATCCGATCTAATTATATTTTTCTTATAATTTATAAAAAAATCATTATTATTGCATAAATTAGAGGATTGAATTACACATTTTTTCTTTTTTTTTCTTTCTGTTTCCCTATTCTTTGCTGCCTCTCTCCATATACAATCTATTATTACTACGTTAAATTAGGGGATTCAATTACACTATTTTTTTCTTTCTCTCCTCTCCTCTTTCCCTATTTTCTATCGCTTACAATTTAAAAATAAATTTCGTACAAATTTGATATATCTATAACAACATATAAACCAAAAATAAATTTTATAAAACTAATTATATAGTAATATATAACTTATCTTCAACTTTATACAAAATCTTTACGTAGTTAAATACAACAACAAAACTTAAATACAATTTTCATGCAAAAATTATACAAATATCTTCTGTATATATATTGTATATGACATGTATATATTTTATATGTAATGTATTCTTTTTCTTCTTTGAAATTCCAATCAAAACTTTCTTTCTTAATACAACTTTGATATATATTAACAACTTTATTTAAAAAGATAGCATTTATAACTTAAATACAAATTTCATACGATTATTTATATATTATACAACTATTTTTTAACTTTTATACAAATTCAAATAAAAAAATATAACTAGAACATAATACAACTTAAATACAATTTGCATATAATTATAATATAATTTTAATACAATTTTATATCTATATCGAATGTCATATGTTTTTTTTATTCGAGTTTCAATATGAAATACTGGCAAAATTAACTATAATCTTCACCAAATATCATCAAAATTGAGATATAAACTCCAAAGATATTCCAAATTATTTGCAACGATATCAAGTCCAAACAAATAACATTTTATAAAAACACAAATTCGAATTCAAAATTTTGAAGCTTTTAATGGCTGTCAAAGGTGGAGAGTCAAACACCTTCAAAATTATTGATTAACAGTTAAAAAAAATGAGAAGTTAAAACTCTATGGTAAAACGATTGATATCTATTGACGAATTATACGGTAAAAAAATAATAATGTAGATAAGAAAAGACATAAAACAGAGAAAATCGAAGGAAGAAAAATTGAAAAAAAAACAAAGAATGTGAGATAGAGAAAGAGAGAGGGGAAGAGAGAATAACTCAACAACAACAACAACAACAATAACCCAGTATAATCCCACTAGTGGAGTTTGGGGAGGGTAGTGTGTACGCAGACCTTACCCCTACCCTGGGGTAGAGAGGCTGTTTCCAAATGACCCTTGGCATCCTTGCCTCCAAGAACTACCCACCTTACTCTTGGGGTGACTCGAACTCACAACCTCTTTGTTGGAAGTGGAGGGTGCTTACCATCAGAGCAACCCACCTTGTCAATAATTCATATTCTTTATTCAATTCCTAACATAATACTTATTAATACTAGTTTTTATATAATTGATAAATTGTATATTAACTTGTAATTAAGTTAAAATCTAAACAGTGAGGGTAAATAAGTTTCTAATGTAGTATATACAAGTAAAATAAAAATAAAAAAATCCAACTGGCCAATGAAATGTGCTCAACAACAACATAAAAAAACAGTGTATTCTCACAAGTAGGGTTTGGGGAGGGTAGTGTGAATGCAGACTTTACACCTATCTTTAAAAGGCAGATATATTTTCGGTAGACATTCGGCTCAGAAAAGATAAAGGGAAGGGGCAATGACAAACAAACCAATTAGAAAATCAAGCGGAAACATAAAACTAACACCAGGTAGTGTGACAAGAGAGACTTGCTCAGTTGGTAAAAATACCTCTACCTATGGAGGGGAAGCGTGAAAACACTATAGATGCTCTTAATTTTGGAGAAAAAATAAAATAAAATACTAGATAATGCAATTAGAAAATCAAAGCGAAAACAATAAGTAATAACAAAAGTTTAGAAATACAAAAATAACTAAAGATACTCCGTGGCCTACGAAAACTATTGTAACAAATAATGACAAAACTGGGCTACCTAACCCTTTTTTGTTTTAATCACAAACGAAAATATAATTTCATCTTTTTGAAAATGTTTGACTGGTAGCGTTTAAAATTAAAGCTTTTAAAAAGAAGGAAAACACATGTTTTCTCGTACATATGACGGTACGGTCACATAAAGAAGGTGGAGATGTGGGGACATTTAATTGCATTGAAATGAAAACACATAATCCACATATTTCTTAAAGTAAGGTTTTTTTTTTTCAAGAAGTGTTAAATTTGTTTTTGGTATAACTTATTCAATTTCTTTTCAAAAATAATTCAGCCAAATACTATTAGCGAATAAATTTTACTTTTTTGCAAAAATTCCAAAAACAGCTTAGAAGTGTTTTCATTTACATGACTACGAGTGCAAAAATTATGACAATGACAGCAGAAGAAAAAAAGAAGAGCAAATATCATATGAGTAGACGCAAAAGAATAAATTAAAGCATTAATGTGATAGAAACTTTAGAATTGTTGTAGCTCGAAATTCTAAACCAATAGTGTATTTGATCTAGGAAACAGCTGTACTACTGGTGCACCATTAAACACAAGCGATAGATCAGAAGATTATTAACGAGGGTCCCAAATTATGGTAAGAAAGAAATAAAAATGAACAGATCTGCAACTATAAAAGAGTACACAACCAGTGGTAGTCCTTATAGTCGAGCTTTCTTGGAGCGGACAGAGTAACAAAACTAGTCAGATCATGGCGATGGCGATTCGTTTGGTTTTTGTAATGGCTCTTTTACTTCTGTTTTTGGGGGTTAAGGCCGAGGTAAATAGTCTTCTTCCACCATAGTTACCTTACTGGGATATCGTAGAGAAGTGGTCTTTAATTGTCTCTACATATATTTATTTTGCTCTAAATTTGATTGACTGTATTATATTCCATGCATGCAGGTTTCTTTAACTGATCCCAAGGTTGAAGAAGATAAATCACAACATTTTGGCCTCAGCCAGGCATTTCGTGTATTTGCATCTTCTCTACTTCTTTAATTTCTTTTAATACTAATCTGTCTTCTCTCCTTTTTTTTCTTTACTACTACTATTGGGCTAAACTGGCCTATAGATCCCACATATAGTTTTTTTCTTAAACTCTCACACTATTAAAAGTATCTCTATATTTATACTTAGCTTTTCAATCTTTTCAAATACTAATTGGATTTGTTCTATTATTTGATGAATCCAGTTAATTAGTATGGTAGGAGAAAACTATTCACTCCTTGTTATCTGAGCTCTGTTGGTTTTCATTTTTAGGTTTTCACCAGAGGAGCCAACAGGCGGCTGGTTCAAGGCGTAGGTGAGTCATAAAATACTACTCATGTCATTGTTATGGTGTTAAGGTAAAATATGTGTTTGAATTTTTTAAGGTAGTGCAAAGTCCATTGTAGACAATATTAAAAGTAACAATAATAATAACAACCTATAGTGCCGCAATTTAACAATAGTAATAGTACTTCTTTTAAGTGCTTTCGACTGGTTAGTGATGAGTAGGAAACCATTTTCTGCCGCGCGTACAAAGATCACGTTTCCGTTCGTGATTCAACTGAAATAAATGCACCTCTGATGGGTTGCTTTACAGGGATACTAATTAAATGTCACATTAATCGAACTGCAAGTGAAAAATTAAATTTACCACATGATGACTCCGAAGTGAAACAGTGATGAGTGTGACTAGTCAAGTCACCAACTTCCTTTCTAATGTCAAAGAGGTTAATATCCTCTTTGGAGAAGCTTATTTTTGGACCAGAGGTGTTTTTTTTTAATTTTACCAAAAGTGTTTTTTCCCTAAAATTGAGGTGAGATGGAAAAAAGTGCTTTTGAGTAGAAATAAAAATAGTTTCTTATAAGTATTTTTGAGAAACATATACTTAAAAATAAATTTTAAAAGCATAGCCAAACACTAATTACTGTTTTTAAATTAATTAGTTAAACATAAATTATTTATTACCAAAAAAGTATTTTTGAGAAAAACACTTTTCAAAATAAGCTGATTTTAGAAGCTTGGCCTAAAACATCTTACTGAAAAACTTTAGTCAAATCTTTAGCCCAAAAAAAAAAAACTTTAATCCAATAGATGAGGTGCTCTTAAACATCTTCATAAATTCATTTGGATGTCTTTTATACACACTTCATTTTAAATAACATAACATTTTCTTGTCTCTGTGAACTTTAATTTAGATACACGTGTAAGAACTAATAGGTTGGTTAAGTTAAACATCCAATTTTAACCAAAAAAAAAAGTTAAACATCCAATAGCCACATTTTCACTAACTTTTTTTTTGTGTGGCTACTATTTGAATTATGTATCCTTAATCTAGGTTGCTGTGATGGTAAGCAACCTTCACTTCCTCATGATAGGGGTAAGGTCTGCGTACACACGACCCTCCCTAGACCTCACTAGTGAGATTATACTGGGTTGTTATTGTTGTTGTACCCTTAATCTAGGGGAAGAAAATATCCGAAAAGGAAAATTTTATTAAACCTCTTTTAAAAGAAAAATTTAGCCACTTGAGCTAAACGGGACAAAATTTTAAGAGTGGCTTTAACAAGATTATATTGTGCAACTATTCTCGTAGTACAAATAATATAACAATTGATAGAAAGGTGTAAGACATTTATAACTTTTTTAGATGTCCTGTACACAATGTAAAACCTTAAATACTCGACCCAATCTAAAATTTTTATTAGACTACACTTAGGTTTTAAGGCGAGTTTTAATTGTGTTGTATTTTAATAAATATAAGATGTTGGCTTTGAAGATCGTGAACTTTACTCCTGAAGGCGAAAAACATGTAAAACACTGTAGAGAAGAAAATTCTTTATTAGTGAAATGTTCTTTAGAAATTGGAATAAGAAAAGAATGATGAAATTGGCATAAGGAATATTTAACCGAGGGAATTAATCTTTCAAGTTTTAAGGAATATGCTGCAAATTTTTAACTGGTCCGCAAAGTACCTTCATGCTTGTAAATTTATCTTTCTCAACATTTTATTTTGGGGAAACTACACAATACAAAAGGTCCAAAAAATAATAGCTGATAAAATATATATTTTTTATATATTAATATATATTATACATATATGTATATTTTTTTTTGTATATTTGACTAGCACGGGCCAATTTTGTATTTTGCCTTTTTTTTATGGTGAAATTTTCATTTCGAGGTTGCCTATCATTGGATTGAGGAATACTACAATGTTCAGAATTGGTTTTGCTGAGTCAACACCTTAGATTTGCCTCGCATATTGTATTTTTTTGGCTAAATATTACACATTATCCAAAATTTCGGTATATTTCATTTGACCTTGTAGTTATTGAAAGCATCAATTCTTTTTTTCTCCTTCACGGTTGTTTTCTTCATTACCTTTTTGGATATTAAAATTTTTTAGCTGGTAATACTACCTTTATGCTATTTTATTCAATGTATGATGATTTATTTTATCTATCCTTAATCGCATAACAAAATTGGACGCAACTCTTATGTTTAACTCGTAAAATTGAAAGTTCGGCAATTTTTCAGTTACTTATATTATTCTCAACAGAGCAACCACTGTTTCTCACTGAGAAGCTCTTCTATATACACTGAGGCATAAAGTAATTTACTGTATGCAGTTTTAAAGCTTGTAAAATACTTGAACAATGGGGATCTGGCTGTAGCACCTGCACCAGCTCCACATCCAAGCCAATTGGATTGTGGAGGGTTATGCAAATACAGATGCAGTTTACACTCGAGGCCAAAAGTGTGTATAAGGGCATGTGGAACATGTTGTCTAAGGTGCAAATGTGTGCCACCAGGTACCTTTGGCAACAGAGAGATGTGTGGCAAATGTTACACCGAAATGACCACTCACGGAAACAAGACCAAGTGCCCTTAATTAATAGTATATTATTTTTATCTTACAAGTGTGTTTTGGGTGGACCTAGCTTATTGAATTTCATATATCATATGAGATAGTAGTAGCAAATCATGTCTGGCTTGATTGATAAATCTGGTTGCAAAGTCATGTGGGTTTTAGTTTGGAAAGTATGTAAGATGTTATGTACCATGTTGTACCCGGCTTAATTAGTTATAAGTATATCTCGATATGTTATTTTTAGTGAGTTTTTAATAGTAGAAATTCTCCGTAGAGATTGCTCTACCATTTTATCTTGATATGATTATAATGGAGCAATAGGGGCCTCATTCCTCAAGGTCACCTGTTAAAGCAGCAGATTATTTAAATAAGAATCCTATAATGATTTATTTAATGATTTACTTTAATAAAGTTGATTTAGTCACATCGATTGAAATTAAATGGGTTCCAAAATAAGCTTGGGGCGAATTTTTCCTCACTTGTTGAATGTTACAGAGTTTAGGCACATTTTTCCTATGCCTCCGGTGGGTGAAGTACACAAATAATTTAATGGACAAAACTTCAAGTTTAACCAGTATTGCCTGTTTGCTTGTCCATGGAAAACAATTTTAATTTTTGACCTTAAAATTCTAACTATGAATTAAGCAAGAGACAAAAGTTAAAAACCACCCAAAAGGTGTTACATTTTTGCAATTTTTTGGTTTCCAGCAGAGTAGTGCCAGACTTCTTCGGCCCAAATGAAACCAGCTGAAGAATCGTAGAGTGTAAGAGAAAGTTGGGCTTCTACAGTATAAGATAGAGATATCTCTCATGTTGGTCAAAAAGGAAAAGTTTTAGGCATATTATATATTGTGATGCATCGTGGATTGGTCTCGGTGCAATGTTGATGCAAGACGTTAGGGTGATTGCCTACGCGTCCAGACAGTTAAAGGTGCATGAAAAGAACTATCCTGTCCACGACCTTGAGTTAACAGCTATTGTTTATGCCTTGAAGATTTAGCGGCACTATTTGTACGGTGTCCTTTGTGAGATTTACACTGATCACCGGAGTTTGCAGCATCTGTTTAAACAGATGGATCTTAACTTGCGTCAGCGGAGGGGGTTGGAGCTACTTAAGGACTATGATATTACCATTTTGTACCATCCGGGGAAAGGCCAATGTGGTAACCGATGCTTTGAGTCGCCAGGCAGAGAGTTTGGGGAGTTTAGCATATCTACCAGCAGCAGAGAGGCCATTGGCGTTGGATGTACATGCCTCAACCAACCAGTTTGTGAGATTGGATATTTCTGAGCTGAGTCGAGTATTGGCTTGTGTGGTCTCTCAGTCTTCTCTTTATGATCGTATTAGGGAGCGTCAGTATGATGACCCCTATCTGCTTGTCCTTAAGGACACGGTTCAGCACGATGATGCTAAGGAGGTCACTATTGGGGATGATGGTGCATTGAGGATGCATGGCAGGCTATGTGTGCTCAATGTAGATGGTTTGCGCGAGTTGATTCTCTAGGAGGAGGCTCACAACTCGCGGTACTCCATTCATCCGGGTGACGCGAAGATGTACCAGGACTTGAGGTAGCATTACTGGTGGAGAATAATGAAGAAGGACATAGTAGAACATGTAGCTCGGTGTCTAAATTGCAAGCAGGTGAAGTATGAGCATCATCGGCCAGGTGGGTTGCTTCAGAAGTTAGAGATTCCGGAGTGGAAATGGGAGCAGATCACTATGGATTTCGTTGTTGGGCTTTCGCGGACTCGGCGAAAGTTTGATACAGTTTGGGTGATTGTGGATAGGTTGACCAAGTCAGCTCATTTCATTCCTGTGATAACTACCTATTCTTCCGAGCAGTTGGCTCGAATTTATATCCGCGAGATTGTTAGGCTTCATGGCGTACCGGTATCTATCATCTCTGACCGGGATATGCAGTTTTACATCACGGTTCTGTAGGGCTGTACAGCAGGTGTTGGGTACTCGAGTTGAGTTGAGCACAATATTTCACCCTCAGATGGATGGATAGTCCGAGCGCACTATTCAGATATTAGAGGATATGCTTTGTGCGTGTGTGATAGATTTTGGAGGTTCTTGGGATCAGTTCTTGCCACTTGCGGAGTTTGCCTACAACAACAGTTATCAGTCGAACATCCAGATGGCACCATATGAGGCTCTGTATGGTAAGCGGTGTCGGTCTCCAGTGGGTTGGTTCGAGCCGGGCGAGACTAGATTATTGGGTACAGACTTAGTTCAGGATGCCCTAGATAAGGTGAAGGTGATTCAGGATCTATTTCGCACAACCTAGTCCATACAGAAGAGTTATGTGGATCGGAAGGTTCGCGATGTTACATTCATGGTTGGAGAGCGGGTCTTGCTCTGGGTTTCGCCTATGAAGGGCGTTATGAGGTTCGGGAAGAAGGGCAAGCTGAGCCCAAGGTTCATTGGTCTCTTTGACGTGTTGCGGCGAGTTGGAGAGGTTGCTTATGAGCTTGCCTTACCTCCCAATCTAGTAGGAGTTCATCTGGTATTCCATATTTGTATGCTCCAGAAGTATCACGATGATCCATCTCATGTGCTGGATTTCAGCTCAATCCAGTTGGACAAGGATCTATCTTATGTTGAGGAGCCAGTGACTATTTTGGACAGGCAGGTTCGAAAGCTGAGGTCAAAGAATATTGCTTCTGTGAAGGTTCAGTGGAGGGGTCAGCCGGTCGAGGCGGCAACTTGGGAGACCGAGCATGATATGCGCAGCTGTTATCCTTATCTTTTCACCACTTCAGGTATGTCTCTATACTCGTTCGAGGACGAACGATTATCTCAAGAGGGGGAGGATGTAACGACCCGACCGGTAATTTTGAGAGTTATAGCCCCGATCCCCTGTTTACTGCCTTTTCCGTATCTTTTTCTGCTTATGTGACTTGCCGAGAAGTTGTTGTTGTAGTTTCGGAGTGAATTGAGACACTTAGTCCCTAAACGGAAGCTTAAGTCTTAGGATTTTTGACTGTAGTTGAAACTATGTGAAGACTACTCCGGAATGGAGTTTCGTCGGTTCTGTTAGCTCCGTTGGGTGATTTTAGACTTAGGGGCGTGTCCGAATTGTATTTTGGAGGTCTGTCGCTGATTTAGGCTTGAAATGGCAAAAGTCGATGTCACACCTCCTTTTTCCCGGGGAATGGTGCCAAAGGAGTTTTTCCAATTTAAGTGACATTAATCGAAATGAGATTATTTATTAGATTCAGAGTCCTTATGTCACGCGAACGTATACATAATCACGATGATTCAATTGATTAACACGTGCCTAAAGCATAGTAGCATATTCAAAGTATTTCATTTATTTATCTTTTTAGATCTGAGATATTTATTTCTATATTAATATTTTTACTTATTACAACGAGTCTTGAATTAGTTCCTAACTCATCTCGCTCACTCACAATTTCTTTTACCACTCTTACTTTTCTTTTTAATTTTTTACAACAGACTTTAAATTAACTCGTAATCCGCATTTCTCACTCACTTATGAATATTTGTTTTTAGTTCTAACTAGCAAGCCATTATTTTATGATTTGGGCTAACTATGAAATAACTTAATTAATTAAGAACATTCTCGTAGCAACTGCTAAATTCACAACAAAGTATAGGATGGAACGAAATAACCCAAATAATTAATTCACATAAACCATAACAGAAAACATAAAAATAAATACATTAGTTAAAATAAAATTAGGAGCAAGTTATTTAAGAACAAGTTGCTCAACTCACGAATATAACACACATAACGTCACTTATCAAATAGCTTACAAAGAGCTACATGAATTCTTTTTTAACATATGGATACGGTATAAAAGAAACTAAACTATAAACCTAAATTGAGAAATTTAAATCGTCATAAATCATAACAATTAGTAACAGAAAATTTAAAGGATTATGTCAATTCCATTTATGAAGATTAAACTCTAATAAAAAAATTTTGAAAAAATAATATTAAGCCCAAGAAACTTTTTAGTGAACTTAACGATTCTAAATACATCGCCCGACGTTCTTTTTGTTCTTTTCCTTTTTTTTTCTTTTCTTTTAAATATATAAAGTGTAAAATAAAATATCATGAGATACCTAGTCTATCTAAGAGAATATAGCGAGACATTTCCTAAGTATCTTCTAGTTCAAATAAACAAATGGATGTCCAGTCTCATAAACTTTCCTTCAAACTCAAATATCATGAACACAAACGAAACAAACACAAAACTTTTCTCATGATAATAGAAAGAATTATTTATTATTAATTGAAGATTCTGCAATATACCACAAAATTTACGGCAACATCTTTTAATCTAATAAATCATTTAGAAACATGAACTTTCTTTATTAAAACGAATATCTAAAGATTTAAACTAGAGATACTATTAAAGCTTAAAATCATTTCTTTTTTACTTAGCTTTTATTCTCATCCCAAACAAACATGTAAGCATTATAAAGATGAAAACAACGAATTTTACTCAAAGACAAAAGAATACAGAGAAAAAAAATTTAAACTTGAATTGAATAAATCTTCATATCTTCCATCACACATAACAATAATAAGAATTAAGTAAGTATGCTGACCTTTGAAGCAAAATATTTTCCTAGAAAATCCAACGAATGTAATAATATTCGATGTCGAATGTGAAAAGCGACAACGAACCGCGAACAGAAAAATCACGAGCTAAGCTCTCCTCGGTTAATCTCTAAGGAAACGGAACTCGAAAGGAACTTTCACTCCAAACTCAAATACACTTCTCCATTGTGCCTTCAAATATCATTACTAACTCTACTTCTATTTTTTTTTTCCTACAGCTCATGAAAGACTAAAGCTAGCCAAACTTTTTCTTTAGAAAAATTAAATATTTCTTCAGGTCCTCTCCGTCTCCTCCCCCCCTTCTAAGTGTGTGCTATTTATATATAATGTGTGTAAGATCATGGGATTGGATTGAGGGGATAGTTGGGATGTGAGGAGTGGGACGTGGGGAGTTAGTTAAGAATTATTTGAATTTTAAAAAAAATAAAATAAAAATCAAACAAAGTGTGTGTGCATATTATAAAGAGTGGGTAACATGTGGTGATAGAGAGGGGGGAGGACGTGAGGAGTTCTGGAGAAAAGTGGGGAGTTTAGCAAAGTTAACTAAATTAAGAATCTGATTTTTGACTCTTTTGACGTTAGCTCCACTTCCCTTTTTTTGTCTTTTATTTTAAAAGATAAAATAAATTATAAGGATAAGAAGATTAACCAACATTTCTTACAATATAGGAAAATTAAATATTTACATGTAACTTAAATGATACTAAGAAAAACTTATTAAAATTCTAATAATAATATTAAAAAAAAAAAAAATAAAAAATCATATACATACTATATATATATATATATATATATATATATATGTGTGTGTGTGTGTGTGTGTGTGTGTGTGTGTGTGTGTGTGTGTGTGTGTGTGTGTGTGTGTGTGTGTGTGTGTGTGTGTGTGTGTGTGTGTGTGTGTGTTTGAATATTTTTTTTGTAGTATATAAAAAAAACTATTTAGAGTAAGATCAAAGTTTAAGATATTAAGATTAGACCTAAACGAAATATTTACGCTAAAATAGTATAAAATTTGGGTGTGGTCAAAAATTAGGTGTTCACACCATGCCCCTCTTTGCTTGAAAACATGAAGAGTTTTCAGGCAAAGAAAATGAACAAGGTAACTGATTTTTGACCTCACTATTATTTAAAAGGGAAAAGAAGATAAAAAGAAAAAGATGTACCTAGCCTTAGTTTTAGGCAGACTACATATCCCGGGTTATAAGGAAATCAGGTCACGTGTAGTTCAAGTGGAAAATAACTGATAGAGTATGCATAGATGGAGAGTCGAGTGAAGTTCCGTCGAGGTTCTGATCCGCGGTTCCTACTATTACATCAGAATGAAAAGGAAATTACATACTCTTGAAATGTAAGAGTTACAAAATTTCTATCTAAATGCCATCGAGACTCTTGTCTTGATTCTTGATTTGCTTCCCCCATTGACTTTAGATTGAAACTCGATGCTCTCGATGCAACATGCTATGAAATATTCTCACATGCGTGTTTCTTAATCAAATGATGAGAAAATGGATCTTGAGACCCTATGTCTCCGCATGCATTATGTCAAAGCTAGTTGTGGCTGGTATTGAGATCAAACGTTCCACTTTCTTTGGCAAGAGCTGGAGTCTTATTTTTACACATCCAATCCGTACTTTGCAGAAAAACCTGCAAGCCATCAGAAACAGACAAAATGAACAAAATATTTCTGCCCCAGTTTGCACTAGAAAATATTTTGTGAGTTATTAAAAACACATTAAACTATCTTTGCTATTGCAGAATAAAGAATTGAAAACAAAAATGGGTATCTTCTTCTTCTCTCTTTTTTTTTGGATAATATGGATGTCGTACCCTATGTTAACAAGAAGGAAGGCAACCGGGGAATGTCGTACCTAGTGTTGACAATAAGATGAGGCTCGTGACACTCTAGGATGCTACTAGGGAATGTCGTACCCAATGTTAGCAATAAAATACAACAAGGGGATGTAGTACCCTGTGTTGGAAATAAGGTGAGGCTCTTGGCCCTCTGGGATGCTATTAGGGAATGTCGTACCCTATGTTTGCAATAAGAAATACAACCAGGGGATGTAGTACCCTGTGTTGGCAATAAGGTGAGGCTCTAGGCACTATGGGATGCTACTAGGGAATGTCGTACCCTATGTTTGCAACAAGAAATGCAACCAGGGGATGTAGTACCCTGTGTTGGTAATAAGGTGAGGCTCTTGGCACTCTCATATGCTACTAGGGAATATCGTACCCTATGTTGGCAATAAAATGAGGTTTATGGCGCTTTGAGATGCTACTAGGGAATGTCGTACCCTATGTTAGCAATAAGTAATGCAGCCAGGGGATGTAGTACCTTCTGTTAGCAATAAGATGAGGCTCGTGGCACTCTAAGATGCTACTAGGGAATATCGTACCCTATGTTGGCACTAAAATGTAACCAGGGGATTTAGTACCCTGTGTTTGGCAATAAGATGAGGCTCGTGGCTCTCTGAGATGCTACTAGGGAATGGCGTACCCTATGTTGGTACTAAAATGTAACCAGAGGATGTAGTACCCTGTGTTTGGCAATAAGATGAGGCTCGTGGCACTATACGATGCTACTAGGGAATGTCGTACTCAATGTTGGAAGAAAATAATGCGACCAGGGGATGTGGTACCTTGTGTTGAAGATAGAGTATTGATTCCCTATAATAAAACTAAGAATAACATGATTACATGTATATTGGAAGAAAACTAAGGATTTGAGAACTTCATTTGGTGGTGTTCATCTTTTCACGAACTGTTTCCTAAAATTATTCTGTTCCTGTTCTAAACAAAGAAAAATTCGTTAGTTTTAAAATGGTGGTCAGTTTGTGGCCTTGATTTCTTGGGCGACTTGACCTTGTGTCCATTACACTTGTTAGAAAAACTGACTCTGTCAATGGTCGTACAAATTGCCGGGAGATTCTGTCTTTACTTTCTGAAGATCTTCTTTCTCAAGATCAAAACCTGACTATTTTGCGCCTATCACCACTTGTGTTTATGATGAAAACAACCTTGCTCCCAAAATAACTTTTAACTGAGTAACTTTTATTGAACATTGAAGCATTGTTCAGCCCTTCAAGCCTTTTGCTCGCCAGGGAAAATCACAGATGGCTTTATGTCTTTGCCCATACAGTTTATGCCGAACAATCTTTGCTTTACATAACGGGGAAACTGTAACCAATTTTGCGGCCTTTTCTTTGCTTTGCTTTGACAAAATTAGACTGAAAGGGACTCAAGAAAGTAATGCGAAAGAAAACAAGAAAGTGAACTAACAGGTATTACAACTTAATCAAGAAGTGTCCCTTTCAGGGAAAAAATAAGAAAGGACTTATCTGGAAGAATATAGTGACTTCAATGAACATGACATGCACTTTGGACTGGATGCCCGATCCGTTTGAACCGTCTAATTCTCGAAATCTGTTGTAAACTTCACTTTGAAACTGAGTTCTTTGTCTTAACCATGCTTGTGCCAATATATATGAAGACCTAAATCGATCAATGATGCCCTTTGTAGGTTTTCACCAATTGACCTCTTTCATTTGTCTTTCTCTCAATTCCCCATTGCTTTATAGTGCCCGTGAGGATTTTCACCAATAAGACTCTCTAATTTATTTCTCTCTCTTTACAATGGCTGAGGCATCACCCGTAGTATAGTGACTTAGCATTCTTGAAAGTTGATCAGAAGGTCTTAGCAGGGAAAGGTAAAAAGAACTATTCAACTGAATTACAACTTTTGGAACCATTTTGATGGACCAACCATCGAAAATAAAATAAAATCATGCCCCAGTTTCTTTGAATACTGGGGAAATGTGGATTTTTATTTTGGTGTGACCAAATCTCAGAGTGAGGCTGCCTATGTATCCTTTCGGAATCATGTCAGACGTAGTTCAAATGAACATGAACTTGTTTCGATGATGATTTTTTATTTTTTTTTCAATTTGATTTTTTTTGAATAAGTAATTGGTTCCAAAAGAGGGAAAAATAAAGAAATATAAACAAGGCTTCAAAGGGCTAACTAGGGTTGACCGGTGTTTGGGTAGCGAGAATGATAACCTTTCGTCATCCCAACCTAAGAATGCTAAGTATAAAAAATGCCCCAACAGAGGCATGTCAGACATAGTATCTCTTGACCGCATCTGCGTTGACAGATATATCAGTGACCTTTCCTTCTATATCTGCCAAGTGTAGAGCTCCTTTTGACAATACTTTCTTGATGAGGTAAGGACCTTGCCAATTCGGGGCGAACTTTCCTTTTGCTTCTTCCTGGTGCGGAAAGATACGTTTCAAAACAAGTTGTCCTTGTAACGACCCGGCCGGTCGTTTTGAGAATTTAAGTCTCATTTGGCGGCATAAGGCCCTGAGCAACTTCATATTATGTGTATTGACTTGCGTGCATGGTTGAATTCAGTTACCGATTGATTTAGAGTGATTTTGGACACTTAGTCCCTAAAACGGAAGCTTAAGTCTTAGGATTTTGACCGTAGTCGGAACTATGTGAAGACGACTCCGGAATAGAGTTCCGTCAGTTCCATTAGCTCCATTGGGTTATTTTGGACTTAGGAGCATGTCCGGACTGTAAATCTGAGGTCTGTAGCTGATTTAGGCTTGAAATGACGAAAGTTAAATTTTTAGAGATTTGGACCGGAAGTGGATTTTTGATATCGCAGTCGGAATGTGATTCCGAGAATTGGAACAGCTCCATTATGTTATTTGGGACTTGCCTGCAAAATTTGACGTCATTCTGGGTTGATTTGATAGGTTTCTGCACGAGTTTTAGAAGTTGAAAGATTTGAAATTTATAAGTTCGATTCATGGTGCGATTTGTGGTTTCGACGTTGTTTGATGTGACTTTAAGGCTAGACTAAGTTCGTATGGTGTATTAGGATTGGTTGGTATGTTTGGTTGAGGTCCCGGGGGACTCAGGTGAGTTTCGGGTGCTTTACGGATTAAAAGTTTGATTTGTGTTACTGCTAAGTCTTTAGGCTTCTGGTATTTTCGCACCTGCGAAGAAGAGACCGCAGGTGCGAGAGCGCACGTACGGAGAGGCAAGCGCAGAAGCGGAAAAATGGAGTGCCAGGGGTCGCAGGTGCGAGGAAAATTCGGCATCTGCGATGCCAGCAGATGCGAAGATTGAGGCGCAGGTGCGAGAAGAGCTGGACTTGACAGTCTCCGAAGGTGCGGAGAAATTGTGCGCATCAGCGGCTCCGCAGAAGCGGATTTTTGGCACGCAGAATCGAGAGGAAGCGCAGGTGCGGTTGGACATGCGCACCTGCGGTCGCGCAGATGCGGCTAATTATGCGCAGGTGCGGTCACGCCTGAGCAGAAAAGAGAAATCCGAGGGTTTGGTTTCATTCTTCGTTTTTGGACTTGAGAGCTCGTAATTTGGCAATTTTTCGAGGGATTTTCAGAGGAAACTTTGGATTAATGATTCCTAACTCATTTTTGGTTGTATTCCATTAATCTATAGTTGTTTTCTCCATTTAGTTTCGGATTTTTGGGGTTGAAATTGGAAAAAATTGGAAGAACTTCTTCAATGAAGATTTCGCGTTTTGAAAGGGGATTTGTGGTCGGATTTGAGTAATTCTTATATGGTTGGACTCGTGAGTGAATGGGTGTTCATATTTTATGATTTTTATCTGATTCTGAGAAGTGGGCCCCACGGGCGATGTTGAGTTAATTTCGGAATTTTCGTTAAAATGTTGATTTCGTTAATTAGATGAGTCTATTATTGTTGTAATTATGATATGTAATTTCTTTTGGCTAGATTTGGGCCATCCAGAGCCGGATATTCATGGAAAGGGCATTCTTACGGATTTATTGAGCTTGACTCGAGGTAAGTATCTTGCCTAACCTTGTGTGGGGGAACTACCCCTTAGGATTTGAGTTATCTATGTTGATTGTAGTCTGTGTATGCGAGGTGACGAATGCGTGCTCAGACCTATTTGTGGAAAGTTGGCCTTTTAGGGTTCTTATGTCCTTATATTCACTGTGTATGATGTTGTTTTTGATCTTTTTGAATTCTTATTTGCTAGTTTCACCTCTACATGCTTTGACTACAGATAATTGCTTTAGGATTCACTCTTACTGTCTATTTGACCCTTATTCGACTTAACCAAAGATTTTGCCTCTTCTATCGTCGTGCTATATTTTTTTTTCATAACTGCTTATCTTTAATTGAAATCATTATTTTCTCACCCTACAATTTTTTACTCTTAATTGGAGTTATGATTATCTTCCGCTGCTTATCCTTATTTGAATTGTTGAATTTTTCTCGTAATTGCTCAACCTCAAAAGGAGTTTAGATAACCTATATCTTAGTTGACTTGCCATTATTTGGAACTATTTGACTCGTGTTGGCTTCTTATTGTTCACTTGAATATTGTGGAATCGTTGCTACATTTTTGTTTTGTTTTCCCTTGTTAAGCTGTTCTCCTTGTGCCTAACATTCTTTATTGTGGTTATTTCTTGTGAATGAGTTATACCGTTCTTGTGATTTAAATTCTTGAGTTTATTTGCTCGCCGTACTTTACATTTCTGTCATTGTTGCTTTTGTACTCATTGTGGTGATTTACGAGGTTTCTGTCGTGTTATAGTTGTTATCTCTGTTGTTTGCGCTGCATGTTTAAATTGGGACTACAGACGTATTTCGGGAGATTCCCCAGCACTGCATATTTAAATTGGAACTACAGACGTATTCCGGGAGATCCCCCAGCACTGCATATTTATATTGGGACTACAAACGTATTCCGGTAGATCCCCCAGCACTGCATATTTAAATTGGGACTACGGACGTATTCCGGGAGATCCCCCTGTCTTGCATATTTACTTTGGGACTACAGACGTATTTCAGGAGATCCCCCAGTATTGCATATTTATTTTGGGATTACGGGACGGTATTTCGGTAAATTCCCCACTGTGGTTATATATGTGTTCGGGGCTGCAAATCTTCCATGCTCAGGTGTCACAGGGTGATTTATACTCGAAGGATATGATTTGAAAAGTTTATATTTGAAAAGTATTTATCTTGAAAGAACTATGTTTGAAGGCTAATTATTTGAAAAGTTTATATTTGAAAAGTATTTATCTCGAAGGAACTATATTTGAAGATATTTATTTGAAAGGGTTATGAAAAGTTTATATTTGAAAGGTTTTATCTTGAAAGAACTATGTTTGAAGGAAGTATATTTCAAAAATAATTTCTTATTAGAAAGGATTATATTCTAAAGACCTCAATTTAAAAAAAACAAACTTACGGGTGAAAGTTTACACTTGAAAGATTTTGACTAATTTATTGGGGTTGTTGGCTGAGACCTGATGTGAAAACTATTGCAGCTGTTGAGTTACTACTTGCCTTTACTGTATTGTGATTTCTGGATTTGGGTTGTGTTTTCGTTCATTCTTCTGTGTCTTATTTTAGTGTTCTGCTGTTACTTGCTGTTTTTCCTTCCTTATTGCAGTTGCTATGTCGTTAGCCATATCTCGGGGTCCTTAGATAGATGCCATGTTCTGTCATCCCTATACTTATACTTGTTCAGTTTATTAGACCAGTGGGTGTCTTGACTAGTCCTCGTCACTACTTCACCGAGGTTAGTCTTGATACTTACTGGGCACCGCTGTGGTGTGCTCATGCTACTCTTTTGCACATTTATTTTGTGCAGATCCAGGTACTTGTTCGTTAGCTATCTATGTGGACTGTTACTGTGGAGACTCAAGGTAAACCTACTGCTGCGTTCGCAGGCTTCAGAGTCACCTTCAACTTTTCGTTTTGCACTGTTTATTCTTATTTCTAGACAATTGTATTTAGAAGTTTTCTAGCAAACACTCTGTAGAGCTTATGACTTGTACTACCATTTTTGGGAGTTTTAAGAGATTCTATTTAAACAATGTTGTTTTAATTATTGTTAGGCTTACCTAGTCCCTAAGACTAGGTGCCATCACGATACCCAAACGGAGGGAAAATTGGGTCGTGACAGTCCTACCTCGAATTGTCTTGGGCGCACTTTCTTATTGTAAGAGCGTGCCAATCTTTGTTGGTATAACTGACCAAAACAAACTGCCGCCAAACACTTTTCATCAATCAAACTTAATTGTTCCAATCGGGACTTGACCCTGTCAGTGTCCTCGATCACTGCTTCAAAAATGATTCGGAGAGAGGGAATCTCGACTTCAGCAGGTATGACCGCTTCAGTGCCATAAACTAATAAGTAGGGCATTGCGCCAACTGATGTACGGACAGTTGTCCGGTATCCCAAAAGAGCAAAAGGCAATTTCTCGTGCCATAGTCTAGACCCTTGGACCATCTTCCTAAGAATCTTCTTGATGTTCTTATTCGCAGCTTCAACATATCCATTAGCTTTGGGCCTATAAGGAGTAGAATTGCGATGCTCAATTTTAAATTATTCACATACCTCCTTCATCAAGTGACTATTCAAATTAGCAGCATTATTCGTGATAATGATTTTTGGAATACCGAAACGACAGATGATGTTGGAGTTAACAAAGTCTACTACTGCTTTCTTGGTAACTACTTTTAATGTAATAGCTTGCACCCATTTGGTGAAGTAATCTATTGCAACCAAGATGAATCTATGCCCATTTGAAGCTTTTGGCTTGATTGGGCCAATGACGTCCATTCCCCAAGAAACAACAGGCCAAGGAGCCGACATAGGATACAACTCTGAAGGAGGCGAGTGAATCAAATCACTGTGAATCTGACACTGGTGGCACTTGCGAATAAAACAAAAGCAATCTCGTTCCATAGTAAGCCAATAATATCCTACCCGAAGGATTTTCTTTGCTAGAACATATCCATTCATGTGCGGACCACAAACTCCCGAATGCACCTCATTCATAATCATTTCAGCTTCTTTGGCATCCACACATCTCAACAAATTCAAATCCAGAGTTCTTTTGTATAGGATTTCCCCACTCAAAAAGAAACCATTAGAGAGTCGCCTAATAGTTCTCTTTTGATCCCTATTAGCATGTTCCGGATATTCTCTTGTTTTCAGAAACTGTTTAATATCACGATACCATGGTTCACCATCTGGTTCTGCTTCAATTGTATTGCAATAACCATGTTGATCCCGAATTTGAATTTCTAATGGGTCAATGTGAGTATTACCCGGATATGGAAGCATTGAGGCCAGGGTGGCCAAGGCATCAGCTAATTCATTGTGAAACCTGGGAATGTACCTGAATTCGATGGACTTGAACCTTTTGCTAAGATCCTCCACACATTGTCTATATGGACTGAGCTTGATGTCTCGAGTCTCCCAATCACCTTGAGCCTGCCGAATAAGCAAATATGAATCTCCCATCACTAACAGTTCATGCACATTTAGGTTTATTGTCATGTTCAGATCCATGATGCAAGCTTCATATTCTGTTGTGTTGTTTGTACAGAAAAAATAAAGTCACGCCGTGGCAGGGTAATGTTGCCCAGTAGGTGATACCAGAATTGTCCCAATCCCTACGCCTTTGATGTTGACAGCCCCATCAAACTATAGTTTCCAAATTTGACTGTCATCTTGGACTACTTCTTCAACTAAATTAACCTCTTCATCTGGGAAATATGTGTTCAAAGACTCATACTCATCATCAACCGGGTTTTCTGCCAGATGATCAGCCAAAGCTTGTGCCTTCATGGCAGTGCGAGTGACATAAATAATATCAAACTCTGTGAGCAAGATTTGCCACTTTGCCAATTTGCCAGTTGGCATCGGCTTCTGAAAGATGTACTTCAGGGGATCCATTCAGGATATGAGGTAAGTTGTATAGGCCAAAAGATAATGCCTAAGCTTCTGGGAGACCCAGGTTAAGGCGCAACATGTCCTTTCCAAAATAGGGTATTTGGCCTCATAAGTGGTGAACTTTTTGCTCAAATAATATATTGCTTGTTCCCTTTTTCCTGTGGCATCATGTTGAACCAGAACACAACCAAAGGAACTATCCATTACTGACAGATATAAAAACAGAGGCCTACCAGGTTCCGGCGGGACCAAAATAGGGGGATTTGACAAATATTCCTTGATCTTATCAAAAGCTTCTTGGCACTCATCTGTCCACTTGAGAGCGGCGTTCTTTTTCAACAACTTAAAAATAGGCTCACATGTGGTTGTAAGCTGCGCGATGAACCTGCTGATGTAATTCAACCTCCCGAGTAAACTCATGGCTTCTGTTTTGTTCTTCGGGGGAGGCAGCTCCCGAATGGTATTTATCTTGGAGGGATCTAACTCAATGCCTCTTCGACTAACTATAAAACCCCAAAGCTTCCCAGAAGGAACTCCAAATGCACATTTGGATGAATTGAGTTTGATATTGTACCTTCGTAGCCTTTCAAAGAACTTTTTCAAGTCTTGTACATGGTCAGCTTGTGTTCTCGACTTAATGATCACATCATCAACGTACACTTCAATCTCTTTGTGCATTATGTCATGGAATATGGTAGTCCTGGCTCTCATGTAAGTTGCCCCTGCATTCTTCAAACCGAATGGCATAACCCTATAACAATAAGTTCCCCATGGAGTTGTGAAGGCGGTCTTTTTTGCATCTTCTTCATCCATCAGAATTTGGTGATATCCGGCATAACAATCCACAAAAGATTGGATCTCATGTTTAGCACAATTGTCAACAAGGATATGAATGTTGGGTAAGGGAAAGTTGTCCTTTGGACTTGCTTTGTTTAAATCTCTATAGTCAACACAAACTCTGATTTTCCCATCCTTTTTTGGCACTGGCACAACATTTGCTAACCATGTAGTGTATCGGACGACCCTGATCACATTTGCACTTAGTTGCTTCATGATTTCTTCTTTAATCTTATCACTCATGTCTGTCTTAAACTTCCTTTGTTTTTGCTGGATGGAAAATTAGGATATGTGGGAAGCTTATGGACCACTAAATCAGCACTCAAACCCGGCATGTCATCATACGACCAAGCAAATACATCTCTGTACTCGAACAAAACTTGAATTATGGCATCTCTCGTCTTTTGTTCAGTATGAATACTTATTTTTGTTTCTCTGGTTTCTTCAGGACTTTCCAGGTTAATTGCCTCAGTTTCATTTAAGTTAGGCTTAGGCTTATTCTCAAATTGATCCAATTCCTTTTTTATTTCCCTAAAATCTCCATCTTCGTCATACTCAACTTCTTGATTCATTATTTCGAGATTAGACAACTTTTTAAGATCTGGGCATGAATTTCGCGTGCATGTCATGTTTTTAATGCCAGCATTATCGAAACTGAAAATGATAAGAAATTAACAAAAATTAGGGAAATAAAAAGATAGAATTTTACTATGAAAATGGAACTTCATTTCATTGAATTTGAAAGGATAGAAGGGTTAAACATCACAACAAAGCAATTAAACTAAAATATCTGGATTACAACCCTTAAAATAATCCAAATACAGAAAAAACAACAAAACATGCTATCAAGACTCCTTTCTGATGGGAAGAGGAGTTGCTTCCCAGTTGCTGAGCGAGGTATCTGGACCAATCAGCTGAACACTTGCACGGGTAGGGCCCTCCCCAACTTGAACCATATTGATCTCATAGAACATTTCCTTGAGACCCTGGCAAACTCCATCGATGTCACCCTGAGTAGAAGGATTTTGGACTTCTTCAAATTGTGGCTTGACAAAAGAATAGGCAATGTGAGGGATTGGTTTGGACAGATTCCAACCATTCTTTTTGCGGGCCTTGGCTCTGTCTATGTCAGCTGGTGTTGGTTTAAAACCCAAGCCAAAGGTATCTTTCTTCGAAAAGGGAGCAATGGGGTTCACAATTCCTTGCAGAGAGGATCCTAATCCTTTTCCTGGTTCATAGCCGTTCCTCAACATTAGCGAAGCTACCATTATAGATATGGCTGAAAGACGGGGATGCAGAATTGGTTTTCCTACTTCAACTTGGTCCACCTCAATCACCTCAAATGCTTGATATATGATGGATTCACATCCTTCCTTGGCCTCGATACATGGAATGGATGGGTCTTTATAGACGGATAAGTCGTCCTCCCCATGAACAATAATTTCTCGCCTGTCATACTCGAATTTGACCATTTGATGTAAGGTGGATGGTATAGCTCTGGATATATGGATCCAAGGCCTCCCTAGAAGAAAATTATAGGAAGTATCCATATCCAACACTTGAAATACAATGTTAAAATCAACCGGGCCGATTGTCATGGTGAGTTCGATTTCCCCAATAGTGTCTCTTCTTGAACCATCAAAAGCTCTGATGCTGACATTACTAGTTCAAATTCTGTTAGTGTTAATGTTCAGCTGTTGTAGAGTAGAAAGAGGACATACATCTACACTTTAGCCTCCATCAATTATGACTCCTTTTATGTAGTGACCTTCACATTTGACCATAAGATCCAAAGCTCTATTGTGGCCAGCCCCTTCCTCAGGCAAATCATCATCGCTGCAAGTAATTCTATTTACTTCAAAGAATCGTTCAGCCATTTTTCTAGCTGATTCACCGTTGTCTTTTCTGAGACATATGCCTCGTTCAGAGTTTTGATCAACATACGGTGATGCTCTTCTGAATGCAAAAGAAGAGATAACAAAGATATCTGAGCAGGAGTTTTCCTTAGTTGGTCAATGATTGAGTAGTCTTGCATTTTCATCTTCTTAAGGAATTCCTCCGCTTCTTTTTCTGTAACGGGTTCTTTCACTGGAAAGTGACTTTCCCTGGCTTACTTAGCTTTTCTCAACTCCTCTGGTGAATAACACCTTCCAGAGCGGGTCAAGCCCCCCATTTCACCTGTTTCTTCAACTATCTCTTTTCCTTTGTATGTCATGACAGTCTTATTATAATTCCAGGGAATAGCTTTTGTGTTTGTCACTGGGAGTTGGGCAATAGGTTGGATCATGACTGGCTCTGTTATATTTCTCAAACCATTATTCGGAATGATCTTTTGAATGCCCCCGGGGATGTAAAGTTTTGGCCCACCTAATTGAACCTCAACCTTTTTTGTGCTTCCAGGAACATAGAGAATCATTTTTTTAGAACCTGCCAAGTTCAAGCTAGAACTCGCACCTTTCACAATCAACGATGCCAATTGCGGAGGGCTCACTATAACTTTTGGTTCTGGCCCTATGGTTCTAATAACCATATCTGTCTTGCCAGACTGCTTATAATCCCGATCATCACAAATCATCCCAATAAAATATGTATTATCATGAGTTGGGAGCGGATTGTTTGTGATATTAGGAGTATCCTCATTGTTTGTTACCACAATTGCCTTTGCTTCAATCAAATTTTCAATGGCTTTATTTAATGTCTAACAATTTTTGGTACTATGACCTTGGGTGTTAGATTGATACTCACATCTTGCATTTGAGTCAAAACCTTTTGAATTTGGATTTACATAACGCGGCATAATAGGTTCAATCAACTTCAACTACATCAACTTTCGAAATAGGCTTGTATACGATTCTCCAATTGGGGTGAACTCTTTCTTTGGCTCTCGTTCTCTCACATATTCTTGTCGGGGACGAGGATTATATGGTGCCTGAAAATTCGGCCGGAGTTGACGGGAGCCTTATGGAATCGGTGCCCGCCATTATTGGTGATTGGGAGGCCTAGCATAAGCCTGAGCATTAAACACTGTGTATTGTTGCAGGAGAACTGAGTATCGGGGACCTTGAGGCAGATAATAATGTTGAGGAGAATTGGATTGTCCTTGTTGGAATTGCACGTAAGAAGGAACTATTCCTCTTTGAACTCCCCCGAACCTAGATGCCATCATGGATCCTTCCTCCTTCTTTTTTCGATTTCCAAAACTGCCTGACCCGCTTTGAATTGCTTGTGTGGTCGCCTTAAGGGCTGCCTGTCTCACAATTTTTCCTGACTTCATCCCATTCTCAACTATTTCACCAATCTTAATCGCCTCATCAAAAGGTTTACCAATGGCGGCCAACATATAATGGAGGTAATCAGGATCCTGGGCTTGGAGAAAATAGTCAATCATTTCTGCCTCTTTCATTGGTGGTTTGACCCTAGCGGCCTGCTCTCTCCACTTGATTGCATAATCTCTGAAGCTTTCTGTTGGTTTCTTCTTTATGTTGACGAGAGAGGAGCGGTCTGGCACTATATCAATATTGTACTGAAACTGTTGGACAAAATCTTGAGCCATGTCGTTCCAAACGTGCCAGTGAGAGATGTCTTGATCTATGAACCACTCTGAAGCAATTACTGTCAAAATTTCCCCAAAATAAGCCATGAGCAATTCTTCTTTGCCTCCCGCTCCCCTTAATTGGTTACAATACCTTTTCAAATGGGCAACGAGATCACCATGCCTATCATACTTGTCAAACTTGGGGGTCTTGAAGCCGGGTGCCAAATGAACATGGGGAAACATGCATAGATCGTTAAATGAAACACTCTTGTGGCCTCCCAAACCCTGTATGTTTCTCATAGTTTGTTCCAAGCTCTTCATTTTTCTGGTCATTTCCTCTTGTTCCATATTCTTTTCGGGCTTTTCGATCTCAATTGGGAACACGTTATGAGGAGTATGCTTGTATGAATCTGGAACCTTGAAAGTTAGTTCTGGAGAGTAATGTTGGGCATCATGAGCATCCAGTTGTCGATCATTATTGGACTTTTGAGTAAGAGCCGGTTGAGGGACAATGAAAGTATGGACAATGTGTATAGTAGGTGGGTCATTTCTGAGGGGTGCGATTGGAGGACGTGAAAATAGAGGTACTGGGGATAGTGGGAAGGTTAATGCTCGGACTGAATCCAGGTTGGTACAATGGGTTACTTGTTATGGAGATAGGCACTTGAGTGGTAACTGACATATTATGAAGATTATCCGAAGGCCCTATGGGTAGTGAGGGCGGTGCTTGTCCATTCACCCAGGCTTGGTACATCTCTGCCAATTGTTGCTTCAACATTCCTACTTCTTCAACCAGTCCTGAACCTTGTTCAACCAATTGTCCATGGACATCATCATTATCTGACTCATTCTCACTGTTGTTTTCCATTCCACTTTTTCCTTTTGATCTCTTGTTGTAAGGGTGAGTCGCTAGTTTAAACCACAAACCAACCACCTCTGTTTTACTTTATCTTTTAAAATGACAAACAACAAACGTGTTAGAGTTAGGCATTTTGCAGATATTAATCACACATTATATGTCATACACCTAATGCCATTTTCATTTCTAAAATGATCTTGGAAGGCTTCATGCTTCATCCCGGCTTATTGATTTATTGGTTTATTTTCATCTTGAATCTAAAGCTCTTTTTTTTTCATTTTTTTTCTAGATTAATTATGGTTATGATCGCATCCGATGAGGATTTTCTACGTATCATGACGCCGCATGAATCAGACCATTACGTAGTTCAGGGGAAAAGCAATAATAGTCTTTTTTTTTAACAAAACGAAATAATACAATAACAGAAAGGACATTACATTGAAAATGACTTACCAGACTCTGACAAGACTAAAAGACAACGATTTTAAAGATTCAACAATGACTCAAACTAAAACATAACTACTACATGAAAAGTTCTAACAACTACGACTATATTTCAACTCCACAATCTTCTTACTTTCAAACACTGGAACATCTGCTCATGGTGGGGCTTGCCCTGGTTGACCCCCTAATGTACGGTACATCCTTTCTAACTCTGCTGCAAGATGACGGGCAAAAGTAGGTGCATGCTCCAAAAATTACTCATAATCCATCCCTTGGCAGTTCACATAACTTTGAGCGGTATAAACAACCAAATTATGGACTTGCTCTTTGAAGTACTGGAAATTCTGGTCTTGATCTTGTAACTGCTGCTGGCGAGCAGTGTCTATCTCTCTTTTGTGGCCTTCGCGATCTAAGGCTGACTCCAACTAAGCCCGAAGTCTAGCCTGCTCGAGTCTCGCCTGAGCCATCTCCCTATCAAAATTTGCATGCTGGTATTCTCTATGGTACCTTTTCATTTCTTCCAATTGTGCATGGAGTTGAGCTTCTGAACGTATCCAATGGGCCTTCTCTCTCTCGAATTGAGCCCTCTCTTCTTCAAATTTTGTTACTTGGCGATCCTTACTTGATTCGACCTTCTCATTTAATTGTACGATCTTTTCCTTGTCTTTGTCCAATTCCTTTTCAGTCTTTGCCAAGAGGGAATCATAATCTTGCACCTTTTCCATCAGATTGGCAATGGTTCTCTGGTCTTTCCAACTTCTCACTGGCACTTCAGAGGCTTTCTTCATCTGTTGAAGTTGGGCACGAAGGGCTTCATTTTTGCAGATCAGACTCTTCTTTTCCCCTTCGATTTCTTGTTCTTGCAAGTCTTTCTCAAAATTGAGGTTTCTCAGCCTTTCTTCTAAGGCATGAATAGTTGCTTTGTATCCCTTTTCCCTTTCACCCCAGGCCAACAGTTCTTGGATTTTATCATCAAAGGCTTGAACATGCGGTCTTTTTGTGGGCCTTTTGGGCTTGTGCTCTAGCTCATCATCCATGCGAGACCTCTTCCCAAACCATATAGCATAACCCAGATCTACCTCACCTCTCGCAGGATCTGACACCAGAGTATCATCTTTCAAGTAACGACAACCATTCCAAATTTTCTGGATTAAAGCTTCGGGGAGTGGGGCTTCAGGGTGTAGCTCAATCATTTGCACACTCAAATCTTCATCCTCAGGTACTACTTGGTACCTTCCTAGCTGTCTTAGAACTCTGTGTGGCGCACACAGCTGGACACTTCTCAAACCCAACAGCAACAAATAACTTTTTAGGGCCGACATGTGTATCACCTCTCTTACCGGGAGCCATCCCAAAGTCCACTCAATTTGACTTGCATTTAAAGATCTTAGGTGGGATATCCAGGCTTCCACCCCTTCTGGAGAGTTGTAATCTTTTACTCTTTCTTCGTAACTCTCAATGAATTTATCCTTGTTCGGACCATAGCTCATGAACTTGGGGTGATGTCGGAGATGCTCAATCAACCACATTTGTAACAAAATATTGCACCCTTCGAAGAATTTTGCCCCGGACTTGCACAAAGTCAACGCCCGATAAATGTCTGATAGAATGATCGGGGCAAGAGTGTGATGTTCTTTGGTAGTGAGGACCTGTACAACCCTGGCTATGCGGGTATCAATTGTCCGCTCCTTGTTTGGGAAGACCATAATTCCCAGAAATGCCATTATGAAGGCGAAGCGACGATGAATATGCCATGTGTCTTTGTTCTGCTTGTTGTTAAGGCCCTTTTCATGCATTTCAAACCCATTTGGCTGCCCGAACCTAGAGTACAGGAAGTAGAAAGAACAACACCCTTCAACTATGTTGGTCTTTCTAATTTGCTTACTGATGTTCAGAAGATCGAAGAATTGGTGTACAAAAAGAGCCCTTGGGAATATGAGCTCCTTGTTTCTCAAATCCCTGCCAAACCCGGAATATCCAGCTATCTCTTCTAAAGTGGGAGTTAGCTCAAAATTGGAGAAGCGAAAGACATTGTGAACAGGGTCCCAAAAAGTCACTAGTGCCTTAATCAAATCGTCCCGTGGTTTAATTTTCATAATATCTGTGAGGGATCCCAGGTGCTTGGTGACCCATTTCTGACCATCTTCTCATAAATCATACCACCACATCTGAAGCTGAAGTGGAGCCTCGTCTACAACTGTGAATGGTGTGTTCTGGACAGTGCTCATTTTGTACTTGTGGGTGGTTAAGGTTAGGGTTGACACTAATCTCAAGAGACAGAACTAATGCACTCCTTTTGCAAAATAATCTTTTGTAAATAACTCAATTTTAAGAAAAATCAACGAGAAGGGGGGCTATTTTTGCAATTGTGACCGAAGAAAGAGTGGCTATTTTCGCAACTATGGCCCCTTCTTACTTTCAAGGATAGCTTTAGGGCCGAGGGAAGGGAATTATGGTAAAAGTGATGCCCAATTGACAGACACGTCCGTTCTTGCGAGAACAACCCTTCGACAATTTTGAAGATGTTCTAAGGCTATTCCGACAGGAACGACTTGGGATTAACCGAAGCTGAGTCTGCTTATTTGTTTTTTTTGATAAAAAAAACACTAGACACATTTCTTTTTTTTTAGTTATTTTTTGTAAAAATGGGGCCGAACCCTATGAAGGTTGCCTACGTATCTCACATCCGGTGAGAATCAGACCCGCATAGTTCGTAAATGTTTCAAGAGTAGGATGACACTTTTTGAAAAATTCAGGCTTATTTTGTAATAATCTTTTGGGGTAAATACTGAGATTTTCGAAAATCGGGTAAATTTTCTCTTTCATATTTTCTTCCTTCTGGTTTTCCCTCAATATTTTTATTTTTTTATTTTTATTTTTAGTAACCGGTCAACATGCACAAACCAAATCAAACGTAATGCACAAATAGCACATAAGATGCATCAGGATGATCATGTAATTCTTGTGTACACCTGTCCTAGACGGATCCAACCCCTGTGTTGAGTTCCCAAAGTCAAATGCATGAGGCTATGTTATTCTAGGTTTAAATCCTAGGGGGAGTGTTTTAGACCTGGCTTACCCAAGCAGACAGCTCGAGCCGAGGTGGGGGCAACGTACCGGGAGCACGAAAGTCTACCCGGCCTAGTTACTGACCCAACCTCGTTCTAATTGGTATGACTTCTAACAGAAAAGTGGGCCACGTGTACGTGTGCACCATAAATTCAGAAGACTCAGAAGGGAGGCGTAAGAAGACAATTTAATACAGTTCAAATAATATCAAAGCGGTAAATAAGCGGCAATTAGCACAAGGCCCAAAAATACAGTAATAATATCAAATCAATAAAGCCAAGTATAGATCACATTACAAGCTCGAATTCTGAACCTTGAACCAGAAGTTCTGGGTTCTTGTCCCCAGTAGAGTCGCCAGAGCTGTCACACCTTCTTTTTTCCCGGGGGAATGGTGCCAAAGGAGTTTTTTCAATTTAAGTGACATTAATCGAAATGAGATTATTTATTAGATTCAGAGTCGCCACTTGGGATAATTTCTGGTGTCCCAAGTCACCGGTTTATTTTAAATCCCAAATCGAGAAAATTTGACTTTGTTTTACGGTCCGCGAACACAGAAGACCGAGTAAGAAATTCTGTTAACCCGAGAGAAGGTGTGAGGCACTCTCGAATTTTGTAGTTTTAGCACGGTCGCTTTAATCATACCTGTCTTAATTAAATTATTTAATTACTCATTTTAGAACCTATGTACATTTACCTTTTTACCGCTTTTAATTGCTTGATTATTCGTAATTATGAAATTATCTTGAAATGAATCATGCGTACGTGTATTCATTTTGTTTGGTGTGTCAAGAATCATGTCATGCGTACGTATACACAATTAATAACACATTATTATTTTTAAGATTGTTTCGCCCAAAGTTGTGCGAACGCATACCTTGATTTTAGTTTTGGGAATCGTAATTATGTCACGCGAACATATACATAATCACGATGATTCAATTGATTAACACGTGCCTAAAGCATACTAGCATATTCAAAGTATTTCATTTATTTATCTTTATAGATCTGAGATATTTATTTCTATATTAATATTTTTACTTATTACAACGAGTCTTGAATTAGTTCCTAACTCATCTCGCTCGCTCACAATTTCTTTTACCACTCTTACTTTTCTTTTTAATTTTTTACAACCGACTTTAAATTAACTCGTAATCCGCATTTCTCACTCACTTATGAATATTTATTTTTAGTTCTAACTAGCAAGCCATTATTTTATGATTTGGGCTAACTATAAAATAACTTAATTAATTAAGAACATTCTCGTAGCAACTGCTAAATTCACAATAAAGTATAGGATGGAACGAAATAACCCAAATAATTAATTCACATAAATCATAACAGAAAACATAAAAATAAATACATTAGTTAAAATAAAATTAGGAGCAAGTTATTTAAGAACATGTTGCTCAACTCACGAATATAACACACATAACGTCACTTATCAAATAGCTTACAAAGAGCTACATGAATTTTGTTTTTAACATATGGACACGGTATAAAACAAACTAAACTATAAACCTAAATTGAGAAATTTAAATCGTCGTAAATCATAACAATTAGTAACAGAAAATTTAAAGGATTATGTCAATTCCATTTATGAAGATTAAACTCTACTAAAAAAATTTTGAAAAAATATTATTAAGCCCAAGAAACTTTTTAGTGAACTTAACGATTCTAAATACATCGCCCGGTGTTCTTTTTGTTCTTTTCCTTTTTTTTTTCTTTTCTTTTAAATATATAAAGTGTAAAATAAAATATCATGAGATACCTAGTCTATCTAAGAGAATATAGCGAGACATTTCCTAAGTATCTTCTAGTTCAAATAAACAAATGGATGTCCAGTCTCATAAACTTTCCTTCAAACTCAAATATCATGAACACAAACGAAACAAACACAATTTTTTTTCTCATAATAGAAAGAATTATTTATTATTAATTAAAGATTCTGCAATATACCACAAAATTTATACCAACATCTTTTAATCTAATAAATCATTTAAAAACATGAACTTTCTTTATTAAAATAAATATCTAAAAATTTAAACTAGAGATACTATTAAAGCTTAAAATTATTTCTTTTTTACTTAGCTTTTATTCTCATCCCAAACAAATATGTAAGTATTATAAAGATGAAAACAACGAATTTTACTCAAATACAAAAGAATACATAGAAAAAAAATTAATCTTGAATTGAACAAATCTTCATATCTTCCATTACACATAACAATAACAAGAATTAAGTAAGTATACTAACCTTTGAAGCAAAAATATTTTCCTAGAAAATCCAACGAATGTAATAATATTCGATGTCGAATTTGAAAAGCGACAACGAACCGCGAACAGAAAAATCACGAGCTAAGCTCTCCTCGGTTAATCTCTAAGGAAACGGAACTCGAAAGGAACTTTCACTCCAAACTCAAATACACTTCTCCATCGTGTCTTCAAATATCATTACTAACTCTACTTCTGTTTTTTTTTTTGTTTTCCTACAGCTCATGAAAGACTGAAGCTAGCCAAACTTTTTCTCTAGAAAAATCAAATATTTCTTCAGGTCCTCTCCGTCCCCTCCCCCCTTTCGAAGTGTGTGCTATTTGTATAGAAAGTATGTAAGATCATGGGATTGGATTGAGGGGATAGTTGGGATGTGAGGAGTGGGACGTGGGGAGTTAGTTAGGAATTATTTAATTTTTTTTAAAAATAAAATAAAAATCAAACAAAGTGTATGTGCATATTATAAAGAGTGAGTAACATGTGGTGATATAGGGGGGGAGGACGTGAGGAGTTCTAGAGAAAAGTGGGGAGTTTAGCAAAGTTAACTAAATTAAGAATCTGATTTTTGACTCTTTTGACGTTAGCTCCACTTCCCTTTTTTTTGTCTTTTATTTTAAAAGATAAATTAAATTATAAGAATAAGAAGATTAACCAATATTTCTTACAATATAGAAAAATTAAATATTTACATGTAACTTAAATGATACTAAGAAAAATTTTATAGCTTACTTATTAAAATTCTAATAATAAAATAAAACAAAAATCATATACATACTATATATATGTGTGTGAATGTACATATATATTTTTTGAATGTTTTTTTTGTAGTATATAAAAAAAACTATAAAGAGTAAGATCAAAGTTTAAGATATTAAGATTAGACCTAAAAGAAATATTTATGCTAAAATAGTATAAAATTTGGGTGTGGTAAAAAATTAGGTGTTCACAGTCGAATTTTTGAAGATTTTGATCGGTAGTGGACTCTTTGATATCTGGGTCGGATTCCAATCCGAAGTCGTAGTAGGTCCGTATTGTTGAATATGACTTGTGTATAAAATTTGAGGTCAATCGGACGTGGTTTGATAAGTTTCAGCATCGGTTGTAGAAATTTGAAGTTTTAAGTTCAGTAAGTTTGGATTGGAGAGTGATTCGTATTTTTAGCGTTGTTTGATGTGATTTGAGGGTTCGACTAAGTTCGTAAGGTGTTTTAGGACTGGTTGGTATGTTTGTTTAAGGTCCCGGGGGCCTCGGGTGAGTTTCAGATGCTTAACAGATCATTTTGGACTTGTGAAAGATAGCAGATTTTTCTGGTTTTCCAATTGCTTGTTTCCTTCTTCTCGTTCGCGAGGGGAGATCCGCGTTCGTGAAGAGGAACTGGAGGCAGGTAGGATTTGTGCTTCGTGTTCGTGATGGAGGTCCCGCATTCGCGAAGCTCTGAGGTAATTGGTCTATGCGTTCGCGATGTGGTATCGCGTTCGCGTTGAGGAAGTTGGTCGACTGAGCCTCCAGGCCATTTTGCCTACGCGTTCGCGATGCTAGTTTCGCGTTCGCGTAGGGTCGAGCTGATTAACCTTCGCGTTCGCGATGAAGGATTTTGGGACTAAAGTAATTTTGTGCTTCGCGAACGCGAGGGTGTGGCCGCATTCGTGAAGAAGGGATGCCTGTGCAGTATTAAAATTTCCAAAAACGAGGGTTAGCCATTTTTATCAAAACTTGGGTTCGAGAGCTCGGATTTGGACGAGATTTTGAGGGATTTTCAGAGACATCGATTGGGTAATGATTCTTTGCTTGTTTTTGGTTATATCCCATTAACCTATCACTAATTTTATCTTCTAATTTCGGATTTGGGTGGAAAATTTGGGAAAAATAGGAAGAAGTTATTCAACTAAGACTTTGGGTTTTGATTGAGATTTTGATATCGGATTTGAATAAGTTTGGTACGAGTGAACTCGTGAGTGAATGGGTATTCATATTTTGTGACTTTTTTCTGATTCTGAGACGTGGGCCCGGGTCGACTTTTTGGGACGATTTTCTAATTTATTGCTTTATCTTTGATTTCATTAATTAGATTAGTTTCTTATAGTTGTATTTATGGTATGTAATTGATTTTGGCTAGATTTGGTCCATTCAGAGTCGGATATTCGTAGAAAAGGCATTGTTACCGGTTGATTGAGCTTAGTTCGAGGTAAGTGGCTTTCCTAACCTTGTGTGGGTGAAATGCTCTTAGGATTTGATACTGTTGTGATATGTGAGTACCGTGTATGTGAGGTGATGAGTACGTACACGTGCTATCTGTTGTAAAACCCGATTTATTTTACTGAGTAGCAACCTATTTTTCCTTTAATTTGAGTTATACTGTTTAAATGAGTATTAGTCTGTTTTCATTCTTAATTGAGCTATTCCAATATGTGTAGTTATCCTGTTTAGTCTAATATCGCATGTCTACGTGCTTTAACTGCTTATTTGAACTCTGTGAAGCATGCCTAGTTGATTTCCTGCTTTTTCTTGTTCTTTATCAGTATAACTGCAGAAATCTTGCTGTTAACTGTTGTATTTGTCGGTTTGAGCTGTGTGTTTACTTTTGAGACTACGAGGCGGTACCTTGGGAGTTCTCCCTGTATATTTACTTTTGAGACCACGAGGCGGTTCCTCAAGAGTTCTCCCTGCACATTTACTTTTGAGACTACGAGGCGGTTCCTCAGGAGTTCTCCCTGTATATTTACTTTTGAGACTACGAGGCGGTACCTCGGGAGTTCTCCCTGTATATTTATTTTGGGACTACGAGACGGTATCTCGGGAGATCCCCTGCTGTTTACCCCTGTGTGTTGCACTATTGCTTTGATGTGTTTTCTTTTGTTAAATTCTAGTCTCTTATTATATTGTATATTCTCCTTCTTAATTTATTATATACTAGTGGGCCTGAGCTGACCTCGTCACTACTCGACCGAGGTTAGGCTTGGCACTTACTGGGTACCGTTGTGGTGTACTCATGCTACTCTTCTGCATATATTTTTGTGTGCAGATCCAGGTATTTCTTATCAGCTACGCTACTAGCTGAGAGTGCTTGCTGTTGTACGGAGATTTCAAGGTACATTTGCCGCGTCCGCAGACCTCGGAGTCCCCCTCTATTCTCTCTTATGTCATTTACCTTCCGTACTTCTTTTGTTAGACTCTGGTGTATAGAGATACTAGTTTCCTCCTGTAGCTTGTGACTTATGTTGTTCCGGGTTTTGGGAAGACTGTGTATTTATAGATAATTAGTTATTATACATGCCGAGCGGCATTGTTACTAGTTATTCAGTTATCCACTGCTGTTAGTTACCAAGTTTTACTTTCATTTTGTTATTTTCCGCAACTTGTTAGGCTTACCTAGTCGTAGAGACTAGGTACCGTCACGATGTTATACGGAGGGAGTTTGGGTCTTGACAAGTCCTTGAGGAATTCACCATATGAGCGTGCGGTTGAACATGTCCAAAATTATGCCCGGTTGTTCCCACACTTGCTCAAATACTTGAACTTTTCCACACACAATAAAAGTTATCGAAAAAATCCTAAGGAAAGTTTTGCGATTAAGTGGATGAAGACAACCTTACAGCAGAACAAGTACGTGTTTGGCATATGTTTACCATGCATCTTATCTTTATCGTTTTTTCTTTTTATGTGATTGTGTTAACTAATCTTCAATTTTTTTTCATGTTCTTTTTTTAGTGTTGATTGTGGTATATTTGCTCTTAAGTTCCTTGAGATGCGGTTGAAGCAAGATGATGTCTTCAAATTCAAGCAAAGTGATGTGTTGACATTCAGGAGAGAAATGGCTAAATCTTTGGGCTCATAGAAAGTGGAAGGAAGATAGAGGTTATGAAACTCTAGAAGAGCAACTAGGATATGACTATGGAGAATATGAAGACACTCTGTGTGAATTTTTTCGATAAAGAATAACTTGTAAATGAAAAACAATTATTTTTTGTTATTTTTTCAATGATGTAAGTCAAAACAAAATTGGATTTGTGAATATACATTAATTTTTGTGAATTATGTGATGTCTATCTTTTAAATTTTATTCTATTCGCGTTAGTTAGTCGGAAGTTGTCTTGATTGTATCAAATACTTTTGTGTCTTTTATCATGAACTTAAGCATGTTTTGTGAAAATTTAGCATATTTAGGCTGAAGTTTTAGCAAATGAACTAAAAAATTCTGCTTGTTTAGGCTGAAGTTTCGTATAAAACTGATAACAATTCTGTTGACTGTAGGATAAAACTTCAGCATGTTTTAGCAAATGAACTAAATAACTTTAGCATCCACTAGCATTTAGTTTTAGCTTCAATGTGAAACAACTTCAAGCTACATTAGCATGAAGTTTTTAGCTTCAACATGTTTCGTGTGAAGTGTTAGGAAATGAACAAAAAAACTTTAGCATGGATAAGTTTGAAGTTAAGCAAAAACTCAATCGAAAATTATGTACTGTAGGAGAAAACTTCAGCACGTTCAGGCTGAAGTTTTAACAAATTAACTAAATAATTTCAACATTTTTAGTCTGAAGTTTTTAGGGAAACCTCATTGCTAAACTGCAGATTGCAGGATAAAATTTCAGTATGTTTTGGTATTTTTTAACTTGAAACTTATTTTTTCTGTATTTACCAGCTACTTTTTATCTTTTACCACCTACTTCATCTTATATTTAAATTTTTCTGACCATATAGTAAATGAGCTGAAAAGTTACTTTTGCATTTACAAATAGTAAATGAAGTCTTTTCAATTTGATTATGTGAAAACTTTATAGATTATGTACTGTAGGAAAAAACTTCAGCACGTTCAGACTGAAATTTTAACAAATAAACTAAATAACTTCAGCATTTTTATCTAAAGTTTTTAGGGAAAAGTCATTGCTAAACTGCAGATTGCAGGACAAAACTTCAGCATGTTTTGATATTTTTTAACTTGAAACTTCTCTTTTCTGTATTTACCAAGTCTTTTACCACCTACTTTATCTTACATTTAAATTTGTCTGACCATATAGTAAATGACCTGAAAAGTTACTTTTGCATTTACAAATAGTAAATGAAGTCTTTTCAATTTGATTATGTGAAAACTTTGGCTTTTCAGGCTGAAGTTATTTTTACTATAGAAAAACTGAGGACTTATTATGCCGAAGTTATATTTTTTTTTTGCATTTACCATCTACATGTTGTCTTTTACCACCTACTTATCTTGTTACATTCAATTTCTCCGAACGTAAAATAGTAAACAGACCTGAAAAGTTACCTTTGCATTTATAGATATTTAATTGATTAGGTGCACTCTTTGGCTATATTAACAATCTCTTCACTTGAAAATTTCATAGTCATGCATAGATTTCTATTATATTTCTTTAAATTTGTATTCATCTTTAGCCTTTTAGCTTTTTTAAAGAAACAATGTCTGATGCTAGCGGAAGTAGGAAGCTTACAATAGATGAACTTATGCAGAGGTGGGGGAGTTTAAAATCTGATTGGAATAGTAACGTACCATTGGCTAATCTTATGCAGATGTGGGATCAAATAAAGGCTGATTGGGAAAGAATCAGACCACAGTTTTTTGCCGATGAATCATTCCAGAACAGACTGAACCTCGAACGCAGTTGTAAAGGTTATTCAACCTTGTTCGACAAGGTTATCCAGTAGTTTGATTGTTTTAAGTTTCCCATCTGGGACGACTATGCCAAGCTGCAAAATAGCTTGAAGAGTCTTCCTTATCTTATGGACAGAGTAATAATTGAACTAAATCAGTTGCGTGATCAATTCAACAAGTTGAAGTGCGATCTCACTAGACTTGGTGGCCTTTTGCCCGAGTATCCTATAATTATCTTTGATTCGGATGATGATGAGATATATCGAGAAATTGAGGAGTACTGTTCTGACGATGGTGGTGATGCTTAGTTTTTGTAATCCTTTTTTTTATGTTTTTCTTCTGTGTTTTTGTTAATGTTTTTTATGGCTCTTCTTTTGTTTTGTTAATGTTCTGATGATGGTGGTCTTTTGTTAATGTTTATGTTGTATTATGTTATATAAATGAAAATCTTGTTTCGTTTTTATGTATAATGTTTCAATTTTGAAGGCTGCATTCTCATTTTAATGTAATAATATAGTACGTCTCAACGTAAAACTTCATGCCTTATAAGCTGAAGTTAGCATATATAAGTTAGAAACTTGAACCTTTTTGATTTGAAGTTATCATCTATAACTTTTGATAATCACCCTTTATAGGCTGAAGTTTCTTTGCAAACATTTCCAGTTAATAGTCATATATAAGGCTGTAACTATATCTTTTAAGAGTCAGACTTATCCATGTTGTAACGACCCGACCGGTCGTTTTACTTTCTAGAACCCCGCTCCCCTAAATAAGACTCCATGTATGTGCTTTTATTGTTTTATGACTTGCGGGAGTGGTTAGTTTGAGAATTGGAAGGGTTCGGGTTGAAATCGGGACAATTGGTTCCTTAAGTTGGCCTTAAAAGGCTAAGTTTGACTTCGGTCAACATTTTGAGTAAACGACCTCGGAATCAGGATTTGACAGTCCCAATAGGTTCGTATGATGATTTCGGACTTGAGCGTATGCTCGGATCGGGTTTTGGATGACCCGGGAGCATTTCGACGCCTAATAGTGAAGGTTAGTTCTTTGAAGGTTTAGAAGTTCTTTAAATTTGGTTTGGAGCGGGTTTTGGTGATATCGAGGTCCAAACGGAATTTTGAGACCGGGGATGGTTCTGTAATTTCATTTAAGACTTGCACGCAAAATTTGGTGTCAATCCGAGTAGTTTAAGTATGTTTCGGCGCATCGGGAGTAAATTGAAGAACTTGAAGTTCATAAGTTTGATTCAATTGGTTTTGGGGTGCGATTCTTAGTTTTAATGTTGTTCCGGGCATTTCGAGAGTTCGAGCTAGTCCATTTTATAATTCCAAACTTGTTGGTATGTTGGGCGGGGCCCTGGAGCCCCGAGTGTCAATCGGACGAGGCTCGGACCAAGTTGGAAGTTTGGAGCAGCTGATGAAGCTCCAGTTCTGTCATAATCGCACATGCGCTTGGCGAGCCGCAGGTGCGAGCCAAGAGCCGCAGAAGCAAACCATTAAGGGCAGCCCAGCCACCGCAGATGCGAAATATATGGCGCACCTGCTTGACCGCAGGAGCGGACGGGCTCGCAGAAGCGGCCCCAATGATCCGCGTATGCGGAGCCTGGCCAGGTGAGAGGCACCACAGGTGCGAAAATCGCTGGGCAGAAGGGTTCATTTAATACGGGACTTAGGCCATTTCTAAAACATTTTCTTTCACTCTTGAAAGATTTGAGAGCTTTTAAGGAGGGGATTTCGACCTAGCTTTTGAAGGTAAGTAATTTCTACCTAATGTGAGTTTAATACATAGATTATGAGTAGATTTTAATATGAAAATTTGTGAAAATTATGGGTTTAGACGAAAAACTTAGGTTTTGATAAAAATAGGATTTTACCACGAAAATGATTATTGAACTTAGTGGAAATCATATATTTATGTTTCTAAGGTTATGGGTGATAACTTTCTTCAAAATTTTCGGAATTCGGGCAAGTGGGCTCGGGGGTGAATTTTTAGAATCTTGCATTAGGGTTGGTGTCACGATCCAAAATCCCACCACAAGTGTCGTGATGGCACCTAGTCTCTAAGACTAGATAAGCCGATTTCCATTACATTTCGAAGCCATTTTTTTAATAAACGAAACCAATAACGGAAATAATTATAACAACCTCCCAAGACTGGTAGTACTGAGTCATGAACTCTAACTGAATACATGAAATGATCTCAATGATCGAATACTTAATACTATTTGATTAAACATTAACAGTACAATGCAATGAACAGACTCCAAGGGACTGCGACGACCAAGCAGCTCTACCTTGAATCCTTGCGATCACACTCTAACTCTATCCAGGTCCGATACCTCCAATACCTGGCTCTGCACAAAAATATTATTTCGAGAGTTATAGCCCCGTTTTCTCTATTTCTGCTTATTTATGTGTTGTTTAGCTGTGTTGAGTTGTATCGATTTGGTAGGTTTGGGTTCGGAGTAGTTTTGGAGTGAAATGAGACATTTAGTCTCTTAGTTACAAAGCTAAGTTAGAAAAGTCAATCGGAAGTTGACTTATGAGTAAACGAATTCGGATTTGGATTTTTATGATTCGGTTATCTTCGCTGGGTGATTTTAGACTTAGGAGTGTGTCCGGAATATAATTTGGAGGTCCGTGGTAGAATTAGGCTTGAATTAGCGAAAGTTAGAAATTTGGCGATTTTGGTCGGCGGTGGAAAATTAGGTATCGGGGTCGGAATGGAATTCTGGAAGTTGAAATAGGTTTGTAGTGTCATTTTTGATGTGTGTGTAAAATTTGAGGTCATTTGGACATGGGTTGAAAGGTTTCGACATCGTTGGCGAATTTTGGAAATTCTTAGGCTTGAATTCGAGGTTGATTTGGTGTTTTGGTATTGTTTTGGGTGTTCCGGAGGTTCGACTAAGTTCGGGTAGTGATTTATGACTTATTGGAATTATTGGTTGAGGTCCTGAGGACTTCGGGTGAGTTTCGGATAGGTTTGGGTTGTGTTGCGCTCGTTTTTCTTATGTTTCGACGCCGTTTCTTCAAGCATAAATGATATCATATTGAACAAATGAGCTCCAATTTCTTTTTTTGATTGAAGCATTAGATCCATATCGTAATTACGGATCTGTAGCAAAAAGAATCGTCGAATATGGACATTGTATAAGAATTTTATGGTCATTTTACTAAGAATTAGGTTGCGAGATTTTTGTCAGATTAATTACGAAATTGCCACTGATGGCGTATTTAAAAATCTGCACTATTTGCAAATATTGAAACCAACATATCTCCTTCATTATAAGGTCAAATTGAGTGATTCAAAAACCTAACTTGACTAGAATTTTATAAGGAATCCATTGGAGGCATAAAAAGCGAGTTTCGGGATCGTTTGGCGGGAGAAACAAGGCAGAATATCTGGCAGAAAAATATATAAAATGAGGGTTTGTTCATTCGGTCATATTTTGAGTTGAGAAGCTCGGATTGGGGCGATTTTGGAGGCGATTTTCACCATAGGAATTGGGATAAGTGTTCTCTACTCGATTTTAGTTATATTTCATGAATCCATCTTCATTTTTGGGATTTGATTGATGATTTCAAAGTAAAATTGAGGGAGTTAGGGCTTGAGTTTTGGAGAGTTTTAGGTAGGGATTTGAGGGACCAAACGGAGTCCGATTTTGATAAAGTTTATATGGTTAGACTCGAGAAAGGACGAGGGTTTTGATTCTGTCATTGTTGACTGGTTCCGAGACGTGGGCCCGGGGGCCGGGTTTTGGCCGGTTTCGGATTTTTGGCATATTTTATAGTTTTTATTGTGGAATTCCATTCATTAGCCTATGTTGATAGTATTAATCTGATTATGGTTAGATTTGGAGATTTTGGAGACCGAGTCCAGAGATGAGGGCATCCCGGTGTAGGAATTTATGCTGTTAAGATAAGTAACAGTTTTAACTCTCGCTTTGAGGGTATAAACCCGAAGAATTTGATATCGTGTGACTGTTTGGAGGTGATACGCACGCTAGGTAACGGGCGTATAGGTATACCTCGAGGGATTGAGACTTGGTCTGTCTCGTGAGGCCTCATGGCCATCATCTATGTTTACGTAGTTACTTGTTGTTGAACTTGTCTGCCTTCACGTTAGAGATCATGCTTAGGCTTTATTCATGCTCACATTATTTGTACTCAGTCATAAAAATTATCGTACATGTTTACCTCAGTCTCTATTATTTGCTAATATGCTGTGATACTTGATGTGGGCTGTGTTCCCTTATTTGTTGATGATGGTGAGGCTAGTGAGGTACATGATTGAGTGAGGCTGAGGGCCTGGTTGTGAGGATATTAATACCATAGCGCGTGAGTTGTCCGCATAGCACGTGAGTTGACTGTGTGGGTCCAGGTATTGATACCATAGCGCGTGAGTTGTCTGCGTAGCATGTGAGTTGACCGTGCGGATCCAGGTATTGATATGATGGCACGTGAGTTGTCCGTGCTTAGCGCTTGGGCTTTGGGAGCCCCTCCGGAGTCTGTGCACACCCCAGTGAGCGCAGAGTGTTGAGTGTTTTGAGTGTTGAGTGCTGAGTGCGAGTACTGAGTGATGGAGTGACACTGCTGTGAGGTTGTATTTATTTGTGTTGTTGCTGCATTTATCTATTAAACTTCTTTGTGGCATTTACTGAGTTATGGAATTTACCTGTTTATTTCTATTTATTTTTAAATTGTGAAAATAAACTGTTTTACTTAGCTCTTCACTACTGCTCAGTTCCTTAGTTATTTCTATTACTACTGAGTCGGTTGTACTCATGCTACACCCTGTACTTTATGTGCAGATCCAGGTGAGTTAGAGCGCGACGATCATTGAGTTCAGGCCGGCTATCTTTGGAGACTGCAAGGGAGCTGTTAGCGTCCGCAGGACCTTGTTACTCCTATTGTCATTTCTTCTTTTGGATGGTTAGACAGTTTATATATCTTAGTTCATAGTTTTAGATGCTCATGACTTAGTGACACCCCGATGTTTGGGGCTCGTTTCCGTATTTTCTATATTATATTTAGAGTTGATTTAGTTTATGAGAAATTCAAATGTTGAAATATTTTATTAAATTCTTATAATCGGTTTAGTAGTAATATTTTGGGAAGTAGGCTTGCCTTGTAATACGATAGGCACCATCACGACCATGGTTAGATTTTGGGTCATGACAAGTTGGTATCAGAGCCTAGGTTACATAGGTCTCACGAGTCATGAGCGGGTTTAGTAGAGTCTTGCGGATCGGTACAGAGACGTCTGTACTTATCTTCGAGAGGCTGCAAAACCTTTAGGAAAAATTCACTTTCTTGTATTCTATTGTGCAGAATTGATTCAGCTTGGAACATAACTCCTTGAATTCCTTCCACGCATTCGTATGCGCACATGAGCGCTCAGTATCAGTTGTGCCTCGACGGTTTGTGATTCCCTGGATGAGGTGCGAGATGTCATTTCTGTGTGTTGATGTCGGGCCAGTTTGGAGGACATGAGGCTGGGTTGTGACTGTAGCTTGAGCACTGAGGTGTTGATTGTGTGAGCACGTGCTTTTGGATTTATATGTTCGGTAGTGTCTCTATTAGTGGAAGTGATGGCTGGATGGCTACATGATGAGTATGATGTGTCTACGAGCTGAGTTCATATAATTTGAATATGACGAGAAGGATTTGCTTGAGGTGTAGAAAGAAACTATTTGGTGCTTGATTTCCATCTTGATTTGATGTATAAGTTATGGGTGTGTTGAAGGATCTCTTCATGTTGTTTAGTCGGGGAGTGAAGTAGATTTCATGTCGTGATATGAGTTGAGACTCCAGGTATATTTTGTTTTCAGACCCGTTCGAGGACGAACGTTTGTTTAAGAGGGGGAGGATGTAACTACCCGACCAGTCGTTCCGAGAGTTATAGCCTCGTTTTCCCCATTTCAGCTTATTTATGTGTTGTTCAGCTGTGTTGAGTTGTATCGAGTTGGTAGGTTTGGATTCGGAGTAGTTTTGGAGTGAAATGAGACACTTAGTCTCTTAGTTACAAAGCTAAGTTAGAAAAGTCAACTGGAAGCTGACTTATGAGTAAACGAATTCGGATTTGGATTTTTATGATTTGGTTAGCTTCGTTGGGTGATTTTAGACTTAGGAGTGTGTCCGGAATGTAATTTGGAGGTCCGTGGTAGAATTAGGCTTGAATTGGCGAAAGTTAGAAATTTGGCGATTTTGGTCGGCGGTGGAAAATTAGGTATCGGGGTCGGAATGAAATTCTGGAAGTTGGAGTAGGTTTGTAGTGTCATTTGTGACGTGTGTACAAAATTTGAGGTCATTTGGATATGGTTTGATAGGTTTCGGCGACGTTGGCAAATTTTGGAAGTTTAGAAGTTCTTAGGCTTGAATTCGAGGTTGATTTGGTATTGTTTTGGGTGTACCGGAGGTTCGACTAAGTTTGGGTAGTGATATATGACTTGTTGGAATTATTGGTTGAGGTCCTGAGGGCCTCGGGTGAGTTTTGGATAGGTTTGGGTTGTGTTGCGCTCGTTTTTCTTATATTTCGACACCGTTTCTTCAAGCATAAATGATATCATATTGAACAAAATGAGCTCCGATTTCTTTTTTGATTGAAGCATTAGATCCGATCGTAATTACGGATCTGTACCAAAAAGAATCGTCGAATTTGGATATCGTATGAGAATTTTATGATCATTTTACTAGGAATGGCAATTGGGGCAGGGCGGGGCGGGGCGGGGCGGGGCGGGGCGGGGCGGGGCGGGGCGGGGCGGGGCGGGGCAGACACTTAATGGGGCGGGGCAGGGTATGAAATAAATAGGGCGGGGCGGGGCAAAACTTAATTTTTAAAAAATTTCAATGAGGCAAGGCAGGTAGCAGGTGGGCTTTTAGTTCCAATAGTGGGCCATTATATAGCCTGAGGCCCAATTCAAAATCTGAATAATACATACTCTTATTGCATGTATAAAACTTTACTTGGAGAACAACTTACATACTTACCGTCAACAAAAAATGGTACATGGAATTCTCATTTTGCTAAATTTATAAAATAGGTATAAACTTTTTTAAAAATGTCTTTACGTGCAAGTATGAATTTAGTGTCATTTTGAAAGTATTTTTAAAATTTGATGTTTAATTAAAGAATATAACAATTATGCATATTGGGATAATTTATATATAATTATAGTATTTATTAGAATGTGTATTTATATTTTGTACATAAAAGTGTTTGATTAAAGGGTAATGAACATACTATTGTATATCTAGAGAATCGAACATAATTTTTAACAAAAAAAATTTCTCTATTTTTTTTAATACAATGATAATCAAATTAAAATGAAATAAAATTAAATGGGGCGGGGCGGGGTAGGGCTTGATAGGGCAGGGCAAATTATTTTTAAAAAGCTAAACGTGGTGGGGCGGGGCGGGTCAAAGTTTGCCCTGTCCTGCCCTGCCCCATTTACATCCCTGCATTTTACTAAGAATTAGGTTGCCAGATTTTTTCAGATTAATTATGAAATTGCCACTGACAACGTATTTAAAAATCTGCACTATTTGCAAATATTGAAACCAATATATCTCCTTCATTATAAGGTCAAATTGAGTGATTCAAAAGCCTAACTTGACTAGAATTTTATAAGGAATCCATTGGAGGTATAAAAAGCGAGTTTCGGGATCGTTTGGCGGGAGAAACAAGGCAGAATAACTGGCAGAAAAATATATAAAATGAGGGTTTGTTCATTCGGTCATATTTTGAGTTGAGAAGCTCGGATTGGGGCGATTTTGGAGGCGATTTTCACCATAGGAATTGGGATAAGTGTTCTCTACTCGATTTTAGTTATATTTCATGAATCCATCTTCATTTTTGGGATTTGATTGATGATTTCAAAGTAAAATTGAGGGAGTTAGGGCTTGAGTTTTGGAGAGTTTTAGGTAGGGATTTGAGGGACCAAACGGAGTCCGATTTTGATAAAGTTTATATGGTTAGACTCGAGAAAGGACGAGGGTTTTGATTCTGTCATTGTTGACTGGTTCCGAGACGTGGGCCCGGGGGCCGGGTTTTGGCCGGTTTCGGATTTTTGGCATATTTTATAGTTTTTATTGTGGAATTCCATTCATTAGCCTATGTTGATAGTATTAATCTGATTATGGTTAGATTTGGAGCTTTTGGAGACCGAGTCCAGAGACGAGGGCATCCCGGTGTAGGAATTTATGCTGTTAAGGTAAATAACAGTTTTAACTCTGGCTTTGAGGGTATAAACCCGGAGAATTTGATATCGTGTTACTGTTTGGAGGTGATACCCACGCTAGGTGACGGGCGTGTGGGTGTATACCTCGAGGGATTGAGACTTGGTCCATCCCGTGAGGCCTCGTGGCCATCATCTGTGTTTACGTAGTTACTTGTTATTGAACTTGTCTGCCTTCATGTTAGAGATCATGCTTAGGCTTTATTCATGCTCACATTATTTGTACTAAGTCATAGAAATTATCGTACATGTTTACCTCAGTCTCTATTATTTGCTAATATACTGTGATACTTAATGTGGGCTGTGTTCCCTTATTTGTTGATGATGGTGAGGCTAGTGAGGTACATGATTGAGTGAGGCCGAGGGCCTGATTGTGAGGATATTAATACCATAGCGCGTGAGTTGTTCGCGTAGCATGTGAGTTGACCGTGCAGGTCCAGGTATTGATATCATAGAGCGTGAGTTGTCCGTGTAGTACGTGAGTTGACCGTGCAGATCCAGGTATTGATATGATGGCATGTGAGTTGTCCGTGCTTAGCACTTGGGCTTTAGGAGCCCCTCCGGAGTCTGTACACACCCCCAGTGAGCGCAAAGTGTTGAGTGTTGAGTGCTAAGTGCGAGTGCTGAGTGATGGAGTGACACTGCTGTGAGGTTGTATTTATTTGTGTTGTTGCTGCATTTATCTATTAAACTTCTTTGTGGCATTTACTGAGTTATGGAATTTACCTGTTTATTTCTATTTATTTTTAAATTGTGAAAATAACTAATTGGACTGTTTTACTTAGCTCGTCACTACTGCTTAGTTTCTTAGTTATTTCTGTTACTACTGAGTCAGTTGTACTCATGCTACACCCTGTACTTTATGTGCAGATCCAGGTAAGTTAGAGCGCGACGATCGTTGAGTTCAGGCCGGCTATCTTTGGAGACTGCAAGGGAGCTGTTAGTGTCCGCATGACCTTGTTACTCCTCTTGTCATTTCTTCTTTTGGACAGTTAGACAGTTTATATATCTTAGTTCATAGTTTTAGATGCTTATGACTTAGTGACACCCCGATGTTTGGGGCTCGTTTTCGTATTTTCTATATTATATTTAGAGTTGATTTAGTTTATGAGAAATTCAAATGTTGAAATATTTTATTAAATTCTTATAATCGGTTTTGTAGTAATATTTTGGGAAGTAGGCTTGCCTTGTAACATGATAGGCGCCATCACGACTATGGTAAGATTTTGGGTCGTGACAGTGTAGAAGTGTAGTATGAGTACACCACGGTCGGTACCCAGTAATTATCAAGACTAACCTCAGTGGTGTAGAGACGAGGTACAGTCAAGACACTCACTAGTCAAATAACCTGTGCAGTATAGCAGTATACAATAGAACTGGAAAATAACTAGTAATGATAATAACAAACTCAACCAGTGATATAACAACAAGGCAATAAGAACATCATAATTATTACTCAGACGAATAAGGAACACAAGTACAATCAATAAGTCAAGTCCTTCAAATATAAATCCTTCACATATTATTCTTTAAGATAAATATCTTTCGAATATACTTCTTTTGAATAATTGTCTTTCGAATATAATTCTTTTCAATAAATATATTTTCAAGCAAAAGTCACCATGTGACACCTCATTTCACAATCATAAAAATTATGGGTCTCAGCCCACTTTCATATTTTTCACGGCACCTCGTACCCATATTTCTATCACCATCACACAGACAACTCACGTGTCAATAATAAAATCATCATATTTTTTCTCGGCACCTCGTTCCCATATTATTTTCATAACTGCATGGACAACTCACGTACCAAAATATCAATGTATATAAGATCTGCAAGATCAATTTATTTTCAATAAAGTTAGGTAAAAAAAATCTTTAAATCAAGTAAGAAATCAACAAAAAGATAAGTTTATTTTAGAAATCGTTTGAGAGAGGAAAAATGACATTTCCATTAAAATAAAGCATCAGATAAACTACTGATTTGGATATAGAATTTATTAAATTAAACATACTAGAAATTTTTCTTTTATTTAAAATAACTCAATCATCAAAAACAAGTATAACCCAAAAATACAAATCCTCAAAGTGTCGTACGAAAGAGTCAAGGTCAACACAATACATCAAAAAAATACAAAACACTTAATATTAAGTCAAATAATACATCACAAAAAATACAAGAATTTACAATTTACGGAAAAGCAAAATAACCAAAGGCAAGTGCATCCATAGAAAAATATCAACAAAAGGGCACTCCCGAAGTACCGTCTCGTAGTCTCAAAAGTAAATATGCAAGACAGGGAGGATCTCCCGAGGTACCGCCTCGTAGTCCCAAAAGTAAATATGCAAGACAGGGGGATCTTCCGAGGTACTGCCTCGTAGTTCCAATGTAAATACGCAAGAACAACAAGTACAACAACACCGCCTCGTAGTCCCAAAGTAAATATGCAGGGCAGGGGGATCTCCCGGAATACCGTTCCGTAGTCCCAAAGTAAATATGACTTCAACAACTGCACATCAAGTGCTCACATATCACAAATGGCTCATCAAGTGCTCAAATATTGCAACATATCACAAATTGCACATCGAGTGCTGAAATAATTCAACTTGCCACAGAAATGAATAATACATCATTTTTCACAATAAGGAGCCCATGGCTCAACCATAATATGCACAAAAAAAATCTTAACAAAATATATTTCACATAAATTAAAGGTGGCAATCACACCAAATCATCATATAAAAATAATTTCAACAAACAAGGATCGAGGCATGACAAATAGAGGATTTAATAAGTGCCAATAATTTCCAACTTAATACATAAGGGCGTCTAAGAATTTTAACCAATGTAATTTGCACATATAAACCAAGTACGTACTCGTTACCTCGCGTACATAGTTTTCAATTACACAATTTACACATAAGACTCAATGCCTAAGGGGTAATTTCCCCCACTCAAGGTTAAGCAAGACACTTATCTTTTTGAAGTTAGGTCGATATTCCAAAATAGCTTTCTCACGTGAATTGACCTCCGGACGGCTCCAATCTTTCTTGAGCCTTCCTTACATTACTACGAGGTTCTGAAAATTCTAGCAACTTCAATCTATTTAGAAGCATAACAAAAGTGAACCATAATTAGGAAGAGTTTCACGGTTTCAGCTCATTTGAGCATTTTATCAAACACTAGGTGTGCAAATTTGGTTACAAGGTTTTTCTACAAGATTTTCTTCATTCCACAACCCAATCTTTATTTATTTGATCTCAACTATCTTCCTACAAACCTTATTGGTACAAGCATATATACATAATACTCTTACACCCAAGAATCATACTCCCAATCACCAATCTTTTACCCCAAACTCGAAATTGAAGACTAGGGGTTGAATCTTACCTCTTAGATGAAGATCTTGTGATTAGCTTTCCTTGATTCTTGAAGATTGGATGATTAGAATGCTAGGTTCTCTCCTTCTCTCTTTAAAATGCTCTTACCTCTCTCTAAAACCCTCAAAAGAATACCCCAAAATCAGCCCCAAAGCCTATTTATTAAAATGGGGTCGGGTTATGAAAATAGCAAAATTAACCTTTCGAAAGCAGGTCTGCGGTCGCATAATGGACCGCAGAATGGGTATGCGGGCCGCACAATTGATCACAAAATTGGTGTCCAGAACTGGGCTGTTTTGGTCCATTCTGCGACCAGTTTTGCGGTCGCAGAAGCAGTTTCGCGATCGCATAATGATTTTGCGATCGTAGAATTGGTCGCAGAATTGCATTTTTCTAGACTTTGGTAATTTGGTCATATATTCTTGTAAGAATGTTCGAATGACGAACGGTTTGAAGAATTGGAAACTAGACACATAAACCTTTATTTTGATAGGTAATAAACCATATAACTCTTCATATCAAGAGAGGTATGATTGTTTGAAGTTAGGTCTTGTGCGAACTCATTTGAAACTTTAGTCTATTATGAAATTTTCAGCTTCTACATTTGATGCCGAAACCTATCGAATCAAGTCAGATTGACCTCAAATTTTGCACACAAGTCATAAGTGACATAACAGACCTAGTCCTATTTCCAGAATCGGATTCCGACCTCGTTATAAAAATTCAACCTTCGATTGAACTTTCCAAAAGTCGTCTATTTTTCAACTTTTACCAAAATGCGTCGAATTGTCCTACGGACTTCCAAATCCAAATCCGAACACGCGCCTAAGTCCGAAATTACCATACGAAGATATTGACATCATCAAAATTCTATTCCGATATCGTTTGCTCAAAAGTCAACTCTCTGGTCAACTCTTTCCATTTAAGCTTCAAAAATGAGAATTTCTCTTTCAATTAAATTCTAAATCTTCTGGAAATCAAACTCAACCACACCCGCGGGTCATAATACATATTAAGAAATTGTTCGGGACCTTAAGTCATTGAACGGGGCGTAAATTCTTAAAATGACAAGTCAGGTCGTTACAGTTGGGCAACCCCTTTAATAGTTAGAATACAAATTCTTGAGCACGTATTGATTAGTTTGTATATTATTTGATTAGTTTGGATTGATTCTGCACCGACTTGAGGGTGTGAGCGCATTCTTGAACCGGAAAGTAGGCTTTGAGATGAGGTAAGTCTCTTTTCTATCCTTGTAAGAGGGAATTAACCTCATAGGTGAACTTAATCAATATGTACTTCTATTTGTGGGGGGATACGTACGCACGATGTGAAGAGAGTCCATGCGTAGCTACTATTGATGCTTATGTCCGGGTAGATTTAGGCTTACACCATATTTTGTTGATACCTTTGCTTGTTTATGCTGACTAGTTGTTGGATTAAAGTGGAAGTTGAGGGTTTCAATATTTAAAGCTCCAAGTTGAATTTCTTATTTTTAGAAAGGAATTGAGAAATACTACGATGAATTGAGAAATTATATGTTCAACCGCTTTGCAACTATGTTCCGCGAGCGAGGTAAACTTCCACTACTCTCATGGGAGCGGGCCGTTCGCCTCGGCAGGATTTATTGATATATTATATGGTTCGGGCCGTTCGACCCTCGGCAGTGCACAATATATTATTATGTATATTTAGATCGGGTCATACGTCCTCAGCATAACTCATGCGTAGTGATACCGAAATCCCTTCTTTATATTTAATAATATTTTACGGACTTCAAAGGTGAAACGAATAGATGAGAGAAATGGTCTGATTCTTACTTGAAAGAAGGATTTGCCTACTTCTTGTTTTGAGCACTATTATCATTGTATATTACATGTTTAATTAGAACCTCACATTATTATGTTTTTCGCCCTTAGTAAGTGTCGAGGTCGACCTCTCATCACTACTTCTTCGAGGTTAGACTAGATACTTATTGGGTACATGTTGTTTATGTACTCATGCTACACTTCTGCACTTGATGTGCAGAATCTGAGGCAGGTGCATCTGGTTACCAGTCCAGCGCGCACACTTGACTTCTAGCTCGAGACTACACCATGAGCTACCCTTCCGAGCCATTCAACAGCAACCAGAGTCTCTCTTTTAGATTTATATTTTTGTCTATTTCCTTGAGACAGTAGATTAGTATTCTTTTGTATATTCTGCTAGTAGCTCACACACTTGTGACACCAGGTCTTGGCACACACTAGTAGACTTATGATTTTGGATTTATTGTTATGACTTCGATTTGCACTCAATTGCTTTTGTTTAATTACTTTACATCCGAAAATTTCTAAAACCTTTATCCATGAGGAAATTTATTCATTTTGCAAACATATTAAAAGTGGAAACCACTAGATTTATCAGAGTTGGCTTGCCTAACAACGGTGTTGGGCGCCATCACGGCCTATGAGGAAAGTGGGTCGTGACACATGTGGAAATATTTTTGTTCATTTCTTAAAATTTCACACTAAACATATTGAAGTTTTTGTCCAGAAGTCTGCAATTTTTGTAATGAGTTTTTCCGAAATTTCAGAGAAAACATGCTGAAGTTATTTAGTTCATTTGCTAAAATTTCAGACTAAACATGCTTAAGTTTTTGTCTTGCAGTATGTAATTTTCTAAAGAGTAGGTGTAGTTTTTTAATATATATATATATATATATATATATATGTGTGTGTGTGTGTGTGTGTGTGTGTGTGTGTGTGTGTGTGTGTGTGTGTGTTAAAGATATATATTTCACTTACAGTTTTTTCTCTTTGAAGTGATTGCGTACTTTTTTAGAATGCACCCAAACCTGTAAGCCGCCAATAAAAATGAGTGGTTTGTACTTCCATCAATATATAAACGAGTATTTTTCAATCCAAGAGCTTATTTTTTTATTTCTATGAAAATAATCACATTTCACATATATCATTCAATAATGAAAGTCTAAATTCAGCATATCTTTCTTCCTTTAGAATGAATTTCTTTCCAAGGATTATTGAACATTTGAGTATTTTTCAGCGTGTTTCTAGGAATATGGATGAGGTGCTGGAGAAGACAAGCAAGTTGTTCTGTTATGCCCAATTTGTTTACAACGACTGCATTTGGTAGACTTCAATGATACTGATTAAGTTGCAGGAATATACCTCTTCTTTTGTCTTCTTCCTTGTAGAATCTCTATATCGGGAGATTTTGTGACTTCAGATTCTACATTTTGTGGTATATCCCATGAATTTTGATCTCCCACAGTATTCACATGTCCTTCATATGTTTTGAACCATGTTTCCCTTGAATACCATTTTGAGCTGTAATCAGATTTCTGCAAATATCTCTTATTAATAGCAGCAATTGCGTGTGGACAGGGCAATTCATCAAGTTGGAATTCCAAGCAATCACAAGTTCCCTTTTTTAAGTCCACAATGAATTTTATTCCTTCATTATTTATTCGAAACAACATTGAATCAAGGTTGAACATCTAAGAAGGAATAAAAAAGTAAAAAAAACTATATTAGTGTATTATTGCTGTAAAAAGAAAAAGTATGAAGTTTTTTATATGTAAGCAGTAAATCACTGTAGCAGACATTAAAAGCTGAAGTGATTATGCATTGGTAAATTCTGAAGTTAATATATATACTTACAAATATTTTGCAAGCCAAGTCCATCATCTTATTCATCTCTTCTTCTGCCCATATTGATACTTTGTGAAAAGTTTCATGTGCTTTTTTTCTCCGTTCGTAAAACCACTCTCCCAACGTTTCTTGGATGAAATCTAGCATTCTTAAAACAGTCATCTCTCTCGCTTTTAGTAACACCAAATTCATTGATTCTACCATGTTTGTTGTCAGCATATCATAATGTTGCCGTGGGAACTACGATCGAGCCCATATCTCTGGCAGCTCTTCCATTATGTAATTGTATGTTTTCTTGTCAACACTTTTGATTTGGGACATTAACTGATTAAAATCTTCATGTCTGTATGACCTTGCAGCGCTTTGGAAAAGATTTATTACCGTGCTTTGTGAATGTCTTTGCTTTAAATTCTTCTCAAAGTGATAGAGGCAGATACCATGGTAAGCTTCAGGATAAATTTGTCTAATCCTATTTGCGATCGATTGGTTTCTATCTGATAAGAAAACCATTTCACGACAGACTTCAATTTCTTTTCTCATTTCCCCGAAGAACCAAATGTATGCATCATTATTTTCTGAATCTGCTACACCAAAAGATAGAGGAAAGATTTGATTTTCTTCATCCTTTGATACAACAACAAATAGAACACCACGATATTTTGACTTTAAAAATGTTGCATCAACTACAATCACGGGTCTACAGTAACACCAACCAGCTATTGATGCCGCAGGTTCAAAGAACATGTAAGCAAACCTGTACAGGTGAAATACAAAAAAACAAATCATAAGGTGTGAAGTTTTCAAATAGGAACATTTCAAACTTCAGACCGATGGTTACTATGTTTTTTCTTACCGATTCTGCTCATCTCTCTTTATATTAGTGTACGTTCCTGGGTTTCTATGCACCATCATGTGTAGGTATGAAGGAAGAATCTGCTAGTTATCTTTTAGTGTTCCTCTTATGCAAGCAATAGCTTTTTGAATAGCACGCCATGCTTTGTGATATCCAATGTCAATTCCAAATTTCTTTTTTATTTCACTTTGTACAAAGGCTGGTGTAACCTCAATCTTTTTATCCCAAACATGTTCTAAAATTTTTTCACTTATAAAATTTGATGTAGCATGCTTCTGATATGATTTTCTTGCATCAACCGAGCATTCGTGGTTGTTATGAAATTTTATCACCCTGAAAAGTGAAATTTTTTATTCTAGTAGCACGTTCATTCCAACCACATATCTCCACGATGCATTTCAACTCGTATCTCTTTGAACATAATCTAACAACGGTGAATTCAACTTTTTGGTTTATTTCCAAGCTACAAAAAAATTTAGTCATGCTCTTCTTGTTCTAAAACATTTATCCTACTTTTACTTTGTAACGACCCGACCGGTCGTTTCGAGAGTTATAGCCCCGTTTTCCCCATTTATACTTATTTTTGTGTTATTCAGCTATATTATGTTATATCATGTTAGTTGGTTTGGGGCCGGAGTGGTTTCAGAGTGAATTGAGACACTTAGTCTCTTAAGTAGAAACTTAAGTTGGAAAAGTCAATCGGATGTTGACCTATGTGTAAATGATCTTGGATTTGAATTCTGATGGTTCAGTTAGCTCCGTTAGGTGATTTTGGACTTAGGAGTGCGTCCAGAATGAAATTTGGACGTTCGTGGTAGAATTAAGCTTGAATTGGCGAAGTTGGAAATTTGGCGATTTTGGTCGGCAGTGGAAAATTTTGATATCGGGATTGAAATGGAATTTCGGAAGTTAGAATAGGTTCGCAGTGTCATTTGTGACGTGTGTGCAAAATTTGAGGTCATTCGGGCGTGGTTTGGTTCGTTTCAGCATCGGTTGCCGAATTTGGAAATCTAGAAGTTCTTAGGCTTGAATCCGAGGGTAATTTGGTGTTTGGATGTTGTTTTGAGCGCTTCGAAGGTTCGACTAAGTTTGTATGTTGATATATGACTTGTTGGTATTTTTGGTTGAGGTTCCGAGGGCCTCGGGGTGATTCCGGGTGGTTATCGGATTTGTCGAACTTGGAATTTTCAGCTGGGTCTGCTGCTTCTGCTATTTTCGCACCTGCGGAAAGAGGAGTCGCAAGTGCGAGGCCGCTGGTGCGCGTGGAGAGTTCGCAGGTGCGGGCAATGCTGGGATAGGCAAGATGCGCAGGTGTGAGTTGGAGGTCGCATCTGCGAGCCCGCATGTGCGAAACCTGGGGCGCAGATGTGGAAAGAGGGGATGCTGGGCAGGCTTCGCAGAAGCAGAGGAAACGCGCAGGTGCGCCTTTCCAGGCGCAGAGTTTTGGGCCGCAGATTGGGAAGCTGGGCTCCTAAGTGAGTTCCACACCTGCGATGGATTTTTCCGCAGGTGCAGTGGCGTAGAAGCGTGAAATATTCCGCAGGTGCGAAAGACCTGGGCAGAAACCATAAATAGAACTCTTTGCGAATTTGGTTCATTTCCACCATTTTTCAAGTAGGTTTTTGAAGCTTTTGGAGTGATTTTTGAAGGGTAATTCAAGGGCTATCAGTGAGGTAAGTTGCTTGAGCCCTAATACTCGTATATATGGTGATTTCCCGTTGTTCAATCATGTAATTAGTGAAAATGAGGGGTTAGGGCTTGGAATTTTTGGAGAGTAATTTAAGGATTTGAAGGACCAAACGATGTCGGATTTTGATGAATTTGGTATGGTTAGATTCGTGAGTGAATGAGCTTTCTAGTTTGTGAATTTTTTCGGATTTCAGGACTTGGGCCCGAGGGCCGGGTTTGAGCCAATTTTGGGTTTTGGTCTAATTTTTGTAGCTTTTCTTGTGGAATTCATTCCATTAGCGTATATTGATGGTACTGTACTGATTGTGAATAGATTTGGAGCATTTGGAGGCCGAGTCCAGAGGCAAAAGCATTGCGGGTTAGTGATTTGACTGGTTTGAGGTAAGTAACGATTGTAAATCTAGTCTTGAGGGTATGAAACCCCAGATTTCGTATCATTCTACTATTTTGAGGTGACGCACATGCTAGGTGACGGGCGTGTGGGCGTGCAACGTTGGGGATTTGTGACTTGGTCCGTCCCGTAGCAACTGTAAAGTTGCATATTTTGTTGAAACTATATAATGCTTATATGTTTTAGAAAGAGTTTCTGTAAATTGGGCTAAATGCCATGTTTGGGCCTTGTGCCATTGCTATTTGGACCCTTAGGGGCCTTTTCTTTCTATCCTCTCATTGTTTTCGATTGAAAATCTATACTCAATCATGGTTATACTTGTTTACTGCATAACTCAGTTTTATAACTCTATTTTGATGCACATAAATTTTGTTTTGGGCCGAATGCCCTGTTTTTACTGAAATGCCCGAGTGGCTTGAGAGGTTTATGACTGAGTGAGGCTGAGGGCCTGATTTGTGAGGATATTTATGGGATCGGGCTGCACGCCGCAACATGTTTGATATAGTCCGAGGGCCTGAGTGATTTATGCCATGATTTGGCTTGATATAGCGCTTGGACTGAAGGAGCCCCTCCGGAGTCTGTACGTACCCCTAGTCAGCGCAGGTACCTACTGAGTGCGAGTGCCGAGTGCTGAGTGACTGGGAGGCATGATTGATTGTGAGTTATGCCTGAGTGGCAAAGAGTGATTGTGAGGTATGCCCGAGTGGCACGAGTGACTGTGAGGTTTTCCCGAGGGACTGTATATGAGTGATGTTTTGCCCGAGGGGCTGTTTATGATTTCATCATTTTTGCACACCTTTGCATTTTTCCTCTATTTGAAAACTGTTGAAAAATATCTTTAAATGATTTTTACTGGAACTGAGTTTAAACGAGATATTTTGATTCAAATCCTGATTTTAAAAGCATGTGGTATTTTACTGAGATTTCCTGATATGAACGTTATATGCTTTATTTCTCGTCACTACTGCTCAGTCTTTATTTATTGTTGTTACTTACTGAGTTGGCGTACTCACGTTACTCCCTGCACCCTGTGTGCAGATCCAAGTATAGCTGGACACGGTAGTGGTTGTTGATTGTTCTGATTGCAGATTTTCCCGGGGATAGCAAGGTAGCTGCCTGGCGATCGCAGCCCTGCTCTTCTCCCTCTTATCTTCCTTTAGTTGTATTTAGCTATTTTCCAGACTGAGTTAGTCTTGATATTTTTAGACAAATTGTAATAGATGCTCATGACTAATGACACCCCGATGTCGGGCTTTTCTTTCTGCACTTCTATTTTGATTTGAACTCCTTTACGAAGGTTTTTTTATGTTAAATAACATTGAAATTTTCTTTGAAATGAAAATATCGGTTTGTTTTGGAAATGAGTCAGCTTGCCTAGTTCCACGAAAGGCGACATCACGATAGGGGTTAGTTTGGGTCTTGACAGATTGGTATCAGAGCCTAGGTTACATAGGTCTCACGAGTTATGAGCGGGTTTAGTAGAGTCTTGAGGATCGGTACGGAGACGTCTGCACTTATCTTCGAGAGGCTGCAGAACCTTTAGGAAACTCCACATTCTTGAATTCTTGTCGTGTGAATCTGTTGATTCTAGTAACTAAACATCTGTTGTTTCATTCTCTCACAGATGGTGAGGACTCGTGTTACCGGTCAAGAGGGCCAGCCACCAGTACCAGCATCCAGGGCCGCGAGAGGCCGGGGCCGTGGTAGAGACCATGGTAGGGGCAGAGGTGCAGCCCGTACAGCAGCTGGGGCAGTACCTGCAAATCCACCAGTTGTCCCAGATTAGGACCAAGTTCCAGTTGTTGATGCACCAGCTCAGGCACCACCTGTGCCTAATGTGATTCCAGGCCATTAGGAGGCCCTAGCTCAAATTCTGATAGCGTGTACCGGCCTTGCTCAGGCGGTCTCTATCTCGACGGCCGCATCTACTTCTCAGGCCAGGGGAGGCACTCAGACTCCCGTCGCTCGTACTCCCGAGCAGGCTATTCAGGGACTTCAGACACCAGAGGCACCACCAGCCTAGCCGGTTGCAGTTGCTTAGGATTATGTGGTTCTTGCTATGCCTGAGGATGATCATCGTAGGTTGGAGAGGTTTGGGAGACTTCAGCCACCACCTTTCAGTGGCACAGAGAGAGAGGATGCTCAGGACTTCTTGGACAGATGTCAGAGGATACTCCGCACTGCTGGTATTTTGGAGACTTGTGGGGTCTTATTTACTACCTTTTAGTTTTCTGGGGCTGCACTCAGATGGTGGGAGACTTACGAGAGGCGTAGGCCTGTTGGCGCAGCACCCCTTACTTGGAAGCAGTTCTTCGTGGTCTTTTTGGAGAAGTTCGTGCCTCGATCCCGCAGAGAGGAACTGCACAGACAGTTTGAGCGGCTTTGCCAGGGTGATATGTCCATGATGCAGTATGAGATGCGATTCTTGGAGTTGGCCCGTCATGCTATCTGGTTGGTCCCCACAGACAGGGAGAGGATCATGAGGTTTATTGATGGTCTCACTTATCAGCTACAGTTGCTCATGACCAGAGAGAGGGTTTTGGGTCCTACCTTTAATGAGGTTGTTGACATTGCTCGGCAGATTGAAATGGTTCGTAGTTAGGAGAGGGTTGAGAGGGAGGCCAAGAGGCCTCGTGGTTAGGGTGGATTCAGCGGTGCTCCTTTTGGGGGTCAGTTCCAGCACAGTAGAGGTCGTCATTTCAAACAGGCTCAGTCAGCTCGACCATTTCATCGGGGTGCATCATCTAGCCATGGTTCTCACAGTTCTCATCAGGTCCACTCATCACTTAGTGCCCTTCCAGCTCATAGTTCGTCCCGTGCTCCACCTGTTCAGGGCTCTTCCATGCTAGGTTCTTCTACCAGTCATCCCGGTGCTAGGGGTTCCCTTCAGGTTCTGCCACCAGCACTAGGGAGTTATTTTGAGTGTGGGGATCTTAGGCATATGTGGAGGCTTTGTCCTCGTCATCATGGGGGTCTATCTTAGCAGAGGAGTCAGCCTCCGACTTCAGCACCAGTTACCTCACCACCTGCCCAGTCAGCTCGGGGTGGAGGTCAGTCAATTAGGGGTCGCCCGGGGGGGGGGAGATCAGGGGTTGGCCAGGCCCGTTTCTATGCCCTCCCAGCCAGACCAGATGCTATTGCTTCAGATGTTGTGATTACAGGTATTGTCTCAGTTTGTCACCGAGATGCCTCAGTATTATTTGACCCTGGTTCCACGTATTCATATGTTTTCTCGTATTTCGCCCATTTTTTGGATATGCCCCGTGAGTCTCTAGTTTCTTCTGTTCATGTATCTACTTTTGTGGGCGATACTATTATTGTAGACCGCATATATCGGTCATGTGTGGTGACTTTTGGGGGTCTGGAGACCCAAGTCGACCTTTTGCTGCTCAGTATGGTCGACTTTGATGTGATATTAGGTATGGATTGGTTATCTCCATGTCATGCTGTTCTAGATTATCACGCTAAGATGGTGACATTGGCTATGCTGGGAATTCCGAGGGTTGAGTGGAGCGGTTCTGTAGATTATGTACCAAGTAGGGTGATTTCATATTTGAAGGCTCAGCGCATGGTTGAGAAGGGTTGCCTATCTTATTTGGCTTTTGTGAGGGATGTTAGTGCAGATACTCCTGTCATTGATTCTGTTCTGGTGGTACGCGATTTTCTGGATGTGTTTCCTGCAGACCTGCCGGGCATGCCGCATGACGGGGATATTGACTTTGGTATTGATTTGGTGCCAGGCACTCAGCCCATTTCTATTCCACTGTATCGTATGGCCCCGTCGGAGTTGAAGGAATTGAAAGAACAGCTTCAGGAACTCCTTGATAATGGGAGCCTAGTATGTCACCTTGGGGTGCACCGGTTCTATTTGTGAAGAAGAAGGATGGTTCCATGAGAATGTATATTTACTACAGGCAGTTGAACAAGGTCATAGTCAAGAACAAGTATCCTTTGCCTCATATTGATGATTTATTCGACCAGCTTCAGGGAGCGAGGGTGTTCTCCAAGATTGATTTGAGGTCCGGTTATCACCAGCTGAAGATTCAGGATTCAGATATTCTTAAGACAGCTTTCAAGATCCGATATGGCCATTGTGAGTTCTTGGTGATGTCTTTTGTGCTGACCAATGCCCCCGCAGCGTTCATGCATTTGATGAACAGTGTATTCCATCCCTATTTGGACTCATTCGTCATTGTATTCATTGATGACATCCTGTTGTACTCTCGTAGCCAGGAGGAGCACGCTCAGCATTTGAGGATTGTATTACAGAGATTGAGGGAGGAGAAACTTTATGCAAAGTTCTACAAATGTGAGTTTAGGCTCAGTTCAGTAGCATTCTTGGGGCACATGGTGTCCAGTGAGGGTATTCAGCTGGATTCGAAGAAGATAGAGGCGGTGCAGAGTTGGCCCAGACCGTCCTCAGCCACGAAGATTAGGAGCTTTCTTGGTTTGGCGGGTTATTACCGTCGCTTTGTGGAGGGATTTTCATCTATTGCATCTCCCTTGACCAAGTTGACCCAAATGGGTGCTCCATTCAGGTGGTCGGATGAATGTGAGGAGAGCTTTCAGAAGCTCAAGACTGCTTTGACCAACACTCCAGTGTTAGTTCTGCCATCAGCTTCAGGTTCTTACACTGTGTATTGTGATGCTTCGAGGACAGGCATTGGTTGTATTTTGATGCAGGAGGGTAGGGTGATTGCCTACGCCTCACGCCAATTGAAGACCCATGAGAAGAACTATCCTGTCCATGATCTTGAGTTGGCAGCCATTGTTCAAGCCTTCAAGTTTTGGCGTCATTATTTATATGGGGTTCATTGTGAGATCTATATTGATCACCGGAGTCTGCAGCATCTGTTCAAGCAGAGGGATCTTAATTTGCGTCAGCGGAGATGGTTGGAGCTTCTTAAGGACTATGATATCACTATCATGTACAATCCGGGGAAGGCCAATGTGGTGGACGATGCTTTGAGTCACCAGACAGATAGTTTGGGGAGTTTAGCATATCTTCCAGCAGCAGAGAGACCTTTGGCATTGGATGTTCAGGCCTTAGCGGGCCAGATTGTCAGATTGGATATTTCGAAGCCTAGTCATCTTGTGTGGTCTCCAGGTCTTCTCTTTATGACTGTATCAGGGAGCGTCAGTATATTGACCCCCACTTGCTCGTTCTTCAGGACAGGGTTCAGAGAGGTGATGCTAGGGATGTGACTATTGGTGATGACGTCATGCTGAGAATGCAAGGCCGAATATGTGTGCCTAATGTAGATGGTCTTCAAGAGTTGATTCTTGAGGAGGCCTACAGCTCGCGGTATTCCGTCCATCCGGGTGCCGCGAAGATGTACCAGGATTTGAGGCAGCACTATTGGTGGAGGCGGATGAAGAAGGATATAGTTGGGTTTTTCGCTCGGTGTCTTAACTGTCAGCAGGTTAAGTATGAGCATCAGATACCGGGTGGCTTGCTTCAAAGATTAGAGATCCCAAAGTGGAAGTGGGAGCGGATTACTATAGACTTTGTAGTTGGGCTCCCACGGACTTCGAGGAAGTTCGATGCCATTTGGGTTATTGTGGATCGGCTGACTAAGTCCGCGCACTTCATTCCAGTTGGTACTACTTACTCTTCAGAGCGGTTGGCTGAGATTTACATCCGAGAGATCGTTCGCCTGTATGGTGTCCCAATTTCCATCATTTTAGATAGGGGTACTCAGTTCACATCACAGTTTTGGAGGGCCGTGCAGCGAGAGTTGGGTACTCAGGTTGAGTTGAGCACAGCTTTTCACCCTCAGGCGGACGGGCAGTCTGATCGCACTATTCAGATATTGGAGGACATGTTGCGTGCTTGTGTCATTAACTTTGGGGGTTCATGGGACCAGTTTCTACCACTCGTGGAGTTTGCATATAACAACAGTTATCAGTCGAGTATTTAGATGGCTCCGTACCAGGCTTTATATTAGAGGAGGTGTAGATCTCTGGTTGGATGGTTTGAGCCGGGTGAGGCTAGGCTCTTGGGTACAGACTTGGTCCAGGATGCATTAGATAAGGTGAAATTGATTCAGGAGCGGCTTTGCATGGCGCAGTCTAGGCAGAAGAGCTATGCGGATAGGAAGGTCCGTGATGTGTCTTTTATGGCTGGGGAGAAGGTTTTGCTGAAGGTATCACCCATGAAGGGTGTTATGAGGTTTGGGAAGAGGGGCAAGTTGAGCCCCCGGTTAATTGGGCCTTTTGAGGTGCTTCAGAGGATTGGGGAGGTGGCTTATAAGCTTGCCTTGCCACCCAACTTGTCGACTGTGCACCCAGTGTTTCATGTTTCCATGCTCCGGAAGTATATCAGAGACCCGTCCCATGTTTTGGACTTCAGCATGGTTCAGTTGGAAGGTGATATTACTTATGATGTGGTGCCAGTGGCTATTTTGGATCGGCAGGTTTGAAAGTTGATGTCAAAGGATATAGCTTCAGTGAAGGTGCAATGGAGAGGTCAGCTTGTGGAGGAGGCCACCTGGGAGACTGAGCGGGAGATGCGAAGCAGATATCCACGTCTATTCGATACTCCAGGTATGTTCTTAGACCCATTCGAGGACGAACAAATATTTAAGAAGGGGATGATGTAACGACCCGGCCGGTTGTTTCGAGAGTTATAGCCCTGTTTTCCCCATTTCTACTTCTTTTTGTGGTATTCAGCTATATTATATTATATCGAGTTAGTTGGTTCGGGACCGGAGTGGTTTCAGAGTGAATTGAGACACTTAGTCTCCTAAGTAGAAACTTAAGTTGGAAAAGTCAACCAGATGTTGACCTATGTGTAAACGATCTCGGATTTGAATTTTGATGGTTTTGTTAGCTCTGTTAGGTGATTTTGGACTTAGGAGTGCATTCGGAATGAAATTTGGAGGTACGTGGTAGTATTAGGCTTGAATTGGCGAAGTTGGAAATTTGGCGATTTTGTTCGGCAGTGGAAAAATTTGATATCGGGGTCGGAACGGAATTTTGAAAGTTGGAATAGGTTCGTAGTGTCATTTGTGATGTGTGTCCAAACTTTGAGGTCATTCGGATGTGGTTTGGTTAGTTTCGGCATCGGTTACCGAATTTGGAAATCTAGAAGTTCTTAGGCTTGAATCCGAGGGTAATTTGGTGTTTGGATGTTGTTTTGAGTGCTTCGAAGGTTCGACTAAGTTTGTATGTTGATATATGACTTGTTGGTATTTTTGGTTGAGGTTCCGAGGGCCTCGGGGTGATTCCGGGTGGTTATCGAATTTGTCGAACTTGGAATTTTCAGCTGGGTCTGCTGCTTCTGCTATTTCCGCACCTGCGGAAGGAGGAGTCGCAAGTGCGAGGCCGCTGGTGCGCGTGGGGAGTTTGCAGGTGCGGGCAATGCTGGGCTAGGAAGGATGCGCAGGTGCGAGTTGGAGGTCGCATCTGCGAGCCTGCAGGTGCGAAACCTGGGGCGCAGATGCGGAAAGGGGGGATGCTGGGTAGGCTTCGCAGAAGCGGAGGAAACGCGCAGGTGCGCCTTCGCAGGCGCGGGGTTTTGGGCTGTAAATGCGGAAGCTTGGCTCCTAAATGAGTTCCGCACCTGCGATGGATTTTTCCGTAGGTGCGGTGGCGTAGAAGCGTGAAATATTCCACAGGTGCGAAAGACCTGGGCAGAAACCATAAATAGAACCATTCGCGAATTTGGTTCATTTCCACCATTTTTCAAGTCGGTTTTTGAAACTTTTGGAGCGATATTTGAAGGGTGATTCAAGGGCTATCAGTGAGATAAGTTGCTTGAGCCCTAATACTCGTATATATGGTGATTTCCCGTTGTTTAATCATGTAATAAGTGAAAATGAGGGGTTAGGGCTTGGAATGTTTGGAGAGTAATTTAAGGATTTGAAGGACCAAACGATGTTGGATTTTGATGAATTTGGTCTGGTTAGATTCGTGAGTGAATGAGCTTTCTAGTTTGTGAATTTTGTCGGATTTCAAGACGTGGGCCCGGGGGCCGGGTTTGAGCCAATTTCGGGTTTTGGTCTAATTTTTGTAGCTTTTCTTGTGGAATTCATTCCATTAGAGTATATTGATGGTATTGTACTGATTGTGAATATATTTGGAGAATTTGGAGGCCGAGTCCAGAGGCAAGAGCATTGCGGATTAGAGATTTGACCGGTTTGAGGTAAGTAACGATTGTAAATCTAGTCCTGAGGGTATGAAACCCCGGATTTCGTATCATTCTATTATTTTGAGGTGACGCACATGCTAGGTGACGGGCATGTGGGCGTGCACCGTTGGGGATTTGTGACTTGGTCCGTCCCGTAGCAACTGTAAAGTTGCATATTTTGTTGAAACTATATGATGCTTATATATTTTAGAAAGAGTTTCTGTAAATTGTGCTGAATGCCATGTTTGGGCCTTGTACCAGTGCTATTTGGACCCTTAGGGGCCTTTTCTTACTATCCTCTCATTGTTTTCGATTGAAAATCTATACCCAGTCATGGTTATACTTGTTTACTGCATAACTCAGTTTTATGTCTCTATTTTGATGCACATAAATGTTGTTTTGGGTCGAATGCCCTGTTTTTACTGAAATGCCCGAGTGGCTTAAGAGGTTTATGACTGAGTGAGGCCCAGGGCCTGATTTGTGAGGATATATATGGGATAGGGCTGAACGCTGCATCATGTTGCATATTTATGGGATCGGGCTGCACACCATAGCATGTTTGATATAGGCCGAGGGCCTGAGTGATTTATTCCATGATTTGGCTTGATATAGTGCTATGGCTGAAGGAGCCCCTCCGGAGTCTGTACATACCCCCTACTGAGTGCGAGTACCGAGTGCTGAGTGACTGGGAGGCATGAGTGATTGTGAGGTATGCCCGAGTGGCACGAGTGACTGTGAGCTTTTCTCGAGGGGCTATATATGAGCGATGTTTTGCCCGAGGGGCTGTTTATGTTTTCATCATTTTTGCTCACCTTTGCATTTTTCCTCTGTTTGAAAACTGTTGAAAAATATCTTTAAATGATTTTTACTGGAACTGGGTTTAAACGAGATGTTTTGATTCAAATCCTGATTTTAAAAGCATGTGGTATTTTACTGAGATTTCCTGATATGAATGTTATATGCTTTATTGCTTGTCACTACTGCTCAGTCTTTATTTATTGTTGTTACTTACTGAGTTGGCATACTCACGTTACTCCATGCACCCTGTCTGCAGATCCAGGTGTAGCTGGACACGGTAGCGGTTGTTGATTGTTCTGATTGCAGATTTTTTCGGGGATAGCAAGGTAGCTGCATGGCGATCGCAACCCTGCTCTTCTCTCTCTTATCTTCTTTTAGTTGTATTTTGCTATTTTTCAGACTGAGTTAGTCTTGATATTGTTAGACAAATTGTAGTAGATGCTCATGACTAATGACACCCCGATGTCGGGCTTTTCCTTCCACACTTCTATTTTGATTTGAACTCCTTTACGAAGGTTTTTTTTATGTTAAATAACATTGAAATTTTCTTTGAAATGAAAATATCGGTTTATTTTGGAAATGAGTCAGCTTGCCTAGTTTCACGATAGGCGCCATCACGACAGGGGTTAGCTTGGGTCGTGACATACTTCTTCAGGCAATGTATCGTGCCTAAGTATTTTACATGGTGGCAATTCTTTCAGCTTTCTCCTCACTCTTTTTCTTGATTTCTTAGAAGCAGTAGAAGTTTGAACAATTTCTTCAATTATATCTGATGTTATCGGTATAATTTTTGTATTTTCTTCATATTCGTTGTTGCTTATCATTGTAGGAGATAACAAAAAACTTTGTTGGATTGTGTGTTGGTTGTCTATTTGCATTATTAGCTGTCCTTCTTCTTCTTGGGCCTCACCAAAGTGGTATGAATTTATTGTAGCGACAGGTAATTCTTGCAGCGTTCCATATTCTGAAGCAACTGTAATGTTAGAAGGTTGTCGCTCATTGTCTACTTCCATTATTGGCTGTTCTAGTTCATGTTGATAATCAGCAAGTTGTTCTGAATCTATTGTATGTGCAAGAGATGGTTTGAATGTTACAGATTCTGATATAGCTATACTGTCAGAAAGTAGTTGTATTTTTTCGACGACAAAATAGCAATTCTTGAAGGCTGAATCAGTTATTAGCAAATGTATACAAGTTCTGAGTTCTTCATCTGAAGTTACAAGCATCCCTTTACTTGTATTTAATTTGATATCAAATCATATTTTTAGTGAATATTTGGTTGAATCAAAATTTGTAACTTCACTAATTTTCTTCAGGAAAGTATTGAATGATACTTGTGTATTAAGCATAACAAGTTTTGTATCATGATCCAGTATTTGTAATAAAAAATCCACCTCTCATTGAAATTAATAACAAGGCAAATCGAACTCATCCTGCAGAATGAAAACTTCAGCATGTTTAGTGTCAAGTGTTAGGAAAATTAACATAAAAATTCATTAGAAAATTACATATTGCAGGACAAAAACTTAAGCATGTTTAGTCTGAAGTTCTAGCAAATGAACTAAAAAACTTCAGCATACTATAAAACTTCAGTATGTTTGGTATGAAGTTTCAGCCTTCAAAAATTAACATACTGCAGGACAAAAACTTCAACATATTTGTCCTGAAATTTTAGCAAATGAACTAAAACACTTTAGCTTGTTTAGACCGAAGTTTAGGAAAAAGCTAATGACAAAACTGTTGAATGTAGGACAAAACTTCAAAATATTTTGGTATGAAGTTTTAGCAAATGAACTAAATATCTTCAACATGCATTAGCAAAAATTCATTAGAAATTAACATACCGCAGAACAAAAACTTCAACATGTTTGTCCTGCAGTTTTAGAAAATGAACTAAAAAGTTTCAGCTTGTTTGGACTGAAGTTTAGGAAAAAGCTCATCACAAAACTATTGAATGCAGGACAAAACTTTTTAGAAAATTACATACTGCAAGAGAAAAACTTAAGCATGTTTAGTCTGAAGTTTTAGTAAATGAACTAAAAAACTTCAGCATAATGCAAAATTTCAGCATGTTTGTCCTGAAGTTTTAGCAAATGAATTAAAAAGCTTCAGCTCGTTTATACTGAAGTTCAGAAAAAAGCTCATTACAAAACTGTTGCATGCAGGACAAAACTTCAGCATGTTTTGGTATGAAGTTTTAGCAAATGAACTAAATAACTTCAGCATGCATTAGCAAAAATTTATTAGAAATTAACATACTACAGGATAAAAATTTCAACATGTGTGTCCTGAAGTTTTAGAAAATGAACTAAACAACTTCAGCTTGTTTGGAACTAAAAAACTTCAGCATAATACAAAACTTCAGCATGTTTGTCCTGAAGTTTTAGCAAATGAACTAAAAAGCTTCAGCTTGTTTATACTGAAGTTTAGGAAAAAGCTTATGACAAAACTGTTGAATGCAGGACAAAATTTCAGCATGTTTTAGTATGAAATTTTAGCAAATGAACTAAATAACCTCAGCATGCATTAGCTAAAATTCTTTAGAAAATTAAATACTGCAGGATAAAAGCCTAAGCATGTTTAGTCTGAAGTTTTAGCAAATAAACTAAAAAAACTTCAGCATATTACAATACTTGAGCATGTTTTGGTATGATATTTTAGCAAATGAACTAAATAACATCAGCATGCATTAGCATGAATTTTTAGCTTGAACGTGAAACAACTTCACGCTACATTAGCATGAAGTTTTTAGCTTGTATTTGATTAAAACTTCATAATTCAACGTGAAACAACTTTATTCTTGTCATGACCCAAAATCCCACCTCATGCATTGTGATGGCACTTTATCTTTAAGACTAGGTAAGCCAATTATAATTACATTTCGATCAATTTTTTTAAACATATAATTTAATATAAATGTCGAAATCAAAAGCGGAAACAGATATAACAACCTCCCAAGACTGGTAATACTGAGTCACGAACTCTAACTGAATACATACAATGATCTCAAGGGTAGAATATATAATACTGTTCTAATAAGAGTTGACAGTACAATAAAATAAAAAGACTCCAAGGGACTGCGACGACCAAGGAGCTCTACCTTGAATCCTTGCAACCAACACACTAACTCTGCCCGCGTCCGATATCTCCAATACCTGGCTCTGTATAAAAATATGTGCAGAAGTGTAGTATGAGTACACCACAATTAGTACCAAGTAAGTATCAAGACTAACTTCGGTAGAGTAGTGACGAGGTACAATCAAGACACTCACTAGTCAAATAACATGTACAATTTAGCATACAAAAAAATAGAAAGACAAATAACAGTGATAGCAACAATAATCAACTAGTGATAAAAATAATAGGGCAGCAAGAACATCATGAATATTGCTCACACGAATAATAAAGACAAGCACAACTAATTAATCAAGTCCTTCAAAATATACATTTTTTATCTATAAGTTTTTCAAATAAAAATCTTTAGAATATAATCCTTTCAAATAAACATAACCCGAATATACTTCCTCCAAATAAATATCTCACGATAGTAAATCTTTCAAATAAATACCTCCCAATATAATTCTTTCAAATAAAAATCTTTCGAATATAATTCTTTTAAATAAAACCTTTTGAATATAATTCTTTCAAATAAAAACCTTTCGAATATAATTCTTATAAATAAAATCTTTCGAATATAATTTCTTACAAGTGAAATCACCGGTTGACACCTCACCTCGAAATCCTAAAAATCTCGGGTCTCAACCCACTTTCATAACTCACGGCACCTCGTGCTCATAATTCTATCACAACCGTACAGTCAATTCACAAGGCAGAAGACATAATAATTTAATGAAATGACTGAGAAGTGAGCGACGAGAATTTACAGATAAGTAACAACTCAACAAATAGAGATAAACAACAAGGGCACTCCCGAGGTATTGCCTCGTAAACCCAAATATAAATGCTCAACATAGGGATCTCCCGAGGTACCGGCTCCCACCAACTGAAGGCAGCCCCGGAAAACTGAAAAGTAGTGAACGAGACCCCACTAGTCTCCAGAATACCCACAGTCCGAAGCATTCGCTGGCACTTATCCAGAAAACCCTGAGCATCCTCTGACTCAGCACCGCTAAATGATGGAGGTCGAAGACTATCAAATCTCTCAAGTTTCCTCTGCTCATCATCTGCCATAATGGGGACTACCGGGGCTTAAGCAGCTGCAACCGGCTGGGTTGGTAGTGCTCCCTATAACGGAAGTCCCTGCACTACCTGCTCTGGAGTACGGGCAATAGGGGTATGAGTACCTCCCCCAGCCTGAGAAGTGGCTGGTGCGGCCTGAGCCGAACCACCTGAGCAAGGGCAGTGCAAACTTCCAATATCTAGGCCAAAGCCTCCTGAAGGCCTGGAATTACAATAGGCACAGCAGGTGCCTGAGCTGGTCCCGCCGGCTCAGCTATATCCGGAATTTTCTCTAGAGCTGAAATAACTAGTGGTGCTACAGGTGCTACTCCAACTATTGTACGAGCTACACCTCGACCTCTAACTCGGCCCCGGCCTCTACCACGACCCTGACGTATCGCGACCCTAACTGGTGGTACTGGTAGCTAACCATCCGATCCAATAGAACATGTTCTCACCATTTGTGAGAGAATAAAATATTAGAATTTTTAGTTTTCCTGAATGAAAAAGTTCGCACGACCGAATACAAGAAAGTGAAATTTTCCTAAGGGTTCGGCAACCTCTCGAAGATAAGTATAGACGTCTCCGTACCGATCCGCAAGACCTTAATAAACCTGCTCATGACTCGTGAGACCTATGTAACCTAGGCTCTGATACCAACTTGTCACGACCCAAAAATTCTAAACTGTCGTGATGGTGCCTATCTCAATACTAGCAAGCCGACAACATCAATAACCCACGATTTCCTTTAAGTTTGAAAACATAATGTTTAATACAATACCAAAAATCTCACAAATTCCGATACAAACATTCTCAAAACCTGGTGTAATTGAGTATATGAGCATCTATACATTACATGTTTGGAAAACATGGTCTAAAATAGTCTGAGACCAAATACAGTAAACAAGGAGATGGGGAAGGAGAGACAAGGTCTGCGAAACAAGGCAGCTACCTCGGAATCTCCAAAAAATCAATTGTGCAAAAGAATCAACACCCACTATATCTGGGATCACCTGGATCTGCACACGAAGTGCAGGGTGTACTATGAGTACAACCAACTCAGCAAGTAACAATAATAAATAAGGAACTGAAAGTAGTGACGAGCTTCTCAACTAAGTCCAAATACAGTACTTTCCAGCATAAAAGGGTAGGCATGCTTTCAAGTTCAACATTTAAAACTCCACAGTAATTCCATATCAAATTAGACTGTAATAGAAAATAATATTTTTCCAAAATTTCCAAAATAGTGATATATGACAGCTGAAGTACAGCAATAATGAAATCAATGCATCCTCTTAGAGTAATAGTCACTGAATCCTCCCATTCACTCCAACCTCATAGTCACTCTTTCCTCACAGTCACTCATTCCTCTCAATCGCTCAGCACTCGACACTCGCACTCGCATTCGCACTCAGTAGGTACCTGCGCTCATTGAGGGTGTGTACAGACTCCGGAGGGGCTCCTTCTACCCAAGCGCTATATCAAGCCAATAATGGCATATAACAATGAAACATGCTGCGGTGCACAACTCGATCCCATAAATATCATCACAATTAGGCCCTCGACCTCACTCAGTCATCAACCTCTCCAGTCTCTCGGGCTCAAGATGTCATGAAAATCAGCCCAAAAATGAAAATATGATGTATCAATAAATAACAATAGAGACTAAGACATGATATGAAATGAATGAATATGATTGGGTGTGAAATTACAGCTTGAACATATAATTCAACCACAAAAATAACCCCAATGGGTATCAACAATAACAGCATATGTTTAAGCATGATTTTTAATACGAGTCTCAGCTTAATTTTCTCTAACACGTAGAGAATGTACGGATATCAACAGATAATTCAACTACACAGTTCCATGGAATTTGACCAAGTCGCAATTCCTATTGTGATGACCCAAACACCCGTCACCTAGCATGTGCGTCACCTTAAAACCAATCACATAACACATAATCCGAAATTTCATACCCTCACGACCAAATTTAGAATGGTTACTTACTTCAAACCGTGTAATTCTTTATTCCGCTATGCCCTTGCCATGAGAATTGGTCTCCAAAAGGCTCGGATCTAGCCACAATTAATTCGATTCAGTCAATACCAATTATTGTAATTAATTCCATAAAGAAATACTAATTTTCCAATAAAAATCCAAAATTTAACTCAAAAATTGCCCGTGGGTCCCTCATCTCGGAACCTGACAAAAGTTACAAAATATGAACGCCTATCCAACCACGAGTCCAACCATATAAATTTCACCAAATTCCGACATCAACTCGACCCTCAAATCTTCAATTAAAGTCTATGAAGATTTCTACCATTTTCAATCCAATCTTTACCCATTTGAATTCAATAATCTTGCTACAAACCTTATTGGTACAAGCATGTATAAATAATACTCTTACACTCAAGAATCATACTCTTAATCTCCCATCTTTTACCCCAAAAATCGAAATTGAAGAATTGGGGGAAGAAATTCTTACCTCTTTGAAGCACTAGCAAGATCCTTGTGAAATCTTCCAAGATTTGAGCAAGACTTGATCAATAATTAGCCTAGGGTTTCCTTCTCTCTAGAACATCAGATTTTTGGCTCAAAAATGGTCCTTTGCGTGTATTTAACGAAGTAGGGTCGGGTTATAACAATGTAAAAATGAAGCTCCGGAACAGGATATGCGATCGCAGAATGGATATGCAGTCCGCATATCGGTCGCACAATTGGCCTCCAGAACTGGGAAAATCTGCCTGGGTTTGCGGTCACTATGCGGCCCGCAGACCTGATCTGCGATCGCATAATAAACCGCATAATAGTTTGGTGGTCGCATAGTTGACCGCAAAATTGCATCCAAAACTGCCCCTTTTTCCCGCCTCACTCTGCGGCCATTATGTGGTCTGCAATGTGATTCTGTGGTTGCATAATGGACCACAGAAACGCATTTCTCTGCCAAAAATTTTCCTTTATCCCTCAGTGCATTGTTCAACCCAAAAGGTCCGAGCCGCGATGAGCTTACGAGTGTTCCACATCATTCCAAAACCTCACCGGACCCGAACCAATTACCCCGGCAAGTCAAATAACAACTATAAGGCTTAATTTGAGCAGTAAATGGAAAAACGACATTGTAATTCTCAAAACGACCGACCGGGTCATTACATTCTTCCCCACTTAAACAAATATTCGTCCTCGAACGGGTTTAGAATTATACCTGGAGTCTCAAATATGTATGGATATTTGCTCCGCATCTCCTACTCAATCTCCCAAGTAGCTTCTTCGATTGGCTGGCCTCTCCACTGTACCTTCACTGATGCTATGTTCTTTGACCTCAGCTTTTGAACCTACCGGTCTAAAATAGCCACCGGCTCCACATCATAAGTCAAATTAACGTCCAGCTGCACTGTACTGAAATCCAAAATATGAGACGGATCCCCAACATACTTTCGAAGCATGGATACATGGAACACTGGATGAAAACCTGATAGACTAGGTGGCAAAGCAAGTTCATAAGCCACCTCTCCAATCTTCTTAAGTATCTCAAAAGGCCCAATATATCAAGGTCTCAACTTGACCTTCTTTCCGAACCTCAACACACCCTTCAAGGGTGAAATCTTGAGCAGAACCTTCTCCCCAACCATGTAAGCATCATCATGGACCTTCCTGTTACCATAACTCTTCTGTCTAGACGGAGCCGTGCGAAGCCGTTCCTGAATCACTTTAAGCAATACCTCATTTTATCCTTCCTCGATTTGCATGCGCAGTTCGGGTATTTTCCACTTGAGTTGACTTCGGTCAATATTTTGAGAAAATGGACCCGGATTCATGTTTTGATGGTCCCGATGGGTCCGTATTGTGATTTGGGACTTGGGCGTATGCCCGGAATCGAATTCGGAAGTCCCTAGCTCGAGTTATCACACTTTGTTGAAATTTGAAAGTTAAAGGCTTAATAATTTTGAAATGTTTGACCAATGTTTGACTTTTTGGATATCGGGTCCGTATTTTTGTTCTGGAACCAGGTATAGGTCCAATACTATATTTATGACTTGTCTGTCGAATTTGGTGAGAAACGGAGTTGGTTTGACGTGATTCAAACGTCCGGTTGTGAAAATAGAAGTTTCAAAGTTTACTTGAAAATTTTATTTGATTTGGTGTTCAATTCGTAGTTCTAGGTGTTATTTTGGTGATTTGATCATGCGAGCAAGTTTGTATGATGATTTTAGACTTGTGTGCATGTTTGGTTTGGAGCCTCGAGGGCTCAGGTGAGTTTCGGATAGGCTACGAAGTGGTTTGGACTAAGAAAACTCAGCTGGTTCTGCAATTTCTGGTAATTGGTGTCTGATCTCGCAATTGTGAGATCAGTGTTCGCATTTGCGAACATTCCCCAATCCCGACAGGCTCGCATTTGCGAAGAGTACCTGGGTCAGCATGAGTTCGCATTTGCGATCAAGAGGTCGCAATTGCGGGGAGGCCAGAGTTTGCATTTGCGAAGTGGGGCTGGGGCAGGCTTGGTCGCAAATGCGGAAGATCAATGTTTGCATTTGCGAACAAGTCATCACAAATGTGATGAAAGCAGAGATGTGAAGGTCTTCGCATTTACGAACCCCTGGTCACAAATGCGACATCTACAACTGATCAAAATGGGACTTAGACGGGATTTTGGTTCATTCTCTCAAATTTTCAAAACAAGAAACCCTAGAGGCAATTTTTCAAAGAACATTTCTTCCCCAAATCATTGGTAAGTGATTCTATACTAGTTTCTTTCAATCTTTCACTACATTTCCTAAGATTTCAACCAAAAATCTTGTGTTTTCATGGTGGAAATTGGGGGTTTTGGGTAGAATTAGGGATTTTTGTAAAATGGGGATTTAGACCTCAAATTGAGGTCGGATTCCAAAACAAATTACATAACCGGGCTCGTGAGTGAATGGGTGTTCATATTTTGTGACTTTTACCCGATTCCGAGACGTTGGCCCGGGGAGGCTTTTTGGGGAGATTTTCTTATTTCTTGCTTTAGCTTTGATTTTATTAATTAGATTAGTTTCTTATAGTTGTATTTATGGTATGTAATTGATTCTGGCTAGATTTGGACCATTCGAAGTCGGATATTCATGGAAAGACATTGTTACAGATTGATTGAGCTTGGTTCGAGGTAAGTGGCTATCCTAACCTTGTGTGGGGGAAATTCCTCTTAGGATTTGGTACTGTTATGATATGTGAGCGCCGTGTACGTGAGGTAACGAGTACGTACACAGGCTATTTGTTGTAAAACCTGATTTATTTTACTGAGTAGCAACCTGTTTTTCCTTTAATTTGAGTTATACCGTTTAAATGAGTATTAGTCTGTTTTCATTCTTAATTAAGCTATTCCAATATGTGTAGTTATCCTGTTTAGTCTAATATTGCATGTCTACGTGCTTTAACTGCTTATTTGAACTCTGTGAAGCACGCCTAATTGATTTCCTGCTTTCCCTTTTATCAATATAACTGTAGAAATCTTGCTGTTAACTGTTGTATTTATCTGTTTGAGCTATGTGTTTACTTTTGAGACTACGAGGTAGTTTCTCGGGAGTTTTCCTTGCACATTTACTTTTGAGACTATGAGGCGGTTCCTCGGGAGTTCTCCCTGCACATTTACTTTTGAGAATACGAGGCGGTTTCCTCGGGAGTTCTCCCTGTACATTTACTTTTGAGACTACGAGGCGGTTCTTCGGGAGATCTCCCTGTATATTTACTTTTGAGACTATGAGGCGGTACCTCGGGAGTTCTCCCTGTATATTTATTTTGGTACTACGAGACGGTATCTCGGGGGATCCCTTGTTGTTTACCCCTGTGTGTTGTACTGTTGTCTTGTTGTGTTTCCTTTTGTTAAATTCTAGTCTCTCATTATACTGTATATTCTCCTGCCTTATTTATTATTTACCAGTGGGCCTGATCTGACCTCGTCACTACTCGACTGTGGTTAGGCTTGTCACTTACTGGGTACCATTGTGGTGTATTCATGCTACTCTTCTGCACATGTTTTCGTGTGCAGATCCAGGTTTATCATACCAGCCTCGCTATTAGTTGTGCATTTGCTGCTGTTCCAGATACTTCAAGGTACATCTGCTCGCGTCCGCAGACCTCGGAGTCCCCCTCTATTCTCTCCTATGTTATTTACCTTTCGTACTCCTTTTATTAGACTCTGGTGTATAGAGATACTAGTTTCCCTTCTATAGCTTGTGACTTGCGATGTTCCGGGTTTTTAGAAGACTATGTATTTATAGAGTATTGGTTATTGTACATGCCGAGCGGCATTGTTACTAGTTATTCGATTATCCACTACTGTTAGTTGAAAGTTTTACTTTCGTTTTGTTATTTTTTGCAATTTGTTAGGCTTACTTAGTCGTAGAGACTAGGTGCTATCACGATGTTATACGGAGGGAGTTTGGGTCGTGACACACTATCTCCCATATAAAGCCTCATACGGAGCTATCTGAATGCTTAATTGGTAGCTGTTATTGTAAGCAAACTCCGCGAGTGGCAGAAATTGATCCCAAGAACCCCCAAAGTCAATGACACAAGCACGTAGCATATCCTCCAATATCTGAATAGTGCGCTCTGACTGTCCGTCCGTCTGAGGGTGAAATGCTGTACTAAACTGAACCTGTATGCCCAATTCTCGCTGCACTGCTCTCCAAAACTGTGATGTAAACTGCAAGCCCCAATCTGAAATGATGGACACTAGCACACCATGTATGCGAACAATCTCGCGGATATAAATCTCAGCCAACCGCTCCGAAGAATAATTAGTACCAAATGAAATAAAATGCGCGGATTTGGCCAACTGATCCACAATCACCCAAACAGCATCAAACCTCCTCAAGGTCCGTGGGAGCCCAACTACTAAATCCATGGTAATACACTCCCATTTCCACTTCGGAATTTCAAGTCTCTGAAGCAATCCTCCCGGTCTCTAATGCTCGTACTTTACCTGTTGACAATTTAAACACCGAGCTACAAATCCAACCATATCTTTCTTCATTTGCCTCCACCAATAGTGCTGCCTCAAATCCCTATACATCTTTGCGGCACTTGGATGAATGGAGTACCGCGAACTGTGAGCTTCCTGGAGAATTAACTCACACAACCCATCTATATTAGGCACACATAGCCTGCCCTGCATCCGTAATACGCCGTCATCCCCAATAGTTACTTCCTTGGCATCACCATATTGAACAGTGTCCTTAAGGTCAAACAAATGGGGGTCATCATACTGATGTTCTCTGATATGATCATAAAGAGAAGACTGAGAAATCACATAAGCCAAAACTCGATTCGGCTACGAAACATCCAATCTAACAAACTGGTTAGCCAAGGCCTAAACATCCAAGGCTAAAGGCCTCTCTGCTACCGGTAAGTATGCTAAGCTGCCCAAACTCTTCGCCTTACGACTCAAGCCATCGGCCATCACATTGGCCTTACCGGGATGATAGAGAATGGTGATGTCATAATCCTTAAGCAACTCTAACCACCTCCGTTCACACTCATCTGACCACCTGAACGGAGCACCTTTCTTGGTCAATTTAGTCAAAGGCGATGTAATAGATGAGAAACCCTCCACAAAGCGACGATAATTACCAGCCAAGCCGAGAAAACTCCGAATCTCGATAGCCGAAGATGGTCTGGGCCAACTCTGAACTGCCTCTATTTTCTTCAGATCCACCTTAATTACTTCACTGGACACTATATGTCCCAAGAATGCCACCGAACTAAGCCAGAACTCACACTTAAATGTTGTTGGGACATTGGTTAGCCCAAAAGACATCACAAGAAATCCATAGTGGCCATAACGAGTCTTGAATGTCGTCTTTAAAATATCTGAATCTCGAAAACCTTTTCAATTTAAGTTCTAAACCTTGGAACTAAGTGTTCCACATCATTCCAAAACCTCACCGGACCCGAACAAATTACCCCAGCAAGTCGAATAAAAACCGTAAGGCATAATTTGAGCAGTAAATGGGGAAACGGGGTTGTAATACTCAAAACAACCGACTAGGTCGTTACAGAAAATCGAAAATGTAATTATTTCCAGAAAATGCCAACTCAACCAGCATACGAAATCCACCTAAGGATCAAGTAGTAATCACACCTAATTATCATATAAAACAAAATCGACATACAAAGAACGTGACATGACAACTAAGGATTTAATAAGTGCCAGCAAATTTCAAATTTAATACTTAAGAATTCCTACGACTTTAAACCAATACAATTTGCACATATAAGCCCGAGTACGTGCTCGTCACCTCGCGTACACGGCTTTTACATTACACAAATGGCACATACGGCTCAATGCCTAGGGGGAATTTCCCCCACTCAAGCTTAGGCAAGATACTTACCTTTTTGAAGTTAGGCCGATATTCCAAAATAGCCTTCTTGCTTGAATTGACCTCCGAATAACTCAAATCTATCCAAATTAATTGTATAACTTCATTAAAATTCATCAGAAACAAATACCGGATAATAAACGTCGACTTAAAAATTCACATTAAAAAGTCAACCAAAAGTCAACGCGGAGCTCGCCTCTTGGAACCCGACAGAATTTTTACGAAATTCGAATACCCATTCCGATACGAGTTCAACCATACCAATTTTATCGAATTCCAATAACAAATCATCCTCCAAATCTTGAATTTCTGTTTTTTTGAAAATATTTACAAAAAACCCAATTTCCTCCATTAAAACTCGAATTAAACGATGAATATAACCATAGATTCATGAAATATAACCACTTTCGGATGTAGAACACTTACCTCAGTCGCAGTCGTGAAGAAATTCTCAAAATCGCCCAAGAACCGAGCTCCAAATATTCCAATCGAAAATAAAGAAATGACCATTTTTGATCCGTATGATTCTGCCCAGTTCCGCTTTTGCAGAACAAATTGTCGCATCTACGGATCGCTTATGCGAGTGAAAACATGCTTCTGCAAAGGAACTGGCCAGCAGCCCCCCTCACACCTGCGGACTTATTTCGGCTTCTGCGTAATCGCAGGTGTGATGCCACTTGCGCATCTGCAAAGCCAGCCGCTTCTGCGATCCAGGTACCGCATCTGCAGTGTCGCAGGTGCGCAATTTCTTTCGCTTCTGCGGCCAAACGCCAGCCCTGCTCAATGTTGCTTCTGTGATGACAACCTCGCTTCTGCGAGGTCGCTTCTATGATGAAGCTTCCGCAGAAGCGAAAACACCACCAACATATTTCCAGTAGTTCCTTCAAGTCCAAAAATCAATCTGTTAACCATCCGGAATTCACCCTCGGCCCTCAGGACCTTAACAAAATATACCAACACGTTCCAAAATATAATACGAATTTAGTCGAGGCTTCAAACCACATCAAACAACGTCAAAATTATGAATCGCGCATCGAATCGAATTATGAGTTTTCAAATCTTCCAACTTCTATATTTTGCGCCAAAACGTATCAAATCAATCCGAGATGACATCAAATTTTGCACACAAGTCATAAATGACGTAATGGATTTGTTCCAATTTTCGGGATCGAAATCCGTCCTTGTTATCAACCAATCGACTTATGGTAGAATTTATGAATATTTCAAGAACTTTATTTTTCCAACTTTTCGCCGAAATGTGCCGAATTATCCTACGGATTTCCAAATCCAAATACGGGCATACTCCTAAGTCCGAAATCACCATACGAAACTATTGACATCATCAAAATTCCATTCCGGAGTCGTTTCCTCAAACGTGAAACTCCGATCAACTCTTTTCATTTAAGCTTCAAAAACAAGAATTGTTCTTTCAATTTAATTCCGAATCTTCCGAAAACCATACTAAATCACACACGCGGGTCGTGATACATATTACAAAGTTGTCCGAGACCTTAATTCACTGAACGGAATGTAAATTCTCAAAATGATAAGTCGGGTCATTACATTCTCACCCCCCTCTAAAACATACATTCGTCCTCGAACGTGCCAATAATTATTCTGAGGAAATTAAATTACTGAGTGTATTATTACACACATATTCGCGGTGAGTCCACATCACCGAAATTTTAACATGGCTCGACAACACCATTTCAGTTGAGATTATTTCTTTTATCCATATTTATAAACTATAAAATCAATTTCTTACACTCCAAATATTTTAAAAGGCCTGATTTTCATCAACGCATTGTGTTAGTCTCAACCGGTCATAGCAATTTCGTGCCTACGCACTCATTATACGTATGCCCATAACCACATCTCTGGTCATAGTTATTCATAATTAATTCCAGCATCCTCATATTAATCCAAAACCACATTTCAAATTTTTCACAATACTAACAACAACACGCGAGGCATGAAGACCTCATAATTATCTACCCAAATTAACGAGTCACATTAAACGCCACATGGGCACTCACCTCGTGGGCTAAAACACAATAGTTACAGCACAAATATGGCTAACTATGCACAGAAACACATAGAAGAATTATCAAATAAGCCTAACAAGTATGACTCCCTATTAGTACTATAGTACAAATTAAATTTCACAAAGGGATAATTTAAAACACATAAAATTTCATCACAAGGATCTCGTCCTTATATAACTTCCATCGCGGCTTATAGCCCGGTTTAAACATTTCACATCATATTAAAATACGAGAATCTCGTCCTCAGCTCTGAATCACAAGTACTTTGCACATTGTGCCAAACTGAAATTTTCATATCTTTTTCTTCTTTTAATAAATTTTTGATAAACAATGAATCCCCATACAGGTAGGGCATATAATTCATAAAATTGTAATCATTATCCCAATATCACCTCAAAACTCACCGTAATGAGTAACAGAAAGTCACTTTTGGACTCATATCTCTCAATAATGTACAAAACAAAATGATAGGCATGGCTATCGCAATAAAATCTCCCAACAGGGATAAACACATAAGTAGGCTACAGAATTATGAAGCTCACTCATAAGTGGAGCATAATAGGAGGACTCGCCTTGATACTCAGAACCGAATCAAACTAAGGAAAAATATTTCTTTATAACAAATCGGGATCGTACTTGTAATGACACCATCTAGTGTAGCGGCCTCAGCCATACCATAGAAAATATATCAACGGGGTGGGCCTTCCCCTCTAGGGCTCCTTCTACCCCCCGTACTCCACCCCTAACTAGATGTGCATGTGGGGTAGTAACTGCATTGGGGCATGTAGCCTGGGTGTTCTGATGAAATCCACCTCTCCCAAATCTGGGACAATCTCTCTCATGATGTGCCTAGTATCTCCACACTCATAACAACCCCTCTGAGGTCGCGGCTGCTCATACTGAGTATCCCCGTACCTGTGGTGCACTAAAAGTACTAGCTGGAGCACTACGAGTACTCTAAATTTGCGGACTGGGCTGACCGACTACCCGGCCTCCGCCATGATGAGTCATAGTTGCAGAGTAGAATCCACTGAATAGTCCAGAGTCCCAAGACCTTTTGGCCTCCTTAGACTCCTTTTCCTCACTTCGAACACGTTCTAACATCCTGGCAATCTCTACTACTTGCTGAAATGGAATGCCAGTCTATAACTCTAGAGCCATACATATTTTAAAATCATAATCGAGCCCTTCGATGAATCTACGGACTCGCTCTCTAATTGTAGGAAACAAGATAGATGCATGACAGGCTAACTCACTGAACCTGATAGCATTTTCTGACACCGTCATGGTGCTCTGATGCAACCATTCAAACTCTGTGCGCCACATATCCCGGAGAGTATGGGGAACAAACTCTTTAAAAAATATTTTCGAAACCTGAGCCCAAGTTGGTGGTGTTGCATTGGTTGGTCTACCCTCTTCATAAACTTGCCACCATTGATACGCTGCTCCTGACAACTGAAATGTAGTAAAGGCAACTAATCTCACTTCCACAATGCCCATGGTGCGGAGAATACGGTGATATTTTTTTTAAAAATCCCTGGGCATCCTCAGTAGTTGTGCTGCTGAAGGTAGGTGGATTATACCTCTCTAATCTCTCAAGTCTCTTTTGTTCTTCTTCTGATTCCTCTAGCCTGTCCTCAGGCTGAACCAGAATAACAGGTTGTACCGGTACTATACCCGGAACCTGACCAATGTGAACCTGCTTCTCTGGAGTACGGGCGGTAGGAGTCTGAACTCCTCCCCCAATCTGTGAAATATTTGGTGAAACAAAGATCAATTCTGCCTGAGTTAATGTACCAAACATTTTCAGGAACTGTGCTAAAGTCTCCTGAAGTCCAGGGGTAACAACAGGTGTCTCTGGTGCCTGTCCCCCAACTGGAGCTACTGGCAGCTCCTCAACTGCTGCTCTAGCTGCGACACGTGCCCTTCCTCAGCCTGTTCCTCGACTCGGTCTCATGTAGCCTTAGAAAATTGTGTGGGTGTCTGCTCAGTTGACCCGGTAGCACGTGTCCTCACCATATGTGAGAGAATAGAGATACAAGGACTCAAATTCCAAAATCAACAATTTCCGTATGACAGGAATGAAAGAAGTAGAAATTTCCTAATAGTTCTGTAGCTTCTCGAAGATAAGTACAGACATCTCCGTACCGATCCACAAGACTCTACTAAACTCATTCATGACTCGTAGAACCTATGAACCTAGAGCTATGATACCAACTTGTCACGACCCAAAATCACACATCAGGCGTCGTGATGGCACTTAGTCTTTAAGACTAGGTACGCCAATTACAATTACATTTCGAGCCTTTTTTTTAAGCATATAATTTAATACAAGTGTCAAAATCAAAAGCGGAAACAGATATAACAACCTCCCAAGTCTGGTAATACTGATTCACGAACTCTAACTGAATACATACAATGATCTCAAGGATCAAATATACAATACTGTTCGAATAAGAGTTGATAATACAATAAAATGGAAAGACTCCAAGGGACTGCGACGACCAAGCAGCTCTACCTTGAATCATTGTGATCAACACACTAACTCTGCCCGAGCCCGATATCTCCAATACCTGGCTCTGCACAAAAAAAATATACAGAAGTGTAGTATGAGTACACCACAGTCGGTACCCAGTAAGTATCAAGACTAACCTCGGTGGAGTAGTGAGGAGGTACAGTCAAGACACTCACTAGTCAAATAACATGTACAATTTAGCATACAAAAATAATAGAAAGGCAAATAGCAGTGATAGCAACAATAATCAACTAGTGATAGAAACAATAGGGCAGCAAGAACACCATGAATATTGCTCACGCGAATAATAAAGACAAGCACAACCCATTAATCAAGTCTTTCAAAATATACATCTTTGATCTATAAATTTTTCAAATAAAAATCTTTAGAATATTATCCTTTCAAATAAACATATCCCGAATATACTTCCTCAAAATAAACATCTTACGAATGTAAATCTTTCAAATAAATACCTCCCAATATAACTCTTTCAAATAAAAATATTTCAAATATAATTCTTTTAAATAAAACCTTTCGAATATAATTCTTTCAAATAAAAACCTTTCAAATATAATTCTTTTAAAAAAAACCTTTCGAATATAATTTTTTCAAATAAAAATCTTTTGAATATAATTTTTTTAAATAAAACCTTTCGAATATAATTATTTCAAATAAAAACCTTTCGAATAAGATCTTTCGACTATAGTTTCTTTCAAGTAAAATCTTTCGGATATAATTCATTTCAAGTCAAAATCCTTTGAATATAATTTCTTAGAAGTAAAATCACCGGTTGACACCTCACCTCAAAATCCTAAAAATCTCGGGTCTTAGCCCACTTTCATATCTCATGGCACCTCGTGCCCATAATTCTATCACAACCGTACAGTCAATTAACGAGGCAGAAGACATAATAATTTAAGGAAATGACTGAGAAGGGAGCGACGAGAATTTACAGATAAGTAACAGCACAACAAATAGAGATAAACAACAAGGGCGCTCCCGAGGTATCGCCTCGTAAACCCAATTATAAATTCTCAACAGGGGAATCTCCCGAGGTACCCGCTCCCACAAACTCAAGGCAGCCCCAGAAAACTGAAAAGTAGTGAACGAGACCCCACTGGTCTCCAGAATACCCGCAGTCCGAACCATTCACTGGCACTTATCCAGAAAACCCTAAGCATCCTCTGACTCAGCACCGCTAAATGATGGAGGTCGGAGCCTACCAAATCTCTCAAGTCTCCTCTGCTCATCATCTGCTATAATGGGGATTACCGGGGCCTGAGCAGCTGCAACAGGCTGGGCTAATAGTGCTCCCGGTATCTGAAGTCTCTGCACCACATTCTCTAGAGTATGGGCAACAGGGGTATGAGTACCTCCCCCGGCCTGAGAAGTGGCTGGTGCGGCCTGAGCCGAAACCACCTGAGCAAGGACAGTGCAAACTATCAATATCTGCGCCAATGCCTCCTGAAGCCGTGGAATTACAATAGGCACAGCTGGTCCGGCCGGCTCAACTATATCCGGAATTTGCTCCTGAGCTGAAGCAACTTGTGGTTCTACCGGTGCTGCTTCAACTGTTGTACGAGCTATGCCTCGGCCCCGGCCTCTACTATGGCCCCGACGTCTCGCGGCCCTAACTGGTGGCACTGGTGGCTGACCGTCCGATCCGGTAGTACGTATTCTCACCATCTGTGAGAGAATAGAATAACATAATTTTTAGTTTTCCGAAATGAACAAGTTTGCACGACCAAATACAAGAAAGTGAAATTTTCCTAAGGGTTCGGCAGCCTCTCGAAGATAAATATAGACGTCTCCGTACTGATCCGCAAGACTCTACTAAACCTACTCATGACTCGTGAGACCTATGTATCCTAGGCTCAGATACCAACTTGTCACGATCCAAAAATCCTAAACTGATGTGATGATGCCTATCTCAATACTAGGCTAGACGACAACATCAATAACCCACGATTTCCTTTATGTTTGAAAATATAATGTTTAATACAATATCAAAAATCTCGCAAATTCCGATACAAACACTCCCAAAATCTGGTGTCACTGAGTACATGATCATCTATACATTACAAGTTTGGAAAACACGGTCTAAAATAGTCTGAGACCAAATACAGTACATAAGGAGATGGGGAAGGAGAGACAAGGTCTGCGAAACATGGCAGCTACCTCAGAATCTCTGAAATATCAATTGTGTGAAAGAATCAACACCCACTGTATCCGGGATCACCTGGATCTTCACACGAAGTGCAGGGTGTAGTATGAGTACAACTAACTCAACAAGTAATAATAATAAATAAGGAACTGAAAGTAGTGACGAGCTTCTCAACTAAGTCCAAATACAGTACTTTCCAGCATAAAAGGGTAGGCATGCTTTCAAGTTCAACATTTAAAATTCCACAATAATTTCATATCAAATTAGATTGTAACATAAAATAATGTTTTTCCGAAATTTCCAATATAGTGATATATGACAGCTGAAGTGCAGCAATAATGAAATCAATGCATCCTCTTAGAGTAACAGTCACTCAATCCTCCCATTCACTCCAACCTCACTGTTGCTCTTTCTTCACCGTCACTCATTCCTCTCAATCGCTCAACACTCGGCACTCGCACTCAGTAGGTACCTGTGCTAACTGAGGGTGTGTACAGACTCCGGAAGGGCTCCTTCAGCCCAAGTGCTATATCAAGCCAATCATGGTATATAACAATGAAACATGCTGCGGCGCGCAGCTCGATCCCATAAATATCATCACAATTAGGCCCTCGGCCTCACTCAGTCATCAACCTCTTTAGTCTCTTGGGCTCAAGATGTCATGAAAATCAGCCCAACAATGATAATATGATGTATCAATAAATAACAATAGAGACTAAGACATGGTATGAAATGAATGAACATGAATGAGTGTGAAATTCTTTCGAATATAATTCTTTTAAATAAAACCTTTCGAATATAATTCCTTTAAATAAAAACCTTTCGAATAAGATCTTTCGAATATAGTTTCTTTCAAGTAAAATCCTTCGGATATGATTCCTTTCAAGTAAAAATCCTTCAAATATATTTTCTTACAAGTAAAATCACCGGCTGACACCTTACCTCAAAATCCTAAAAATCTCAGGTCTCAGCCCGCTTTTATATCTCACGGCACCTCATGCTCATAATTCTATCACAACCGTACAGTCAATTCACGAGGAAGAAGACATAATAATTTAATGAAATGACTGAGAAGTGAGCGACGAGAATTTACAGATAAGTAACAACACATCAAATAGAGATAAACAACAGGGGCGCTCCCGAGGTATCACCTCGTAAACCCGAATGAAAATGCTCAACAGGAGGATCTCCCGAGGTATCGCCTCGTAGTCCCAAAAGTAAATATACAAGCAAGGGGATCTCCCGAGGTACACCCTCGTAGTCCCAAAGTAAATATGCAAGATAGGGGGATCTCCCGAGGTGCCGCCTCGTAATCCCAAAGTAAATATGCAAGACAAGGGGATCTCCCTAGTTACCGCCTCGTAGTCCCCAAGTAAATATGCAAGACATGAGGATCTCCCGAGATACCACCTCGTAATCCCAAAGTAAATATGCAAGACAGGGGGATCTCCCAAGTAAACGTCTCGTAGTCCCAAAGTAAATATGCAGTACGAGTGGTTCTCCCGAGTAAACGCCTCGTAGTCCCAAAGTAAATATGCAAGACAGGGGGATCTCTCGAGTAAACGCCTCGTAGTCCCAAAGTAAAACTGCACAAGCAAACACGGAAGAATAACTCAGCATGAACAACCTCTTCTCAGATCCAAATTTTTGATAAATATATTAATATCTCCATTTAAACTTATTTAATAATTATTTGTAGATGGAAAATTCAAAATGTAATTATTTCCAGAAAATGCCAACTCAACCAGCACACGGAATCCACCTAAGGATCAAGTAGTAATCACACCAAATTATCATATAAAATAAATTCAACAAACAAAGAACGAGGCATGACAAATAAGGATTTAATAAGTGCTAGCAATTTCCATTTAAATACTTAAGAATTCCTACGACTTTAAACCAATACAATTTGCACATATAAGCCCGAGTACGTGCTAGTCACCTCACGTACACGGCTTTTACATTACACAAATGGCATATACGACTCAATGCCTAAGGGTAATTTCCCCCACTCAAGCTTAGGCAAGATACTTACCTTTTTGAAGTTAGTCCGATATTCCAAAATAGCCTTCTTGCTTGAATTTACCTCCAAACAGCTCAAATCTATCAAAATTAATTGTATAACTTCATTAAAATTCATCGAAAACAAATTCCGGATAATAAACGTCGACTTAAAAATTCACATTAAAAAGTCAACCAAAAGTCAATGCGGGGCCCGCCTCTCAAAACTCGACAGAACTTTTACGAAATCCGAACACCCATTCCGATACGAGTTCAATCATCCTCCAAATCTTGAATTTTTGTTTTTTGAAAAGTTTTACAAAAATCCCAATTTCCTCCATTAAAACTCAAATTAAACGATGAATATAAGCATAGATTCATGAAATATAACCACTCTCAGATGTAGAACACTTATCCCAGTCGAAGTCATGAAGAAATCCTCAAAATCGTCCAAGAACCGAGCTCCAAAAATTCCAATCGAAAATGAAGAAATGACCATTTTTGGTCCTTATGATTCTACCCAGTTCCGCTCTGCGGCTCGCTTATGCGAGCGAAAACATGCTTCTGCGAAGGCACTAGCTAGCAGCCCCTCTCGCACATGCGGACTTATTTCGGCTTCTGCACAATCGCATGTGCGATACCACTTGCGCATCTGTGAAGCCAGCCGCTTCTGCGATCCAGGTACCGCATCTGCAATGTCGCAGGTGCGCAATTTCTTTTGCTTCTGCGGCCAAACGCCAGCCCTGCTCAATGTCGCTTCTGCGATGACAGCCTCGCTTCTGCGAGGTCGCTTCTTCGATGAAGCTTCCGCAGAAGCAAACACCACCAACGGAACGTAAATTCTCAAAACGACAAGTTGGGTTGTTACAATTCCATATCCCCTATGCAAAGTTTTTTGAAGATCTATAAGTGATAACTTCATGTTTCATCCATCAAACAACTTCATGCAAGTGTGATTAAATGAGCATTAGTGAAAATATCTATAGGCGTTAATTGAATTCCGATTTTATTTTTTAAGTTTAAAACTTAAACAACATGATGAATTATGAAAATAATTGCAGATCAATCAGTTTCAAAAAACTAATTCAATTTATGAAAATGAATTGCAATACTTAATATGTAATTTTGAATTCAGAATTTTAATCTGGTTCAACACTTTCTGATTTTTTGATAAAGCTGCTGAGAGGAGAGGAGATCCGAGGAGGGACGGAGTGATGGAGGAGAACGGTAACGCGATTAATGCGTGATGCATCCTTTATATCTTTTGTCCGGGGTATAATTGTCTTTTTACTACGGATTTTTTGTAAGCCGGCTGAAAAATCAATAATTTTTAAAAATAGGTTACATGTTAAAAGGTGGCACAAATATAGGGTACGACTGCAAATGGCCCAATTTTACATAATTCTCTTAATCTTTATAATAGTTTGAAAAACAACCTCTCACATCTTTTGAACGGGAATGATAACTTTTTTGAGTAATATTTTTGGTAAGCTTTGAATTATGATCCAAACAATGGCGGGTTTGATCCTTCTCTTTTTCCCCTTTTCACTAATTCTTTTGTTTTGTTCTTTCTTTTGTTATTCAAAGTTCACATATATTAAATGGATTGTCTAATATTTAAATCTATAAATCTTGTATTGGATGTTACAAAAATCAGAAAAATGGAGAATCATGAAAAGTTTGTTTATTTAGTATAGATTAATTTTCTTCTATAGTATAAATTATGACATGAATATTTAATTATATATTAATTTTTTTCATCAATTGCGCGAAGCGCGGATTAATATTCTAGTTTTACTCCATAATTAAGTGTTTGATGCCTACTTTTGAGGTGCCTCAGTGTCACGACCCTAAAATCCCACCTACGGCGCCAGTGTTGGTATTACCCACAGGTTCAGGATCTTATACGGTGTATTGTGATGCATCTCGCATTGGGCTTGGTGCAGTATTGATGCAAGATGGCAGGGTGATTGCATATGCGTCGCGGCAGTTGGAAGTTCACGAGAAGAATTATCCTATTCATGACTTAGAATTGGCAGCCATTGTTCATGCACTGAAGATTTGGAGGCATTAGCTCTACGGTGTCTCGTGTGAGGTATTTACTGATCATTGTAGCCTTTAATATCTGTTCAAACAAAAAGATCTTAACTTGAGGCAGAGAAAATAGTTGGAGTTGTTGAAAGATTATGATATCACCATTTTGTATTACCCCGAAAAGGCCAATATAGTGGCCGATGCTTTGAGTAGAAAGGCTGTGAGTATGGGCAGCCTTGCTTATATTCAGGTTGGTGAGAGACCATTAGCTGTAGATATCCAGACTTTGTCTAATCAGTTTGTAAGGTTAGATGTTTCAGTACCTAGTCGGGTTCTAGCTTGCACAGTCACTCGGTCTTCTTTATATGAGCGCATCAAAGAGAGATAGTATGATGATCCTCATTTACTTATCCTCAAGGAAACGGTGAGGCACGGTGAAGCCAAACAGGTTGTTGTGGGGGAAGATGGAGTTCTGCGAATGCAGGGTCGTATTTGGGTGCCTAATGTGGATGGGCTTCGTGAATTAATTCTGGAAGAGGCCCAAAGTTCCAGGTTTTCTATTCATCCAAGTGCCGCCAAAATGTATCAAGATTTGCGGCAACATTATTGGTGGAGGAGAATGAAGAAGGATATAGTTGCATATGTAGCTCGGTGTCTGAATTGTCAGCAAGTTAAGTACGAGCATCAGAGACCTGGTGGTTTGCTTCAGAATTTAGAAATTTCTGAGTGGAAGTGGGAGCGTATCACTATGGATTTTGTTGTTGGGCTCCCACAGACTCAGAGAAAATTTGACGCAGTTTGGGTCATTGTGGACAGGTTGACCAAGTCAGCACATTTTATTCCGGTGGCAGTTACCTATTCTTCAGAGCGGTTAGCTGAAATTTACATTCGTGAGATTGTCCACCTTCACGGTGTGCCCGTATCTATTATTTCAGATCAAGGTACACAGTTTACCTCACACTTTTGGAGGGCTGTACAGCGTGATTTAGGCACGCGGGTTGAGTTGAGTATATCATTTCATCCACAGACAGATGGACAGTCAGAGCGCACTATTCAGATACTGGAAGATATGCTACGCGCTTGTATTATAGACTTTGGAGGTTCTCGGGATCAATTCTTACCATCTGCGGAGTTTGCTTATAATAATAGCTACCAGTCGAGCATTCAAATGGCTCCATATGAGGCATTATACGGAAGGCGATGTCGTTCGCCATTTGGATGGTTTGAACTGGGAGAGGCTCAGTTGTTGGGTACCGATTTGGTACAGGATGCCTTGGATAAGGTCAAAGTTATTCAGGATCGACTTCGCACAGCTAAGTCTAGGCAAAAGAGTTATGCCGACTGTAAGGTTCGTGATATTGCATTCATGGTTGGAGAAAGAAAATTGCTCCGGGTTTCACCTATGAAAGGTGTAATGAGGTTCGGAAAGAAGGGTAAATTGAGCCCCAGGTATATTGGACCCTTTGAAATTCTTGAAAGGGTGGGTGGAGTAGCCTACAGGCTTGCATTACCACCTAGTTTATCAGCGGTTCATTCGGTGTTCCATGTGTCTATGCTCCGGAAATATCATGGTGATCCGTTCCATGTGTTAGATTTCATCTCACTCCAATTGGACAAGGATTTGACTTATGAGGAGGAGCTGGTAGCTATTCTAGCCCGGCAGGTCCGACAGTTGAGGTCTAAGAGTTATCCTTCAGTTCAGGTGCAATGGAGAGGTCAGCCAGTAGAGGCATCTACCTGGGAGTCCGAGTCCGACATGCGGAGTAAATATCCATACCTTTTCACCAGCTCAGGCACTTTTTCTAACTCCGTTCGAGGACAAACATTTGTTTTAGAGGTGGAGAATGTGATGACCCAAAAGGTCATCTTTAAATTTAATAATTATTTTTGTGTTCTAAGACCTCGAAAAGTACTATTCATTATTCCTCAACTTGCGTGCGCAGTCTGTATAATTTTTCGAAAAGTTTTTATATGAAAAATTGATTAAAATGTGAAATAGAGCCTTAAAACTCAACTGAGTTGACTTTGGTCAACATTCTGAGTAAGCGGACTCGGATCAGTATTTTGACAGTTCTAATAGGTCTGTATCGTGATTTGGGACTTGGACATATGTCCGAAATTTAATTTGGAGGTCCCTAACTTGAATTATCGCCAGTTGGCGAAAACTAAACGCCTAAAGGCTTAAAGATTTCAAAGTTTGACCAAAAATTGACTTTTATTGATATCGGGGTCGGATTTGAGTTCTGAAAATTTTTATAGGTCCGTCGTGTCATTTATGACTTGTCTGTCGAATTTGGTGAGAAACGAAGTTGATTTGACGTGATTCGGACGTTCGGTTGTGAAAATAGAAGTTTTAAAGTTTTCTTAAAAATTTTATTTGATTTGGTGTCCGATTCGTAGTTCTAGGCATTATTTTGGTGTTTTGATCACCCGAGCGAGTTCATATGAGGTTTTTGGACTTGTGTGCATGTTTGGCTTGGAGCCCCGAGGGCTCGGGTGAGTTTCGAATGGTTAACGGATCAAAACTTTAGACTTGAACAACTGCTGGAATTTTCTGATATCTTATTTGGTTTTCCTTCTACGCGATCGTGTTAATGTGTCTGCGATCGCGTAGGCTTAGTTGGAAGTGGAGTTTTGTTCTATGCGATCGCATGGGCATATCCGTGATCGCGTAGGGTTAACTGCGGGGCTGCTGAGTTTTGTTCTACGCGATCGTGTGAACAGGGATGCGATCGCGTAGCTATGGGAGTTTGTGACTCGCGAATGCGTGATGAGGGCTGCGATCGCGTTGAATTGGAATTGTGTGCTTCGTGATCGCGTGGGCTAGTCCGCGATCGCGTAGGTCTGTGAAGCTGTACATCGTGATCACGTAGAGTTAATTTGGGCAGTGGAAAAATTATTCTTCGTGATCGCGTGTGAATGTTCTCGATCGCGATGAGTAAAAATCTGGGCAAACAAAACTTAAGTTATGGAAATGGGATTTCGACCCATTATCCACCATTTTCGATTTTGAGCTAGGGTAAGACGATTTTCGGGCGATTTTCACGAAAAAATATTGGGGTAAGTTTTCCTTATCCTATATTGATTATATTTCATGATTCCATACTCATTTACATCATGAATCCATGAATTTATGGAAGAAAAATCAGAATTTTATCAAATATTCCAAAAATGTAAAATGAAGATTTGAAAGGCAATCCGATGTCGGAATTCGATAATTTTTGTATGGTTGAACTCGTATCGAAACGGCTGTTCGAATTTCATGAGTTTTTTTGGGATTCGAGATGTGGGTCCCACTGTTGATTTTTGAAATGAATTTCAGATTTTTATCCGAAAAATTTGTAAATTCATATGGAATTAATTCCTACGATTTATATTGAGTATATTGAATTGTTTATGACTAAATTTTAGGATTTCAGACACGAATTCGCGAGGCAAAGGTTTATTGGATTCTTGTAATTAGGTTGCAAAGCGAGGTAAGTGTCGTATTTAACCTTGACTCGAGGGAATAGAACCCTTAAATTATTTGTTATGTGAGATGCATGTGAATGACGTATAGGCAAGGTGACGAGTGTCTATACGTCGTCAAATTAATTGTTTGCATAATTACTTGAAAAATCATAAATCATTTTAAATCATGAATTAATTATTATATTAATTGTTTCACTCATATTCCTTGTCAAATATTAATTCTTAAATTCCTGCAATAATTGTTACATGCTTAATTGACTTATGTGTCTTAATTGTTATTGGACATTTAGCATACTAAATATTAAACTGCTTATTTTCTCCATGATTTTCATAATTAATTGTTAATTGTCATTGATTGTTCATAAATAAATTATAATTATTGTGTGCCTTGACGTTTAATAGTTTCTCATTGAACGTGATATTTATTGGAGTAATTTTTATTATATTTATGAGTTGTTAAAATATATTGAGGGATCGGGTTGCACGCCGCAATGGAAATGAAAGTAAATATATTGGGGGGATCGGGTTGCACGCCGCAACAGACTTATTTAAAAGTCTATGTTGGGGGACCTGGTTGCACGCCGCAACAGACTTGTTTAAAGTTTATATTGGGAGAACGGGTTGCACGCCGCAATGGAAACAAATTGAGGGATTGTGACTGTTGAGTTGATTTCAATCATTAATATAATTTACTGGTCTTACTAATATTCCCGTTATTATTATTGTTGTTATTACTACTATTACGTACAGGTTAATGTAAGTGACCCGCCTTAGCCTCGTCACTACTTCGACGAGGTTAGGCTCGGCACTTACCAGTATATGGGGTCGGTTGTACTGATACTAAAATCTACACTTCTTGTGCAGATTTCGGAGTTGGTCCCAGTCGCAGTTCTGAAGTCCCCTTCTATATTATCTCAGGTGTGTATTATATTTCAAACAGCTTGAATTTTATTGAGACTTTTATTTGTATTATTCTAGAAGCTCGTGCACTTGTGACTCAAGTTATGGGATGGTATTTAGACATTGCTATTATTATGGATTATTCACTACATTTCAGACTTTACTTCCGCATTTGTTTCTTTATTATTAATTAATTTAAAATAATTTTAAAATGGATAATATTATTCTAACGTTGGCTTGCCTAGCAAGTGAAATGTTAGGCGCCATCACAGTCCCGAAGGTGAGAATTTTGGGTCGTGACACTCAGACTCTTGATATCATGATTTGTAAGGATCAATTCTTATCCTATTATGTAAGAACAAACCAGTGTGTTAATACCCATGAGGCTTTCAGTATATGGAGATGCATAAGATTACAAAAGTAGTGTGATGACCCAAAATGTCATCTTTAAATTTAATGATTAATTATATGATCTAAGCACTATTTACCATTACTCGACTTGCGTGTGCAGTCCGTAAAAAAAAATTCGGAAAGTTTTCAGGTGAAAAATAAATTAAAATGTGAATTAGAGCTTTAAAACTCAACTGAGTTGACTTTGGTCAACATTTTGAGCAAATGGACTCGGATCAGTGTTTTGATAGTTTTGGTAGGTCCATATCGTGATTTGGGACTTAGGCGTATGCCCGAAATCAAATTCCGAAGTCCCTAGCCCGAGATATAGAATTTTGATGAAAAATTAAATGTTTAAGTTCAAATAGTGATCGGATGTCAAATTATGTGCAAACGACTCCGGAATAGAATTTTGATGATTCCAACAGCTCCGTATGGTGATTTTAGACTTAGAAGCGTGATCGGAATTTTATTTGGAAGTCCGTAGTGGAATTAGGCTTGAAATGTCGAAAGTTAAATTTTTGGAAAGTTTGACCGAGGGGTTGACTTTTTGATATCAGGGTCGAAATCCGATTCTGAAAATTTTCATAGCTCAGTTATATCATTTATGACTTGTGTGCAAAATTTGAAGTCATTCCGAATTGATTTGATGTGTTTCGACACAAGATATAGAATTTGAAAGTTCAAAGTTCATTGATTTTGATTTGAGGTGCGATTCGTCGTTTTGATGTTGTTTGATGTAGTTTGAAGGCTCGACTAAGTTCGTATGGTATTTTGGGACATGTTGGAATAATTGGTTAAGGTCCCGAGGGTCTCGGGTGGATTTCGGAAGGTAAACGGAATGGATTTCGGACAAAGAGTGCTGGAAATTTCTGTTGCAGAAATTTCGTGCGTGGAGCTAATTTTGGAAGCTTATATATCGCAATTCATAAGGAATCAGAACATTTTCAAAACATAAAAGTTGTAGTCGTTTGATTATAGTTTCCATAAAGTTAAACCATTCATTATTTGGACATTTGTACAGAAAGTTATGAAGGATTGAATAAAGGCTGGTAGAGCAGTTTTGCCAGAAATTTCGCCAGAAATTTCTAATGCATGGAGCCGATTTTGGAAGCTTATATCTCACAATTTATAAGGAATCAGAACATTTCCAAAACATGAAAGTTGTAGTCGTTGGATTATAGTTTCTAGAAAGTTAAACCATTTATCATTTGGATATTTGTACATGAAGTTATGATCAATTGAAGGAAGGCTGGTAGAGTAGTTTCTGGTGGACTTTTAGTGACGAAAAATGGACTTTAGTGACGGAAAATAGACTTTTAGTGACGGATTGGCAGACTTAAGGACCAAAAATGGTCATTTCATTCATTTCGTTTTGGATTTTTGGAGCACGGTTCTTGGGCGATTTTTACGGGAAAACATTGGGGTAAGTGTTCCTTATCCTATATTGATTATATTTCATGATTCCATACTCATTTACATCATGAATCCATGAATTTATGGAAGAAAAATCAAGATTTTTGCAAAATCTTCCAAAAATGAAAATTTAAGATTTGGAGGTCGAGTTGTTATCGGATTTTGGTAAAATTGGTATGGGTGGACTCGGATTTTATAAGTTTCGCCGGATTTCGAGATGTGGGTCCCACGGGCAAATTTTGAGCTAATTTCGGATTTTAATAAAAATATAATATTTTCTTATGAAATTGATTACTATAATTTTTGTTGACTGTATCGAATTAATTATGACTAGATACGAGTCGATCGGAGTCGGAAAATCGAGAAAAAAGCATAATACTTGATTAAATTTGAGCAAGTCGAGGTAAGTGACTTGTCTAACCTTGTGTGGGGAAAATTTTTCCTAGGATTGGTATTGATGTGATTATTGAAATGTGTTAAAAGTCGTGTGCACGAGGTGACGAGTGTGTACACGGGCTAAATTGCGAAAGATTATATTTTTAAATTGTGTAGATCACTGTTGCGCATTTATTAAATTATTTTATCTTATTATATTCTTCATTATTGATCTGAGATATATACTTTAAATTTGTTTGATCTTTTCTTACTAATTATTTTACCTGTTTAGTTGAAACTTGGTTTCTTTTATTCTGTGCGTTATTTGAAGGTTGATTTTTTTAAAATTAAATATTATTAATATGAAGTATTTGACATTTTTAAACTTGATATTGAAGCAACGTAGTAAAGATTTTAAAATATTATTTTCTTAAATTATTTACTCCTGAATATTTTTATACTCATTGTGCGAGAGCCGTGAGCTCTTTATTGTGGAAGAATATTATTGTTGAATTATTTTGACATGAGCCGTGAGCTCTTTATTGTGGAAAAATATTATTGTTGAATTATTTTGACATGAGCCGTGAGCTCTTTATTGTGCAAACTATTATTGATGATTTATTTTTGCATGAGCCGTGAGCTCTTTATTGTGGAAAAATATTGTTGTTGAATTATTTTGGCAAGTTAAATTATTTGAGCACTTGATGTGCAAATTGTGATATATTGTGATATTGATATGCATGCGGTGGTATAAGGTCTGGGTGTTGAAACGCATGCGGTGAGATAAGGGTGGCTTGATACGCGTGGCTAGTAGGGGTGACTACTAGAAGTCATGCGGTGTGATAAGGGTGGCTAAAACGCGGGATGCTATTTTGGGAAAAAATACTTTCTTTAAATAAATTGTGAAGGCTCCCGCGGTGATATAAGGAAATGAGATATTGTGAAATTATTTATAATTTGGGACTACGAGGCGGTACCTCGGTAGTTCCCTTGTTGATATTGATTTATGGCCATAGTTGCTTTCGATTAATTGTTGTGATTTTCATAAAGTTGAAGAAAATTCTATTTTGATTCCACGAGATATTATTTACAATTATTTGGTGTCATTAAATGTGACATACTATTTGATTCATTTCCAATGTCATTTTATTTTACTACATTGATAAATATTTTACCATGCCATTATTATATTCCAGTAGGGCCTCACCTGACCTCGTCACTACTCTACCGAGGTTAGGCTTGGCACTTACTGGGTACCGCTGTGGTGTACTCATACTACGCTTCTGCACATCTTTTTGTGCAGATCCAGGTACATTTTTACCAGCCTAGACGTCAGTGAGTTACCTGCACACGGAGACTTCGAGGTATATCTGCCAGCGTCCGCAGACTCCGGAGTCCCCTTCTATTCTTGTTATGTTGCTTCCTTATTTTTTTTAGACTCTGTTATATAGAGACATCGAGGATAAATTCTTAGAAGCTTGTGACTTATTTCTACCGGGTTTTGGGAGTTGAAATTGTTTGAATTGTAGTTTATTTATTTCAGATATTTATTATTATTCTGCATTGATAGGCTTACCTAGTCTTAGAGACTAGGTGCCATCACGACATCCTACGGAGGGAATTTGGGGTCGTGACAAGTAGTTGCGCCACTATTTTAATTTCTTCTTATTGCATGAGTAGCTCATGAGTCATGACTAACCTCCCTCATGAACCATGTGGTCCATGTCACACACTCAGGGGCGAAGCTACAGACCACCCTTCATCAAAAAATTATATTGTGTATATAGGTAAAATATTAGGTCTTAAAGGTATATAACCTATATTGAACATTCTTTATTAGGGAATTTTTTTCACTTCTTTCAAGTTTGAACACCTTTGAGGAAATTCATAGTTTCGACACTGCGTACACACTGTGTCATACGAACTTGAAATCATAATTAATATCAGGACCTCAGGTTATATAATCTATAAATGTTCGCATATGCCAAACGCATAGCATGCTTGTTCCAGTGTTCAAGTCATGTTTCCGTGCATCAACTTATTATATCCAAGAAAATCGCGCGTCTTCCTGCTGAGATGAGTATTTATAAAAACTTTCGAGATGACTTATGTTGGCCTCATGTTTAGTCGCGTATCAACTTCGGTCCAAAATAGGAATTGTAAGTTAACTAATATAAGTCAAATTTTCTTTCACTAAAAACGATAGGACTTATTATGATGCTAGAAAACATAAAAGTTGATTGAATTATGTTTTAAAAAAAAAGTGCACACTTGTTTCAATATTTTCTCTTTAATTAAATATAATGCAAAACTAATGTGTTTTTCTTCAAAGTATATACGATTACGACTCAGTTGATTATCAGACAAAGTTACATGCATGAGACCGACTTATATCAAATTATCCGAAGGAAATACACAATATATATTGTTAAATGGAGACAGAAGGAATAGTACAGTACTATACATACTCTAAAATAGACAAGGAGAATTATTAAGACAGAGAATGCTACGAAGTATGTTCTAATTAATTATTTTGATTTTCTGCGAGGATAAGATAATTCGATAACAAAATGCAGATCAGAGACAAGCAGAAGCCAAAGAAGATGTCCATATAATATTTCCCATGCACATGCATGGCCATGCAAAGACAGACGTTCCTTTGAACGTATCCGTCACAGACTCACAGTACCTCTGAGAGAGATATGTTCAGAGGCGGATGTAGTGAAATAATTACGGGTAACTAAACCCATAACTTTCGATGCGGAGTAAAAATTTGTATGTAAAAATTCATTAAAATTACAAAATAATAGACTTTAAAAATATAATGGGTTCAATGTTAAAAATCTTAAAATTGAACCCATAGGATTTAAATTTTGGATCCGCCTCTGAGGTCAACTTAGTCGAGAGGCATGGTATGATATCTTAGATAGTATATATATGCAGTATGGCGGGGGACCTCTCTGCACATGTAGAATCAAGACAACGTAGGCTCCAGAACACCAACGATTGATTTCATCTTGTTAAAGGAAGGTACCTCTCAGCTTCCTTAATAACGATATCCCTCAGAAACCCTAGAATCCAAATACTATACCTTCTCTTATCTACTACATTTGGACTAATTCAAATTTGATACTGCAATCATTTTAGCGTGTAAAATATGGCTGAGACATAAAATTTACGTAAACGCAATGGAAATATAAGAATAGTACGTGACATCATATCGACTTTATAACATATTGCTAGTCGCTAGACGCATGTAATTATTAATTAATTAATTAATTATTCGAATATAATTTCAAGTTAAAGTTAAGATGAGAAGAATTGTTATTTAGAAACACTACTAGAAATCAGAGAAAAACTGACCAAGCCATACCGACCAACGTTGGTCAGTCAAAAAAAGCGACCAAAAATCGTCCAACACGGATGGAAACTACAAAAAAAATATTTTATATTTTTTAAAAATTAAATACCGACCAAAGTTGGTCGGTATAATGGTCAAAAAGTTTACCGAAATGGTCAAACTTGCTTAGTCAAAGCAACTTTTTGATTGACGACCAACTTTGGTCCTTAATGAGGACCCAATTTTTTAAATTTTAATAATTATATTATTATTTAAAATATTTTATAAAATTAAAAGAATTTATAAGATTACCGATCAAAGTTGGTCGGTTATTGCAGGGGAAGCATTTAACGACCAACTTTGGTCGGTATATTTTATTTTCTGAAAAATAACAGACCAAAGTTGGTTGGTTATTAGGTCAAACATGGTCAAACTTTTGAATCACTTTAATATTTACTATCTAAATAATATAAATATAATCCGTTAACACTTTAATGAATACACTAACATATACTATAACAAGCTATATATAGTTAAAGTAGTACAACGAAGTGTGTGTGTGTGTGTGTGTGTGTGTGTGTGTGTGTGTGTGTATATATATATATAAGAACACGAAACGCTAGGACCACATGGTCGGGTTCTTTTGGGGATGAACTTGTGAAGAAGCAATAATCTAATTAGTATATATAATTGATCATCATCAAATATATCTATTTGTAAATTGATTCATCGACTTATAACTTACTTAAATGCATCGATGAATATTAAAAATAAAACATTTCCACCTATATCGATTAATATTAAAAATAAAACGTCTCGACCTATATCGATTAATCTATGTCATGCATTATTAGTAATGAATGAATGAAAAATAGAAGAATTAATACTTGTCACGACCCAAAATCCCAACCTGTCGTGATGGCGCCTATATCGATACTAGGCAACCCATAATATCAATAAACTACAATTTCTTTTAAGTTTGAAAATATAATATTTAAATACAATACAAAATTTCACAAAATACTGATACGAACACTCCCCAAAACCTGGTGTCACTGAGTACATGAACATCTAATATGAATACAAGTCTGAAAAAATACGGTCTATAATAGTCTAAGACCAAAATACGGTAAATAAGGAGATAGGGAAGGAGAGAAAAGGTCTGCGAAATACGGCAACTACCTCTGAATCTCCGAAAGATTAATTATACGAGAGAATCTACACCTGCTATGTCCAGAAGCACCTGGATCTGCACATGAAGTGCAAGGTGTAGTATGAGTACAACCAACTCAGCAAGTAACAATAATAACTAAGGAACTGAAAATAGTGACGAGCTACACAGTTATAGTTCACTTTCAGTAATTCCAGCAAAGAATAGACATGCTTTCAAATCAAGCAGTTTAAGTCAAATCAATCTTATACAGTTCATGTTCATATAATCCGGATATATAATCATTCAGAGAATTTTACAACAATGACCGATAGCAACTAAATGCAACAATAAATGAAAAGCAAGTACAGTCTCTCAGGGCAATAGTAACTCAACTCGTCACAATAGCTCAACCACTCGGCTCTCAACCCTCAGCACTTACACTCAATGGGTACCCGCGCTCACTGGGGATGGACAGACTCCGGAGGGGCTCCTACAGCCCAAGCGCCATAATCTGCACGGACAACTCACGTGCTACAATATCCTGCACGGATAACTCACGTGCCATAATATCCTTACCTCACCGACAGGCCCTCATCCTTACTCAGTCCTCAACCTCTCTAGTCTCTCGGGCTCTCGGAAATCACAAAGATCAGCCCAAACAAAGATAACATAGTAAATCAACAAATATCAAGAAAGACTGAGGTATGATACACAAGTAAAATCATGACTGAGTACAAGACAGCAATTAGCAAATAATTCAACAAGTACGCAACCTCTGTGGTCCCAACAGTACTATCACATAACCTAAGCATGATTTTTAACATGATTTACAGTCAAATTTCTTCAACACAAAGAGAGCTTATAGCTAACAACAGGTTATTCAACTTTACAATTTCACGGGACGGACCAAGTCACAATCCCTTCGGTGCACGCCCACACGCCCGTCACCTAGCATGTGCGTTACCTCCAAAATAATCACATGACACAAACATTCGGGGTTTCATACCCTCAGGACCAGATTTATAACTGTTATTTACTTCAAAACGTGAAATTCTTTGCATTGCTATACCTTTGCCTCACAAATCGGCCTCCTAATGCCTCGAATCAAGTCACAAAAAATTCATTTCAGTTAGTAAAATTTATTAAAATTAATTCCATAAGAAAATACTAATTTTCCATAAAAATCCGAAATTTAGCTCAAAAATCGCCTGTGGGGCTCACGTCTCGGAACCCGACAAAAGTTACAAAATCTAAAAGCCCATTCAACCACGAGTCTACCCATACCAATTTTACCAAAATCCGACCTCAACTCGACCCTCAAATCTACAAATCTTATTTCCAAATTTCTAAGTTCAAATCTCTGATTTACACCTCAAAAGTATGTAATCTAGTCGGATTTTTCTATGATAATTCAATACTATGGAGTAGAAATGATCACAAGGGACTTACCTCAAGTTTTCCTTGAAAATCTATCAAAAATCGCCTCTCCTCAAGCTCCAATTTGTCAAAAATGGCAAATGGGACGAAGTCCCCTGCTTTATAATTCTGCCCATACAGCCCTCGATCTTGCCTCGATCCTGGGCCTTCGATCATGATACTCGATCTTGGGCCTCGATTCTGACCCTCGATCCTGGCCCTCGATCATGGCCCTCGACCCTGGCCTTCAATCCTGCCTTCGATCGTGGCTTCGATCCTGGGCCCTCGATCATGGTCCTCGACCCTGGCCTTCGATCCTGCCTTCGATCGTGGCTTTGATCCCGGGCTCGATCATGGCCCTATTCTAGGCACGATTCAGGGCTCGATTCTGGGAAATTCTGGGCTCGATTCTGGGAGATGGAATTTGCAACAGAAGGAAATTGCACTAGCTATTTTAGTCCACTTTTTGATCCGTTAACCATCTGAAACACACCCGAGGCCCTCGGGATCTCAACCAAATATACCAACAAGTCCTAAAACATCATACGAACTTAGTCGAGTCTTCAAATCTCATTCAACAACACTAAAAGTATGAATCATACATAGATTCAAGCTTAATGAACTTTGAAACTTTCCATTTCTACAAACAACGCCGAAACCTATCAAATCACGTCCGATTGACCTCAAATTTTGCACACAAGTCATAAATGACATAACAGACCTATTAAAATTTTCAGAATCGGATTTCGACCCCGATATCAAAAATTCAACCCCCCGGTCAAACTTTCCAAAAATTCAACTTTCGGCATTTCAAGCCTAATTCCTCTACGGATCTCCAAAATTTTTTCCGGACACGCTCCTAAGCCCAGAATCACCATATGGAGCTATTGTAATCATAAAATTTTAGATCCGAGGTCGTTTACCCCTAAGTCCACATCTGAGCAACTTTTTTATCTTAACATTTTCAATTATGAGACTAACTATCTCATTTCACTCTGAATTCCTTTCGGACCCGAACCAACTAACTCGATAAGTCATAAATCAATTATAAGGCATAAATTGAGCAGTAAATAGGGGAACGGGGTTATAATACTCAAAATGACCGGCCGGGTCGTTACATTCTCTCTCTCTTAAACAAACGTTCGTCCTCGAACGGGTTTAGAATAATACCTGGAGTCTCAAATAGGTGTGGATATTTGTTCTGCATCTCCTGCTCAATCTCCCAAGTAGCTTCTCCGACTGGCTGGCCTCTCCACTGTACCTTCGCTAATGCTATTTCCTTAACCTCAGTTTTCGAACCTGCCAGTCTAAAATAGCCACCGGCTCCACATCATAAGTCAAATTACCGCCCAGCTATACTGTACTGAAATCCGGAATATGAGACGGATCCCCGACATACTTTCGGAGCATGGATACATGGAACACTGGATGAACACCTGATAGATTGGGTGGAAAAGCAAGTTCATAAGCCACTTCTCCAATTTTCTTAAGTATCTCAAAAGGCTAATAAACTGAGGGCTCAACTTGCCCTTTTTCCCGAACCTCTCCCAACCATGTAAACGACATCACGAACCTTCCTGTCGGCATAACTCTTCTGTCTAGACTGTGTCGTGCGAAGCCATTCCTGAATCACTTTGACCTTCTCTAAAGCATCCTGAACCAAGTCAGTACCCAATAGCCTAGCCTCACCTGGCTCAAACCAACCCACCGGAGACCGGCACCGTCTCCCATACAAAGCCTCATACGGAGCCATCTGAATACTCGACTGGTAGCTGTTATTGTAAGTAAACTCCGCGAGTGGCAGAAATTGATCCCAAGAACCCCCAAAATCAATGACACAAGCGCGTAGCATATCCTCCAATATCTGAATAGTGCGCTCGGACCTTCCGTCTGAGGGTGAAATGTTGTACTCAACTGAACCTGTGTGCCCAATTCTCGCTGCACTGCTCTCCAAAACTATAAGGTAAACTGCGTACCCCGATCTGAAATGATGAACACCGGCATACCGTTTAGGCGAACAATCTCGCGAATATAAATCCCAGCCAACCGCCCCGAAGAATAATTAGTACCAATTGGAATAAAATGCGCAGATTTAATCAACCGATCAACTATCACCCAAACATCATCAAACTTTCTCAAAGTCCGTGGGAGCCCAACTACAAAGTCCATGGTAATACGTACCCACTTCCACTCCGGAATTTCAAGTCTCTGTAGTAATCTGCCCGGTCTCTGATGCTCGTACTTTACCTGTTGACAATTTAAACACCGAGCTACAAATCCAACTATATCTTCCTTCATTCGCCTCCACAAATAGTGCTGCCTCAAATCCTGTTACATCTTCGCGGCGTCTGGATGAATAGAGTATCGCGAACTGTGAGCTTCCTGGAGAATCAGCTCACGCAAACCATCTACATTAGGCACACATAGCCTGCCTTGCATCCGTAATACACCGTCAGCTCCAATAGTGACTTCCTTGGCATCACCGTGCTGAACCGTATCCTTAAGGACAAGCAAATGTGCATCATCATACTGGCGCAATGTGATGCAATCATATAAAAAAGACCGAAAAACCACACAAGCTAAAACTCGATTCGGGTAAGAAACATCTAATCTAACAAACTAGTTGGCCAAGGCCTGAACATCCAATGCTAAAGGCCTCTCTACTACCGGTAAGTATGCTAAGCTGCCCAAACTCTCCGCCTTACGACTCAAGGCATCGGCCACTACATTGGCCTTTTCGGGATGATAGAGAATGGTGATATCATAATCCTTAAGCAACTCTAAACACCTTCGCTGCCGCAAATTAAGATCCTTCTGTTTAAACAAATATTGTAGACTCCGATAATCGGTATATACCTCACACTGGACACCGTACAAGTAATGCCGCCAAATTTTCAAGGCATGAACAATAGCTGCTGACTCAAGATCGTGGACTGGATAATTCTTCTCATGCACCTTTAACTGTTTGGACGCATAGGCAATCACCCTACCGTCTTACATCAGCACAGCGCCAAGACCAATACGTGACGCGTCACAATACACAGTATAAGACTCTAAACCTGTACGCAAGACCAATATTGGAGTTGTAGTCAAAGCTGTTTTGAGCTTCTAAAAGCTCTCTTCACACTCATCCGACCACCTGAACGGAGCACCTTTCTGGGTCAATTTAGTCATAGGCGATGCAATAGACGAGAAACCCTCCACGAAGCGATGATAATAACCGGCCAAGCCGAGAAAACTCCGAATCTCAGTAACTGAAGATGGCCTAGGCCAATTCTGAACTGCCTCTATTTTCTTCGGATCCACCTTAATTCCTTCACTGGACATTATATGTCCTAAGAATGCTATCGAACTAAGCCAGAACTCATACATAGAGAATTTGGCATAAAGTCTATCCTCTCTCAGCCTCTGTAATACAATACCCAAGTGTTGCGCATGCTCCTCCTGGCTACTTGAGTACACCAGAATATCATCAATAAATACTACGATAAATAAATCAAGATATGGATGGAATACACTATTCATAAAATGCATAAATGTTGTTGGGGCATTGGTTAGCCCAAAAGACATCACAAGAAATTTGTAGTGGCCAAAACGAGTTCTGAATGCCGTCTTTAGAATATTCGATTCCCGAATTTTCAACTGGTGATACTCGGATCTCAAATCAATTTTGGAGAACACCCTCGCTCCCTGAAACTGGTCAAATAAGTCATCAATATGCGGTAAAGGATATTTATTCTTGATTGTAACTTTGTTCAATTACCTATAATTGATGCATATCCACATAGTATCATCTTTCTTCTTCGCAAACAGAACCGGTGCACCCCAAGGTGACACACTAGGCCTAATAAACCCTTTTTCAAGGAGTTTCTGAAGTTGCTCTTTCAATTCTTTTAACTCAGCTGGTGCCATACGATACGGAAGAATAGAAATGGGCTGAGTGACCTGCACCAAGTTAATACCGAAATCAATATCCCTGTCTTGTGGCATACCCGACAGGTCTGCAGGAAAAACATCCGAAAAGTCTCGCACAACCGGCACTGAATCAATAATAGGAGTATTTGCATCAACATCTCTCACAAAGGCCAAATATAACAAACATCCCTTTCCAACCATACGTTGGGCCTTCAAATAAGAAATTACCCTGCTAGGAACAAAATCAAGAGAACCTCTCCATTCAAACTTTGGCAACCCCGGCATTGTTAACATCACGAGTTTTGCGTGACAGTCCAGAATAGTATGACATGGAGACAACCAATCCATACCCATGATTACATCGAAATCAACCATACCGAGTAATAAGAGATCAACTCTGGTCTCCAGTTTCCTAATTGTTACCACACACGATCGATACACATGGTCCACAGTAATAATATCGCCCACCGGTGTAGATACACAAACAGGTAAAACTAAGGACTCATAGGGCATATCCAGATAATGAGCAAAATCTAATGATACATATGAATAAGTGGAACCAGGGTCAAATAATATAGAAGCCTCCCTATGGCACACTGAAACAATACCTATGATCACTGCATCTGAAGCAACAGCATCTGGCCTGGCCGAAAAAGCATAGAATCGGGCTTGACCGCCACCTGACCAGCCTCCCCCTCTTGGGCGACCCCTAGCTGCCTGACCCCCACCCCGAGCTGGCTGGGCAGGTGGAGAACTCTGCCGTAGAGCCCCACTCAATAGCCTAGGACAATCTCTCTTGAAATGACCCAATTCTACGCACTCGAAACAACCCCTCCTCTGACGGAACTGCTGCTCCTGATAACCCGAAGAACTACCTGTAGAAGCCTGAGCGAATGAGGCATGATGAGAACTCTGCGCTGGTAGTGCAGTGAATGAAGATTGGCTTGAGTGAGCACTGTAAGAACCGTGGCTAGTTGATGCACCACGATGAGCTGGACGAACCGTCTGAGCATGTCTGTAAAAATGACCCCTACCGCGGTAAAACTGACCCCCTGAAGAAACACCACTGAAATCACCTGAACCACGAGGCCCCTTAGCCTCCCTCTCAACCCGTTCCTGACTGCGAACTGTATCAATATTACGAGCAATGTCGACTACCTCATCGAAAGTAGCACCAGACACTCTCTCTCTAGTCATGAGTAATCACAGCTGAAAAGTGAGGCCATCTATGAACCTCCTGATCCTCTCCCTGTCTGTGGGAATCAACCAGATAGCATGATGGGCCAATTCTAAAATCTCATCTCATACTGTGTCACAGACATATCACCCTGACGAAGCTGCTCGAACTGCATACGCAGCTCCTCTCTACGGGAATGAGGCAAACTTCTCCAGGAATAGACCGGAGAACTGCTGCCAGGTAAGGGGTGCTGCACCGACTAGCCTACACCTCTCGTAAGCCTCCCACCATCTGAAGGCAGCCCCAGAAAACTGAAAAGTAGTGAACGAGACCCCACTAGTCTTTAGAATACCCGCTGTCTGAAGCATCCGTTGACACTTATCCAGAAAATCCTAAGCATTCTCTGACTCTGCACTGCTAAATGGTGGAGGTTGAAGCCTCTCAAATCTCTCAAGTCTCCTCTGCTCATCATCTGCCATAACAGGAACTACCGGGGCCTGACAGCTGCAACCGGTTGGGCTGGTGGTGCCCCCAGTTTATGAAGTCCTTGTACTACCTGGTCCGGAGTACGGGAAATAGGGGTATGAGTACCTCCCCCGGCCTAAGAAGTGGCAGGTGCGGCCTGAGCCGAAACCACCTAAGCAAGACGAGTGCAAACTGTCAATATCTGGGCCAAAGTCTCCTGAAGGCCTGGAATCTCAATAGGCACAGCTGGTGCCAGAGCTGGTCCTGTCTGCTCAGCTATATCTGGAATCTGCTCCTGACCTAGAGCAACTGGTGGTACTACAGGTGCGGGTCCAACTGTGGTAAGAGCTACACCTCAACCTCTACCTCGGCCCCGGCCTCTACCACGGCCCTGGCCTCTCGCGGACCTAACTGGTGGCACTGGTGGCTGACCGTCCGATCCGGTAGTACGTGTCCTCACCATCTGTGAGAGAACAAAATAACTGAAATTTAGTTTCCGGAATCAACAAATTCGCACGACAGAATACAAGAAAGTGAAATTTTCCTAAGGGTTCTGCAGCCTCTCGAAGATAAGTACAGACGTCTCCGTACTGATCCGCAAGACTCTACTAAACCTGCTCATGACTCGTGAGACCTATGTAACCTAGGCTCTGATACCAACTTGTCATGACCCAAAATCCCAACCTGTCGTGATAGCGCCTATCTCGATACTAGGCAAGCCGATAATATCAATAAACCATAATTTATTTTATGTTTGAAAATATAATATTTAAATACAATACAAAATCCCACAAATACTGATACGAACACTCCCCAAAACCTGGTGTCACTGAGTACATGAGCATCTAATATGAATACAAGTCTGGAAAAATACGGTCTATAATAGTCTAAGACCAAAATACGGTAAACAAGGAGATAGAGAAGGAGAGACAAGGTCTGCGAAACACGGCAGGTATCTCTGAATCTCTGAAAGATCAATTGTATGAGAGAATCAATACCCGCTATGTCCAGAAGCACCTCGATCTGCACACGAAGTATAGGGTGTAGTATGAGTACAACCAACTCAGCAAGTAACAATAATAACTAAGGAACTGAAGATAATGACGAGCTACACAGTTATAGTTCACTTTCAGTAATTCCAGCAAAGAATAGACATGTTTTCAAATCCAGCAGTTTAAGTCAAATCAATCTTATACAGTTCATGTTCATGTAATCCGGATATAGAATCTTTCAGAGAATTTCACAACAATGACAGATAGCAACTAAATGCAACAACAAATGAAAAGCAAGTACACCCTCTCAGGGTAACAGTCAGCTCAACCACTCGGCTCTCAGCCCTCAGCACTCACACTTAATGGGTACCCGCACTCACTTGGGGGTGTACAGACTCCGGAGGGGCTCCTACAGCCCAAGCGCCATAATTCGCACGAATAACTCACGTGCTGTACGGACAACTCATGTGCTATAATATCCTGCACGGACAACGCACGTGCCATAATATCCTTACCTTACCGACAGGCCCTCGGCCTTACTCAGTCCTCAACCTCTCTAGTCTCTCGGGCTCTCGGAAATCACAAAGATCAGCCCAAACAAAGATAACATAGTGAATCAACAAATATCAAGAAAGACTGAGGTATGATACACAAGTAAAATCATGACTGAGTACAAGACAGCAATTAGCAAATAATTCAACAAGTACGCAACCTCTGTGGTCCCAACAGTACTATCACATAACCTAAGCATGATTTTTAACATGATTTACAGTCAAATTTCTTCAACACAAAGAGAGCCTATAGCTAACAACAGGTTATTCAACTTTACAGTTTTACGGGACGGACCAAGTCACAATCCCTTCAGTGCACGCCTACAAACCCATCACCTAGCATATGCGTCACCTCCAAAATAATCACATTTCACAAAAATCTGGGGTTTCATACACTCAGGACCAGATTTATAACTGTTACATACTTCAAAACGTGAAATTCTTTACTCTGCTATGCCTTTGCCTCGCAAATCGACCTCTGAATGCCTCGAATTTAGTCACAAATAATTCATTTCAGTCAATAAAATTTATTGAAATTAATTCCATAAGCAAATACTAATTTTCCATAAAAATCCAAAATTTAGCTCAAAAATGGCCTGTGGGGCCCATGTCTCGGAACCCGACAAAAGTTTCAAAATCCGAAAGCCCATTCAACCACGAGTCTACCCATACCAATTTTACCAAAATCCGACCTCAACTCGACCCTCAAATCTACAAATCTTATTTCCAAATTTCTATGTTCAAATCTCCGATTTACAACTCAAAAACATGTAATCTAGTCGGATTATTCAATGATAATTCAATATTATGGAGTAGAAATGATCACAAGGGACTTACCTCAAGTTTTCCTTGAAAATCTATCAAATATCGCCTCTCCTCAAGCTCCAATTTGTCAAAAATGGCGAATGGGACGAAGTCCCCTGCTTTATAATTCTGCCCATACAGCCCTCGATCTTGCCTCGATCCTGGGCCTTCGATCATGATCCTTGATCCTGGGCCTCGATCCTGACCTTCGATTCTGACCCTCAATCCTGGCCCTCGATCATGGCCCTTGACCCTAGCCTTCGATCCTGCCTTCAATCGTGGCTTCGATCCTGGGCCCTCGATCCTGGCCCTCGACCCTGGCCTTCGATCCTGCCTTCGATCGTGGCTTCGATCCTGGGCTCGATCATGGCCCTATTCTGGGAACGATTCAGGGCTCGATTCTGGGAGATTCTGGGCTCGATTTTGGGAGATAGAATTTGCAGTAGAAGGAAATTGCAGCAGCTATTTTAGTCCACTTTTTGATCCGTTAACCATCCGAAACTCACCCGAGACCGTCGGGACCTCAACCAAATATACCAACAAGTCCTTAAATATCATAAGAACTTAGTCGAGTCTTCAAATCACATCCAACAACAATTAAAACACGAATCACACATAGATTCAAGCCTAATGAACTTTGAAACTTTTCATTTCTACAAACAATGCCGAAACCTATCAAATCACGTCCGATTGACCTCAAATTTTGCACACAAGTCATAAATGACATAACAAACCTATTAAAATTTTCAGAATTGGATTTCGACCCCGATTTAAAAAAGTCAACCCCCCGGTCAAACTTCCCAAAAATTTAATTTTCGGCATTTCAAGCCTAATTCTTCTACGGACCTCCAAAAAAATTTACGGTTACGCTCCTAAGCCCAAAATCACCATACGGAGCTATTGGAATCATAAAATTTTAGATCCGAGGTCGTTTACACCTAAGTCCACATCCGGACAACTTTTCTATCTTAAAATTTTCAATTATGAGACTACGTGTCTCATTTCACTACGAATTCCTTTCGGACCTGAACCAACTAACCCGATAAGCCATAAATCAATTGTAAGGCATAAATTGAGCAGTAAATGGGGGAACGGGGTTATAATACTCAAAACGACCGGCCGGGTCGTTACAGTTTTAGAACTTGTGTGCATGTTTGGTTTGGAGCCCCGAAGGCTCGGGTGAGTTTATGGATCACAAATTAAAGAAACGAAAGAAGTTATTAGCATTAAGTAAACGAGTTAATAGGTCAAACATGGTCAAACTTTTAATTTGAATCACATTAATATTTACTATCTAAATAATATAAATGTAATCCGTTAAAACTTTATTTTATAATGTAAACCGTTAACACTTTTATAATACAAGGGATGAATACACTAAAATATACTCTAACATGTTATATATGCAGTTAAGTAGTACAACGAAGCGTGTGTGTGTGTATATATATAAGAACATGCAGCGCTCGGAACACAGGGCCGGATTCTTTCTTTTGGGGATAGACTTGTGAAGAATCAATAATCTAATTAGTATATATAATTAATCATCAAATATATCTATTTGTAAATTGATTCATCGACTTATAACTTACTTAGATGCATCGATGAATATTAAAAATAAAACGTTTTCACCTATATCGATGAATATTAAAAATAAAATATCTCGACCTATTTCGATTAATCTATGTCATGCATTATTAGTGTTGAATTATAGAAATATAGAAGAATTAATACTAAACATCTTTGATGAATTAATCTATGTCATGCATTATATATATATGGATTACTAATTAAAGAAACGAAAGAAGTTATTAGCATTAAGTAAACGAGCTAATAGGTCAAATTAACGACTAAACATATTTAAAATAGAATAATATTGGTTTATCAATTGATACATTTTTCGTACGTAGTAATGTACGCAATTGATCATCAATTATAATATAGTGTATGTGTATGTGTGTGTGTGTGTGTTTGTGTATGTGAAATTACTCATATACTTAATTATAACTTAGAAAATTTACTTAGATAGATGCTATTATAATTTATTAAAAGTAATTAGTTAATATAATTATTTATAAAGATTATGCTTATAGTTTATAATTATTTATAATAATTGAATAGTTAAATAAAATAAATTCTTATAGTTTATAATAATTTTTGTATAGTTTATAATATTTTAAGAAATAAAAACACAAAAAAACAATGTTGGTCGGTCAAAAAAAGCGACCAAAAAACCGTCCAACACGGACGGAAACTACAACATGGACCCAATTTTTTAAATTTTAATAATTATATTATTATTTAAAATATTTTATCAAATTAAAAGAATTTATATTTAAGATTACCGACCAAAGTTGGTCGGTTATTGTAGGGGAAGCATTTACCGACCAACTTTGGTCGGTATATTTTATTTCCTGGAAAGTAAAAAAAATAATTTAGTTTTTTTTTTAAAATAACCAACCAAAGTTGGTCGGTTAATAGTCAAACGATCAACACTTATTGTACTGACCAAAATTACCGACCAACTTTGATCGGTAATTCTAATATTAGATCTAAAATACGGGATTTTCCCTCATTTCTCTTACCTCTCTTCTCCAAATTTTCATACTCATCACTCAATACCTTCCCCTCTTCTTCTCTATTTTCCTTACACAAATCTCATTCCCCACCCCGCGTCGCCACTCCCCCTGTCGTCGCTGTCGCCGTCGCCGCTGCTAGCCACTGCCCAGCTGCCGCCCCTCCTTCTCCACCTCCTAAAAATTCTAGGTTTGAATTACAACTTATTTCTTTTGTGTATAAATTTAATATTTTTCTAATTAGTTAATTAGTGTTTCAATTGATTGTTTAACTTTGTATTTTATTGAAATCTAGGGTTTAGGTCTTGTTTTTATTGAATTGATTACATATGGTGTAAATTGAATGTTTAAGTTTGTATTGTTTGAATAGTTTAGTTAGAATTGAATTATTAACTTAGAATTGAATTTAGCTTTTAGGATCTGTTCTTGTGAATCGAACTTTTAGGGTATGGGTTGAGGCCTTCATTCGTAGTCAGCCAGCTGGTGAATCAGGCGAGCAAACCCAACCTTCAGACGAGGATGCTGAAAGAATATGGTTGGAGGCTCTTGGCAGTCCAAAATAGGAAAGGTATACGGGCTTCCTACTAAAGAATTCCATCGCTATAGGTGTGGAATACAAGGAATAGGGACTTCCTAGCAAGGCGAGGAACTTAATAGGGAGAGCCTCTCGGCTATGCGGGAGACAGTGACAAAGCTCACATCCGAGCTAGAAGCGGCCAAGGAAAGAGAAAGGCTTAGAGATGCTCAATTCCTTGGCATGCAAGCTCAGATCAGAACTCTCCTATCTACTAGAGCTTTTCCGTTGCCCCGGTCTCGTGAGTCATCGCCAGAGGTTCGACCTCCATGTTATCATTCCTCATGTCCTCCCCATGATCGTTTTTTCTGTCCTCCACAAGACCGTTATCTATACTATCTTGTATATGAAAGTTCATCAGACGGTAATGATGATGTTGTAGAAAACACCCCTTGATAATTACTTTGATATACTTTGAACTAGACTAATATAACCAGTTTTGGGTTAGATTGAACAATTTTGAACTTGTTGTAATTAGTATTTGCTTGGTTTTGGATTGTGGTATTCAATTGAACATTAATTTGTTAGTTTTAAAGTATTAATTGGATGTTTGGTTGTTATTGTTGTTGTTGTTGGGTTTTTGGTTTGATTTGTGGTGAATTGGTAGTGAATTGGTGGTTATTACATTTGAATTGGAGGTATTGGTATGATGTATCTATTTGGCAGGTGATGTAGCTACCAAAATAGTCATATTCTGCCAAAACTAAAATCAGAAAACCAACCAACCTTGGGCGGTTACTAATTAAAAAATTAAATTGCACATTACCGACCAATGTTGGTCGGTTAATGTGCAATGAATTCCCATAATTCAACATTACCGACCATCTTTGGTCGGTTTTCTGCCTGTCCAGTCCAGTTTACCGACCAATTTTGTCGGTATTGTTACATTTTAATTATTTAAAATAAAATAAATTTTACATTACCGATCAAAGTTGGTCGATTTGTTTAAATTTTAATAATTTATACAAAAAATATATTTTCAAATACCGACAAAAGTTGGTCGGTAGGAAAAATTAATAAACTTAATACATCGACCAAGTTTGGTCGGTAAAATTAAATTAATAAAATAATATTCCAACCAGTTTTGGTCGGTAAGTCAAATACATTGTCAGATGGTCGTGTAGAGCATACCGACCAACGTTGGTCGGTAATTTCCGAACAACTTTGGTCGGTATGTCATTCCGACCTTCAAAATACCGTCCACACAAAAATGATCGTGTTTTGGACGGTTATTGGCCATTACCGACTAACTTTGATCGGTTTTGTTGGACGGTATTTGTCGAATTTTTAGTAGTGAAAGTAGACGGGACTAGTGGGTTTGTGTTCAAATATGTATCACTTAAAACTGTATTATAGTTGGCGACCAGTAATTTAGATAGTTGAATCGATGTCTTTTCTTTTTTTGAAAAAAATTCGAATCGTATATCTTCGTCGCAAATCGCAATTAAAATGGAGATAAGCTTTTGGCTGGCATGGCCCCATTTTAATTTATGTTAACCCATTTAACTGAGTACGAAATTTAAGAAAAAAGAGAAAACTTTTAAACTTGTAATGCACATATATTTTGTGTGGCTATAAATCATTACATAAAGGTAAATTATTTCCAAACAGGGAAAAAGATCATTCTTTTTGGCATAGATTAAAAAAGAAATAGATTCACATAAATTGAAACTGAGAGAATATTTATTATGACCTTTGGATTATTTAATGACTCATATTCTTTCCGACAGTACGAATCTATGTGGCTTTATTTTAGTATGGATCTATATATGTAGCTTCGAATAATATCTTGCATCGATTGAGTGTACATACTATTGTAATTAACTTTTCGAATTGAATTAGATTTAAGTTCCAATTTTTTTAACATGATATCAAAATAAGACCCATCGCGTACATTTGTGCAATATAATGTTGAATAGAACAAAAACAACAATCCAGTAAAGTCCCAGAAGTGGGGTTTGGGGAGGGTAGTGCGTACGCAGTCCTTACATCTATTCCGAGGGGGTAGAGAGGCTATTTTCGATAGACCCGTGGCTCAAGAAGACGAAAAGAGACAATATAGACAATATATCAGTACCATCAACAAAAACCATAGAAATAATAACATCACAAGAACCAGTAAATAGATGGAAAGCAAACAATAACCAGTAAATAGATGGAAAGAAAATAATAACCAGTAAATAAGGCTCGACACTATAAAACGGAAGAGTAGTGTGAACACAACATTGACCTCTAGCAGTCTAAGACAAAATTCTATCAGACTAGCATCACACTAATACGAGTTAGAAATATGCTCAACTACCTCCTATCTAAAAGTACCTGGGTCAGCATGAGTTCGCATTTGCGATCAAGAGGTCGCAATTGCGGGGAGGCCAGAGTTCGCATTTGCGAAGTGGGGCTGGGGTAGGCTTCGTCGCATTTGCGATCAATTTGGTCGCAAATACGGAAGATCAATGTTCGCATTTGAGAACAAGTCATCGCAAATGCGATGAAAGCAAAGATGTGAAGGTCTTCGCATGTGCGATTGATTCTTCGCATTTGCGGGGTTCGTATTTGCGAACCCCTTGTGCAAATGCGACATCTGCAACTGATCAAAATGGGACTTAGACGGAATTTTGGTTCATTCTCTTAAATTTTCAAAATAAGAAACCCTAGAGGCGATTTTTCAAAGAACCTTTCTTCCCCAAATCATTGGTAAGTGATTCTAAACTAGTTTCTTTCAATCTTTCACTACAATTCCTAAGATTTCAACCAAATATCTTGTGTTTTCATGGTGGAAATTGGGGGTTTTGGGTAGAATTAGGAATTTTTTTTAAATGGGGATTTAGACCTCAAATTGAGGTCGAATTCCAAAATAAATTACATAACCGGGCTTGTGAGTGAATTGGTGTTCATATTTTGTGACTTTTACCCGATTCCGAGACGTGGGCCCGACGAGGTTTTTTGGGGCAATTTTCTAATTTCTTGCTTTAAATTTGATTTCATTAATTAGATTAGTTTCTTATAGTTGTATTTATGGTATGTAATTGATTCTCGCTAGATTTGGGCCATTCGGAGTCGGATATTCGTGGAAAGGCATTGTTACAGATTGATTAAGTTTGGTTCGAGGTAAGTGGCTATCCTAACCTTGTATGGGGGAAATTTTTCTTAGGATTTGGTACTGTTGTGATATGTGAGCACCGTGTACGTGAGGTGATGAGTACGTACACGGGCTATTTGTTGTAAAACCTGATTTGTTTTACTGAGTAGCAACCTGTTTTTCCTTTAATTTGAGTTATACCGTTTAAATGAGTATTAGTCTGTTTTTATTCTTAATTGAGTTATTTCAATATGTGTAGTTATCCTATTTAGTCTAATATCGCATGTCTACATGCTTTAACTGCTTATTTGAACTCTATGAAGCACGCCTAGTTGATTTCCTGCTTTTCCTTGTTCTTTATCAGTATAACTGTAGAAATCTTGTTATTAACTATTGTATTTATCGGTTTGAGCTGTGTGTTTACTTTTGAGACTACGAGGCGGTTCCTCGGGAGTTCTCCCTGCACATTTACTTTTGAGACTATGAGGCGGTTCCTCGGGAGTTCTCCCTGCACATTTACTTTTGAGACTACGAGGCGGTTTCCTCGGGAGTTCTCCCTGTACATTTACTTTTGAGACTATGAGGCGGTTCCTCGGGAGATCTCCCTGTATATTAACTTTTGAGACTACGAGGCGGTACCTCGGGAGTTCTCCCTGTATATTTATTTTGGGACTACGAGATGGTATCTCGGGAGATCCCCTGTTATTTACCCCTGTGTGTTGTACTGTTGTCTCGCTGTGTTTCCTTTTGTTAAATTCTAGTCTCTCATTATACAGTATATTCTCCTACCTTATTTATTATTTACCAGTGGGCCTGACCTAACCTCGTCACTACTCGACCGTGGTTAGTCTTGGAACTTACTGGGTACCATTTGTGGTGTACTCATGCTACTCTTCTGCACATGTTTTCGTGTGCAGATCCAAATTCATCATACCATCCTCGCTATTAGTTGTGCATTTGCTGCTATTTCGGAGACTTCAAGGTACATCTTCTCGCGTCCGCAGACCTCGGAGTCCCCCTCTATTCTCTTCGATGTCATTTACCTTCTGTACTCCTTTTATTAGACTCTGGTGTATAGAGATACTAGTTTCCCTTCTATAACTTGTGACTTACAATGTTCCGGATTTTGGAAAAACTGTGTATTTATAGAGTATTGGTTATTATACATGCCGAGTGATATTGTTACTAGTTATTCAGTTATCCAGTGCTGTTAGTTGCCAAGTTTTACTTTCGTTTTGTTATTTTTTGCAATTTGTTAGGCTTACCTAGTCGTAGAGACTAGGTACCGTCACGACATTATACGGAGGGAGTTTGGGTCGTGACACACCGTCTCCCATATAAAGCCTCATACTTAGCCATCTGAATGCTCGATTGGTAGCTGTTATTGTAAGCAAACTCCGCGAGTGGCAGAAATTGATCCCAATAACCCCCAAAGTCAATGATACAAGCGCGTAGCATATCCTCCAATATCTGAATAGTGCGCTCGGACTGTCCGTCCGTCTGAGGGTGAAATGTTGTACTCAACTGAACCTGTATGCCCAATTCTCGCTGCACTGCTCTCCAAAACTGTGATGTAAACTGCGTGGCCCGATCTGAAATGATGGACACTAGCACACCATATAGGCGAACAATCTCGTGGATATAAATCTCAGCCAACCGCTCCGAAGAATAATTAGTACCAACTGGAATAAAATGTGCGGATTTGGTCAACCGATCCACAATCACCCAAACATCATCAAACTTTCTCATGGTCCGTGGGAGCCCAACTACGAAATCCATGGTAATATGCTCCCATTTCGACTTCAGAATTTCAACTCTCTAAAGCAATCCCCCCGGCCTCTGATGCTCGTACTTTACCCGTTGACAATTTAAATACCGAGCTACAAATCCAACTATATCTTTCTTCATTCGCCTCCACCAATAGTGCTGCCTCAAATCCTGATACATCTTTGCAGCAGCTGGATGAATGGAATACCGCGAACTGTGAGCTTCCTGAAAAATTAACTCACACAACCCATCTATATTAGGCACACATAGCCTGCCCTGCATCCGTAATATGCCGTTATCCCCAATAGTGACTTTCTTGGCATCACCGTGTTGAACCGTGTCCTTAAGGGCAAGCAAATGGGGGTCATCATATTGATGTTCTCTGATACGATCATAAAGAGAAGACTGAGAAACCACATAAGCCAAAACTCGATTCGGCTCCGAAACATCCAATCTAACAAACTAGTTAGCCAAGGCCTGAACATCCAAGGCTAAAGGCCTCTCTGCTACCGGTAAGTATGCTAAGCTGCCCAAACTCTTCGCCTTACGACTCAAGGCATCGGCCACCACATTGGCCTTTCCGGGATGATAGAGAATGATGATGTCATAATCCTTAAGCAACTCTAACCACCTCCATTCACACTCATCTGACCACCTGAACGGAGTACCTTCTGGGTCAATTTAGTCAAAGGCGATGCAATAGATGAGAAACCCTCCACAAAGCGACGATAATAACCAGCCAAGCCGAGAAAACTCCGAATCTCAGTAGCCGAAGATGGCCTGGGCCAACTCTGAACTGCCTCTATTTTCTTCAGATCCACCTTAATTCCTTCACTGGACACTATATGTCCCAAGAATGCCACTGAACTAAGCCAGAACTCACACTTAGAGAATTTGGCATACAATCTTTTCTCTTTCAGCCTCTGTAATACAACACCCAAGTGTTGTGCATGCTACTCCTGGCTACACGAGTACACCAGGATATCATCAGTAAATGCTATAACAAATGAATCAAGATATGGCTGGAATACACTATTCATCAAGTGCATAAATATTGCTGGGGCATTGGTTAGCCCAAAAGACATCATAAGAAATTCATAGTGGCCATAACGAGTCTTGAATGCAGTTTTTAGAATATCTGAATCTCGAAAACGTTTTCAATTTAAGTTCTAAACCTTGGAACTAAGTGTTCCACATCATTCCAACACCTCACCGGACCCGTACCAATTACCCCGGCAAGTCGAATAAAAACCGTAAGGCATAATTTGAGCAATAAATGGGAAAATGGGGTTGTAATACTCAAAATGATCAACCGGGTCGTTACAGAAAATCCAAAATGTAATTATTTCCAGAAAATGCCAACTCAACAAGCACACCAAATTCATGTCAAACAACGTCGAAATTACGAATCACGCATCGAATCGAATTATGAGTTTTCAAATCTTCCAACTTTTATATTTTGCGCTGAAACGTATCAAATCAATCCGGAATGACTTTAAATTTTGCACACAAGTCATAAATGATGTAATGGAGTTTTTTCAATTTTTGGAATCGAAATCTAACCTTGTTATCAACCAATCGACTTACGGTCGAATTTATGAATATTTCAAGAACTTCATTTTTCCAACTTTTCGCCAAAATGTGCCGAATTATCCTATGGATTTTCAAATCCAAATACGGACATACTCCTAAGTCCGCAATCACCATACGAAACTATTGACATCATCAAAATTCCATTCCGGAGTCGTTTCCTCAAACGTCAAACTCCGGTCAACTCTTTTCATTTAAGCTTCTAAAACAAGAATTGTTCTTTCAATTTAATTCCGAATCTTTCGAAAACCAAACTCAACAACACACGCAGGTCGTAATACATATTACGAAGTTGTATGGGACCTTAATTCACTGAACGGAACGTAAATTCTCAAAATGACAAGTCGGGTCGTTACATTCTCCCCCCCTCCCCCCCTCCTTAAAACATACATTCGTCCTCGAACATGCCAATAGTTATTCTGAGGATATTAAATTACTGAGTGTATTATTACACACATACTCGCGGTGAGTCCACGTCACCAAAATTTTAACATGGTCCGACAACACCATCTCAGTTGAGATTATTTCTTTGATCCACATTTATAAACATTAAAATCAATTTCTTACACTCCAAATATTTTAAAAGGCCTGATTTTTTATATCAACACATTGTGTTAGTCTCAACTGGTCGTAGCAATTTCGTGCCTGCGCACACATTATACGTATGCCCATAACCACATCTCTGATCATAGTTGTTCATAATTAATTCCAACATCCTCATATTAATCCAAAACATCATTTAAAATTTTTCACAACATTGACAGCAATACGCAAGGCATGAAGACCTCATAATTAACTACCCGAATTAACGAGTCACATTAAACGCCACATGGGCACTCACCTCGTCGGCTAAAACTCAATAGTAACACAAATATGGCTAACTATGCACAGAAACACATAGAAGAATTATCAAATAAGCCTAACAAACATGACTCTCTATTAGTACTAAAGTACAAATTAAATTTCACAAAGGGAGAATTTAAAACACATAAATTTTCATCACAAGGATCTCGTCCTTACGGTTTAAACATTTCACATCATATTAAAATACGAGGATCTCGTCCTCAGCTCTGAATCACAAGTACTTTGCACATTGTGCCAAACTGAAATTTTCATATCTTTTTCTTCTTTTAATAAATTTTTGATAAACAATTTCACAATACACAATGAAACCCAATACAGGTAGGGCATAAAATTCATAAAATTGTAATCATTATCCCAATATCACCTCAAAAATCACTGTAATGAGTAACAGAAAGTCATTTTTGGACTCATATCTCTCAATAATATACAAACAAAAATGATAGGCACGGCTATCGCAATTAAATCTCCCAACAGGGATAAACACATAAGTAGGCTACAAAATTACGAAGCTCACCCATAAGTGGAGCATAATAGAAGGACTCGCCTCGATACTCAGAACCGAATCAAACTAAGGAAAAATATTCCTTTATAACAAATAGGGATCATACCTGTAATGACACCATCTGATGTAGCGGCCTCAACCATACCATAGCAAATATATCAACGGGGTGGGCTTCCCCCTCTAGGGCGCCCTCTAACCCCCCGCCCTCCACCCCTAACTGGATGTGCATGTGGGGTAGTAACTGCATTGGGGCATGTAGCCTGAGTGTTCTGATGAAATCCACCTCTCCCAAGTCTGGGACAATCTCTCTCATGATGTGCCTAGTATCGCCATACTCATAACAACCCCTCTGAGGTCGCGGCTGCTCATACTGAGTCTGTGCCGGATAACTGAAATAACCACTATAAGAACCACATACCTGTGGTGCACTAAAAGTACTAGCTGGAGCACTATGAGTACTCTGAATTTGCGGACTGGGCTGACCGACTGCCCGGCCTCCGCCTTGATGAGTCATAGATGCAGAGTAGAATCCACTAAATCTTCAAGAGTTCCGAGACTTTTTGGCCTCCTTAGACTCATTTTCCTCACTACTTGCTGAAATGGAATGCCAGTCTGTAACTCTAGAGCCATACATATTTTAAAATCATAATCAAACCCTTCAATGAATCTGCAGACTCGCTCTCTAACTGTAGAAACCAAGATAGGTGCATGATGGGCTAACTCACTGAACTTGATAGTATTTTCTGACACCATCATGGTGCTTTGATGCAACCATTCAAACTATGTGCACCACGCATCCCGGAGAGTCTGGGGAACAAACTCTTTAAAAAACATTTTTGAAACCTGAGCCCAAGTTGGTGCTGTTGCATTGGTTGGTCTACCCTCTTCATAAACATGCCACCATTGATACGCTACTCCTAACAACTGAAATGTAGTAAAGGCAACTACGCTCACTTCCACAATGCTCATGGTGCGGAGAATACAGTGATATTTTTCTAAAAATCCCTGGGCATCCTCGGTAGCTATGCCGCTGAAGTTAGGTGGACTATACCTCTCTAATCTCTCAAGTCTCTTTTGTTCTTCTTATGATGCCTCTAGCCTTTCCTCAGGCTGAACCGGAATAACAGGTTGTACCGGTACTACACCCGGAACCTGACCAATGTAAACCCGCTGCTTTGGAGTACGGGCGGTAGGAGTCTGAACTCTTCCCCCAATCTGTGAAATATTTGGTGAAACGGAGATCAATCCTGCCTGAGTTAATGTACCAAACATGTTCAGGAACTGTGCTAAAGTCTCCTGAAGTCCAGGGGTAACAACAGGTGTCTCTGGTGCCTGTCCCCCAACTGGAGCTACTGGCGGCTCCTCAACTGCTGCTCTGACAGGTGCTCTAGCTGTGACACGTGCCCATCATCGGCCTCTTCCTTGGCCCCGACCTAATGCGGCCTTAGAAAATTGCGCGGGTGTCTGCTCAGCTGACTCGGTAGCACGTGTCCTCACCATATGTGAGAGAATAGAGATACAAGGACTCAAATTCCAAAACCAACAATTTCCACACGACAGGAATGAAAGAAGTGAAAAATTTCTAACAGTTCTGTAGCTTCTCAAAGATAAGTACAGACGTCTCCGTACCAATCCGCAAGACTCTACTAAACTCATTCATGACTCGTAGAACCTATGAACCTAGAGCTCTGATACCAACTTGTCACGACCCAAAATCCCACCTCAGGCGTCGTGATAGCACTTAGTCTTTAAGACTAGGTACGCCAATTACAATTACATTTCGAGCCTTTTTTTTGAGACATATAATTTAATACAAGTGTCAAAATCAAAAGCGAAAACAGATATAACAACCTCCCAAGACTGGTAATACTGAGTCACAAACTCTAACTAAATACATACAATGATCTCAAGGATCGAATATACAATACTGTTCGAATAAGAGTTGACAATACAATAAAATAGAAAGACTCAAAGGGACTGCGATGACCAAAAAACTCTACCTTGAATCCTTGTGATCAACACACTAACTCTGCCCGAGTCTGATATCTCCAATATCTGGCTCTGCACAAAAAATATATAGAAGTATAGTATAAGTACACCACAGTCGGTATCCAGTAAGTATCAAGACTAACCTCGGTAGAGTAGTGACGAAGTACAGTCAAGACACTCACTAGTCAAATAACATGTACAATTTAGCATACAAAACTAATAGAAAGGCAAATAGCAGTGATAGCAACAATAATCAACTAGTGATAGAAACAATAGGGCAGCAAGAACACCATGAATATTGCTCACGCGAATAATAAAGACAAGCACAACCAAGTAATCAAGTCCTTCAAAATATACATCTTTGATCTATAAGTTTTTCAAATAAAAATCTTTAGAATATAATCCTTTCAAATAAACATATCCCAAATATACTTTCTCCAAATAAATATCTTACGAATGTAAATCTTTCAAATAAATAACTCCCAATATAATTCTTTCAAATAAAAATCTTGCGAATATAATTTTTTTAAATAAAACCTTTCGAATATAATTCTTTCAAATAAAAACCTTTCGAATATAATTCTTTTAAATAAAACCTTTTGAATATAATTCTTTCAAATAAAAATCTTTCGAATATAATTCTTTTAAATAAAACCTTTCGAATATAATTATTTCAAATAAAAACCTTTCGAATAAGATCTTCCGAATATGGTTTCTTTCAAGTAAAATCTTTCGGATATAATTCCTTTCAAGTAAAAATCCTGTGAATATAATTTCTTACAAGTAAAATCATCGGTTGACACCTCACCTCAAAATCCTAAAAATCTCGGGTCTTAACCAACTTTCATATCTCACGGCACCTCGTGCCCATAATTCTATCACAGCCGTACAGTCAATTCACGAGGCAGAAGACATAATCATTTAATGAAATGACTGAGAAGTGAGCGACGAGAATTTACAGATATGTAACAGCACAACAAATAGAGATAAACAACAAGGGCGCTCCCGAGGTATCGCCTCGTAAACCCAAATGTAAATGCTCAACAGGGGGATCTCCCGAGGTACCGGCTCCCACCAACTCAAGGCAGCCCCAAAAAACTAAAAAGTAGTGAACGAGACCCCACTAGTCTCCAGAATACCTGCAGTCCGAAGCATTCGCTGGCACTTATCCAGAAAACCCTGAGCATCCTCTGACTCAGCACCGCTAAATGATAGAGGTTGAAGCCTACCAAATCTCTCAAGTCTCCTCTGCTCATCATCTGCCATAATGGGGACTACCGGGGCCTGAGCAGCTGCAACCGGCTGGGCTGGTAGTGCTCCTGGTATCTGAAGTCCCTGCACAACCTGCTCTGGAGTACGGGCAACAGGGGTATGAGTACCTCCCCCGGCCTGAGAAGTGGCTGGTGCGGCCTGAGCCGAAATCACCCGAGCAAAGCCAGTGCAAACTATCAATATCTGGGCCAAAGCCTCCTGAAGGCCTGGAATTACAATAGGCACAGCTGGTGCCTAAGCTGGTCCCACTGACTCAACTATATCCGGAATTTGCTCCTATGCTGAAGCAACTGGTGGTGCTACCGGTGCTGCTCTAACTGTTGTACGAGCTATACCTCGACCTCTACCTCGGCCCCGGCCTCTACCACAGCCCCGGCATCTCGCGGCCCTAACTGGTGGCACTGGTGGCTGACCGTCCGATCCGGTAGTACGTGTTCTCACCATCTGTGAGAGAATAGAATTACAGAATTTTTAGTTTTCCAGAATGAACAAGTTTGCACGACCGAATACAAGAAAGTAAAATTTTCCTAAGGGTTTGGCAGCCTCTCAAAGATAAGTATAGACGTCTCTGTACCGATCCGCAAGACCCTACTAAACCTGCTCATGACTCATGAGACCTATGTAACCTAGGCTCTGATACCAACTTGTCACGCCCCAAAAATCCTAAACTATCGTGGTGGCACCTATATCAATACTAGGCAAGCCGACAACATCAATAACCCATGATTTCCTTTAAGTTTGAAAACATAATGTTTAATACAATACCAAAAATCTCGCAAATTCCGATACAAACGCTCCCAAAACCTGGTGTCACTAAGTACATGAGTATCTATACATTACAAGTTTGGAAAACTCGGACTAAAATAGTCTGAGACCAAATACAGTAAATAAGGAGATGGGGAAGGAGAGACAAGGTCTGCGAAACATGGCAGCTACCTCGGAATCTCCGAAAAATCAATTGTGCGAAAGAATCAACACCCATTGTATCCGGGATCACCTGGATCTGCACACGAAGTGTAGGGTGTAGTATGAGTACAACCAACTCAGCAAGTAACAATAATAAATAAGGAACTGAAAGTAGTGACGAGCTTCTCAACTAAGTCCAAATACAGTACTTTCTAGCATAAAAGGGTAGGCATGCTTCCAAGTTCAATATTTAAAACTCCACAGTAATTTCATATCAAATTAGACTGTAACAGAAAATAATATTTTTCAAAAATTTCCAAAATAGTGATATATGACAGCTGAAGTATAGCAATAATGAAATCAATGCATCCTCTTAGAGTAACAGTCACTCAATCCTCCCATTCACTCCAACCTCACAGTCACTCTTTCCTCACAGTCACTCATTCCTCTCAATCGCTCAGCACTCGGCACTCGCACTCAGTAAGTACCTGCTCTCACTGAGGGTATGTACAGACTCTGGAGGGGCTCCTTCAGCCCAAGCGCTATATCAAGCCAATCATGGCATATAACAATGAAACATGTTGTGGCGCACAGTTCGATCCCATAAATATGATCACAATTAGGCCCTCGGCCTCACTCAGTCATCAACCTCTTCAGTCTCTCGGGCTCAAGATGTCATGAAAATCAGCCCCAAAATAATAATATGATGTATCAATAAATAACAATAGAGACTGAGACATGATATGAAATGAATGAACATGACTGGGTGTGAAATGCTTTCGAATATAATTCTTTTAAATAAAACCTTTCGAATATAATTCTTTCAAATAAAAACCTTTCGAATGAGATCTTTCGAATATAGTTTCTTTCAAGTAAAATCCTTCGGATATGATTCCTTTCAAGTAAAAATCCTTCAAATATAATTTCTTACAAGTAAAATCACCGGCTCACACCTTACCTCAAAATCCTAAAAATCTCGGGTCTCAGCCCACTTTCATATCTCACGGCACCTCGTGCTCATAATTCTATCACAACCGTACAGTCAATTCACGAGGCAGAAGACATAATAATTTAATGAAATGACTGAGAAGTGAGCGACGAGAATTTACAGATAAGTAACAGCACATCAAATAGAGATAAACAACAGGGGCGCTCCCGAGGTATCACCTCGTAAACCCAAATGTAAATGCTCAATAGGAGGATCTCCCGAGGTACCGCCTCATAGTCCCAAAAGTAAATATACAAGCAAGGGGATCTCCTGAGGTACACTCTCGTAGTCCCAAAGTAAATATGGAAGACAGGGGGATCTCCCTAGTTACCGCCTCGTAGTCCCAAAGTAAATATGCAAGACATGAGGATCTCCCGAGATACCGCCTCGTAATCCCAAAGTAAATATGCAGTACGGGTGGATCTCCCGAGTAAACGTCTCGTAGTCCCAAAGTAAATATGCAGTACGGGTGGATCTCCCGAGTAAACGCCTCGTAGTCCCAAAGTAAATATGCAAGACAGGGGGATCTCATGAGTAAACGCCTCGTAGTCCCAAAGTAAAACTGCACAAGCAAACACGGAAGAATAACTCAGCATGAACAACCTCTTCTCAGATCCAAATTTTTGATAAATATATTAACATCTCCATTTAAACTTATTTACTAATTATTTGTAAATGAAAAATTCAAAATGTAATTATTTCCAGAAAATGCCAACTCAACCAGCACACGGAATCCACCTAAGGATCAAGTAGTAATCACACCAAATTATCATATAAAATAAATTCGACAAACAAAGAACGAGGCATGACAAATAAGGATTTAATAAGTGCTAGCAATTTCCATTTAAATACTTAAGAATTCCTACGACTTTAAACCAATACAATTTGCACATATAAGCCCGAGTACGTGCTCGTCACCTCACGTACACGGCTTTCACATTACTCAAATGGCATATACGACTCAATGCCTAAGGGTAATTTTCCCCACTCAAGCTTAGGCAAGATACTTACCTTTTTGAAGTTAGTCCGATATTCCAAAATAGCCTTCTTACTTGAATTTACCTCCAAACAGCTCAAATCTATCCAAATTAATTGTATAACTTCATTAAAAGTCATCGAAAATAAATTTCGGATAATAAATGTCGACTTAAAAATTCATATTAAAAAGTCAACCAAAAGTCAATGCGGGGCCCGCCTCTCGAAACTCGATAGAACTTTTACGAAATCCGAACACCCATTCCGATACGAGTTCAATCATCCTCCAAATCTTGAATTTTAATTTTTTGAAAAGTTTTACAAAAATCCCAATTTCCTCCATTAAAACTCGAATTAAACGATGAATATAACCATAGATTCATGAAATATAACCACTCTCTGATATAGAACACTTACCCCGATCGAAGTCGTGAAGAAATCCTCAAAATCGTCCAAGAACCGAGCTCCAAAAATTCCAATCGAAAATGAAGAAATGACCATTTTTGGTCCTTATGATTCTACCCAGTTCCGCTTCTGCGGCTCGCTTATGCGAGCGAAAACACGCTTCTGCGAAGGCACTGGCCAGCAGCCCCTTTCGCACCTGCGGACTTATTTCGGCTTCTACGCAATCGCAGGTGCGATATCACTTGCGCATCTGCGAAGCCAGCCGCTTCTGCGATCCAGGTACCGCATCTGCGGTATCGCAGGTACGCAATTTCTTTCGCTTCTGCGGCCAAATGCCAGCCCTGCTCAATGTCGCTTCTGCGATGACAGCCTCGCTTCTGCGAGGTCGCTTCTACGATGAAGCTTCCGCAGAAGCGAAAACACCACCAGCAGATTTTCAACAGTTCCTTCAAGTCCAAAAATCAATCTGTTAACCATCCAGAATTCATTCGAGACCCTCGAGACCTTATCAAAATATACCAACACATCCCAAAATATAATACGAACTTAGTCGAGGCTTCAAACCAAGTCAAACAATGTGAAAATTACGAATCGCGCATCGAATCGAATTGTGAGTTTTCAAAACTTTCAACTTCTATATTTTGCGCTAAAACGTATCAAATCAATCCGGAATGACTTCAAATTTTGCACACAAGTCATAAATAACTAATGGAGTTGGTCCAATTTCCGGAATCGAAATCCGACCTCGTTATCAACCAATCGACTTACGGTCAAATTTATGAATATTTCAAGAACTTCATTTTTCCAACTTTTCGCCGAAATATTTCGAATTGTCCTACGAATTTCCAAATTCAAATACGGAGATACGCCTAAGTACGAAATTACCATACGAAGTTATTGACATCATCAAAATTCTCTTTCGGAGTCGTTTGCTCTAATATCAAACTCCGGTCAACTCTTTTCATTTAATCTTTAAAAACAAGAATTGTTCTTTCAATTTAATTCCGAATCTTCCGAAAACCAAACTCAACCACACGCGGGTCGTAATACATATTATGAAGTTTTTCGGGACCTTAATTCACTAAACAGAATATAAATTCTCAAAACGACAAGTCGGGTCGTTACAATTCTATATCCCATATTCAAAGTTTTTGAAGATCTATAAGTGAAAACTTCATGTTTCATCCGTCAAACAACTTCATGCAAGTGTGATTAAATGAGCATTAGTGAAAATATCTATAGGCGTTAATTGAATTTTGGTTTTATTTTTTAAGTTTAAAACTTAAACAACATGATGAATTACGAAAATAATTGCAGATCAATCAGTTTCAAAAAACTACTTCTACTTCTGAAAATGAATTGCAATACTTAATATGTAATTTTGAATTCAGAATTTTAATTTGGTTCAATACTTTTTGATTTTTTGATAAAGCTGTTGAGAGGAGAGGAGATCTGAGGAGGGACGGAGTGATGGAAGAGAACGGTAACGCAATTAATGCGTGATGCATCTTTTATATCTTTTGTCCGGTGTATAATTGTCTTTTTATTATGGATTTTTTGTAAGCCAGCTACCAAATCAATAATTTTTAAAAATAAGGTACAAGTTAAAATATGGCACAAATATAGGGTACGGCTTCAAATGGTCCAATTTCACATAATTCTCTTAACCTTTATAATAGTTTGAAAAACAACCTCTCACATCTTTTGAACAGGAATGATAACTTTTTTGAGTAATATTTTTGGTAAGCTTTGAATTATGATCCAAACAATGGCGGGTTTGATCCTTCTCTTTTTCCCCTTTTCACTAATTCTTTTGTTTTGTTCTTTCTTTTGTTATTCAAAGTTCACATATATTAAATGGGTTGTCTAACATATATTAAATGGATTGTCTAATATTTAAATCTATAAATCTTGTATTGGATGTTACAAAAATCAGAAAAATGGAGAATCATGAAAAGTTTGTTTATTTAGTATAGATTAATTTTCTTCTATAGTATAAATTATGACATGAATATTTAATTATATATTAATTTTTTTCATCAATTGTGCGAAGCGCGGATTAATATTCTAGTTTTACTCCATAATTAAGTGTTTGATGCCTACTTTTGAGGTGCCTCAGTGTCACGACCAAAAATCCCACCTACGGCGCCAGTATTGGTATTACCCACAGGTTCAAGATCTTATACGGTATATTGTGATGCATCTCGCGTTGGGCTTGGTGTAGTATTGATGCAAGATGGCAGGGTAATTGCATATGCGTCGCGGCAGTTAAAAGTTCACGAGAAGAATTATCCTGTTCATGACTTAGAATTGGCAGCCATTGTTCACGCACTGAAGATTTGGAGGCATTACCCCTACGGTGTCTCGTGTAAGGTATTTACTGATCATCGTAGCCTTCAATATCTGTTCAAACAAAAAGATCTTAACTTGAGGCAGAGAAGATAGTTGGAGTTGTTGAAAGATTATGGTATCACCATTTTGTATCACCCCGGAAAGGCCAATGTGGTGGCCGATACTTTGAGTAGAAAAGTTGTGAGTATGGGAAGCCTTGCTTATATTCCGGTTGGTGAGAGACCGTTAGTTGTAGATGTCCAGACTTTGGCTAATCAGTTTGTGAGGTTAGATATTTCAGCACCTAGTCGGGGTCTAGCTTGCACAGTTGCTCGGTCTTCTTTATATGAACGCATCAGAGAGAGACAGTATGATGATCCTCATTTACTTGTCCTCAAGGACACGGTGAGGCACGGTGATGCCAAACAGGTTGTTGTGGGGGAAGATGGAGTTCTGCGAATGCAGGGTCGTATTTGGATGCCTAATGTGGATGAGCTTCGTGAATTAATTCTGGAAGAGGCTCACAGTTCCAGGTATTCTATTCATCCAGGTGCTGCCAAAATGTATCAAGATTTGCGGCAATATTATTGGTGGAGGAGAATGAAGAAGGATATAGTTGCATATGTAGTTCGGTGTCTGAATTGTCAGCAAGTTAAGTACGAGCATCAGAGACCTGGTGGTTTGCTTCAGAAGTTAGAAATTCCTGAGTGAAAGTGGGAGTGTATCACTATGGATTTTGTTGTTGGGCTCCCACGGACTCAGAGAAAATTTGACGCAGTTTGGGTCATTGTGAACATTTTATTCCAGTGGCAGTTACCTATTCTTCAGAGAGGTTAGCTGAAATTTACATTCGTGAGATTGTCTGCCTTCATGGTATTCCCGTGTCTATCATTTCCGATCGAGGTACGCAGTTCACCTCACACTTTTGGAGGGCTGTACAGCGTGATTTAGGTATACGAGTTGAGTTGAGTACAATATTTCATCCACAGACAGACGGATAGTCAAAGCGCACTATTCAGATATTGGAAGATATGTTGTGCGCTTGTGTTATAGACTTTGTAGGTTCTTGGGATCAATTCTTACCACTTGTGGAGTTTGCTTATAATAATAGCTACCAGACGAGCATTCAAATGGCTCCATATGAGGCATTATACGGAAGATTATGTCGTTCGCCAGTTGGATGATTTGAACCGAGAGAGGCTCGGTTGTTGGGTACCGATTTGGTACAAGATGCCTTGGATAAGGTCAAAGTTATTCGGGATCGACTTCGCATAGCTCAGTCTAGGCAAAAGAGTTATCCCAACCGTAAGGTTCGTGATATTGCATTCATGGTTGGAGAAAGAATATTGCTCCGGGTTTCACCTATGAAAGGTGTAATGAGGTTCGGAAAGAAGGGTAAGTTGAGCCCCAGGTATATTGGACCCTTTGAAATTCTTGAAAGGGTGGGTGGAGCAGCCTACAGGCTTGCATTACTACCTAGTTTATCAGCAGTTCATTCGGTGTTCCATGTGTCTATGCTCCAAAAATATCATGGTGATCCGTCCCATGTGTTAGATTTCAGCTCAGTCCAATTGGACAAGGATTTGACTTATGAGGAGGAGCCGGTAGCTCTTCTAGCCCGGCAGGTCCGACAGTTGAGGTCTAAGAGTTATCCTTCAGTTCGGGTGCAATGGAGAGGTCAGCCGGTAAAGGCATCTACCTGGGAGTCCGAGTCGGACATGCGGAGTAAATATTCACACCTTTCACCAGCTCAGGTACTTTTTCTAACTCCGTTCGAGAACGAACGTTTGTTTTAAAGGTGGAGAATGTGATGACCCAAAAGGTCATCTTTAAATTTAATAATTATTTTTGTGTTCTAAGACCTCAAAAATCACTATTCATTATTCCCCGACTTGCGTGCGCAGTCCGTATAATTTTTTAGAAAGTTTTTATATGAAAAATTAATTAAAATATGAAATAGAGCCTTAAAACTCAACTGAGTTGACTTTGGTCAACATCTTGAACAAACTGATTCGGATAAGTATTTTGACAGTTCCGGTAGGTCCGTATCGTGATTTGGGACTTGGGCGTATGCCCGGAATTTAATTTGGAGGTCCCTAGCTTGAATTATCGCCAGTTGGCGAAAACTAGAAGCCTAAAGGCTTAAAGATTTTAAAGTTTTACTACAAATTGACTTTTATTTATATTCGGGTCGGATTCGAGTTCTAAAAATTTTTATAGGTTCGTTGTGTCATTTATGACTTGTCTGTTGAATTTGGTGAGAAACGGAGTTGATTTGGCGTGATTCGGACGTTCGGTTGTGAAAATAGAAGTTTTAAAGTTTTCTTAAAAATTTCATTTGATTTGGTGTCCAATTCATAGTACTAGGCGTTATTTTGGTGTTTTGATCGCGCGAACAAGTTCGTATGAGGTTTTTAGACTTGTGTGCATGTTTGATTTAGAGCCCCGAGGGCTCGGGTGAGTTTCGAATGGTTAACGGATAAAAAATATGGACTTGAACAGCTGCTGGAATTTTCTGATATCTGATTCTGTTTTCCTTCTACGCGATCGCATGAATGTGTCTGCGATCGCGTAGGCTTAGTTGGGCATTGGAGTTTTGTTCTATGCGATCGCGTGGGGATATCCGCGATCGCGTAGGGTTAGCAAGGGGGCTGCTGAGTTTTGTTTTACGTGATCGCGTGAAGAGGAATGCGATCGCGTAGCTCTGGGAGTTTGTGACTCGCGAACGCATGATGAGGGCTGCGATCGCGTAGAGTTGGAATCGTGTGCTTCGCGATCACGTGAGCTAGTCCGCGATCGCGTAGGTCTGTGAAGTTGTGCATCCCAATCGCGTGAATGTGTCTGCGATTGCATAGAGTTAATTTGGGCAATGAAAAAATTGTTCTTCACGATCGCGATGAGTAAAAATCTGGGCAAACAGAACTTAAGTTCTGGAAATGGGATTTCAACCCATTTTCCACCATTTTCGATTTTGAGCTCGGGTAAGACGATTTTCGGGCGATTTTCACGGGAAAACATTGGGGTAAGTGTTCTTTATCCTATATTGATTATATTTCATGATTCCATACTCATTTACTTCATGAATCCGTGAATTTATGGAAGAAAAATCAGATTTTTATCAAATCTTCCAAAAATGTAAAATAAAGATTTGAAAGCCAATCCGATGTCGGAATTCGATAATTTTTGTATGGTTGAACTCGTATTGGAACGGCTATTCGGATTTCACGAATTTTTTAGAATTCGAGACGTGGGTCCCACTGTTGATTTTTAAAATGAATTTCGGATTTTTATCCAGAAAATTTATAAATTCATATGGAATTAATTCCTACGATTTGTATTGAATATGTTGAATTGTTTATGATTAGATTTGAGGATTTTGGACATGAATTCGCGAGACAAAGGTTTATTAGATTCTTGAAATTACGTTGCAAAGCGGGGTAAGTGTCATGGTTAACCTTGACTTGAGGGAATATAACCCTTAAATTATTTGTTATGTGAGATGCATGTGAATGATGTATAGGCAAGGTGACGAGTGTCTATACGTCATCAAATTAATTGTTTGCATAATTACTTGAAAAATCATAAATCGTTTTAAATCATGAATTAATTATTATATTAATTGTTTCACTCATATTCCTTGTCAAATATTAATTCTTGAATTCTTGCAATAATTGTCACATGCTTAATTGACTTATGTGTCTTAATTGTTATTGGACATTTAGCATACTAAATATTAAACTGCCTATTTTCTCCATGATTTTCACAATTAATTGCTAATTGTTCATAAATAAATTATAATTATTGTGTGCCTTGATGCTTAATAGTTTCTCATTAAACGTGGTATTTATTGGAGTGATTTTTATTACATTTATGAGTTGTTAAAATATATTGGGGGCAGGGTTGCACGCCGCAACGGAAATAAAAGTAAATATATTGGGGGGATCGGGTTGCACGCCGCAACAGACTTATTTAAAAGTCTATATTGGGGGATCGTATTGTATGCCGCAACAGATTTGTTTAAAGTTTATATTTGGGGAACGGGTTGCACGCCGCAATGGAAACAAGTTGAGGGATTGTGACTGTTGAGTTGATTTCAATCATTAAAATTATTTACTGGTCTTACTAATATTCCCGTTATTATTATTATTGTTATTACTACTATTGCGTACATGTTAATATAAGTGACCCGCCTTAGCCTTGTCACTACTTCGTCGAGGTTAGGCTCAGCACTTACCAGTACATGGGGTCGGTTATACTGATACTACACTCTGCACTTCTTGTGTAGATTTTGGAGTTGGTCCCAGCGGCGTACTGTAGATTTGCCCGGATACAGCTACCAGTGGAGACTTGAGGTATAACTGCACAGCGTTCACAGTTCTGAAGTCATCTTCTATATTATCTCAGGTGTGTATTATATTTCAAACAGCTTGAATTTTATTCAGACCTTTATTTGTATTACTCTAGAAGCTCGTGCTCTAGTGACTCCAGTTCTGGGATGGTATTTAGACATCGCTATTATTATGGATCATTCACTACATTTCAGACTTTACTTCCGCATTTGTTTCTTTATTATTAATTAATTTAAAATTATTTTAAAATGGATAATATTATTCTAACGTTGGCTTGCCTAGCAAGTGAAATGTTAGGCGCCATCACAGTCTCGAAGATGAGAATTTTGGGCTGTGACACTCAGACTCTTGATATCATGATATGTAAGGATCAATTCTTATCCTATTATGTAAGAACAAACCAGTATGTCAATACCCATGAGGCTTTCAGTATATGGAGATGCATAAGATTACAAAAGTAGTTGCGCCACTATTTTAATTTCTTTCTTATTGCATGAGTAGAGTCATGACTAACCTCCCTCATGAACCATGTGGTCCATGTCACACACTCAGGGGCGAAGCTACAGACCACCCTTCATCGAAAAATTATATTGTGTATATAGGTAAAATATTAGGTCTTAAAGGTATATAACTTATATTGAACATCCTTTATCAAAGAATTTTTTTCATTTCTTTCAAGTTTGAACACCTTTGAGGAAATTCATAATTTCGCCACTGCGTACACACTGTGTCATACGAACTTGAAATCATAATTAATATCAGGACCTCAGGTTATATAATCTATAAGTGTTCGCATATGCCAAACGCATAGCATGCTTGTTCCAGTGTTCAAGTCATGTTTCCGTGCATCAACTTATTATATCCAAGAAAATCGCGCGTCTTCCTGCTGAGATGAGTATTTATAAAAACTTTCGAGATGACTTATGTTGGCCTCATGTTTAGTCGCGTATCAACTTCGGTCCAAAATAGGAATTGTAGGTTAACTAATATAAGTCAAATTTTCTTTCACTAAAAACGATAGGACTTATTATGATGCTAGAAAACATAAAAGTTGATTGAATTATGTTTTTAAAAAAAAGTGCACACTTGTTTCAATATTTTCTCTTTAATTAAATATAATGCAAAACTAATGTGTTTTTCTTCAAAGTATATACGATTACGACTCAGTTGATTATCAGACAAAGTTACATGCATGAGACCGACTTATATCAAATTATCCGAAGGAAATACACAATATATATTGTTAAATGGAGACAGAAGGAATAGTACAGTACTATACATACTCTAAAATAGACAAGGAGAATTATTAAGACAGAGAATACTACGGAGTATGTTCTAATTAATTATTTTGATTTTCTGCGAGGATCAGATAATTCGATAACAAAATGCAGATCAGAGACAAGCAGAAGCCAAAGAAGATGTCCATATAATATTTCCCATGCACATGCATGGCCATGCAAAGACAGACTTTCCTTTGAACGTATCCGTCACAGACTCACAGTACCTCTGAGAGAGACAGAGACCCCGCCCTTTCATATATATATATATATATATATATATATATATATATATATCTTTCATATATATGCATGGCATGAATTATGCAGCATGGCTGGGGACCTCTCTGCACATGTAGAATCAAGACAACGTAGGCTCCAGAACACCAACGATTGATTTCATCTTGTTAAAGGAAGGTACCTCTCAGCTTCCTTAATAACGATATCCCTCAGAAACCCTAGAATCCAAATACTATACCTTCTCTTATCTACTACATTTGGACTAATTCAAATTTGATACCGCAATCATTTTAGCGTGTAAAATATGGCTGAGACATAAAATTTGCGTAAACGCAATGGAAATATAAGAATAGTACGTGACATCATATCGACTTTATAACATATTGCTAGTCGCTAGACGCATGTAATTATTAATTATTCGAATATAATTTCAAGTTGAAGTTAAGATGAGAAGAATTGTTATTTAGAAAGTAGACGGGACTAGTGGTTTTGTGTTCAAATATGTATCACTTCAAACTGTATTATAGTTGGCGACCAGTAATTTAGATAGTGGAATCGATGTCTTTTTTTCTTTTTTTGAAAAAAATTCGAACCGTATATCTTCGTCGCAAATCGCAATTAAAGTTTTTCTTAAACTTCGTCGCTTTTGGGTGGCATGTAAATCCTCTATTTCAATTCATGTGAACCTATTTGATTGGATACGGAGTTTAAGAAAAAAAAGATTTTTAAACTTGTGGTGTAAAATGAGGCACATATATTTTGGTGTGGCTATAAATCATTACATAAAGATAAATTATTTCAAAATAGAGAAAAAGATCATTCTTTTTTTGCACGAACTAAAAATGGACTGTGTTCATATAAATTGAAACAGAAGAATATTTATTATGACCTTTGGATTATTTAATGACTCATATTCTTTCTGACAGTACAAATCTATGTGGCTTTATTTTAGTATGGATCTATATATGTAGCTTCGAATAAAATCCTGCATCGATTGAGTGTACATACATGGGTAATAGTCTAATTATATGGCATTAGACAATTATTACTACTTGTAATTAACTTTTCGAATTGAATTAGATTTAATTAGTTCCAATTTTTTAACATGATATCAAAATAAGACCCATCGCGTACATTTGTGCAATTTAATGTTGGGTCATTCATATTATAATATTGTCCACACGCTCCACATTGGAATCTTACATTGGACTTAGTTAAGTATATGCATGGCTGTAGTTTTCTTATATGGTTAATTTGGATAATTCTCACCACTTGATTTAACTTTAGAGCTGAAAATGGAATGAAGGGAGTATATGCATAGTATATCCCAATTGATTCATTCTACTTTAAAATAGAACAACAACGACGACGACCCAGTAGAGTCCCATAAGTGGGGTCTGGGGAGGGTAGTGTGAACACAGACCTTACCTCTACCCGAAAGGGTAGAGAGGTTGTTTCCGATAGACCCTTGGCTCAAGAAGACGAAAAGAGACAATATAGGCAATATATGAGTACCATCAACAAAAATCATAGAAATAATAACAATATCACAAGAACCAATAAATAGATGGAAAGCAAACAATAAACAGTAAATAAGGCCCGACACTATGAAAACGGAAGAATAGTGTGAACACAACATTAACCACTAGCAGTCTAAGACAAAATCCTATTAGACTAGCATCACACTGATATGAGTTAGAAATATGCTCAACTACCTCCTAACCTACAACCTCAATGCTTGACCTCCACAGCTTCCTATCGAGGGCTATGTCCTCGGAGATTTGAAGCCTCGCCATATCCCTCTTGATCGCCTCTCCCCAATACTTCTTATGCCGCCCTCTACCTCTCCTCGTACCCACCAACACCAACCGCTCGCACCTCCTTACCGGGACATCTGGGCTCCTTCTCTGTACTTGCCCGAACCATCTAAGCCTCGCTTCCCGCATTTTATCATCCATGGGAGCCACACCCACCTTCTCCTGAATATCTTCATTCCTAGTCTTATCCATCCTAGCTAGTATGCCCGCACATCCACTTCAACTTCTTTATTTCTACTATTTTCATCTTCTGGATATGTGAGTTCTTAACTGGCCAACACTCAGCCCTATACAATACGGCCGGTCTAACCACCGCTCTATAAAACTTACCTTTGAGTAGTGGTGGCACTTTCTTGTCACACGGGACTCCATATGCTAACCTCCATTTCATCCACCCCACCCCTATACGGTGTGTGACATCCTCGTCGATCTCCCCATCCCCCTGGATAACCGATCCAAAGTACTTGAAACTGCCTCTCTTGGGAATGACCTGCAATCCAAGCCTCACGTCTATGCCTGCTTCCCTCTACTCGGTACTAAGCTTACACTCAAGATATTCCGTCTTACTTCTGCTCAACTTGAAACCCTTAGACTCAAGGGTCTGTCTCTAGACCTCCAGCCTCTCGTTAATGCCGCTTCATGTCTCATCTATCAGAACTATATCGTCAGCGAATAACATACACTATGGCACCTCCCCTTGAATATGGTGTGTTAGTACATCCATCACCAGGGCAAATAAGTGTTGGCTGAGCGCAGATCCTTGGTGTAACCCTATAACAACCGAAAAACGCTCAGAGTCGCCTCCCACTGTCCTAACTCGAGTCTTAGTTCCATCATACATGTCCTTAATCGCCCTAATGTAAGTAATGGGCACACCTTTTAGCCTCTAGGCATCTCTAAAGAACTCTCTAGGAACCTTGTCATATGCTTTCTCCAAATCAATAAACACCATGTGCTATTGATGTTCGTCGATCGGTACGGGTACAATATTTATATATTTTGGTTCAGTATTTTTGGTATTCGAATTCTTAAAATGCTATACGAATATCATACCTAATTAAATTCGGTATGGTTAGGTTTTTCTCCTTTTTGGTTTCGATTTATTCAGTTCGGTAACTTCGGTTTATTCAGTTTGAATACTAAGTAGTGCATAGAGTCATAGACGGTAATATTCTTAATTAAAGTATTCGAAAGTACAAAACTAAAATCGTTTGTTGACAAAAGTTTTGTCCAAAACCAATAAATACCAACCCACAGAAAGAAAACTTTACATAAAAGAATAAATTTGATCATTAGAGATGTCTTGTTACTTGCTTAGAGTTAAATCATGAACTTAGAGAATAAAGGAAAGTAAAATTTTAGATTTCTTATATTTATGTTATAACTAATAATATGTGTATTGTGTAATATAATATATATTTCGGTACGGTATCGGTATTTCGGTATTTTATTTTAAAATACCAGATACCATACCTAATACCAAATTTTAAAAACTTAAACCAAATACCATACCGAATACCAAAATATCGAATACCAAATACCAAAATTTTCGATTTCGGTACGGTAATTCGGTATTTACCAAATTATGCACAGCCCTACCATGTACAGATCCTTCTTCCTATCCTTGTACTGTTCCACCAACCTCCTAATAAGGTGGATAGCTTTCGTAGTAGAACGACCCGGCATGAACCCGAACTGGTTGTCAGATATAAACATCATCCTCCTCACCCTCGCTTCTACCATCCTCTCCCAAACTTTCATGGTATGACTCGGTAATTTTTTGATACCCTATACTTTAGAATAGAACAATTTGCCATTTTAGTTGTCTTTGGTTTCAACCAAAAAGGAGAAATCAATGGAAGTTGGATATATAAAGTAGAACAAGCCAAGTAATTATTTACGAGCAGTACTTTGTCAAGTAATTGGTTTTGACAACTTGAGGCTACCTTTCGTTGGATCAATTTGAACTTTGAGTTGATCCTCCTCATCATCATGAAAAGATATAAATTAATATCGTACAGTGAAATTCTTGTTGTTGATTAATGACATTGATTTTACTAATCTCACCGGCACTACATTACTCTATAATTCCTAATATTTTGAGTTTTTTTTAAGGTAAAAATGCATAAGTACCCCCTTGACCTTAGCCTGATTTTTAACTACACACTCTATATTTGCAGAGGTCCTATTACCTCCCTAAACTATATTTAAGTAGAATTATTTGTGTTGGGTTTTGTTTGACCAAAAAGGTATAATCTTCGGTTAAACTATTAAATTTATGTATTACGAGGTTAACTCTAACTAAGGATAATAACTCTAGATATTAAGCACGAAAACGTATAATGGACTGGACATATTCTATATCTGGTTGATGACAATAAATATAAGATTCTCTCAAAGCAAAAACATTTAAAGTGATATAGCTAGCAATAAATGGCATTTAAGTAAATAAAGAGAATGATTCACCCAATAATGGATGGGTGAGACGAATATTTTGCCTAACAATGATGAATGACCGATAGATCCAAAATTCCCATGAACAATCTTCAGATCTGATGGAAAGGTCGGGGATAATATATGAACAAGAATATTTGTAAAAAGGTAATCTTTGTGTTTTTGCGAGAGAGTATGTAGAACACTTTTCATAGTCTATTAGGGGGGTAATATATATACAAATCAGAATGGGGCCATATATATAGAAAGAAGAGACAATTCTAGTGATAAGAACAATTTTCAGAATAAATATTAAATGCCCCTATTATTGTCTCTTCTTTCTATATATATGAGGCCTTTTTTTTAGGAAACCCTAATAGTACAAATGCAGGAAATATTCACTTAAATATTCCCTTTTAGTACCCTATCTTGACAAATTAGCCGTTGCAAGTCTTATCATCAATAGTCAATCTCGACCTCGACCCTTGTTGACATCTTGACTGCGATTTCCATCGATATCTTGACCACGGCTCATGTCGGTACCTCAGCCATTGACCTCGCTGCATCTTGGCTCGACCGATAACTTTCTTTAATGCCATATCACGCTTAATATTCTGAAGACAGATTTTGGCCTATACAGTTAGTCTCTCTGCTTATTTAGGCCGAGCTTGGACGGCCTTGACAAGCGGACTCTGTATGTCGTAGTTGACGAAATGAGGCGAGCAAGTTGGGTAGCGGCGCTTTAGGCGAGGTGGCAACATGACTTTTCATGAGATGCAAACTTTGGGGATGCATTGTTTTAGAATGATGTCACGACATCATGCGTCATTATGACGCGTTTTCCCGATGCCTTGCATCGTTTCTTGCACCTCTGATGTTTTGATACCTGCGCTGGGTAATGATGGCCTGATTTCTTGGTCTCAGTGCTTGAACACTTATAAATAGGGATCTGAGGCCATTCGTATTTGTTTTGCATCCTCCTAATATCGAATCCCCTGTATTACTTTCCTCCATACTCCATACTGAACCCTAGTCTCCTTTTTGCTTCGTCATTGCGCGTCCACTCTCCTAATTCCAGCGATCTTCGTTGCTTCCAACTATTGTGCTTAAAACATCCTCCTTCAAGAATATGGTTAATGCACCCTCTTGCTCCGGTATGACGGCTAACTCTACCTTTTGGCGGTACGTATGCCTCCTCATAGCGACGATGCTTTTGTTGCCCTTGAGGATAATAGATTTCCTACGGTGAAGGAAATAATTTCTCGTAGTAAAAAGACTAGATCTAACTTTTCAAAGTTACCTGAAGACGACCCTGAGGCCTCGGAATTGGTGATGAATGAGGTCGATCTCGCTGATTAGGGCAAAGTTAAAAATTCTGACTCACATAGATTTTGTTCCGGCGGGATGCGACGTGGTACAAATACACCGCCCAGGATACTACGCGTTCTACGTGTATCCGTTCTATGTGGGCTATTTCTTTAGTCTTCTCCTATTGGCAGAGGAACTTTGCTGCTACTACGGCGTCTGCCTGGCCCAACCGTCCCCTTACATCTACAAACTCATCCCGATGTTGACGAAATATACGGAATTGGCTGGCCGTGGGATCTCTCTTTGTCACTTGATGCACCTCTTCGCCCTTAGTTTCTATAGGGGAACGATGCTCCATCTTCGTCACCGAGGAAGTAAAAATTTGGTAGTGAAGATGGACGACAAAGAAAATCGTCAGTTCTGGCTCAACTACTTCTTCGTCAAGACCGAGGACGTAGTGGCCAACGCGAGTGGATTCTCTGAGGCTTGGAATTATGCCTGTAAGTAAATCTTGTCCAGTGTTTGTTTTACCCATTTTTAGTCATAGTCTAACATTCCGTCTTTTCCTCGCGCAACCGAGACTTGGGTTGTGGACATTCATGACTGGGTCAGCCAGGTCTTGCCTCTCACAGTGGGGATTCGTGAATGGCCGGCTTTCATCAAGAAATTTGGGCCCGCGCCTTCAGTGACCGGTGAGCTAGTCTATATGTATTCATCCATACGTTGGTTATCTTTTGTCCCTCTATTTTGACCTCATGGTTGCCTGATCGTTACGATTTTGTGCAGGAAGTGACAATCTTCTAACTTTTTTTTGCAGCCCGATGATCTTTAAAAAGGCGGAAAGCTCCTGCTCCAGCATTCCGCAAAAGGAAGGCAGCTTCCGCTCTTTCTGCCATTGTGAGGTCTGCTCGGTCATCGACTACGCCTGCAGTGGGACTCTTAACTTTTCCTCTGCATCATCTAATAGACGAGTACAATGAAGAGGAGTCGTCGCCGAATGGTGATAATTTGCTTCCCTGTAAGAGGCGATCTATCAATGTTAGAGAAACAGTTGTCCGTGCGGGGAGCTTGGTGATGGAGGATTTTGTCATCCAAGAAACGGTGACCATAGATCTTGGAGATGATTTCGAGTTATCGCCCATGATTTTGCCGACATCGGGGGTCGGGGAGGGTACGTCTCTCCCTGAGGCCGTGGTGGATTTTGAGAGGCCGTCGGCGAGAGTCCCTAACGCTTTACTGCAGGATGAGCCATCGGCCTCGCTACCAGCTGAGGATCCTTCTTCCCGTGTTGAAACAAAGGGGAAAAGCTTAGCCAAAGAAGGTTACGATACAGGCTCCAATATTGATGTTGAGGAAGTGAGGATGATGGGGGGAAGGGATCACCCGACTTGAGGTGAGATTGGAGGGGACCACGCGGACCATTGCGATCCCCTTAGACCGGGATTTGCTGGTGGATTCCGAGGATGTAGTCCCTTCTCTTGGTCCCTTGTGTTCCAATGTGGAGGGTAAAACCCTTGAGAAGCTAAAGGATGCTACCTTGTCGAGGAGTATAGCCGGCCTCGCTCTTAGGGTAAGCCCTTTTGATTTTTTCTTCGTTCTTTTTTCTTGTTGAGCTCAGTTTCACTCTTATTCCTCGTTTTCTGTCTTTCTTTTAGACCATGATTTTGGAGATCGAGAGTGCCTGCCGAGAAGAGAGGCGTAAGGCCATTTTTTAGAAGATGGAGCGAAAGTATCGTGAATACCGTGATAAACACCGCGAGCTTTGCAGGCGGCTTGGTAGGAGCAACAATTTCCGTGCTCTCCGAGATGAACTAAAGAAGAAGGATGACAAGTTGGTGAGGGTCATCAGAAAATGCAGCAAACATGAGGGGGCGTTGAGGGACAGAGAAGAAGAACTCGAGGTGAGCAAGGGGGTTGAGGCTCAATGCACCAATCTTCAAGCCCGGATGGTTTCATTGCACGCCGAGCTCGAGGAGTGTCAACTCAAAATGGACGCTCTGAGTGGCGAGGTTGCTGATAAGGCGGCGGGCTTAGAGAAGGCAAAGTTGGATCAATTGTCGGCTGCGAGAAAGGAAGAGGCTTTCTCAATCGCGATCTGCATTCTTTGTTCTGAGCGGGAGAGTGCTTTGGAGATGGCCAGGCTCAGCGAGGAGTGGCTTGATGAGCGAATAGGGGAGCTGGAGAAAGAGGCTTCGAGCCTTAGTGATCCAGTTATAGTTCTCGAGGCCGAGAAGGCGCAGCTGTTAGCTCAGCTGTCTTCGTCCTGTACTTCTGCCTTTCCTAATGTTCCACGGGATTTGTACAAGGAATGGATTCACGTCAAGTCCCAGCTGGATATATTCAGGGATCTGATGGGGACAGGGGATGTTTCAGAAGTCGACTTCGAGGATGCTCATGCTAAGGCACGTAAAGCTCGGTTTGCTTGTGGCTGTGATACCGTTACACCGAAAGCTGGTGACGACGAGGAAGAAGCGAGCGTGGATCGGATCGAACATGATGCCTGGTATGAGGATGAATATCGCTGGAAATGATGAGGAGATAGGTGGAGACGGTTTGGGCGATCAAGCTTCCTTTGTAAAAATATTATAAGTATGAAGTGTTAGTTTTGTTATTCGTACCTGATACCTTTTCTTTGTTCGGGTTTGTGCATTTTTCTGATTTTGTTGTTTGATTGCCTTTGTCGTAACAAATTTGTTTAAGCAGGCTAAACAAGATTGAAAATAACCTTCATTTTGTTAGGGTCGTAGGTCGAGTAGGTGTTAATTCGAATGAGGCCAAATATAACCTTTGATTAATTGAGGCCATGGCCCGAGTAGGTGCTAATTCAAACGAGGTCGAATATAACTTTTAATTAATTGAGGTCGTGGGCCGAGTAGGTGCTAGTTCGAATGAGGTCGAATGTAACCTTTAATTAATTGAGGTCGTGGGATGAAAAGGTGCTAATTCGAACGAGTTCGAATGTAACTTTTAATTAGTTGAGGTCGTGGGCCGAATATGTGCTAATTCGAACGAGGTTTAATGTAACCTTTAATTAGTTAGGGTTGTGGGCCGACTAGGTGCTAATTCGAACGAGGTCAAATGTAAATTTTAATTAGTTGAGGTCATGGGTCAAATAGGTGTTAACTCGAACGAGGTCGAATATAACCTTTGCTTGGTGAGAGCAGAAGTAAACTTCATGTACTTGTGCATTATTTATATGCTTAGAGAGATTTACATATTTTCTGGGCGCTGGCTGGTAGTTCAGTCCCAGTCCTGATCTATCTTCTAGTCCCTTCATTGGTCGAGCTGGAAAAATAGTGAGAGATCAAGCAATGAACTAGTCATCTAGTGTCTTCGTCTGTGCGCACTTCAATTCTGAAGTATCCCCGTCATCGCCTAGTTAAAAACCTCCTCGAGAAAACCCAATTGAGACAAAACTCGAGTGGGGGAAAAAGAGTGCCACTCTGGGGACCTCGTCCTTTAAAAGTTGAAGTACTTGAGGTGTGTAATATTCCAATTATTTGGTAGTCGCTTTCCTTCCACTGTTTCTAGAGTAAATGACCCATTGCTTGTTGCTGCCGTGATTTTGTAGGGTCGTCCCAATTTGCTTTCCCGTGGGTCTTTGCTTGCTTGTGTTTTAACTTTAAGCACATAGTCCCCGACTTTAAGTGGCCTAATCTTTGCCCTCTTGTTATAGTAGCGTTCGACTTGTTGCTTTTAGGCGATCATTCTTACGTAGGCCATATCTCTTCATTCCCCGACTTCGTCTAGTTTATGCCTTCTACTGTCATCGTTCTAGGGTTCGCTTTTGCGGAAGTATCTTAGACTAGGCTCCCCGACCTTGACTAGTAATACTGCATCAGTCCCATAGACTAACGAGTATGGCATTTCCCCTATGCTCGTTTTTGGCGTTGTTCGGTAGGCCCAGAGTACTTTTGGTAATATCTCCAGCCACAGTCCCTTGGCGTCTTCAAGTTTCTTCTTCATGATGTTCAATATTGACTTGTTGGAGGAATCTGCTTGCCTGTTACCCGTGGGGTGGTAAGACATTGACAGTATTCTTTTGATGTGCCATTTTTCAAAAAGGTTGTCGACCTTCTTTCTTGCAAATTGAGGTCTGTTGTCGCAGCTGATTTCTTTGGGGAGACCGAAGGGGCATATGATGTTCTTCCATATGGAGGCGATTACTTCTTGTTCACGTATTTGGGCGAATGCTCCTACTTCCACGCATTTAGAGAAATAATCAGTTAAAACCAAGAGAAATCGTACGTTACCTCGTCCGGCCGGGAGGGGGCCATGATATTCATTCCCTATTTGATGAACAGCCAAGAGGAAGTTACTTAGTGTAGGTGTTCGCCTCCTTGGTGGATCATTGGAGCGTACTTCTAGCATTGCTCACATTTTTTTCACAAAATCTACGGCCTCCTTTTTCATGGTGGGACAGTAGTATCTTGCTCGTATGAGGCACCTGACCAAAGCTCGATTGTCGGAGTGAGCTCTACAGTGGCCTTCGTGCACTTTTTCAAGGATGCGTCGCGTCTGATTTGGGCCCAAGCATTTCGCCCGGGGGGCGACATATGTCCTTTTATACAGGTCATTAAACGATGTTGTACCTGGATGCTTGCATTCGCAGCTTCTTGGCCTCTTTTTTATCATTGGGGAGTATGTCGTCCTGCAAATATGTAATAATACGGTTGTGCTAGTCCCAAGTTAGGTTTATGGTTATTACCTCGATTTGGTCTATCGACGAGTTGAGGAGGTGGACCACATTTTGATCTCCGGTTGTAATGTTTTGGTGACTGCTGCTAATTTGGCGAGGTCGTCCGCCTCGATATTCTGTGCTCGGGGAATCTGGTCGAGCTGACATTCATCTAACTTGGGTAGTAGTTTGCAGATTTTGATATGATATTTTTGTGACCTCTGCTCCTTGATTTGGAAAGTCTGTGTGACTTGGTTGACCACGAGCTGAGAATCGCATAGCAGCCTTAGCCGCTTCGCCCAGTATTTGAGTGCTAGTCTTAGTCCTGCAATTACGGCCTCATATTTTGCCACGTTGTTAGTCATATCCGGGCACCTTATGTACTGGCGAATCACTTCGCCTGTTGGAACTTCGAGTAAGAGTCCCATTCCGGACCCCGACGTGTTCAAGCACCGTCGGGCAGTATGTGTGCACTGAAATCGGCGACAAAGTCGACGAAGACCTGAGACTTTATCGCCATTCGTGGTCGATATGTAATATCGTGCTCGCTTAGTTCGATGGCCCATTTGGTCAATCTGCCCGAAAGTTCGGGTTTGTGTAAAATGCTTCTTAAGGGGAAAGTCGTGACGACCGAGATGGGGTGGCATTGGAAATACGGTCTAAGCTTCTGTGAAGCTACAACTAAGGCTAGAGCAAGCTTTTCAAGATGGGGGTACCTCATCTCGGCGTTGACTAGTGTCTTGCTAATGTAATAGATGGGAGATTATGTACCTTTTTTTTCTTGGACTAAGACTGCGCTCATAGCTACTTCGGACACGGCGAGATAGAGAAGGAGAGGATGTCATGGTTCCGATTTTGAGAGCAACGGTGGCGAGGACAGGTACACATTTAACTCCTTAAGTGCTTGGACGCACTCAGGGGTCCATTGGAGGCCGTTCTCCTTTTTGAGTACGCTGAAGAACTTGTGGCACCTATCGGAGGATCTAAACCTTGACTGAGCGGCAATACGGCAGGTTAGTTTCTGGACTTGCTTTTTGGTGCTCAAATGCTCTGGTATACCCTCGATGGCCTTGATTTGGTCGGGATTGACCTTGATACCCCGCTGCGACACTAGGAAACCCATGAATTTCCCAAAGGCCACACCGAATGCATATTTCTCGGGGTTTAGTTTAATGTCGTATTGCCTGAGTATGCCGAAGGCTTTTCTTATATGGTTGATCTGGTCTTCTTTCCTTTTGGACTTGACCAACATGTCGTCGATGTATACCTCCATCGTTTTTCCGAGTTGTTCTTTGAACATCTTCGTCACCAGCCGTTAGTAAGTTTTCCCCACATTTTTCAATATGAAAGGCATGACCCTGTAGCAGTACGTCCCCTGGTGGGTGATGAAGGTGGTCTTTTCCTGGTCCTCTTCCTCCATAAGGATCTGGTTGAAGCCCGAGTAGGCATCCAAGAAACTCAGCAACTCATACCCGACTGTCGCATCGATGAGTTGGTCGATATGAGGTAGCAGAAACGAATCCTTGGGGAAAGCTTTGTTCAGGTTGGTAAAATCTATGCACATCCGCCACTAGCCATTCTTCATTTTTACCATGACCACGTTGGCGACCCATTGGGGGTACTTCGACTCTCTGGCTGAGCCATTTTCCAATAATTTTTCCACTTCTTCGTGTATTGTGTCATTGATTATGGAATTAAACTTATGTCAAACCTGCCTTACCGGGGGGTAGAGTGGATCGACGTTCAATCTGTGTGTGGCGATATCTTTTGGGATACCTAGCATATCTGTATGGCTTAAAACAAATAAGTTCGCATTAATAATTAGAAATTTGTGAAACTTACCCGGTTCTTAGAGTTTGCAGCCGATGTAAGCTTTCTTGTTTTGGTCATTGATGTTTAGCTGAAAGGGGTTGAGGTCCTCTACAGTCGATCCTGCGGCCTCGGTCACTTCGGGGTCTCTGATGACGTCCCCGATGTCGTCGCCTACCGACCTCGACCCTGCTGATTGCTATGTTTCCTTCTCTTTTTCTCTCATTTGTTCGGTGGCCGTGCAGTCTAGGGCGATGCGGTAGCACTCTTGGGATGTGCGTTGTTCCCCGCGTATGCTGAATATGCCCCACGGAGTTGGGAATTTGACGACTTGGTATAGGCTGGAGGGTATGGCTCTCATGGAGTGTATCCACAGTCGCCCTATTATGGCGTTGTATGATGTGTCCTGGTCCATGATGTAGAATGTGGTCTCCAGAGTGACGCCACCTGCCAGGACGTGGAGTGTGATCTCGCTAGTTATTCGTTCAACTGCATTGTTAAAGCATGTTAGTGTGATGCAGTGTGGTACTATCTTGTTCTCGGGTTTCATTTGTGTGAGTACTCGGGGATGGATAATACACGCGTCGCTCCCGTGATCTACCATAATTCTTCTTACGTCGGTATCTAAAATTCATAAAGTAATAACAAGAGTGTCATAGTGAGAGAATGCCAAACCGTTGGTATCTGACTTATCGAATATGATACTTTCATACCGTTCGTGGGTGATCGACTGTTTGAGCTTGTGGGTCATGGTGAACTTCACGTTGTAGATGGAAGCGTCGTATCCACCGCCGATGATCATGTGAATGGTGCGGGCTGGCGAGGGAGTCTTCAGCGGCCCTTGATGTTGTTCAAGTCCCCTGGCAAAGTTGGTCCTTCCTCGATCGCTCAGGAATTTTTTGAGATGTCCTTGTCACAGCATGTTTACGACCTCCTATCTTATGGTGATGCAATCTTCGATTTTGTATCCTCGCTCTTGATGGAACTCGCATATGGCATCTGATTTTCTGGTATTTGGGTCCAACCTCATCTTTTGTGGCTACTTAACCTTTGTTCCTAGCTTCTCCAAGGCGTAGACGATCTCTGTAGGTGACACGCAAAAATTGTGAGCGGATAGTAAAGGGGGCATACCTCTTTCATTCTGGTGAGTCCCTGTTCTTGATCGGGGTATGCCTTCTTCATGGCGAGGTGAGGAGACAGCGATAGTTCTGACATATGGGAGATGTCATTCCCGGTTTTGCCGTGAGGATGCTAGATATCTTTTGATATCACTTCTCTGATCTTTCCTGGATTCTGCTTGTACTGAGGTCAGTCGATGAGTTGGCCCATTGAGGTCGTCTTCATCTGCTCGAACTTCGGCACAATATGCATTATGTATTTCCTCCCAAGTTGTCGGGGGTATTTCATAAGCCGTCTTAATAATTTTCTTATCGTTATTGAACCATTTCTGTTTAGCCCGTTTTGAAAAGAGACTATCGCCATTCCTTCTGATTCATTGGGTAAAGTCATTCTCACTCGAATGAAATAGGCGAGGAAGTCCCCCAGTCCTTCTCCCGGGGACTGTTTAATAACAAAGATATCATTCACTCTTGCCTCGGCCTTCTTAGCCCCAACATGGGCTGTCACGAACTTATCGGCCATTTCCTCGAAGGTTTCGATAGAGCGAGCTGGCAGTTGCGAGTACCAGCTTAATGCCCCTCCCATGAGGGTTTCGCCAAATTTTTTCAGCAGAATGGAGGATACTTGTTCTTTGGCGAGGTCATTGCCTTTCACAACGATGACGTAGTAGGTCACATGATCCTCGGAGTCGGTCGTGCCATTATATATTTTCAGGTAAGGCGTCATTTTGAAAGTCTTTAGTATGGCATGTGGGGCAGCACTGTCATTGTACGCCTGCTCGACGAAACGACCGGCATCTCTATTCGAAAATAACTTAGGAGCGCCTGGTATTTTAGCGACCCTTTCTTGGTACTCTTTCATTTGATCCCAAAGTGCCTCGTTCTCATTTTCCATTTCCTCTATCCTTTTCAGAATGGTTGTCAGAGCGTCATCGCCTGCATTGTTAACAATATTGTGGGTGATACCTGTCATCGCGGGTGAGGGGGGAGCTTGATCATGTCGCTCGTTCACTGGTGGTGCAACACAGGTTCTCGCATTTGCTACGGCCGCATCTTGAACGGGTTTATGGAGGACGCTAGTTAGTGTATCAGTCAGCCAGGCCTCAAGGAGTTTCTTTATCGATGGCGGTGTCTCCTCTCCCATTGATGTGGAGGCTGTCTTGCCAAGGGACTTTGTGATGTTGCAGTGGGGAGGGGGTGATCCACCTCGCCTAGGGGAGGCATTGGGCGTTGTGTCCTCGTCCACTACTTCAGAGTTTTCGTGGATGATATCCATAAGGTTGGTTGGGAGGTCACTCATTATTCTCATTCTTCCTTCTCTGTTACCTGCCATGTTAGATCTCTGTGTGTAGAGAGAGAAAATGTTCTTCTTTTCGTTTTTTTACGTCAGCCACTAGTGCCGGTAGTAGATCTAGAAGAAACTAAAAGACTTAGTTAGAAAATCCTCACACATGGTGCCAAATAACTCTAGATATTAAGTACGAAAACGTATAATGGACTGGACAAATTCTGTATCCGGTTGGTGACAATAAATATAAGATACTCTCAAAGTAATAACATTTAAAGTGATATAACTAGCAATAAATGTCAATAAATGGCATTTAAGTAAATAAAGAGAATGATTCACCCAATAATGGATGAGTGAGACGAATATTTTGCCTGACAATGATGAATGACCGATAGATCCAAGATTCGCATTAACAATTCTCGGATCTGATGGAAAGGTCGGGGATAATATATGAATAAGAATATTTGTAAAAAGGTAATCTTTGTGTTTTTGCCACACAGAGAGTTTTCTTCTCAAAAGTATTCTTATCCGAATAAATATTACATGCCCCTATCATTGTCTCTTATTTCTATATATATAAGGCTTTTTTCCTAGGAAACCCTAATAGTACAAATGCAGGAAATATTCACTAGAATATTTTATTTTAGTACCCTATTTTGACAAATTAGTCGTTGCAAGTTTTATCATCAATAGTCAATCTTGACCTCGACCTTTGTTGACATCTTGACTGCGATTTTCATTGATATCTTGACCACGGCTCATGTCGACACCTCGGCCATTGACCTCATTGCATCTTGGGTGAGCTCGACCGATACCTTTCTTTAATGTCATATCACGCTAAATATTCTAAAGATAGATTTTGGCCTATACATGTTTAAGCTTCTTAAAACTTGAAATAAAGTGAATGGAAAATAGAGGGGAAATGATTTTTTTTGAATTTTTCTCTTTGACAAAGGGACATTGTCCCATATTAGAGGAGGAAAAGAGTTTTGATGGGTATATATATAATTGCACTTCTATCTCTTAAAGAGTTGAGAAGAAGGTAAGTCTCGCGCCGTCATCATCTCTCGCTCGGCTTAATTAATTTTTTGGACCAAATTTATTTGTTAATATTAATGCACTATTATTTAATCCAAATTAGACCATTTCTGTAATGGTTATTTAATTTTTTCCTCCGTTCTGTTTTTCCTGTTTTAATTTGAATTTGGCGGTTTTGCACCCTTAAAGCTTACGGAGCAGAGTGTGTGTATTTCACTCTCCTCGGGAGAGTGAGAAGCAAGAAAAGACGATTTTTCAGATTTTTACTTTTTGCTTTTTTACATTTTTTAATGAGATATATAAGTTTTTACTTTTTTTTTCTTTTCCTTTTCCCTTTCCTTTTCTATGTCTTTTTCTTCTTCTCCTCCACGTCGTTATTTCCGTCAACAATATACAATACTCGCTGGCTACTTTTATGGCTTTCTTCTTTAATTATTTCGATTAGTCTTCTTCCTTTTTCTTTCCCTCTCAACATACAAATAACACTTTCATAATAAAATTATACGTATGCAAAGCAATACCACTCAGATCTAGAAATATCCATTACCGAAAAAAATTCTGCCGGAAAAAATAGAGTTTTTGAAATTTCAAATCGGAAGAAGCCTTTTCTTACCCAGCAGGCACATATATACTCACATAATTCACCATCACTCGCTTCTTAATCATAAGAGCCACCATTTTATGCCCCGATAATTACCGGTGATAGAAATCATCCAAAACGTCACCACCACAATAGTTATTTAAAGTCCTCAAGCCTAGCTTAGCAGCAAAAAAAAAGAAGAAGAAGAAGAAGAAGAAGAAGAAGAAGAAGAAGAAGAAGAAGAAGAAGAAGAAGAAGAAGAAGAAGAAGAAGAAGAAGAAGAAGAAGAAGAGATTAAGGGCCAAAATTAGAACATGAGGTGGAATTTTGTTGTCTAGTTTGGTGGTGAAGAGAGTAAACGAAAAAGAGAAAAGAAAGAAAAAATAAGGGAAAGAAAAGAAAAATAAATTTTTAATGAAATATGCACTGGTCTAGAGCGTGTAGCTCACCTCCCGGCAGAAATCTAGTTGTAATATTTCAAGGGTGAATTTATTCTATTTTTAACAACAAAGCATAAATAAAACATATAGATACTCTTTCTAATGTAAGATAAGAATGATAGGCCAAAAAAAAAAGATAAGTAAGATTAAGACACCACTTAATGTCGTTGGAGGCTAATAGCTAGGTTAAACCCTTCATTTACTAATCATGTGATTTTAACATAATTTTGTCTAGGCGTTATGCGTCGTCTTGATTTTTTTGAGTGCTTATTACAAGGGGATTTTAGGGAGAAAAATTACTCTTAACTTCTTTGTATCAGAATTTCTCAGTCCACCCATCAATCAGTAGCGGAGCCAGAATTTTCTCTAATGGGTGTCAAAATATAAATAAGTAAGCATATAAAAAAATTAAAAAAAATCAGTACATAATATATATACATAAAAATAAAATATTTAACCTATCTACGCGATATAATTTCCGAACTAACGGGTATCAATTGACTCCCCTTGCCAATGAGCGGCTCCGCCACTGCCATCAACTATTGGAGTGGAACAAAATGGGTAATTAAGACGCATGTGATGTACTGTGCTTGTACTTGCAGAAGAGTCCAATAACTCAATAATCCCTTCCTCAAGTTGATAATATTCCTTTCTATGGTCGATAGGGATGGGAGATGGGGTGAGGTTTCATAGAATAAGTTATCTTTGCAAATCTTTGATTTTTAACCTCTCACTTACTTCCCCGTCACCAACGGGTAAAATTTTTGCTGACATACATTTTTTGTCACAATATCAGATTATTCAAATGCTCATATTTATATAGGTAAGCTACTTTAAATTAAAATATAAGTAGCTTAGTAAATCGGGTTGCCCTTTAAAATAAAATAAGTTATTTTCTACAGAAAATAAATATTAAGTATAAAAATTCTTTACTAATGACTAATATAATTTAAACTAAAAGCAATCCTCCACAATGGCATTTTTTTGATTTTTCCGCTAAATTTGGTATGGCCAATTTTGTAATTGTGGTTGCAGCTTCTTAATCAGGGTGAAGACGCAAAGATTCTTGGACCATCTTTCTGTTAAGAAGTTGACACATGTAACAATATCTCGTCTTGTCCTTTTCAATAAGGAGTAATCGTTTCAATAGAAGGAAGCTTCGCCGAACCTTAACACTTTTTGTTTCTTTTTGGCTCTTGGTTAATCATTGTCATGATTTGTTGTTTTTTGTTCGGTTGTTCATTAATGATGGACTATGATATACTGGTTCTTTGCAAATTCGGGGGAAAAAATCTGGAGGCAGTGGAACTTATTCTATGGTGTTAGTTATACATTGGGGTTGGAACTCATTTTGGAGAAAACTTTTGCCAACGAGTTTTGCATTATATTAATGAAAACTCTAAAGTTGAAGTAATTTGCAATCCCTCTAATCCAAAGGAAGATTTCAAAATTACAATTCAATGAGAGTCATGAACATTATGTTAAGTCAAATAATTGAATTGTTTGGTCGAAAAAATGCGCAATTTGACGCTACTCTAATGAAAAATATTCGTATTGAATAAAATTATTACGATATTGGCATGTATATACGATCAAAAAGATTGTGCTTAGTTAGGCACCTAATAGAACTCAGTAAGAGCGAATATTACGTTAAATCAAATGATTGAATTGTTTGATGGGAAATCACGCTACTTCAATAAAAATAATACAAGAACTAAAATTATTTCGACTTTGATTGGTACACGTGAAAGAGGGTGCTTAGTTAGGAACAAGGACCGGACACGCATGGATTTTGGTCCCATTATATTATGTGAAAAGAGAATAACATTTTATATTAAGTTTAAGTTATATCAATCGTGTAAAAAGAATTATATTATTATATTACATGCATCATAAGCGAATAAATTATTTTAAGTCTATCAATATAGTATATCTCCGTATCGACTATTTCTATATCAATATAGTATATTACTGTTCCCACTGTGACAATAGGTATTTAGCATGAATATATTATTTTAAATTTTAGCTGAACGCATGTTATTTGTAATATACATCCGTCCATATGCTCGAGATAGTACATATATTGCGTGTAAACAAGAGAATTCTACTCCAAAAGCTTATAAGGAATGTGCCTTGCAAATGCAAACTCATTTCCTAAATCTAGAAATGTACACTTTTAAGTACTCGGGTGAGGTCATATATATAATTCACAGGAAGCTTGTCCTAGAAAGGTCTAACGAGAAAAGTAAATTTGATTTGGGTACATTAGTAGAATCAAAAATTGCAATCCACTATAACGTCTGCACGCGTACACAAGCCAACTAAAATTAGAAAGGTCAAAAAGAGGAAACGAGCTAAAGAGATAGTATATCTAAATAAAAGGTGAGGAGAGGGGATCCTTGGAAGTCTGATAAGTTGATTAGTACATACTATTTAGTATTGTACCACCCCAATGTGTGATAGAATTGAAGAAACTCTTTGACAGAGAGTGCTTCTGCTTTAATAAATTCTATATAATGTAAGTGGGCGTTCGGACATAAGTAAGGTAAAATTTCAAAAATAAAGTGAAATATTTTCAAGTGAAAATGGTATTTAAAAATTAGAGTTGTGTTTGAACATAAATATAATTTTGGATTGTTTTTTAAGTTTTGTGAGTGATATGCGTGAAAATTTTGAAAAATAACTTTTTGGAGTTTTTCAAATTTTCGAAAAATTCCAAAATTCATCTTCAAGTGAAAATTGCAAATTTTATGGCCAAACACTAATTTTAAAAAAAGTAAAAAAATTCGTATGTCCAAACGGGCTCTAAATTTGAATTAATCAAACTACTGATTTTGGACATCAGATGGTTTACCAAAAAAGATATAGTGATGTCATGTGGTTAATAATTTCTTTACTTTTTTTTATTGTTGATGTTACTTTTACCATATATTAAGCTCCCTTTTTGGACATAAATTTTTTACTTTTTTTTCAAAAAAAAAATTAAAAATATTATTTTTTCATGAAATTTGATCAATTTATTTTTAAAAAAAATAAAGAAAAACTTTTAAGTTCCAAAATCTGATTTGGGTCAGTTTATGTGTGAAATATTTTCTTTCACTCATGCATGTTCAAATACAACTTTAACTTTTTAAAAAAAAAAATTAACACAACTTCAAATTATTATTTTTCTTCTTCAAATTTCAACTAAATTTACATACAAATGCTACTAAGTATCTTTTCCTATTGCCCCTGCTTTCTCGTAAAAGATGAATCTCAAAAATCAAATGGACCACAATCTTATGAGATTTCAACATCCGAACCACAATTCATTAGGAGAAGAATCCAATGTCGCTAGGCAAACGAAAGAAGAACATCACCTGACTTAAAGGTTAAAAAGTAGTTATGTCAGTAGGGCCGTCATAAGAATTACTTACAATAAGCAACTATTAACCAAAAATGAAAGCAAAAATAATACTCGTATAGCAAAACACTTTGCAATTTAACAATTTCGAACTGCTTCCATTAGATAAACGGGGGTTGGGATGGAATAATAACAATACGAGGTTAAAAATCAACACTAATTTTGGAAGGAAAACACTTGAAATGACAATGCATCGAATTGATCGAATTGTAACCCCACCAGGGTTGCAAGTTCCCGTGACACGAAGTATTCTTAGGGGCATTTGATAATGGAAAATTTTGCGAATATCTGGAAAATGATTATGTGGTCTAACTCTTACATTTCTTCATGTGGTGTTTGTTTTAAAATATTTTTAAAAAAATCTGGAATCATTTTTTATTTTATTTTTTTGTGTGTAAAAAAACTGTTTTTGCAAAAGAATAAAAATTTTTGAAAAAATCTTCTTCAAATATCTAAAGATATTTTGTTCTTTTTCTCGTCTGACTCAACAGAGCAAACGCTTTAAACTTAGAAGGGATAAGGTACAGAGAAACTCTCGCCTCTCTCTAAGAATACCTTCATGGACACAATCACTACACCACCAATTATACCACCGGAACCAATTGACATAACCAAATGAATGTGGAAGAAACAACACCACACTCCTATAAGGAAATGCTACTTAACAAGCAGGCAGTAAGCCAAACGGAGTACTATACCACGAGGTTCCCCCAAATCATCAAAGATGGTAAAGGAAAAAATATTGAAGGCTCGTAGCCTGTTTGGCCAAGCTTTTTTGGGGGCTAAAAGTGCTTCTTCTTTTTTTTTTGGTCAAAAGTACTTTTGGCCAAAAATTGAGGTGTTTGGCCAAACTTTTAGATGGAAAAAAGTGCTTTTGAGGAGAAGGAGAAGCAGTTTTTGAGAAGCAGAAAAATTAGGTTCTCTCCAAAAGCACTTTTCTGAGAAGCACTTTTAAGAAAAATACACTTAGAAGTAATTTTTAAAAGCTTGGCCAAACACTAATTACTGCTCAAAAGTATTTTTCAAATTAATTAGCCAAACACCAACTGCTTCTCACCAAAAGCACTTCTCAAAATAAGCTAATTTTAGAAGTTTGGCCAAACATGCTATCAATCGCCCTCTCACAAGAAGACAAGAATCGCCTATATCAACCATGACACTTCTTAGTAATCATAAAGGTCTTTGGTCGTAGAATGCCTCACCATTACCTTCGATCTAAACTAATTGACCTATGAAAATCATCCGAACAGTTAATCTTGATTGACCTAGGATGAGACTTCTTCATTGTCAATTTAGTCTAGAAGAAAATATGGTTAAGGCACTACACCTAGGGCCATGGTTCATCTCTGAGAATTTTCTATCAGTACGTAAATGGGAACCAAAATTCATCCCATAAAAAGCTACTCTCTCTTCCACAACCATATGGATTCGCCTACCCCAACTACCAACAGAATTTTACGACAAAAAAATATTGGCAAAGGTTAGTAGAAAACTGGGCAAACTACTCAAAATTAATCCATGCACCTCTTCTATGTTAAGAGGAAGATATGTACGCATCTGTATCCAAGTACCCCTTGAATCCCCAATGAAAATATCACTAATCATTGGCGACCATAAACAAGCAGTGATTTATGAAGGTGGAGGTATGTTATGTACAAAATGTGAAAGAATTGGCTACAAAATAAAAAATTACAATTTCAAAAAATTCCAACCACCACTGTCACAAGAAGCCACTGAAAATTCAAGAACAAACACTAAGGAATGAGAGGACAATGGATGGAAGATAGTCACCTTCCCTAGACGAAAGAAAATAAGTAAGCAAACCATGAAGGGTAGGAACAATGGAAACGAAAATAATCAGCATCATGCACAAAAATCACAAAAGATCCCCGTAAAAATGTTCGATGCAAACTCGGTCGAGTAAGTTTCTGGAAACCAAAACTTTTCAATATAATTCAAGTCCAATAATACGTAGTCCAAAAATTACAATAGGTCTAGTGGCCCTGTGAATAAACAAAATCCCATCCCCCACTCCCAGTATCCCAACACACATGTCCCTAACCCAAGTACGCCAAACGCAAGGCGGGGATAGGGCTTGATGGAGCTGACACTAAAAATTCAATTGGGCCCGTTAATGATGCCTACCAAGAGCCCCTACCAATAGCCCAACCTCAGACACATTCCCTACTAAAGATGTGGCCTTGGACTACCACGCCAGTACCAAATTAACAACTGGGGTCCATATCCAATTGGAACCACCTAACCCAAATAGTTACCCTACCCAAATACCTATGTATCCCCTACTCCACTCGTAGCGGAATACTCTAATGGGAAAAACTCACCACACTCCATGAACACTCAAGTGCCTCACCTGAGAACACACCCAACCTCAGGTGACATGACACATTTCGTCCACTTAAACAGATACCACATTAATTTAGAATCTATTTCTCCAGATGCATTAACCGATGACCTTTCCACTGATCTAGATTTGACACCAAACGACGCCGTTATGAGCTGGCTCGTTAACATAACCACCACTATTACCCAATGAGGTCAAACAAAAAAAACACAAATATGAAAAAAAAACCAACCTCCGCCCATCATTGTGACGTCGCTTCCACTGCCGTCGGACCACTCACCAGCATCGTGGCCAGAAGTGGCGCTTCAAGGACACGGACTAGCCTACAATTTCACCCTAGGAAATCAACCAGTAACCTTGATTGTCCAAAACTTTGTGCATCTGGCGATGGTAACGGTGGAAGCCCTAAACATGGCCTTGGCAGCCTTTGGCCCATGTCTGTGGCAAGCGATGATAAGCAATGGAAACATGCAACTCAATCTAGACCTACCAATGCTCAACACCCTCATCTCCCAAACGTTCTAGTCAATCCCCTTATTACCAGACCTGGGAATGAAGGACCCAACAACGTCTCCAATGTTTGTGACTATCGAGCCCCAATCCCATCAAACTTTATCACCTTCTGCTCCAGTAGAGAAGAACCAGTCACCACCGCTGGGAAACATCACAAGGGAAATCAACAAAGCCTTAGACCTTCTGAAAAAGAAAAGGCCATCGAAAATGCAAGGAACAGCCTACGGCCCCTACGCACAAACTCTCTCTTATTAGACTTAGTTAGAGCAATTGAGTTCAGTGTGGAGAGCAACGAAGTTCTTGTGATGCTGTGTCACAAAGCCATGACCAAGTGTGGTATGAGCCTGGTCTCTCACCACACCCAGGGTGCGACTAAACCACTCCTCAATTTGACCCATGTCCTAAGCATGAAGAAAAGGAACCAAAAGTAACCAATGAGGTCTCCTCGGGGGATTGAGAAGCCTTATAGAAACCAGTTCTCCAACCGCCAACCACCCTTGATGAACTACATCATATGGAATGTTAGGGGTGGAAATAGTGTGGAGTTTTGGAGACACTGCCTCGACATGGTTCAGCTTCACAAGCCAGCACTGCTGGTTCTGTTAGAAACTAAAATGGCTGATCATAAAAAGCTAACGGAGGAGCTACATTTTGATATGCTTATCCAGTCTCCATCGGCTGGTTTGTCTGGTGGGGTAGTCATGACGTGGAAGGAGGACTGTACCATGGTTGATGAGGTATCCACTATACCTCAGGGCATCTATGCCATGGTAAAGGTACTGTCATCCCACAACCCCTGGTTATTTTCAGTTATTTATGCTAGCAACATTTTAGCTGATAGGAAATTGTTATGGGAAAGTCTTGTTACTATCTCTAAAAGCAATATTGGGAACTGGTTTGTAGGTGGAGACTTCAATGAAGTCTTAAAGGCTAGGGATATATTTGGGGGTAACCCCATAACTCAAGTCTTAGTAACCTATTTTAGAACTGCCTTAGTGAATGCAAACTAGTTGACTTAGGTTACAAAGGCAGTAAATTCACCCGGACTAACAAAAGATATAAAAATACTAGTAGTTTGATTTTAGAAAGGATAGACAGGTACTTTACTAATGACTGCTGGATTTTCCAATACCCTGTGGCTACTGTTAATCACCTCCCTAGGACCCACTCATATCACTACCCTGTTCAAATAATGCTAATGAGGGATTCTTTCAATAATTCAAACAGACCCTTCAGGTTTGAATCAATGTGGACTAGCCACCCCTCATTCCCTAGTATCATCAATGAGACATTTACTAATAACTCCCCTCTAATCCAATCAACTGAAACTTTCAAAAGCCTTGTGACCCACTGGAAAAGGCACACATTTGGCAACATCTTTCACAAAAAGAGAAGGAATATGGCTAGAATTGCCGGGATTCAAAAATTACCAAACTACCAATTCAACAATTACTTGCTAAACCTAGAAAGTAACCTGATCAGAGAACTTGACTCCATCTTCAAGAATGAGGATGACTTCTGGAAACTCAAGTCAAGGTTCAATTGGCTAACTGAAGGTGATGCCAACATTAGATTCTTCCACACTTCCACCCTTAACTGGAGAAGAAGGAACATGATCATGTCCCTCAAAGAGGAGAGTGGAAACTGACTCTATGACTAAGGGGACATTAAGGTCTCTATAATGCACTTTTTCAGGAGTCTCTACACTTTCTCACACACACAAACTCTCATTTCCAATATCAGTCATCTGGACATGACCCATATACTATCAAACTGTCAAAGATACAACTTGGATAAGTCCATTAAGGTTAGTGAAATCAAAATGACCATCTTCTCCTTTAAGTCATTCAAAGCACTCCTTTAAGTCATTCAAAGCACCAGGCCTGGATGGGCTTCACCCCTTCTTTTACCAAAGGTACTGAAGCATTGTGGAGAACTTAGTAGTTGACTTCTGCAAGCAATGCTTTAACATACACTCCATGGATGAGACCATGAATCAAACTCTCCTCTGTCTCATGCCAAAGTGTCCCCAAGCCACCTTGCTCAAAAACTTCAGGCCAATAGGGGTTTGTAACACCATCTACAGGACCATCAATAAGATCATTGTCAATAGGATCAAGCCCCTTCTATATGCTATAATTGTCTCTAGCCAGGCTAGTTTCCTATCCAATAGAAGGGCATATGATAATGCCATCATTGTCCAAGAATACAACATTCATTTTGGAAAAATGAAAGGGAACCAGGCTCATATGATTCTCAATATTGACTTAAAGAAAGCTTTTAACACGTTGGAGTGGTCCTTCATTATGGAAATATTACATGCCTTCAACTTCCCTCCTGGGCTAAGTAATTAATAATGTTATGCATTAGCTTATCAAACATTTCCATCCTAGTGAATGGGGGCAAAACAGATACCTTCAAGCCCTCTAGGGGAATCCGACAAGGGGACCCAATATCCCCTTACCTGTTCATTTTGTGTATGGAGAAGCTCTCCAGGCCAATTGATAAAGTTGTCCAAGACAAACAATGGCTCCCTATCAGTATCAGTAGGTCTAGCCCAACAATTTCTCGTCTCTTCTTCGTTGATGACCTTACCCTCTTTGTAAAAAGCAAACATTAGCAACCTCACTGCAATCTACTCTATCTTGCATGCATTCAATGAGGATTCTGGCCAAAAAAACAATTTGACCAAGTCCAGGGTTCTCTTCTCCTCTAACACAAGGAAAAACACAATGGAATGCCTCACAAATGCCTTGACAATCCAAGCTACAATATCCTTTGGGAAATACCTAGGATTACCTATGTTCCATAAAAGACCCACTAGTATTGAGGTCTAGTTCATAATAGATAACATGTAATCCAAACAGGCTGTTGGTTGGAAAATAAATGGTGTAAATATGACTGGAAGGATCATCCTTGCCAAGGCCTCTCTCAGTAATATCCCAAGCCATGCTATGCAATACAACAAATTGCCCACCAAGACTACCAAACAAATTGATATAATTCAAAGGAATTTTATTTGGGGCACAACTCCAAACAAGAAAAAATTGTACCTAGTTAGCTATGAAAAAATCACCAGGCAGAAGTCCTATGGAGGGATGGGTTTATAGAAAGTTGTGCTTAAAAATAAAGCATCACATGCTAGCTGGCTTGGAGGATCTACCATAACACCTCCAGTTTATGGGCTAAAGTCCTGATCTCTAAGCACTGTAACTGGAACCATACCCCCAAGAAGCCAAAATCTCCAATCTAGCAATGTATCCTCAAGGGTTGGGATAGATACAATAAGGCCAGTAGATGGGTTGTCCACAAAGTAAATAGGGTGAGCTTCATGAATGATGAATGGATCCCAAACCAGCCAACAATCAGGGACATGATTGAGGGCCCTCTAACCCCTAATGACATAGCTGCCAAAGTGGACACTGTCTACAATTCTGGGAACTGGGATCTCTCTACCACCTCTATAGACATCCATGAGAACATTACTAACATGATCAAATCAACTTTCATCCCTACCAACTCTGCCAAGGAAGACACGATAATATGGGGGTTGACCCAAGTGGGTCTTTCACCACCAAATCAGCCTATACCTTCCCTAGCAGCAATAATTAGATTTTGTGGAAAGAAAATGAAGGCAACTTCACTTGGATATGGAAGTTAAAAGTCCCTAACAAAATCAAAAACTTTATTTGTCTACTTGCCCAAGATAGGCTGCCTAGTGGACCCTTCTTGAACAGAATTGGGGTTAACTGCAACTCTCAATGCTATTTTTCCTCAGCAAGTCCTGAAACCAGTGACCACATCTTCTTTGAATGCACCAATCTTACACACTTCTAGCATGAAATACTAGCCAAGGGATCTACTGAAAGTCAGCAATTGAATCACATATTCTCAGCTCAACGATGGTCATTAACATGGAATAATGTCACGTCCTTAGTCGTTAGCTGAGTACACGTGCGACACTTGACAACTTGCTCATGATCTTGCCCAACTTACTCACGTTCTTGCTATGCCAAGTCAGCCTTACTACACTCAAGATCACGAAGAGAATGATAGAAAGAACACGAGAGAATTGTTAAAGAAAGCTTTGTATTAGAGAGAACTTGTACTGTTTTCTTGGTGAATTACAAATGAATGGCCCCATTTATATATTAGTCTCTGAAGGGCTAGTATGTAAATATTAATTATTACACAAGTCCTTAATATTTACTAGATAAGGGCTTTCTCTAAAACTCTCTACAAACCTAGAAGATTCCAAGGACTTTCCTACCAAATCCATAGGGATCTAGGGTCTTCCTAGGGAAATGTCCATACATCTCTAGAATCTTCTCACAAATTCTAGCATTCCTCCTATGTAAGCTTCCACATGGCATTAATATATACCAAATGACACCTACATTTCATGATGATGTGGTAGGTTATGACACCCTCACATGCCCAATTTTATGCCACCCTCAACACAAAGTATCGACCCGTACATGCGTACCTCGCCTTTGCGTCGCCGAAGATCTTTGTCCATTAGCCATGATGCTCTATGGAGTGGTTCGCCTTCTTATGTCACAAGGTACTAGTTACCTTTCTTCTTGCCCCGTTTGTACTTTGAACGGCTAGCAATGATGACCTCGATCCTCCGCCAATTGGATGCCTCTCCTTGCTCTTAGCTAAATCTGCCCATGACTCAACCAAGTCTAGCAGCTTCTGAAGTATCGGGTTCATGCTTCTACTCCCTATTTGGCTACCCTTCATGGTCACAACCTTGCTAGAAACTTAACCCCTCTTCTTGGTGCATCATCCAAGTCTGATAGCGTGCCATCACTTTGTAACTCGCCATCATTTTCAACTATGTCCGCCCAACTTTTCTTGCTGCCACCATGCTCCATTTGCATGGTGACAAGATAGGCTTTAGAATCCCATACTTTCGGCTTAGATTCCAGGCGCATCCTCCCAATACAGGTGATCCCTCCTATGTCACCATTTTTTGCTTGAGCAAAGTTCCCGATCATTTATGCAAGCCTCCCCAAATCTAGGCATTCACTTGCCCAATGTGATCCTTTATAGAAGTAGTACCCTCCCTTAGGCACATACTCACTACGTTTTCCAGCTCCTTGCCGTTTCGCTTGGACCCTAGTCCGTTATGGGATGGCCCATTACCATTGCCCTTGTATGCCTCGGCTATGCCTTTCCCATTGTCCTTGTCATGATCTCCCTCACCCCTCTCGGTGTTGCCTTCTTTGAACTTGGCAGGCTCCATCTTGAAGTCAATGAGTGACTCGGCTACTGCTATGGCCTCATCCATATTGGCTACTTGATATCTTATTAACTCCTGCTTTGCCCAATTTTGCAACCCATCCATTAAGTAAAATAGCGAATCTTCCTCAGATAATGACGAGATTTACAACATTAAGATAGTGAACTCGTGCACATACTCCCGAATAGTGGTCGTCTGTCGGATCTCCTTTAGCTTCCGCCTAGCCTCATACACCACATTCACCGGGTAGAATTGCTTCTTCAACTCCTTCTTAAACTGCTCCCGCGTCTCAATCTTGCATAGCCCCTTCTCCATGTCAACACACTTTCGACGCCACCATAACACGGCAATCTCTGATAGGTACAACACAGCAGTGTTGATATTGGCCTCGTCATCTTTCACTTTGCCGTGCCTAAATTAGTTCTCCAAGTGCCAAAGGAAATTCTACACTTCTTGTGCATCACGAACAACTTTGAACACTGGGGGTTTGGGAGCCTTGATCTTGGATTCCCTCGTCACAATAACATTATTGTTTGCCTCGGTTACGCCAACATTGACATGTTCCTCGAGTAATTCTATATTTGCCTTCAAAGCATCGATAATAATCAAGGCCTCCATGAGTCTGCATTCCAAGGCAGATATGGTTTGCCTTAGCTCCATCTCAGTTTATGTACGTCCCTCTAAGTCATTTCGGATACTCTCAATCTCCTCAAGAGTGTGTCCCTCAAGAACGCTAAGGGTGCCTTCCACCTTCCCTAAGCGTTGGCCAAAGATCTTGACGGCGTCCATCCCCACATTAACCTTCATCACCCACTCTTTACAGCGCAAGACGTCCTCCGATAGGACCTCAACTTTAACCTCGCCCGCCTTAGTGGTAGATGGTTCTTGGAATGTAAGCCCTTCATTTGGCACAATCTCAGGCAACACCTCCTTGCTCTTGTTGGTGGCATTCCTCTTTTTGTTACAGCTCTTCTTGCCAGCAACACTAGATGACGTTAGCTTGGGTGTTGGCAGCGTTAATCTCTCCGTCGTTCGCCATTCCCTTAGTTGCAACCTTTGCTCTGATACCACGTTGTCATGTCCTTAGTCGTTAACTAAGTACACGTGCGACACTTGGCAACTTGCTCATGATTTTTCCCAACTTACTCACGTTCTTGCTATGCCAAGTCAGCCTTACTAGACTCAAGATCGCTAAGAGAATGATTGAAAGAACACAAGAGAAATGTTAAATAAAGCTTTGTATTAGAGAGAACTTGTATTGTTTTCTTGGTGAATTTCAAATGAATGCCCCCTTTATATACTAGTCTCCTAGGGGCTAGTATATAAATATTAATTGTTACACAAGTCCTTAATATTTACAAGATAAGGACTTTCTCTAGAACTTTCTACAAACCTAGAAGATTCCAAGGACTTTCCTACCAAATCCATAGAGATCTAGGGTCTTCCTAAGGAAATGTCCATACATCTCTAGAATCTTCTCACAAATACTAGTGTTCCTCCTATGTAAGCTTCAACATGGCACATACGTGGCTTGATGATGTGTCGGGTCATGACACTAAGCTGAAGAAGCTCTCCTTCAATAACATCATCCCATGGGAGAACATCATTGCTTTTTGTTTTTGGCACATCTGACTAGCGAGAAACCATAACCTTTTCAATAATAAAAGAGATAACATCAGCGCTAATAAAATCATCTCCAAAGCAACATAGTACTATATGTTGGCATAAAATGGTGCTATTAGGAGGCCATTCCATACCAGAGTTAAATGGGAACCCCCCCCCCCTCAGGAGAGGCCATTATAAACTCAACACGGATGGGGCTGCCAAGGGAAACCCAGGCATTGGGGAAATTAGTGGGGATCGGATTATGGTGTATATGGAAAATATACCACATACCACCAACACCATGGCAGGACTAAAATCACTACTAAAGGGCCTACAACTAGCAGAACAAACTGGCTGGATTCCACTAGACATAAATACAGATTCGACTGAAGTAATAAAAATGCTGCTCACATACAACACAACTTACGATTCTATGATTTGTGAATGCAGGTTATTAAGGAAAGGATGGACAAGGTGATGGTGAGGCACAACTTCAGAGAACAGAATAGAGTGGCCGATGCACTGCAAATGAGGCAGCCCATTCATGTTTTTTTGGTAGAACTACCATTCTAGTAGTTCCTCCGATGTTTGAAAATGATGTATTTTGGGCAGGCATTCTAGGAACTGAAGTAGTTAGGAATTTTTGGGCATGTAATATTGATACAATTGAATGAAATATGGTCATTTTAGGGGAGCTGCAGTACCCCAATTTAGACAGTAATCTGCAATGTAATTCCTAGTTTTATTGTATATATATATATTCCCTTTAACAAAAAAAGGCTTTAAACTTATTTCTACGCTATAGAATAATTGCTACACTGAAGAATAAATATCGACTAAATTTCCTAGGTTTCCTCGACATAATTTTTTTCATCCGAAATAAAATATTGTGATTTGGTAACTTATACACCTAATAAATTTAATAGTCTTATACCTTAAAACCACTCTTTAAAATTAGAAAAAACATGAAATGATGTACTCCGCAAAGCTTTAATTTGTTCCAAAGATTTTAGCTCTTTGCAATGACAACCATTTATTATATGCAAAATTTGATCTTTTTTCCTAATGATATTTAGAAACAAAAGTGAATTTAAATATGAGTATAAGAAACTTTTTATAGTAATCGCTTTAGGTGACAAGGTACTTGTTTGACCAAAAAATATAATCTCCGGTCAAACTACTAAATTTATGTAGTACGGGGTTAAATCTAACTAAGAATAATAACTCTAGATATTAAGCACAAAAACGTATTGTAGATAGGACCGATTTCGTATATGGTTGATGACAATAAATGTAAAATACTCTTAAAGAAAGAACATTAAGGGTGATGTAACTAACAATAAATGTCAATAAATGGTATTTGAGTAAATAAGGAGGATCATTCACCCAATAATGGATGTATGTGATGAATATTTTTTCTAACAATGATGAATGACAGATAGATCCAATATTCGCATGAACAATCCTCGGATATGATGGAAAGGTGGGGAATAATATATGAACAAGAATATTTGTAAAAAGGTAATCTTTGTATTTTTTCAAGAGAGAGAGAGTCCTCTTCTCAAAGTGTTCTTATCAGAATCAATACTACACACGCCCCTATCATTGTCTCTTCTTTTTATATATATATGTGGCCTTTTTTCTAGGAAACTCTAATAGTACAAATGTAGGGAATATCCACTAGAATATTCTCTTTTAGTACCCTCTCCTGACAAATTAGTCATTACAAGCCTTATTATCAATAGTCAATCTTGATCTTGACCATTGTTAACATCTTGACTACAATCTCTGTCGATATTTTGACAATGGCTCATGTCGGCACCTCGGCCATTGACCTTACTGCGTCTTGGGTGAGCTCGACCGATAACTTTCTTTAATTCCATATTACGCTAAATATTATAGAGATTTAGCCCATACAGTTAGTCCCTCCGCTTATTAAGGCCGAGCTCAGACGTCCTTGATGAGCGGACTCTGTTTGTCGCAGTTGATGAAATTGGGCGAGCAAGTTAGTTAGCGGTGCTTTAGGTAAAGTGGCAACATGACTTGTCGTGAGTTGCAAACTTTGGGGATGCACTGTTTCAGAATGACGTCATGACATCAATGACATTATGACGCGTTTTCCTGACGCTTTGCGTCGTTTCTTGTGCCTCTATCGTTTCGATACCTACGCTGGGTACTGATGGCCTGATTTCTCGGTCTTGGTGCTTGAACTCTTATAAATAGGGATCTGAGGCCATTTGTGTTTGTTTTGCGCTCTCCTAATATCGAATCCCCTGTGTTTCTTTCCTTCATTCTCCATATTGAACCCTAGTTTCAATTTTGCTTCGTCGTTGCGTGTCCACTCTCCTGATTCCAGCGTTCTTCGTTGCTTCCAACTCTTGTGCTTAAAACATTCTCCTTCAAGAATATGGTTAACTCACCCTCTGGCTACGGTAGGGCGGTTAACCCTACACTACTAGAAATTCGCTAAAAACTGACCAACCTTGGTCGGTTATGGCAAATTACCGACCAAAACGCGACCATTATGGTGTGGACGGTGTTTTGATGGTCGGTATATTAAAATGACCATCTGACAAGTTTAATTACTTACCGACCAACTTTGGTCGGAAACATATTTTATTAATTTAATTTTACCGATCAAATTTGGTCGGTTTAACTAAATTATATTTTTTTATTAATTATTAAAATTAAAAAAAACCGACCAACTTTGGTCGGTAATTGAAAATATATATTTTTTAAAAATAATTAAAATTAAACATTACCGACCAACTATGGTCGGTAATCTCAACAATGCAAGCAAAATACCGACCAAAGTTGGACGGTAGTGTTGAATTCTAGGAATTCAATTTTCATTAACTGACCAACTTTGATCGGTATTTTGGAATAATTTATTTTTTTATTAAAAACCGACCAACTTTGGTCGGTTTTTCTGGGTTTAATTTTGGCATAAAATGCCTGTTTTGGCAGCTATACCACCTGCCAGCATACCAATACAACAACACAACAACAACAACAACACAATAACAACAACAACAACAACAACAACAAAAACACAACAACAACAACAACAACAACAACAACACAACAACAACAACCAAAACATTCAATAAATACTTTAAAACTAACAAATTAAAGTTCAATTGAACATAAAAATCCAAAACCAAGTTAAAACTAATTACAACTAGTTCAAAACTGGTTCTATTTGTCTAGTTCAAAGTATATAAAAGTCAAGGGGTATTTTCTACAACATCGTCATCACCATCTGATGAACTTTCATTTACAAGATGATATAGAGAACGGTATTGTGGAGGACGGGAAGCACGATCACGGGGAGGACGGGAGGAACGATCACGAGCAGGACGGGAGGAACGATCACGTGGAGGTCGACCCTCTGGAGATGACTCACGAGATCGGGGCAACGGAAAAGCTCCACTAGATAGGAGAGTTCTGATCTGAGCTTGCATGCCAAGGAATTGAGCATCTCTAAGCCTTTCTCTTTCCTTGGCCGCTTCTAGCTCTGATGTGAGCTTTGTCACTGTCTCCCGCATAGCGGAGAGGCTCTCCCTATTAAGTTGCTCGCCTTGCGAGGAAGTCCCTATTCCTCGTATTCCACACTTATAGCGATGAAAGTTTTTAGTAGGAAGCCCGTATACCTTCCCCCATTTTGGACCGCCAACAGACTCCAACCATATTCTTTCAGCATCCTCGTCTGAAGGTTGGGTTGGCTCACCCGATTCACCAGCTGGATGACTACGGATGAATTCTTCCACGTTACTTTGGTAGCGACCCTATATTATTTTAAATTAAATTAGTATTTCAAGTTTTTTTATAAAAGTAAATTATAATACTTAAATAAAATTGAAAGCTTACATATGCAGTCGAGGCCCGGTCCTCGACCCACCTATCTTGATCCCCCTCTTTCTTCTTCTTCTTCTTCACAATATGTGTCTCCTTGAATAGCTCATCGTGACTCATTGGACGCCCATACTTCTTTTTCTGAAAACAAATTAATTTAGTTAATAAACAGAATAGATATACTTAGAAAAGTAAAATAATTTAAGCAATTACGTACCAATCTTCTTTTTATTGTCCCTAGGCTGATCGCACCTCTAGTGTGCAAGGAGCCTCCCTTCTCGGATGCGCGAGCTTTCTTTCCTTTTTCGCTCCTCTCTAAGAACTCTGCGGTAAGCCATTGCCTTTGCAAATCATTCCACAAATTCTCAAGTAACCAGCTAGGACTCTTGTTCTTCTTTCTAGCATCCGAGAAAGCATCCGCCAATCTCTTGCGAGCTTTATGATGAAAATTTGTAGCCACTTCCGTGCTATAGCGGTCTTCCCATACACACATGCTCTGTATTTCAAAAGTTAAATATTAGATGGAAACATCATAAATATAAATTATTAAACTGTTTAAAAGAATATTTATACCTTAAATTGATTGAAAATTTGCTCCTTCAGTGATAATGGGCAATCAGTCCAAGTCGCATAAGGGCCATCATAAAGCTTTCTGATGGCATTGGTGATTATCCTCGTAGTCTTACTAACCGGCCTGAACCTGCAATTTAACAATAAAAATACCTTAATATCTTAGTAAAAATGTTACAAATCAATAGACGCAAAAATAATGAATAACATTTACCCATCACCCTCAGGGACTATGATGATCCTGCCATATCGATCATAATGCACTACCTCATCATCACCATCCGAAGCATGTGTATCAGAGGCATGTGAAGACGGTGTAGGCGGGTCAGAGCTAATGCCTCGACATAGCTGGATGCGACCCAAATGGATGTGATACCGATGGTTGTGACCCGAGTGGCTGTGACATGGGTGGATGCGATCCATGTGGCTGTGATATGTAGGGATGTGATCCATGTGGATGTGATGCAGATGGCTGTGAGGCAGCTGGACTGTATGTCGGACGTATAGTCCTATGGCCCTGTGATGGAAGACTGGGTGTCTGAATGAAGGTGTACGGCTCGTGATGCTGTGGCAGCTCAGTATAGCCGTGTGGTGGAGGATAAGACATAGGCATCTCTGAAAAGGGTGGACAAGAGGGAGTATTATTTTCTACCCTCCTCTTTCCCTTCCTACCCATTTCTCGACCCCAAGAACTAGTAGGGTCATTGTTACCTTGACCCTTGCCTGCCATCTGCATAATATAATACACATTTAGATTGAAACATATAAGAAACTAGCTATAAAATGAGAGTGCTTTAAAAAACCAACTTTTTAATCCTCATCGACGTATTGTTCCTCGTCCGAGAATTCTTCGTCCTCACTTGTTTGAGCTTCATCAGTTGATTCTTCGTCCTCATTTTCTATTATTGTTACTTCATTTATATCAACTTTTCCAATATGCGTTCAGGATGTTCCAAATCATTTTCTAACTGATCATCCACTATTTGGTAAACATTGGAGATATCGTTTTGATATGCAACAGCTAACACATTCTCGACTTCCACCCTACCTACAGGCTTAGTTTTTATTACAACCCACCAATCGGACTTATTCCGCCACAATGGATAAGGGGCATAATACACTTGCCTAACGTTATGTGCAATTATGAAAGGATCATAGCTATCATACTCCCTCGTATGATTAACCTCAATTATGTTGTATTGGTTGTGTACTCTTGTACCTCTTGTTGGATTTGGGTCAAACCACTTGCATCTAAAGAGTATCAATTTCTTATATGGCCAACCTGTATATTCTAGTTGTAATATTTCTTTGACCACACCATAATAATCAATATCTCCAACTTGGTTGCCATCACCACCTTGAACCCACACCCCGCTGTTGTTGCTATTTTTATTTTTAGAGCAATTCTCTGTATGAAACTTATAACCATTCACTACGTACTTAGACATTGTTGTGACCTGAAGCCCAGGCCCCCAAGATATATCTTTCAAAAATTGATTTACACCATTATTTGGATTATTTACCTACATAGAGTTAAATACCTACATAGAGTTAAAAAAGTCATAAGTTAGCACAACTTATGAATCAATTTTTATACATTCACTATATATATATATATATATACTTACAAACTGTTTGAACCACGTATCAAATCTCGTATATACAGCATCATAGCCAAATTGACCCATGAAGTGACTGTGACATATCAAATATTTTTAGTAGTTGCATCAATATGTAGTCACAGTAAATTTTACATTTTGATAACTAATAAATCAATACTTACTTGAGAAATGGTACAACTTCGGGACAATTTAGCAACACATGAAGTGTAGCTGACTTGTACTCCATATCACTCAAACTTCTCTTTCTAACATCCTTAGAGCATCGGCCTGGTTGATTGAATATGGACATTGGTGGATATAATGGATCATTCACACATTCGACCGTGTGCCTATTGGGCCTATTCCTAGAACATGGCACGTTACTCTCAAAATAATAAGAACAAAAATGTGCAGTTTCCTTTGCAAGATAGGCTTCGCATATAGATCCTTCAATCTTATTCCTCTGCTTAACAAATTGTTTGCATTTGCCAATTGTCCTACATAATCTCATGTTAGCCAAGAACATTCAAATAAAATAGAGTATTACATCAAACTTATAATATTACCTCTCAAAGGGATACATCCATCTGCATTGAACATGCCCTGCAAGTCGTGCCTCGTGTACAAGGTGTATTGGAAGGTGTTCCATCACATCAAAGAAATCACATGGGAATATTTTTTCCATCTTACTAGAAATTACACGAATGTTGTGGTCCATCCGAAGTAGGTTTTCTTCCCTTAATGTGGTAGAACACAAGTCTTTGAAAAACAAACTAATCTCTGTGATGGGTTTTCAGATTCTTTTAGGCAAACCACAAAATGAAATAAGCACTAAGGTCTCCATGAAAACATGGCAGTCATGACTTTTCATATGGCTCAACTTCCCTACCTCCATATCTTCTTTTTTTCCAAGATTCGACGCATAACCCTCGGACATCTTCAATTTCGTAACCCAATCACAAATTTGTCGTCTTTCCTCCAAAGTGAATGTGTAACTTGCTTTGGGCTTGAACACCTTACCATTGTTTGCTGTCTGCAAGTATAATTCAGGCCGCCTGCAATATTCTTGTAAGTCCATTCTAGCCTTCGGGTTATCTTTTGTCTTACCTTTAACATCCATTACTGTGTTGAACAAATTATCAAAATAATTCTTCTCAATATGCATGACATCAAGGTTGTGTCGGAGAAGATTATCCTTCCAATAAGGCAACTCCCAAAATATACTCTATTTCGTCCAATTATGATTAACACCATATCCGGGGAATCTATAGGGTGGAGCCTCAGTAACTTTACTGAAGTTCTGGACCCTCTCCCAAAATTTCCTCACCTGAAAGTATCGGAGGTGGAGAATCATATTCCACTTTATTCTTTTTGAATGCATTTTTCATCCTTCTAAACTCATGATCATCAGGCAAGAATTGACGGTGACAATCAAACCATGATTGCTTTCGGCCATGTTTCAAAGTGAACACTTTACTATTTTCCATGCAGTAAGGACAAGCTAGCTTCCTAGCAGTCATCCACCCAGACAACATTCGATACGTAGGAAAATCATTAATAGTCCACATTAAATTAGCACGCATATTAAAATTCTGCTTGGTTGATATGTCATATGTTTCAACACCATCATACCACAATTGTTTTAGCTCATCAATCAAAGGTTGCAAATATACATCAATCAAACTTTTCGGATTACGTGGACCGGGGATAATACAATTTAAGAATATATATGGACTAGTCATACACAACTCAGGTGGTAGATTATAAGGTATAAGAAAGACGGGCCAACATGAATATGGTGTCGCAGATATAGAAAAAGGCGTGAAGCCATCGGCACACAGACCTAACCGAATGTTCCTTGGTTCACTAGCAAAATCTGGATATGTCCTATCAAAGTGCTTCCAAGCTTCTCCATCTGAAGGATGACATATAACACCAGGTGGTCTTCTATTTTCAAAGTGCCATCTCATATGAGGAGCAGAACTCATCGACGCATATAACCTCTTTAACCTAGGTATAAGAGGTAAATAATGCATTGCCTTGACAGCGACCATATTCCCGCTGGAAAGCCTCTTGAAACGAGGCTTTTCGCAAAATTTACAACTGTCTAAAGTTACATCATCTTTATAATATAACATGCAACCATCTTCACAACAATCAATTCTCATTGACGAAAGTCCTAACTTAGAAACCAATCTCTTCACCTTATAGAAATCACCAGGTAAGTTGATATTAGGGTCAACTAGTTCACTCATAAGGTCAATGAAAGAGTCCATGGCTGCTTGAGAAATATTCCAATTAGATTTGATACTTAGTAATTTAACTGCAACAAACAGCTCAGAGTGCGGACTTCCTTCACGTAGTGGACGACTAGCTTCTTCTAACTGTTCATAAAAACGTTTTGCGTCATCATTAGGAGTTTGTTCAACATTTTTATTAGGCTCACCCCCAAAAGCATCCGCAACCATATCCTGAATTCTAGAATCAAGATTTGTATTCTCCACCGACCTACTACTTTCACCAACAACCATGTTATGAAATATCCCATGGCTATCATCGATCTCTCCATGATTAGTCCACACAAAGTAATTCTCTATAAACCCCTTCCTATAAAGATGAAGCTTAACTTCCTCCGATTTTTTAAACTTCATACAATCGCACCTGACACAAAGGCACCTAATTACTCCTTCACTTTGGTATGGTGGAAGTGACATTGCATGTCTAATAAAGTCATCAACCCCTTTCATATCATACGAGTTTAAACATAAACTAACTAAACTAAAGAAATTCAACCCATACCCTAAATGTTCGATTCACAAGAATAAATTAATTTATTCTACAATTATAAATTAATTATATCTTTTTAGTTAATTCAAGATAATTATTTTTTTCTAATTACATCAATTTATATCCTAAAAGTTCAATTCATATCCAAAAGGTCCAATTCATATCTTAAAAGTTCAATTCATATCCTAAAAGTTCAATTCACAAGAACAAATCCTAAAAACTAAAATTTCAATTCATATCCTATGAGTTTAAACATAAACTAACTAAACTAAAAAAATTCAACCCATACCCTAAAAGTTCAATTCACAAGAACAAATTAATTTATTCTATAATTATAAATTAATTATATCTTTTTTAGTTAATTCAAGATAATTATTTTTCCTAATTACACCAATTTATATCCTAAAAGTTCAATTCATATCCAAAAGGTCCAATTCATATCTTAAAAGTTCAATTCATATCCTAAAAGTTCAATTCACAAGAACAAATCCTAAAAACTAAAATTTCAATTCATATCCTACGAGTTTAAACATAAACTAACTAAACTGAAGAAATTCAACCCATACCCTAAAAGTTCGATTCACAAGAACAAATTAATTTATTCTACAATTATAAATTAATTATATCTTTTTTAGTTAATTCAAGATAATTATTTTTTCCTAATTACACCAATTTATATCCTAAAAGTTCAATTCATATCCAAAAGGTCCAATTCATATCTTAAAAGTTCAATTCATATCCTAAAAGTTCAATTCACAAGAACAAATCCTAAAAACTAAAAGTTCAATTCATATCCTACGAGTTTAAACATAAACTAACTAAACTAAAGAAATTCAACCCATACCCTAAACTAAACTAATTCATAACTAATTGACTAATTAACAAAACTAATTAGTTAATAAAACTAATTAACAAAACTAATTAAAACAAGACCTAAACCCTAATCCTCAATAAAATGCAATGTTCAAATAATTGAAACACTAATCAATTGAAACTAATTCATAACTAATTAACAAAACCTAGAAATAATAAATAAATGGGTTGTAATTCAAACCTAATTTTTAGGAGATGGAGAAGGAGAGGGGCGGCAATGGCAGCGGCGACGGCGAGGGTGAGGGCTGGACGGCGAGGGCGAGGGCTGGAAGAAGGAGAGAAGGGAAGGTTTTGAGTGAAGAGGAAAAAATTTCAGAGAAATGGGGGTTTCTCCCGTTTTTCACTTCTCTGATTTTAGAATTACCGACCAAAGTTGGTCGGTAATTTTGGTCGGTACATTAAGTGTTGACCGTTTGACCAAAAACCGACCAACTTTGGTCGGATTTTTTTAAAAAAAAATTTAAATTTTTTTTTTGTGTGTTTTTTTCTTAAAATATTATAAACTATAAAAATATATATTATAAACTACAAGCATTTATTTTATTTAACTATGCAATTATTATAAATAATTATAAATTATAAGCATAATCTTTATAAATAATTATATTAACTATTTAATTTTAATAAATTATAATAGCATTTATCTAAGTAAATTTTCTAAGTTATAATTAAGTATGTGAGTAATTTCTCACACACACACACATACACTATATTGTAATTGATGCTAATAACTTCTTTTTTCATTCGTTCATCACTAATAATGCATGACATAGATTAATCGATATATAGGTCGAGACGTTTTGATGAATCATCGATTAATATTCATCAATACATCTAAGTAAGTTATAAGTCGATGAATCAATTTACAAATAGATATATTTGATGATAAAGTATATATACTAATTAGTATCTTCCCAAGTCTATCCCTAAAAGAACCCGACCTTGTGGTCCTAGCGCTTCGTGTTCTTATATATATATATATACACATACAAACACACTTCACTGTAATACTTTAACTATATATATAGCTTGTTATAGTATATGTTAGTGTGTATATATATAGCTTGTTAAAGTTTGACCATATTTGACCTATTAATTTAACTCGTTTACTTAATACTAATAGCTTCTTTCGTTATATACTTAATACTAATATATATATATATATATATGTCAAAGATGTTTAGTATTAATTCTTTTATTTTTCATTCATTCATCACTAATAATACATGGCATAGCTAGATTAATCGATATAAGTCGAGACGTTTTGTTTTTACTATTAGTCGATATAGGTCAAACGTTTTGTTTTTAATATTCATCGATGCATCTAAGTAAGTTATAAGTCGATGAATCAATTTACAAATAGCATGTTATATATAGTATATGTTAGTGTATTCATTATTTGTATTACAAAAGTGTTAACGAATTATATTTATATTATTTAGATAGTAAATATAAAAGTAATTCGAAAGTTTGATCAATGTTGACGTAATAACCGACCAACTTTGGTCGGTTATTTTGCAGAAAATAATAATTACCGACCAAAGTTGGTCGGTAAATGCTTCCCCTACATTAACCGACCAACGTTGGTCGGTAATTTTAAATATAAATTCTTAAATATTATAAAATATTTTAAATAATAAAATAATTATTAAAATTTAAAAAATTGGATCCAGATTACCGACCAACGTTGGTCGGTATTTAGTTTTAAAAAAATGTAAATGTTTTTTTCCCCAGTTTTCGTCCAACCTGGACGGTTTTTGGTCGCTTTTTTTGACCGACCAACGTTGGTCGGAAATAGTTGGTCGGTTTTTAGCAGATTTTTAGTAGTGCTACCCCCTTGGCAGTATGTATGCCCTCTCACAGCGACGGTGTTTTTGTTGCCCTTGAGGATGATAGATTTCCTACGGTGGAGGAAATAATTCCTCGTAGTGAAAAGACTAGATCTTACTTTTCAAAGTTACCTGAAGACAACCCTGAGGCCTCGGAATTGGTGATGAACGAGGTCGATCTCGCTGAATTTAGGGCAAAGTTCAAATTTCTGACTCACATCGATTTGGTTCCGGCGGGATGCGACGTGGTACAAATACACCGCCCAAGATATTGCGCGTTCTGTGCGTATCTGTTCTATGTAGGCTATTCCTTTACTCTTCTCCCATTGGCGGAGGAATTTTGTCGCTACTACGACATCTATCCGACCCAACTCTCACCTTTCATCTATAAGCTTCTCCGCAAGTTGACGAAATATGCTGAGTTAGCTAGCCGTTGGGTCTCTCTTTGTCACCTGATGCACCTCTTCGCCCCTAGTTTCTATAGTGGAGGATGTTGCATCTTCGTAATCAATGAAGTAAAAGTTTGGTAGTGAAGATGGAGGACAAATCAAATCATCAGTTCTAGATCAGCAACTTCTTCATCAAGACCGAGGATGTGGTGGCCAACGCGAGTGGATTCCCTGAGGCTTGAAATTATTCCCGTTAGTTTCTCTTGCCAAAAATTTGTTTTGCCTGTTTTAGTCGTAGTCTAACATTCCGTCTTTTCCTCGCGCAGCCGAGACTTCGCCTCCTCCTTTGGTTACGGACATTCACGACTGGGTCAGCCAGGCCTTGCATCTCACATTGGGGATTCGTGAATGGCCATCTTTTATAAACAAATTCGGGACCACGCCTTCATCGACCTGTGAGTTCCTCTATCTGTGTTCATCTATATGTTTGTTATCTTTTGTCTATGCCGTTTTGACCTCATGGTCGCCTGCTCGTTATGATTTTGTGCAGGAAGTGACAATCTTCTAACTTTTCTTTTGCAGCCCGAGGATCTTCGAAAAGGCCGAAGGCTCCTACTCCAGCGTTATGCAAAAGGAAAACACCTTTTGTTCCTTCTGCCGCTGTGAGGTCTGCTCGGTCAACGATTACGCCTGCTGCGAGACTCTCAACTTCTCCTTTGCATCATCTAATAGACGAGGATGACGAAGAGGAATCATCGCCGAATGGTGATAATTTTCTTCCCCGTAAGAGGCGATATGTATATGTCGGCGAAAGGGCTATCCGTACGGGCAGCTCGGTGATGGATGATTTCGTCATCCGATAAACGACGACCATAGATCTTGGAGACAACGCCGAGTTACCGCCCATGATTTCGCCATCATCGGGGGCCAAGGATGGTACGTCTCTCCCTGAGGCCATGATGGATTATGAGGGGTCGTCGGCGAGAGTCCCTAACACCTTACGGTAGGATGAACCATCAACCTTGCTACCAGCTGATGATCCTTCTTCCCGGGTTAACACAAAGGGGAAAAGCGTAGTCGAAGAAGGTTATGAGACGGGCTTCGATGCTGAGGAGGTGATGATATGGGAAGGACTTACCCGACTTGAGGTGAGATTGGAAGGGACCATGTGGACCATTGCGATCCCCTTGGACCGTGATTTGCTAGTGAATACTGAGGACGTGGTCCCTTCTTTTTGTCTCCTCTGCTCCGATGTGGAGGGTAAAACCGTTGAGAAGCTAAAGGATGCTACTTTGTCGAGGAGTATAGCCAACCTTTCTCTTAGGGTAAGCCTTTTGATTTTTTTCTCCGTTCTTTTTTCTTGTTGAGCTCAGTTTCTTTCTTATTCCTTGTTTTTTTTCTTTCTTTCAGACCGTGATTTTGGAGATCGAGAGTGTCCGGTGGGAGGAGATACATAAGGCCATTTTCAGAAGATGGAGCGGAAGTATCGCGAGCACCGTGATAAACACTGCGAGCTTTGTAGGCGGCTTGGTGGGAGTAGCAATTTCTGGGCTCTCCATGACGAACTGAAGGAGAAGGATGATGAGTTGGTGAGGGTCATCAGAAAATAAAGAGAACTCGAGGAGGCATTGAGGGACAAAGAAGAAGAACTCGAGGTGAGCAAGGGGTTTGAGGCTCAATGCGCCGATCTTCAAGACCAAATGGTTTCATTGTGCGCCGATCTAGAGGAGTGTCAACTCAAAATGGACGCCCTGAGTGATGAGGTTGCTGATAAGGAGGGTGGCTTAGAGAAGGCGGAGTTTGCTCAGTTTTCGGCTGCGAGAAAGGCGGAGGCTTTCAGGATCGCGCTTCGCGTTCTTTGTTCTAAGCGAGAGAATGCTTTGGAGACGGCCAGGATCAGGGAGGAGCATATTGATGAGTGGATATGGGAGCTGGAGAAAGAGGCTTTGAGCCTTAGTGATCGAGTTGCAGTTCTTGAGGCCTAAAAGGCGCAGTTATTTGCTCAACCGTCCTCGTCCCACAATTCTGCCTTTCCTGATGTTCCACGAGATTTGTATGAGGAATGGATTCACGTCGAGGCCCAGCTGGATATATTCAGGGTTATGATGGGGACGGGGGATGTTTCAGAAGCAGCCTTCGAGGACGCTCGTGCTAAGGTACGTAAATCTCGGTTTGCTTGTGGCTATGATTCCGCTACACTGGAAGTCAGCAATGAGGAGGAGGATGCGAGTGTGGATCGAATTGAACGCGGTGCCTGCTATGAGGATGAATATCCCGCTGGCGATGGGGAGTAGATAGGTGGAGACGGTCTAGGTGATCAAGCTGGTAGTGTTGCTGGGCCAAGCGGTGATTAGTTGTTGTTTTTTGTTTAGTCGTAGACTTGTGTGTACTTTTGGTAGGCGTGCAGCCTTTGTAAAACATATTCTAAGTATAAAGTGTTAGTGTTGGTATTCGTACCTGATTCCTTTTCTTTATTCGGGTTTGTTAGGGCCGAATAGGTATTAATTCGAACGATGTCGAGTGTAAACTTTAATTAATTTAGGCTGTGGGCCGAATAGGTGTTAATTCGAATGAGATCGAGTGTAACCTTTAATTAATTGAGGTCGTGGGGCGAATAGGTATTAATTCGAATGAGGTCGAATCTAACCTTTAATTTATTGAGCTCGTGGGGCGAATAGGTGCTAATTCGAATGAGATCGAATGTAACCTTTAATTAATTGAGGTCGTGAGCCAAATATGTGCTAATTTGAACGAGGTCTAATGTAACCTTTAATTAATTGAGGTCGTGGACCGAATAGGTGCTAACTCGAATGAGGTCGAATGTAACCTTTAATTAATTGAGGCCATGCGCCGAATATATGCTAATTCGAACGAGGTCGAATATAACCTTTGCTTGGGGAGAGCAAAAATAAACTACATGTACTTGTGCTTTATTCATATTCTTGGAGAGATTTACATATTTTTCGGGCACTGGCTGGTAGTTCAGTCCCGATCTATCTAGCCCATTCATTGGTCGAGTTAGAAAAATAGTGAGAGATCGAGAAATATACTGGTCGGCCAGTGTCTTCGTCTGTGTGCACTTCAATTCTGAAGTATCCCCGTCATCGCCTCATTAAAAACCTCCTCGAGAAAACCTAATTGGGACAAAACATGAGTGAGGGAAAAAGATTGCGACTTTGGAGAGACTGAAACGACATATGATGTTGACGATTACTTCATGTTCGTGTATTTGGGCGAATGCTCCAGCTTCCACCCATTTAGAGAAATAATCAGTTTAAACCAAGAGAAATCGTACGTTAGCTCGTCCGACCGGGAGGGGGCCCACGATATCCATTCCCCATTTGATGAACGACCAAGGAGAGGTTACTGAGTGTAGGTGTTCGCCTGCTTGGTGGATCATTGGGGCGTACTTCTGGCATTGCTCACATTTTTTCACGAAATTTGCGGCTTCCTTTTTTATGGTGGGCCAGTATTATCCTGCTCGTATGAGGCACCTGACCAAAGCTCGATTGCCGGAGTGAGATCCACAGTGGCCTTCGTGCACTTCTTCAAGGACGCGCCGCATCTGATTTGGGCCCAAGCATTTTGCTAGGGGGCCGCCATATGTCCTTTTGTACAGGTCATTGTGAACGATGTTGTACTTGGTCGCTAGCATTCGTAGTTTCTTGGCCTCTTTTTTATCATTGGGGAGTATGTCGTCCTACAAATATGTAATAATACAGTTGCACCAGTCCCAAGTTAGGTTTATGTTTCTTACATCGGTTTGGAATATCGACGAGTTGAGTAGGTACCGCATTTTGGTCTCCGGTTGTGACGTTTTTGGTGGCAACTACTAATTTGGCGAGGTTGTCCGCCTCGATATTCTGTGCTCGGGGAATCTGGTCGAGCTGACATTCGTCGAACTCGGGTAGTAGTTTGCAGATTTCGATTTAGTATTTTTGTAACCTTTGCTTCTTGATTTGGAAAGTCCTTGTGACTTGGTTGACCACGAGTTGAGAATTGCACCACAACCTTAGCCGCTTCACCCCGTATTTGAGTGCTAGTCTTAGTCCTGCAATTACGGCCACATACTCGGCCTCGTTATTAGTCATGTTCGTACATCTTATGGACTGGAGAATCAATTCGCCAGTTGGGACTTCTAGTACGAGTCCCAGCCCAAACCCCGACGCGTTAGATGCACCGTCGGTGTATAGGACCCATAGGTCATGTATTTGGGAAGAAGCGTTGACGACTTCCTTTTTGACTTCGGGCAGTATGTGCGCATTGAAGTCACTGACGAAGTCGGCGAGGACCTAAGACTTTATCATTGTTCGCGGTCGATATGTAATATTGTGCTCGCTTAGTTCGATGGCCCATTTGGCCAATCTGCCCGAAAGTTCGGGTTTTTGTAAAATGCTTCTTAAGGGGAAAGTCGTGACGACTAAGATGGGGTGGCATTGGAAATACGGTGTAAGCTTCTGTGAAGATACGACTAAGGCTAGACCCAGCATTTTAAGATGGGGGTACCTCGTCTCGGCGTCGACTAGTGTCTTGTAAATGTAATAGATGGTCGCATACCTTTATTTTCTTGTACTAAGACTGCACTTACAACTATTTCGTACACGGCAAGATATACGAGGAGAGCCTGTTCTGGTTTCGGTTTTGAGAGTAACGGTGGTGAGGACATATACACCTTTAACTCCTTTAGTGTGTGGATGCACTCACGGGTCCATTGGAGTTCGTTCTCCTTTTTGAGTACGCCGAAGAACTTGCGGCACCTATCGGAGGATCGCGAGATGAACCTTGACAAAGCAGTGATACGATCGGTTAGCTTCTAGACTTGCGTTTTGGTGGTCAAGTGCTATGGTATACCCTCGATGGCCTTGATTTGGTCAGGATTGACCTCGATACCCCCACTGCGACACTAATAAACCCAAGAATTTCCCTGAGGCCACGTCGAATGCACATTTCTCGAGGTTCAGTTTCATGCCGTATTGCATGAGTATACCGAAGGCTTCTCTTAAATGGTCGATGTGATCTTCTTTCTTTTTGGACTTGACCAGCATGTCGTCGATGTATACCTCCATCTTTTTTCTGAGTTGTTCTTTGAACATCTTCGTTACCAGCCTTTGGTAAGTTGCCCCAGCATTTTTCAATCCGAAAGGCATGACCCTGTAGCAGTACGTCCCCTGGTGGGTGATGAAGGTGGTCTTTTCTTGGTCCTCTTCCTCCATAAGAATATGGTTGTAGCCCGAGTAGGCATCCAAGAAACTCAGCAACTCATGCTTGGTTGTTGCATCGATGAGCTAGTCGATATGAGGTAGTGGAAACGAATCCTTGGGGCAAGCTTTGTCTAGGTCGGTGAAATCTATGACATCCACCACTTGTCGTTCTTCTTTTTCACCATGACCACGTTGGCGACCCATTAGGGGTACTTCCAATAATTTTCCACTTCTTCGCGCACTACGTCATTGATTTGATTGCAGAATTGAACTTACGTCGGACGTGCCTTACCGGGGGGTAGAGTGGATCGACGTTCAATCTGTGTGTGGCGATCTCCTTTGGGATACCTGGCATATCTGCATGGCTAAAATCAAACAAGTCCACGTTAGCAATTAAAAATTTGCCAAACTTACCTGGTTCTTGGAGTTTGCAGCCGATGTAAGCTTTCTTGCTGTGGTCGTTGACGTCTAGGGGAATGGGGTCGAGGTCCTCTATGGTCGATCTTGCGGCCTCGTCCACATCGGGGTCTCTGATGACGTCCTTGATGTCATCGCCTACCGACCCCGATCCTGTTGATTGCTATGCTTCCTTCTCTTTATCTCTCATTTGTTGGGTGGCCGTGCAGTCTAGGGTAATGCGGTAGCACTCTTGGGATGTGCGGTGTTCCCCGCGTATGTTGAATATGCCCCATGGAGTTGATAATTTGATGACTTGGTACAAGATGGAAGGTATAGCTCTCATGGAGTGTATCCACGGTCTCCCTATTATGGCGTTGTATCCCGTGTCCTGGTCCATGATATGGAATATGGTCTCTAGAGCAACGCCACCCGCCACGACAGGAAGTGTGATCTCGCCAGATGTTCGTTCAACTGCATTGTTAAATCCTATTAGTGTGATGCAGTGTAGAACTATCTTGTCCTCGAGTTTCATTTGTGTGAGTACTCGGGGATGGATAATACATGCGCTGCTCCCGTCATCTACCATAATTTGTCTTACGTCGGTATCCAAAATTTGTAAAGTAATAACAAGAGCGTCATAGTGAGGGAATGCCAAACCATTGGTGTCTGACTTATCGAAGATGATACTTTCTTCGAGTTCATCATAGCGTTCGTGGGTGATCGACCGTTTGAGCTTGTGGGACGTGGTGAACTTCAAGCTATTGATGGAAGCGTCGTCTCCACCACCGATGATCATGTGGATGGTGCGGGCTGGAGAGGGCGGTTTCAGCGGGACTTGATGTTGTTCGCGTCCCCTGGCAAAGTTGGTCCTTCCTCGATCACTCAGCAATTCTTTGAGGTGTCCCTGTCGCATCATGTTTATGACCTCCTATCTTAGGGAGATGAAATCTTCGATTTTGTGTCCTCGCTCTTGATGGAACTCGTAGAGCGTGTCTGATTTTCTGGTATTTGGGTCCGACCTTATCTTTTGTGGCCACTTAACCTTTGGTCCGAGCTTCTCCAAGGCGTAGACGATCTCTGTAGGTGACACGCAAAAATTGTGAGCGAATAGTAAAGGGGGCATACATATTTCATTCCAGTGAGTCTCTGTTCTTGATCGGGGTGGTCCTTCTTCATGACGAGGTAAGGATATAGCGGTAGTTTTGACATATGGGAGATGTCGTTCCCAATTTGGCCGTGAGGCCGCTGGATCTCTTCTTACATCACTTCTCCGATCTTTTCTGGATTCTACTTGTACTGAGGTCATCCGATGAGTCGGCCCATTGAGGTCGCCTTCGTCTGCTCGAACTTCGGCACAATATGCATTATGTATTTCGTCCCAAGTTGTCGTGGGGTATTTCATAACCCGACTTAATAATTTTCTTGTCACTTTTGAACCATTTCTGTTCAGCCCGTTTTGAAAAACGGCTATCGCCATTCCTTCTGATACATTGGGCAAAGTCATTCTCACTTGGTTGAAACGGGCGAGGAAGCCCCTCGGTCCTTCTCTCAGGGACTGTTTGATAGCAAAAATATCATTCACCCTTGCCTCGGTCTTCTTGGCCCCGACATGGGCCGTCACGAACTTATCGGCCATTTCCTCGAAGGTTTCGATGGAAAGAGCTAGTAGTTGCGAGTACCAACTTAATGCCCCTCCCGTGAGGGTTTCGCTGAATTTCTTCAGCGGAATGGAGGATACTTGTTTTTTGGCGAGGTCATTGCCTTTCACAGCGATGACATAGTGTGTCACATGATCTTCGGGGTCAGTCGTACCATCGTATATTTTCAGGTAAGGCGACATTTTGAAAGTCTTCGGTATGGTATGTGGGGAAGCACTATCACTATACGGCTGCTTGACGAACCGACTGTCATCTCTCTTCGGCAATAACTTAGGAGCGCCCTGTAGTTTATCGACCCTTTCTTGGTGCTCTCTCATTTGATCCTGAAAGTGCCTTGTTCTCATTTTCCATTTCCTTCATCCTTTTCAGAATGGTTGTGAGAGCGTCATCGCCTGTATTGTTAACAACATTGTGAGTGATACCTGTCATCGCGGGCGGGGGGGAAGTTGATCATGTTGCTCGTTCACTGGTGGTGCAACACAGGTTCTCGCATTTGATGCGGCCACGTCCTAAACGAGTTGATGGAGGACACTGGTTAGTGTATCAGTTAGCTAGGCCTCAAGGAGTTTCTTTATCGCTGGCGGTGTCTCCTCTCCCATGGATGTGGAGGCTGTATTGCCAAGGAATTTTGTGATACTGCGGTAGGGAGGGGGTTTTCCACCTCGCCTAGGGGAGGCATTGGGCGTTGTGTCCTCGTCCACTACTTCAGAGCTCTCGTGGATGATATCCATGAGGTTGGTTAGGAGGTCACTCATTATTCTTGTTCTTTCTTCTCTGTTACCTGACATTTTAGATCCGTGCATGCAGGGAGAAAAAAAGGTTCGTCTTATCGTTTTCCTTTTTCTTTTTTTTTTTTTACGTCAGCAACCAGTGCCGGTAGTAGATCTAGAAGAAACTAAAAGACTTAGCTAGAAAATTCCCACAAACAGGGCCAAATTGTTTGATCAAAAAATATAATCTCTGGTTAAACTATTAAATTTACGTAGTACGTGGTCAAATCTAACTAAGGATAATAACTCTAGATATTAAGCACAAAAATGTATAGTAGATGGGACAGATTCCGTATATGGTTGATGACAATAAATGTAAAATACTCTTAAAGCAAGAACATTAAGGGTGATAAAGCTAACAATAAATATCAATAAATGTTATTTGAGTAAATAAGGAGGATGATTCACCCAATAATAGATGTATGAGACGAATATTTTTCATGACAATGATGAATGACAGATAGATCCAATATTCGCATGAACAATTCTCGGATTTGATGGAAAGGTGGAGAATAATATATGAACAAGAATCTTTGTAAAAAGGTAATCTTTGTATTTTTGCAAGAGAAAGAGTCATCTTCTCAAAAGTGTTCTTATGAGAATCAATATTACATGCCCATATAATTGTCTCTTCTTTATATTTATATATGATGCTTTTTCCAAGAAAATTCTAATAGTACAAATGCAGAAAATATCCACTAGAATATTCCATTTTAGTACCCTACCCTAATAAATTAGCCGTTATATACCTTATCATTAATAGTCAATCTCAACCTCGACTATTATTGACATCTTGACTACGATCTCTGTCGATATCTTGACCACGACTCATGTCGGCACCTCGGTCATTGACCTCGCTGCGTCTTGGGCGAGCTCGACCAATAACTTTTTTTAATGTCATATTACTGACAAATTTTAATACTATGATGAATATTTTCACTTCTTACACATTTGTACTGCATGTGCAGTATATACTTGAATAGTCCACCTTATAGAAATGAGTATAACAGTTAACAGGCATGCTTTCGAATTAAAAATTAGTAAATTAAATTTGTTAAAAACATGTTTTTAAAAAAACTGTCCTCTGTGACTTGGAGTATAAAATTAGGGAGATTACTGAATCAGGTTGTGTTGTCTAAATTTTCTTCCTTAATTTGCACGTCAGAAAGATGTTCCAAGACGGAATGTATCTTGCAGACTTTTTATGTACTATTCGAACTTTACAATTAGGAAATAAAAAAAAAATACTCCACCCACTTGATTAACGACATAGAGTATACAAAAATACATCCCCCAATTAACAATGTAAAAGTATACGAGAAATAAGTCTTTCTCTACACTTGAAAACAATGTATACCAAACTTACTTGAACTTAATCCAATATTATGAATTGAAGTGGTGTCTAACTACTCTAATTTGTCGCTAGTTGTACTAACCAGAAAAAATAAATAAAAGCAACTCCAAATTGACAACGAACGAATATTTAGTACGGCCTTCGCATGACCACAGGTATAACATATACTAAAAATTATATCATTAAAGATTGCATAAAGGTAGTAAATATTTATTTATTTATTTATTTATTTATTTATTTATTTATTTATTCTTATGGAAGAGACTTAGTTTTGGTGCTATGAGTTAAGTTATATTTTGGTAAATAGTGATTTATCTTTCAAAGTAGAATTTCCCATTAAGAAGTCATGAGTTTGAGATATATGAATAAAATTATCTTTGGTAAATAGCGATTTATTTTTCAAAAACGAATTTTCTAATACGAATTCAAAGCGGTATTAAGGCCCGTTTTGTCATAAGAAATTTTTTATTTTTTTCAAAAAAATTTTGCTTTTTTCGAAATCAATGTTTGTCCATAAAAATTTTAAGTTTCACTTGAAGTTGAATTTCGAAATTTTTCAAAAATTTGATAAACTCCAAACACCATAGTTATCGAGTCATTACCTAAAATAGTGAGGTGGAATACTACTAGCCCAATAGTGCAAGCGTAGCCCATATTTTTTTATGGATATTGACACAGTATAATAGGAATTTTCAGAAACCACTATTGTTTAGTGGATATTAACTTCTTATAGTTACCATATATATAATTACTTTCTATAGCTACTATTCAGTTGTTACGGTAGTGTATTCGCTGTATTCGTGCTGCTGTATTCAGAATACAGCAGCAAAGAGCGCCTAAAAATCTGGGCAGTCCAGTTGTACGCGCATGTATTCGTGCCACGTATTCATGAATACAATAGCAAAAAACGCCTAGAATCAAGGCAGTCCAGCTATACGTTGTTGTATTCATGAATACAGCAGCAAAAAATGCCTAAAAATCAGGGCAGTCCAGCTGTACGCGCATGTATTCACATGTATTCGCGCTGCTATATTCATGAATACAACAATGGCAATCACCTTAAAAATATGTATGTCTAGCTGTCTAATAACGGAAATCATATCAATTAGCGTGAAACACTCCTAATATAACTCAACAAAATCAATTCTAACATGTCTCACTATCAACCCAATTAATTAGAATGATTTTTCAGTTGTATATTACTTTGTATTTAGTGTTTTTCAATATATTTTTTACCGTTGCATTCATTAGATTCAATGTTTGTATTTACTGTATTCACTATTTTATATTCAGTATATTCAAATGTATTTGTATTAAATGTATTTTAGTTATTCCTAATACATGTTATTACTGTTGTATTTAGTATATTTCATTGGTTGTATTCACCATATTTCTATTTGTATTCAGTGTATTTCACTGTATTTTAAAATTAAATGTATTCACTATTTATATTCTGTTCTATTTTAATATATGTATTCAATGTATTTCAATGTTTATAACCTTTATTCATGCATACTGTATGCATATTATGCATGAATACAAGTGTATTCAACTGTATTAAAAAAATACAAACCTTCGAAATACATAAACATAGGCAAAAAAAAATATTTATACAAAAATACAATGTGTTTGAGTGAATTTGTACATAATACAATGCATTTGTATCATTGTATGTGATTAAATAGCAAAGAAGAGAAGAAAGTTCGTCGGAGATGGCGTTTGCCGGTCAAGATTCCTTGTATCGCTTCACTACCTCTTCCATTACAATTTACAACGCTTCCAATTCGCCCGCTTCTTCCTCTCTTTTCTCTCTTACTTATCGCGCTAAGAATTTCTCTTTCTTTTCAATCTTTCTAACTCCCAAAGCATCTCCGCTTTTTTTATTTTATTTTTTATTATAGGTTTACTTTCATGTTTCTGGTTTTGAAATTTTTAGGCTTTATTTCATGAATTGTTTCTCTTTCGTGTATCCATAATTCGACCTATTTTGCTCGGAGAGAGAGAAAAGAAAGAGAGGAAGAAAGAAGAAAAATTATGAGAGAGAATCGTGCGTTAATTGAAAGAAAGAGAGAGGAAAAAATATAAATAACGTATTTCATGTCTTATTTCATGTCTCAATTATAGTATATATCATAAATACTTATTTTGCTATAAAATATAAAAGATAATTATAAAAATAATATTTTAAAATAATTTTGGTTTATAATAAATAGGAGTATAATAAATTTTGGTTTATAATAATTTTGGTTTATAACGTAAATAACGCAGGCTTCTAAGTACGAACTGTTGGCCCACGCGTTTTCAAGTGCCCCCACTCTGTCGCTCTCCAAAACAACCCTGCCCCCAAAAGCACCTCTTCCTCGCCGGAGGCCAGTATTTTGATCCTTTGCTTCCGTTTCACAGCCTACTTTCTTCTACAGTCAGTTATTAATCTTTTTCACCTCAATCCCAGAAAGAAACAACATATAAAACATTAGTAAAATCGCTGTGTATCCACACATCTGCCACGCCCTGCCAAAATTTTGGCATACAGATAAACCCCAAGTAGGATCACTGTTTTTTTTGGAGTTTACTCATTCATTTCTCTTTGTCACTAGTATTATCTTTGTATGCCATACCATACTTATCATAAACTCTCTCTACACACATATATATATAGAGGGTCTCCTGAACTAGGTCTAAAAAGAATTAGAGTATTCTTATTCTTCATCGGCTAACGCATGTTGGTCTTTTTGTCTCCTCAACCACCAATACAAATACCATTACTCCATGGTTATCATCTTCCCGTTCGGTGCCGCCGCCACGTAGCTTCAGATTTTAGAGTTTTATTAAGCGTGGAATTGCTGCTTTCATTCCCTTTTACAGACTACGAAAATGTCGATGAAGCGGCAACCACAAGAGGATCCCAAACCTCGACACGATGGCGGCGGTTCTTCCGAGGATAAGCGCCGCCGCAGAGTTCCTTCTCTGAGAAGGTTAATAATATTATTATCAATCAATTTTCTGGGTTTCATTTTCTCCCCTCAGTTAGATTTTAGTCCTTAGTGGTGAAGAATATTGTTCCTAGAGATGTGAGTCATCGAGAAGAAAAAGTGGGTGTAGGTTTGCTTTTCTTTTTTTGTGTTGAGTACGTCAATGGTGTTGTTTAGTAAACTAGATAGACTTTGCTTATAATTCTAATGGTCAATAAATGCGTTTTTTTTACTTTATGATACTCCTCTATATATGTATTGATAAGTAAAGGCTATCGAATAGGAATAATGAGAAAGCTATTCTACTCCTGCTGCAATTTCTTTATTACTGATTGTACTTTTATTATTTCATGTGTAGTGTGATTATGGAAGTAGTAAATATGCGTAGAGTGCAACATTTTATGGAGCCTGTTTTGGAGCCACTGATTCGTCGAGTGGTAAGACTATATATTGTTCATTTCCCTTAAGTTAGTTTTGCTTTTTGTATGAGCTTCTATTGTTAGATTTAAGAATTGTCACCTATTTCAAGTTTGCAAGTGTGCCCGTGTCCGATGATAAAGTTTTTTGTGTTTGAGTTTTGAAACGAACAATTAAAGTACACTTTTTTAAAAGTTTGGGAATCTGATGACTTGGTCATTTACTTTCGTAGAATGGCACATTTTCTTACCTTTTTTTATAAAATTGGTAGTAGCATGTACTTTCCACTTTTCTTAGTCTTGCATATCATAAATATTTTGTGATGAAAAATGCTTAGTTCATTAGCAGGAATTCAGCAGATAGTAATCCCTGGTTATCGTAGCTAGCTTTTATCCTCGTTCTAATTTCTTGTCACTATTAATTGCCAAAGCTCATCGACTTTAGGCAGTTATGTGGTGCACATGTTTAATTCTTTTTTAAAAATTAAAGTTGAAAAATCAGAGATTATATCCTATATTCATACCCTTGCACAATCACTCAGGGACATTTAATTGGGATGAAGCGAGAACTATTAACTAATGCTTTATTTTATGATCAATTTTGTCATTTTGTGGTTCTCTTTAACTGTCTTAAATTAGGCTCATCGGGAGATGAATATATTTTATCTTGAGCTTACAGGTAAAAGAGGAAGTTGAGTTGGCTCTCAGGAAGTACGTGACTACCATTAAACGGTATGCAATTGGGCTCCATCAATCAAGCACTACATGCTTTTCATGCTTTCATATTATGACTTAAGCTTGCAATTTTTGTTTCCGTATTTGCACTTTAGGAATTGTGGGAAAGATGTATATGCTTGTGAACTTAGAAGCCTGAAGCTGAAGTTTTTAGATGTCATCTCTCCCCCGGTATTTACTGGAACTCGCATAGAAGGAGAGGAATCTAGTTTGAAAGTAGCCCTGGTCGATGCTCATACTGGGCAAGTTGTCTCTAGTGGTCCTGAATCCTGTGCAAAAGTCGAAATAGTAGTACTCGAGGGAGATTTTGATGGGGACGATGGGGACAATTGGACTGCAGAAGAATTCAAGAATAACATTGTGAGAGAAAGGGAAGGAAAGAAACCTCTCCTTACTGGGGATGCATTTTTGTATCTCAAAGAGGGCATTGGTTGGGTGAGTGATATTTCATTTACTGATAACTCAAGCTGGACAAGAAGCCGTAAATTCAGGCTAGGGGCGAGGCTTGCTGATAGCTTTGAAGGAATCAGTGTGCAAGAGGCAAAGACGGAATCCTTCATTGTCAGGGATCACCGCGGAGAGTGTGAGTTCCTGATATCTTATTTCTTTCTACGATGCTGTTAGATGTATTAAATGACAGATTTTTCTTTTCAAAAGTTGTGAACTCTAACACTAAATTCCATTATAGACGAGTACTTGACTTGAAAGGTGTTAGATAGTGTCCTTTTCCCATCAGCAATCTGCTTTCTATTGAAGGCTTCCTAGGGTGTATCAAGTTTGACATTAATCTCTATTGTGGATAATCTCTGTAGTACCTGTCTTTAGGTTTTATCAATTAAGATTATAATTATCATTATGAATTCAAAGCAATTGATTTGCTGAATAATCAAGTCTACTGGTGTGGAACAGATTGCTCATTGATATTTTATAATCTTGTGTTGTGTACTTAGCAATATGCTGAACTTTTGATTCTAAGTGACAGACAATAGGAATAAGCATCTTTTTATTCACCATAACTTAAGTTGTAAGAGCGGTCACTAGCATATACCAGCAATTTGGGGATATGATATTGGCACAAAACATGCTTGAATGTCTGATTAGAAGCAAAAAAAAAATTAATTTCCAATAGTCTGATTAGAAGCAAAAATGTGTAGTGTAATAGGTGAAACTTCCCATCATCGTTTAAAAATTAAATTGTTTTGAGTTCTTGAAGGGAAGAGTGTGTTAGAGAATATTTGTAGAAAGTGTTTAACATCTCGGGATGCTTCAAAGAGAAAATGGGTCAATATAAATTGGGGCGGGGGAGTAGATGATATCGTGTTATGTTTGTGAATAATAAAGCACTACGTTAATAAATTAGTGCAGATAATGTAGAGATATTGACACACAGGAATAAAGCACTACGTTTATATGAGTGAAAAAGAAGTAAAATAGTAGTAAGTTCTTTTAGGAAACTATTTAATTTACAAGGTAGCTTATACAAGGTATGGTAATGAAAATGTTGTTTTGCTATCTGTCTGGGATATGTTTATTTGATGCTTCATCTTGGGATTTTATACCTTAAATGAGAAATGCTATGTTACCAGCAATGTCTATTCTTACCATTGTTCGACATCAACCATCTTTTTATGCCCTATTTAATAATTCCTTGTTCGTTAACTACACTTCCCACAAGTTTGTCTCTGGAAATTGTTAGATTTACAAATGATACCGAGCTGGCTAGTGAGTGCTCAAGTATTAGATTTTGTTTCTTTTCCCTCATGTAACTCACCTAGAGTTTGTGGTTTTAAAGAAAAAGCTAAGTCGAATACAGAAGCCTTGTGGCAGGAGGTGATCTCATGTGACCTTTTCAATTTGTCTTAAACTTAAACAACACCCATTGGAGAGTAGGAAAGTTGACATTTGTACACCGGTTAATGATAGAGAAAGCGGCTACTGTAGTATAAGGATATAAAGTTGCTATTGAAAGAACCAACGAGTAGGCAGATAAAAGTTCTCTACGAAAGCCTTAGGCAGAACGAAAAAGGGAAATATGACAGAAGAAGACACTGAAAGGGTTGACTCCTCTTCCATCTCAAATGGAGAACAAAACCTCCAACTCATCTTTTGTATGATTTAAACACCATATTGGAATTATTTTAGGTAGGTGGATTTTTGAAACTGTTAATCAAACTGTATAATGAAGCAACATATTTAGAAACGAAAACCAACTTAAAACTCATTTTTACTGAACTTAATGCTTTGGTCGGTTTCTTGAGGATTAACATGGTAATGAGCTGTGCATAACTTGCATCTCAGAGAGAATTATAGTCGATACTGGGAAAACACAATGAAGGAGATCATGGTGGAAAGGCTTCGAATAATTCTCAAGTCAAATATGCAACATGACACTATCTAACATCCTGCTTTATTTGCAGTGTACAAGAAGCACCATCCTCCATCTCTTTCAGATGAAGTATGGAGACTGGAAAAGATTGGCAAGGAAGGAGCTTTCCATCGACGTTTGAGCAAGGAAAGAGTCAACACAGTGAAAGATTTTCTGACTCTCCTCTATCTAGATCCTACAAGGCTTCGGAATGTGAGTTCTACTGCAATTGTCTTACATAGATAAATGGATTTAGTATACATGTTGCTTAAAATGATACAGCTATTTTTTTCCTTGTTGAATAGTAACAAGCATGACTGTGATAAATGATAATGATGGACATATTTCCTAATGTTTGTGATTCTTTGGCAACCTTTGTTTTTCTTGGTTATGCTTGTTACTCCCTCCGGTCCACAATAAGTGACCATTTTACGTTTGGCACATCCATTAAGGAAATACGAACTCCTAGAGAAAAAAAGATGTATTCACTAAATTAACCTTAATAATTTGTTACCTTGACACATTGGAATATGTAAATAAGGGCAAATTTTGGAAAAATAAAATTAATTAATTCTTGATTATGTAAATGGACACTTATTTTGGACCAAAATAAAAATGTAAATTGGTCACTTATTGTGGACCGGAGAGAGTATTATTTTTCCTATCTTTGTTTCCCGTTGTTGTGTGTTTTCAAGTTAATTGATATACTTAGTGGATTAGCATCTTCTTTGAGCATCCTCTGTAATCATTTTAGGAGTTCGACAACAGAATTTAGCCTGGTTACACCTTGTTGACATCGCAATTCAGAAGTTTGATAAATCTAGATAAAACATTGATGGTTCTCTTGTGTTTTCAACAAGATTGACAAATCTTTTAAATCCTTTTCCTGTGAAATCTTGCAGGTTCTTGGGACAGGTATGTCCACCAAAATGTGGGAAGTCACGGTAGAACATGCTCGAACATGCTTACTTGACAAGAAAGTGTACTTGTACTACTCATCTGGATCTGTACAAAAAACTGGCGTGGTTTTTAACATCGTTGGACAAGTGATGGGGCTTCTTCCAGACTGTCAGTTTGTTTCTGCTGATAAGTTGTCCGAAACTCAAAAGGCATGTACCTTTAATAAATAAGAATATATGGTTTATTGCTCTTTTTGTTTCCTCGCGTACCAAGGCTTGTATTTTTTGATGTATTTATAGTTGCCATTGCTCCTAATAGATTACACAATGACTCCTATTCCTTTTTCTTTTCAGGATGATGCTCGTAATTTGGTGATTTGTGCATTCAGACACTGGGAAGAAGTAGTCTCTTTTGAGGATGAGTCCTCTCTTATGGATTGGGTTATGCAAATTTCCGCTGTTCAATTCTCCTCAAACTCATCCATGATGGGCAATTCAGATGCCAATGACAATGTTTTAACTTCCCAGAAGGTTAGCAGAACCGACTATCAGCATTTAAGTGCATCAACACCTGATATCATGCCATCCTTCTGTTCAATTGCTGGTTTCAGCAGCTTGGATGATTTTGTCTTGCATGGTATGGACAACATGGATGTTAGGTTTGACCAACCGTTAAATTTTACCAGCCAAGACACCGACTCCTTGATGGCTGATACTGATTCTATAACTCCACCATTTTGTGAGGGTGATCATCTGCCTTTCTTTGACACTGAGTATTCCCTACCCAGTCCAAATTTTGCACCATCACCTGATCTACAGTGTGCTGTCAACAGCTTTCTTGCTCGTAGTGCAATTGTTCCCCCAGATAAAGCTCAACGAAGATGGAAGATGCTATTTAGTGTTCTAAGATGGTTCTCAGTAAGGAGGATTGTAAACAGAAGAACCATCATATCTTGAACAGAAGTTCTCACTATGCTGAGGCAAAAGAATCTGTAGGAAATTGCTGCCCGGTGCAAAATTGTGTGCAGTAGTAGAGTCAGATAAATTTCTTGTGGATATATGTGAAATTGGTCAGTTAGCGCCGATCATGCTGTCCACTTCCTATATAGAAAATTCATGCTGCCTTTAGGTATCTCGCCCCTTAAAAAGGAGCTTTTTGGGAAATCACAACTTTTGAGTCTTGTGAATGGGTACACAGTGCTTGGCGCCAATCTGATGAAAAGTTAATGTATATATTGGATCGATGTGTAGTGACAGCAGCTACCTTTGCTGCATTATTTATTTTGTGCAAGGGCATATTTTCAGTAATTTTTTACTTTAAATTTTGAATGGTCAGCATTATAACAGTGAATTACTAACGATGGAGTAATTGAAAAACGTATCGCGAAATACTGAATGTTTCTTTGCTGATGAGCCTACATCTAAACCAGAATATTGTATGACTGACTGATCTAATCCAGCATCTTGCCATCTTTAAGGCAAATAAGTTTTTCTTGCACACAGATCTCTGGCTCTCTCTGTTTTTCCTTTTGAGTTCTTAATTAGACAGTGTTATATTGCATATGGTATCCTCTATCCTTTTCCTTCCAGTATATTATGTTTCTTAATTAGCTCAAATTGATCGATGAGTGCAGTCTTTTATAGGGAATTTACGAGAAAAAGAAGATTCAAAGGTGTGTTATTCATTTCAGTGAGTTTTGCGTTTCCTATAAAACATGCACTAATGATATACCATAGAGTTTCTGGACTCGCTTTTTATAAATAAAAAAAAGAAAGAAAAAGAAATGACTTTAAAAAATAATTTCAGTACCCAAAAAGAAAAAAGAATAATCGCAGTATGATGCATCTTGTTTGCATAACATTGAGTTGGGCAAAAAAATTCTAACAAACATCAGACGTTAACTCTTTTTATGTCTATCTAGTAGAATTGGTGCCACCAATCATGTGGAACAATGTTGTCTATTCCATTCATTAGTGCTTCCAAGTAGTCACTGCTATCTGCGTTAAGATCTGAGAAGTCACTGTTATCTGCGTTAAGATCAGCTTCAGCACAATATTGCTCCTGAATTCCAGGGAAGGATAATTGACCATATGCTTCTTCTTGCCCGCAGGCTGTTGTATTTGCTTCTTCTGTCATCATGTACACTCTGTTAGTGATGGCTCCATGATTCTCCAATGTAGCTTCATCTGTATCATAAGCGGTCAAAATATGGCTATTTTTGTTAAGTCCTCTCAAATAATCATCATGTTCATGTTCAATGTTCATAATCTGATGTTGTTGGCAATTGTTGCTGACTGTGTACTGTTGTAGTCAGGTTCACGCAACATATCTTCTATTACTTGAGCAACTTCTTGTTCCTCTATAGTTACCCCATTCTTCATAATTCTCTTTGTTATAATATTCTTCTTGATTCGGCAGAGAACAATATCTTGTTTAGAAATATTATTTTCCCTGAAGTAATCATCCCCCACGTAATATTCTCTCATCAGCCAATTAATCTTATCTTGCTTTGATTGTTTACTACCCCTAGTTCGATAAACAAAACTTTTTCTGAATCCCACCACAGTGCCCTTACCATTCTTGATAGGATCGCCGCTGTTTTGGCCTTTCCATGTCCAGTTGGCGCAAGTTCGGCGAAACCTTTTGTGTGATTCCTTCCGCTTCTTCAAAGGAGAAATAAAGCAACCAATTTTCTCTTCGGGATGATCAGAAATCTCCCAGGGTGGCCGGTCTCCATAGATTTCTGCAATCGAATAAGGCATTCACTAGGCAAAGAGTTACCCTTTAAGAACTTTCTCAGAAAGTAGATTAACTTCGCATAAGTTGGGTAAAATCAAACACTGAGAAGCCATGATACCATCGGCATGCCGGTCTTTGATTTGCTATTATGAATAAAGAAATTACAACAAGAATCGCAAGAAAAAAAAACCCTTCAATGATCGATGATCTGCAACTGTTCTTGACTTTTCAGTGAAAAATACAGAGAGAACTAAGAATTGGAGTATGTGAAAGAAAAATTTAAATTCGCAATGAAAACAGAGAGAGGAAAGAATTACTCCTATTAAATTAGGAAGAACCCGAACAAATACAATGGCGATAGCCGATAGCTAATGTTTAGGTTCTTTATAAAGAGCTTATTAGGTTTCTTAAAAAATTGCACGCGGAGGACTAATTTTTTAGGAAAATAAGGAAAGTATTATTTGTTTGTACAAAGCTGGGGTATTAGGGAAGAACAGACGTGTTGCTTTTGGCGGGAAGCTTTTTTCTTTCTTTTCATTTTGGTTACACTTGGGAGTCAAGTTATTTAACTTCTTTTTTTCAAATCGGAATTTATTTACTTTAACTTTGTTCTACTCCTGTCAAATACAACTAAATTAAAAATTACAGAAGAAAGTTCCAAGTTACTTTTCTAATTGAACATTATTTTAACAGAAGAAAAGGAAAATTAATTTGCTTTCCCATTTTTCTCGTTTGGATAAGCATTTAAATTTTATTTAATTTAAATTAATAAAATAATTTGGACAAGATTATAAATTTTAGATACATTATTCCAAATAAATAAGATGTGCTAATATAATTAGATTAATCATTTAACCCCAACACATATCGGTTTAATAAAGGTCTAATTTCATTGGACTGGTGCATTTAATTGGTCTACATATGATGAACCCAATGTGTTAGTACGAGACGTCAAGCCCAAATTTGTGATACATGTCAAATAATATGACGGCTAAGTTAAATGAATGAGCCAATATAATCAAACTACATGCCAAATGACATGGTATGCCATCCCAAATCAAACGAGTAATAAAAAGTGCCACGTGTGCAACTGACATATTCCAGCCAATCAAATTCGACATTATCGCTATGTCAATCTGATTGGTCGAAAAAGAATTTTGTCCTTATCATAATTCCTCTTTTGCCACATTATAAATAAAGGTCTCCATTACTAAGTGACAAGATAATAATTCTTATCGAGAAAAAAAGGAGAGCTCGTAAATCAAAGGCTACTGATTTCTCCGCAAGTTGCAAGTGTGCGACCATTTTCCTAGAAATTTCAAGCAGTCGAAGATCAACAAGGGTGTTCAAGATTAAAGTTACATGTTTGTACGAAAACTGTTGGTCATGGCGACCATCAAAGAGCACGTGACGAATAAATCAAATCCACATTCGAATTTATATATAATAAAAATTCAAGATCAACTTTCAAGCCTTTGAATTTAAATACAAGTCAAAATTAAGTCGATCAAATTCAAGATCAAGCTCAAAGATTTGAATTTATTTATGAAGAAAAGAATCGAAAGAATAATACAGATTAAAACATTAACTATACTTGAATCAATATTAGCTGGAGCTGGTAAAAATAAAATAAAACTCCCAGTCACTCTATTAATTTTATGTCATATTGTCATGTGGCACGAATCAACATCACATGGGCCTCTCCTCGAAGCCTATTAACGGAATTAAGAAGGAAATTTTATCTCCTATAGCAAACTATTACACCCTATTTATTATAGCCAAAGCAATTTCAAAATATTATTACTTATAGTTATATTTTCTATTTTATAGCAATGGGTATTTATTTTATACCCTACCATTAAGGTGTGAAATACGCCAGTTATATTCTCTCTCTCTCTCTCTCTCTCTCTCTCTCTCTCTCTCTCTCTCTCTCTCTCTCTCTCTCTCTCTCTCTCTCCATCGGCAAGATTCTCAATCCTCTTTATTCTCCCTCAAATCTCTCTCCCTTTTCCATCAAGGCAGCCGTCGTAGCAGCCATTTTTGATAGCGATGGTGGACTTTCTGAAGCGAAGAGAATAGATCTGAAGCAGGGAGAATAGATCTGAAGCGAAAAGGGAGTAGGCGAACATATCTAGACATGGCTACGGATTGAGCTTTTGGAAATCTGAAGCAGAGTCGCCGGAGAAGATTTGAGGGCCGGGTTTTAGTTCGTCTCCATTTTTAGTTTTAAGACAATATATACAGTATTTTGCTTGGCCGGAAAACCTCATCTCCGATGAACTTTCTTATCTTTGCTATTATGTCACATACAATGATACAAATACATTGTATTTTGTACAAATACACTAAAATATGTTGAACTTTTGTATAAATATATTATATTTTAACCTGTATTTATGTATTCCAAACGTCTATATTTTTTGAATACAACCGAATATCGATGTTTTTGTGATTTTTTATTGTTTAAATACAATCGAACTGAATACTGTGAATATCAGTGAATTGAATACAATGTATACAGTCGAAATGAATAGAACGGTATACACCCTATTTTTTTTTTTGATTTTTTGTTGTTTAAATACAACTAAATTTAATATAGTGAAATTGAATACACCCGTAATCACTATTTTTAGGCGGATTACCTCACTGTATTTAGAAATACATTCGCGCGAATACATGAAATACAGAATTAAACAGCTGTAATCCCTGATTTTTAGGCGGATTATCTTACTGTATTTATAAATAAAGTCGTGCAAATACATGGAATACAGAATTAAACAGCTGTTATCCCTATTTTTAGGCGGGTTACCTCGTTGTATTTATAAATAAAGTCGTGCGGATACATGGAATATAGCACAGTAGCAACGAATATTTTTGTAGAATTGATTTTATTAAGTTAAATTAGGAGTGATACACGCTAATTGATCCTCTTTCCATTATTAAACAACTGGACACCCTACTTATTAAGCAAATTCCGCGACTATATTCATGAATACAATAGCGTGAATACATCGAATACAGTCCGATAGGAATGAAATATTAGCTACAGGAAGTAAATATGTATATGGTAGCTATAGAAATATAATAGCGGCCACTAAACTATAGTGGTTTCTGAAAATTGCTCAATTAAGAAGAGATTTTTATACACTTTTTACTACATTTCCTTTTCCTTCACTCTTCCATAATTTCTTTTTTCTCTTCCATAAATAACACTTACCCAAATATATCAAAGATTCTGAAAGAAGAATATCTCAAAAATAATTCCCTGTGCAAAATGAGAATTTTAGTATTTTTTTTTGAGTTCTAAACTTTTTTCCGTACAATTTTATTTTAACTCAAAATATACCTTTAATATATTTCAAGTATATTATATTGCGATAATTTACAATGTAATTATTCCATCAATATGTCATATATATTTTTTATATGTATTTATACCACATATTTAACTTATATATATACATCATAATACATAATTATATTGATATTATTCAAAGTATATTGCTAGCAAATACTTTACATAAAATGTAATCTAAAGTATTAACATGCCACTAATATGTATATAGAAAAAAAATATGTCACATATATTGTTTATATACGGATAATTTATACAAATATGCATGTTATATAAATGGTATATTCATAATATCTATTTAAATATAAATAAGTGTATAAATAACATATGCATATATACATGATTTTTCCTAAAAAACATATGATTTATAATATACCACAAAAATACATTATACTTTTTTCACAAAATATATGTATTTTATTTCATTAGAATATACAGATATATAATTTTGCTAGGATTAAGTTGAATAAAAAGGTCCATGTATGAAAAGGAAAAAAATTGTTATGGAATGGATCGATGATATATATTGGCCAAATATATCCTTGTACTATGAGAAAATATTTAAATATACCCCTCGTTATACTTTGGGTCCAAATATATCCTTGTTGTAATAGTATTGGTTCAAATATAATCCTTTCTGTTAAGTTTGTCCAATGTGGACATTCAATCCTACGTGACATTTACATTTAAAGAGTGGATGACACGTGTCATGCCACCTTAGAGTCCCTGACCCATTTTACGCCTTCCCTCTATTTGTTATTCCACCACTAAAATTTTCTTCCATGGACAAAATTGAATTTCACTCTAATGGTGATATTGGAAGCGTCTGATAAGATAAGTGGCAGAATAACGAAGGAGGCATTCAACGGAGTCGGAGGAATTCGACGGAGTAATGGTGGAACTCTTCTGTCTGGGAACTTGCCCTTCACTCTAAAATCCGTACTTGCTTCTCTGATTACAGTAATGCCCGTTACAATATTTATGATCACAGGTTCGTAGTAACATCTTTAAAGAAAATATATGAATTGTAAAATGTTCAATTTTGAATCTTTTTATTGTGTAGTGGTGTAGATAATGATTGTGTGTCTTTGTTTATGTTATGTTCTTGGCAGTGATAGTGATAGTTTGTTGTTTATTTATTTATTTTATTATTTTTTATCGTGAAATTACAGTAGGAAGATATTTCCGAGTGGAGTAGCGGCAGACTCGTACAAGAAAGCAGTGGGCTCGGCGATTCAAAAACTCCGAAGTCAAGAAGGAATTAACAACCATGAATCCTCTGCTAAAACGCTATTTTTGGTACTTAAATGACGCTTTGTTTTTGGTACTTTTTTTAACAGAATTTTTGCAATAATATTTTATTGTTATTTTGGATTTTGTTGCAATACTCCAAAAACATCAAAAGAGCTAGCGAATGACTTCATTCTCCATGACTTTGGAATGGCAGGTCAATTTTTCAATTTTCAAAGCAACTAGCAGTGTAATTATATTGAATCTAATGTGAGCATGGAGAAAAAAACATATATAAAAGACTAAACTTTGAATACAATACTGTTTAGGGTGACGGTAACGACGACAATGGTAGAAGAGGGGAAAACAATTTTAGTGGTGGAAAACAAAAATAGAAGGGAGGGATAAAATAGGTTAGGGGCGCTGAGGTGGCATGCCACGTGGCATCCACATCATAAAATGTCAGTGCCACGTAGGATTGGATGTCCACTTTAGACAGACTTAACGGAAGATGGGTATATTTAAACCAATAGTATAACGATAGGGATATATTTGGACCCAAAGTATAATGAATGGTATATTTAAACCTTTTCTCATTGTACAGAGATATATTTGGCCCTTTTTCGTATTAAATATAAAGCCTATATAAACAACATATGCATATATATATGAAATTTCCTAAAAAATACATGATTTATAATGTATATATACCAAACATACATTATATTTTTTCATGAAATATATGTATTTTATTTCATTAGAATATAAAGATTTATAATTTCGCTACATTACATTGTATAAAAAGGTCCATGCATGGAAAGGAAAAAAATTGTTATGGAATGGATTGGTTTCCAACGAAAACATAAAACATGCTATTGACTGAAGAGAAGAAATAGAGAAAGATAATAAATTCTAGGACGGCCTTTTTAAGCAGCTTGATTCTTGCTGATTTGAATTGAATGGAATCTACTATATGTATAAATATTTTACTGCCATATTTATTAATTATTAATTAATGCTAATCTTTTGTATTATATTTTTAATAGTATGCTATTAATGAAAGTAGCGCAATTAAGAACATGCCGTCTAAAGACCCACCTAAAAGGGACATACGGGCATGGAAAGAGGTCCATAGGTAACCCCTTACCCTGTTGAGGCTTAAATATGTTGATGTAAGGGATCTTTACACAAATAGTCGATTACATTCATTGTTTACTTTTTCTAGCTATATATATAGATTATATATTGATTATACACAACTATACATATATAATACATAAATTATGTATATATATTATACCTCCACCGGCTATTTTTAGTTTAAGTGGTTGATGGGCGGCTATTTGGGTTAATTGTTCTTGTGGCTATGAAACTCAGGGAAATTCTTGGGTTTCATAGTGTCGCAGCGGGGAATCTGAACCCCGAGAAATGTGCATACTCAGGCAATACGACATGAAACTGAACCCCGAGAAATGTGCATTCAGCGTGGCCTCAGGGAAATTCTTAGATTTCCTAGTGTCGCAGCGGGGTATCGAGGTCAATCCTGACCAAATTAAAACCATCGAAGGTATACCGGAGCACTTGACCACCAAAAAGAAAGTTCCGAGATTGACCGGGCGTATCGTCGCTCTGTCAAGGTTCATCTCGCGGTCCTACGATAGGTGCCACAAGTTCTTCAGTGTACTCAAAAAGGAGAACAACCTCCAATGGACCCTTGAGTGCGTCCAAGCACTGAAGGAGTTAAAGATATACCTGTCCTCGCCACCGTTGCTCTCAAAACCGGAACAGGACAGCCTCTCCTTGTCTATCTCGCTGTGTTCGAAGTAGGTGTGAGCGCAGTCTTAGTCCAAGAAAGTAAAGGTACGCAATCTCCCATTTATTACATTAGCAAGTCACTTGTCGACGCCGAGACGAGGTACCCCCATCTTGAAAAGCTGGCTTTGGCATTAGTCGTAGCTTCACGGAAGCTTAGACCGTATTTCCAACGCCACCCCATCTCAGTCTTCACGACTTTCCCCTTAAGAAGCATTTTACACAAACTCGAACTTTCGGGCAGATTGGCCAAATGGACCATCGAACTAAGCGAGCACGATATTACATATCGACCGCGAAAGACGATAAAGTCTCAGGTTCTCGCCAACTTCGTCGCCGACTTCAGTACACACATACTGCCCGAAGTCGAAAAGGAAGCCGCCCACGCTTCTCCCCAAATACATGACCTCTTGGTCCTATACACCGACGACACATCTAACGCATCGGGGTCCGGGCTAGGACTCGTACTCGAAGGGAGCCCAGTCTAAGATACTTCTGCGAAAGCAGACCCTAGAACGATGACAGTAGAAGGCAGGAACTCGACGAAGTCGAGGAACGAAGAAATATGGCCTATGTGAGAATGGTCGCCTAAAAGTAGCAAGCAGAACGCTACTATAACAAAAGAGCAAATATCAGGCCACTTAAAGTCGGGGACTATGTGCTTAAAGCTAAAACACAAGCAAGCAAAGATCCACGGGAAGGCAAACTAGGAACAAACTAGGACGATCCTTACAAAATCATGACAACGGCAAGCAAAGGGTCATTCACACTAGAAACAATAGAAGGAAAACGACTACCAAACAACTGGAACATTACACACCTCAAGTACTTCAACTTTTAAAGATGAGGTCCCCAAAGTCGTACTCTTTTTCCCTCACTCGAGTTTTGTCCCAAATGGGTTTTCTCAAGGAGGTTTTTAACGAGGCGATGACGGGGATTCTTCAGGATTGAAATGCACACTAACGAAGACATTGGACGACCAATTCATCGCTCGACCTCTCACTACTTTTCTAGTTTGACCAATGAAGGGACTAGATAGACCAGGATTGGGACTGGACTACCAGCCAATGCCCGAAAAATATGTAAATCTCTCCAAGAATATGAATAAAGCACAAGTACATGAAGTTTATTTATGCTCTCCCCAATTAAAAGGTTACATTCGACCTCGTTTGAATTAACACCTATTCGGCCCACTGCCTCAATCAATTAAAGGCTACATTAGACCTCATTCGAATTAACATCTATTCGGTCCACGACCTCAATCAATTAAATGGTTATATTTGACTTCGTTCGAATTAACACCTATTCGTCCCACGACCTCAATCAATTAAAGGTTATATTCGATCTCGTTCGAATTAACACCTATTCGGCCTACGGCCTCAATCAATTAAAGGTTACATTCAACATCGTTCGAATTAACACCTATTCGGCCCACGACCTCAATTGATTAAAGGTTACATTCGACCCAGTTTGAAGTAACACCTATTCGGCCCACGACCTCAATCAATTAAAGGTTACTGTCACGACCCAAAATCTCACCCGTCGTGATGGTGCCTATCTCGATACTAGGCATGCCGAAAATCTCAATAAAATAACCTATCTTTTAAATTTGAAAACATAATATTTAATTTTAGCGGAAGAAATCTCATAAGTACAAATATAAACACTTCCAAAACCCGGTGTCACTGAGTACATAAGAATCTATATGTTACAAGTCTGGAAAAACACGGTCTACGATAGTCTGAGACCAAATACAATAAACAAGGAGATAGGGAAGGAGAGACAAGGTCTGCGAAACACAACAGCTACCTCAGAATCTCCAGAAAATCAACTGTGCGAAAGAATCATTACCTGCAGTATCCGAGATCACCTGGATCTACACACGAAGTGCAGGGTGTAGTATGAGTACAACTAACTTAATAAGTAACAATAACAAATAAGGAATTAAAAGTAGTGACGAGCTTTTCAGCTAATTCCAAATACAGTACTTTCCAACATCAAAGGGTAGGCATGCTCTCAAGTTCAACATTTAAGATTTCACAAAAATTTCATATCAAGATTGACTGAAACAAAAAATAATATTTTCTCAATTTTTCCAAAATAGCGATATATGACAGCTAAAATGCAGCAAATAATGAAATCAATGCATCCTCTCAGAGTAACAGTCACTCAGTCCTCCCATTCACTCCAACCTCACAGTCACTCTTTCCTCACAATCACTCTTTCCTCACAGTCACTCTTTCCTCATAGTCACTCATCACTCGGCACTCACACGCAGTAGGTACTCGCGCTCACTGGAGATGTGTACAGACTCCGGAGGGGCTCTTTCAGCCCAAGCGCTATATCAAGCCAATTATGGCATAAATCAATAAAACATGCTGCGGTGTGTAGCCCGATCCCATATATATCCTCATAATTAGGCCATCGACCTCACTCAATCACCAACCTCTCCAGTCTCTCGGGCTCAAGATGTCATAAAAATCAGCCCAAAATGATAATATGATGCATCAATAGATAGGAACAGAGACTGAGATATGATATGAAATGAATGAACATGACTGAGTGTGAAATTATAATTTGAACATATAATTCAACCACAGAAATGACCCCAGTGGGTACCAGCAATAACAGCATATGCCTAAGCATGATTTTTAATACAAGTCTCGACTCAATTTTCTCTGACACATAAAGGAAATGTATGGATATCAACAGATTATTCAACTATACAGTTTCATAGAATTTCATCAAGTCACAATTCCTACGGTGCACGCCCACACGCCCGTCACCTAGCATGTGCGTCACCTCAAAACCAATCACATAACACGTAATCCGGAGTTTCATACCCTCAGGACCAAATTTAGAACTGTTACTTACCTCAAACTGTGTAATTCTTTATTCTGCAATGTCTTTACCTCGTGAATTGACCTCCAAACACCTCGAATCTAGCCACAAATAATTCGATTCAGTCAAAAAATTTATTAGAATAAATTCCATAAGAAAATATTAATTTTCCATCAAAATACGAAATTTAGCTCAAATATTGCCCGTAGGGCCCACGTCTCGGAACCCAATAAAAGTTACAAAATTCGAAAGCCCATTCAACCACGAGTCTAACCATACCAATTTTATCAAAATCCGACCTCAACTCGACCCTCAATTCTTCAAATTAAACCGAGAGGGTTTTCCAAAATTTTCAATTTAATTCACCCATTAAATGATAGAAACAACCATGTATTCGGGTAATTTAACCAATATTGAGTTAAGAACACTTACCCCATTGTTTTCTCTGAACATCTCCCAAAAATTGCCTCAATCCGAGCTCCAAATCGGCAAAAATGGAAAATGGGATGAAGTCCCATTTTCAGAACTTAAACTCTCTGCCCAGTCATTTTCTCTATACGATCGTGGACAAACATACGCGATAGCGAAGCACAATTTTCCACTGCCTAGAAAAGACACTACGCGATCGCGATGTCCTTCACCTGATCGCGATGCACAGGATCCCAACTCTATGCGAACGCAACCTTCTTCATACGATCATATAGAGCAAACATGTGGCCCAACTTCCTCTCAAGTTCCCGTATGCGAACGCGACATTTCCCACGCGTTCGTGTAGCACAGACTGGCCCAACCTACGCGATTGCGGTTGACCTCATGCGATCGCGAAGAATAAAAAATCAACACTGCCTCAATAAGCCTACGCGATCGCATAGAACAAATCTCACCTCTGCCCAAACAAGCCTATGCGATCGCGGACCTTCTTATGCGATCACATAAAAGGAAACTAGTGACAGAAAACCAGCATTTTCAGTAGTTTACTGTAACGACCCGAATGATTATTTCAAGAGTTATAGCCCCGTTCCCCAATTTACTGCTCCATTTATGCTTTATAGTTGTTATATGACTTATCAGGTTAGTTGGTTCGGGTCCGAAGTGAATTCAGTGTGAAATGAGGCACTTAGTCTCTTAAATGAAAAGCTTACGTTGGAAAAGTCGACCAGAAATTGATCTATGTGTAAACGACACCGAATTCAAATTTTGATAATTCCAGTAGCTTTGTATGGTGATATTGGACTTAGGAGCCTGTCCAAAAATTTATTTGAAGGTTCGTAGTGGGATTAGGCTTGAAATGGCGAAAGTCGAATTTTTAAAAAGTTTGACGGGGGGTTGACTATTTGATATTGGGGTCGGATTCCGATTCCGAAAGTTGTAGCAGGTTCGTGGGGTCATTTATGACTTGTGTGCAAAATTTGAGGTCAATCAGACGTGATTTGATATATTTCCGTATCGTTTGTAGAATTTGGAAATTTTGAAGTTCTTTAGGCTTGAATCAGTGTGCAATTTGTGGTTTTAGCTTTGTTGGATGTAATTTGAGGTTTCAAATAAGTTCGTATGAGGTTTTAGGACTTGTTGGTGTATTTAGTTAAGGTCCCGGGGGCCTCGGGTGAGTTTCGGATGCTTAACAGATCGAAATTTTGACTTGGGTGTGTGTTGATGCAGGAGGGTAGAGTGAATTGCATATGCTTCACTCCAGTTGAAGCCTCATGAGAAAAACTACACTGTTCATGATTTGGAGTTGGCTGCCATTGTTCATGAGTTGAAGATTTGGAGGCACTATCTCTATGGTGTGTCTTGTGAGGTATTTACTGATCATCGTAGCCTCCAACACTTGTTCAAACAAAAGGATCTAAATTTGAGACAACGGAGATGGTTAGAGCTGCTAAAAGACTATGATATCACCATTTTGTATCATCCGGTGAAGGCTAATGTGGTGGCTGATGCCTTGAGTAGAAAGGCAATGAGTATGGGTAGTCTTGCATTCATTTCTGTTGGGGAGAGACCTCTTGCAATTGATGTTCAGGCTTTGGCCAACCAGTTCATGATATTGGATATTTCGGAGCCCAGCTGAGTTCTAGCTTGTGTGGTTTCTCGGTCATCCTTATACGATTGCATAAGAGAGCGCCAGTATGATGATCCCCATTTGTTTGTCCATAAGGACACGGTTCAGCACGGTGATGCCAGAGATATGACTATTAGGGATGATGGGGGTATTGAGGATGTAGGGTCGGATTTGTGTGTCCAATGTGGATGGGCTACGTGAGTTGATTCTTGAGGAGGCCCACAGTTCGCGGTACTCCATTCATTCGGGTGCCGCAAAGATGTATCAGGACTTGAGGCAGCACTATTGGTGGAGGAAAATGAAGAAGGATGTAGTGGGATTTGTAGCTCGGTGCCTTAACTGTCAGCAGGTGAAGTGTGGGCATCAGAGACCGGGTGGATTGCTTCAGAGGTTAGAGATTCCAGAGTGGAAATGGGAGCGGATCACCATGGATTTTGTAGTTGGATCCCCACGGACTTCGAGAAAGTTTGATGCTATTCGTTGTGGATCGGCTAACCAAGTCCGTGCACTTCATTCCAGTTGGTACTACCTATTCTTCAGAGCGGTTGGCTGAGATTTACATCCGAGAGATTGTTCGCCTTCACGGTGTACCAATTTCCATCATTTCAGATAGAGGCACACAGTTTGCATCGCAGTTTTGGAGAGCCGTGCAGCGAGAGTTGGGCACCCAGGTTGGGTTGAGCACATCATTTCACCCTAAGATGGACGGACAGTCCGAGCGCACTATTCAGATATTGGAGGACATGCTACGTGCTTGTGTCATTGATTTTGGGGGTTCTTGGGATCCGTTTCTGCACTCGCAGAGTTTGCTTACAATAATAGTTATCAGTCGAGCATCGAGCTGGCCCCGTATGAGGCTTTGTATGGGAGGCGGTATAGATCTCCGGTGGGTTGGTTTGATCCTGGTGAGGCTAGACTTTTGGGTACAAACTTGGTTTAGGATGCATTAGACAAGGTTAAATTGATTCAAGAGCGGTTTCGCACGGCGCAGTCCAGACAGAAGAGATATACCGACAGTAAGGTCCGTGATGTGTCTTACATGGTTGGGGAGAAGGTTCTGCTGAAGGTTTCACCCATAAAAGGTGTTATGAGGTTCGGGAAGAAGGGCAATTTGAGCCCTCAGTTCATTGGGCCTTTTGAGGTACTTCAGAGGATTGGGGAGGTGGCTTACAAGCTTGCCTTGCCACCTAGCTTGTCGAGTGTGCATCCAGTATTTCATGTTTTTATGACTCGAAAGTATATCGGCGATCCGTCTCATATTTTGGATTTACGTACGGTTCAGTTGGATGGTGATTTGACTTATGATGTGGAGCCAGTGGCCCTTTTGGATCGGCAGGTTCGAAAGTTGAGGTCAAAGGATATAGCTTCAGCGAAGGTGCAGTGGAGAGGTCAGCCCATTGAGAAGGCTACTTGGGAGACCGAGCGGGAGATGCGAAGCAGTTATCCACACCTATTTGACACTCCAGGTATGTTTCTAAACCCGTTCGAGGACGAACATTTGTTTAAGAGGGGGACGATGTAATGACCCAGATGGTCGTTTCGAGAGTTGTAGCCCTGTTCCCCCTTTTACTGCTCCATTTATACTTTATAGCTGTTATATGAGTTATCAGGTTAGTTGGTTCGGGTCCGGAGTGAATTTAGTGTGAAATGAGATACTTAGTCGCTTAAATTGAAAGCTTAAGTTGGAAAAGTCCACCGGATGATGATCTATGTGTAAACAACCCCAGATTCGAATCCTGATGATTCCAGTAGCTCCGTATGATGATTTTGGACTTAGGAGCGTGTCCGGAAAATTATTTGAAGGTTCGTAAGGGGATTAGGCTTGAAATGGTGAAAGTCGAATTTTTGGGAAGTTTGACCGGGGATTGACTTTTTGATATCGGGGTCGGATTTCGATTCTGGAAGTTACAGCAGGTTCGTGGGGTCAATTATGACTTGTGTGCAAAATTTGAGGTCAATCGAACGTGATTTGATAGCTTTCGGCGTCATTTGTAGAATTTGGAAATTTTGAAGTTTCTTAGGCTTGAATCCGTGTTTTTGATGTTGTTGGAGGTGATTTGAAGATTCTATTAAGTTCGTATGATGTTATAAGACTTGTTGGTATGTTTGGTTGAGGTTCCAGGGGGCCTCAGATTGATTTCGGGTGGTTAACGGACTTGGAATGTGATTTGAGAAGTTGTTGAAGTCTGAGAGCTGCTGGTGTGACCGCACCTGCAGAGAGGGTACCGCAGATGCGATGCCGCAAGTGCGGCAGGTTGAGCGCAGGTGCAGAATGAGGTGGATACCAGCAGGGGTCGCTGGTTCGATGGTTTCTCCACACCTGCGATAGCGCAGATACGGACCATGGGTCGCAGGAGCGGAGGCAGCCAGAGTTAGTCATTTTCGCAGGTGCGCCCAGATTTTTTGCACCAACGGGTGCGCAGGTGCGAGCCCAGGCTTTGCAGGTGCGGAAGTGCCTGGGCAGAACCTATATCAGCGAGGTCCGAGATTTTTGGTTTCATTTCATCATTTTTAACTTGGATTTTAGAGATTTTGAGAGGGCTTTTCAAGTGGAATTCTTGAGGTAAGTTCCTTGTGTTCATATTTCTTCAATAATTATGTTTCTCCACTGATTTCCCACCTAGATGGTGTATTGTTGAGGTGTAAATTGGGGATTTGAGGCTAGGTATTTGGAGAGTTGGTTTTGAGGATTTGAACGACCAATTGGTGTCGGATTGTGATGAATTTGGTATGGTTAGACTCGTGAGTGAATGAGCTTTCGAATTTTGTGACTTTTGTCAGATTTCGAGACGTGGGCTCGGGGGTCGGGTTTAGGCCAATTTTGAATTTTGATATAATTTCGTATTTTTCTTGTGGAATTAATTCCTTTATCCTATATTGATTGTGTTGTACTGCTTGTGGCTAGATTCGAGACGTTTTGAGACGGATTTGGGAGGCAAGGGCATTTTGGAGTAGAATTTAGCCCGGATTGAGGTAAGTAACACTTTCAAACTTGGTTTTGAGGGTTCGAAACCTCGAATTATGTGTTGTGTGATCGGTATTTAGGTGACGCACATGCCAAGTGACGGGCGTGCAGGCGTGCACCATGAGAATTGTGACCTGGTTGACTCCATGGCACCGTATAATGGTTTTATCTTGTTGATATCCATGTTTTCATCATGTGATAAAGTAATTGAACTGTCACTCATGCTAGATATCATGTCTAGGCATTATGGCGGTACTGTTGGGACCCATAGTGGTCATTTCTTGTTGTTGTCTTACTGATTTCATTGATATTTCATACTCAGTCATATTCATTCATTTCATATCTCATCGCAGTCTCTGTTGTTATTCATTGATGCATCATATTATTGTTTTCTGGCTAGTATCATGACATTGTGAGCCCATGAGAGAGAGAGACTGGAGAGATTGATGACTGAGTGAGGCCGAGTGCCTGATTATGAGCGACATTTATGGGATCGGGCTGCATGCCGTAGTGGTCAACTGATTTATGATAGCGCTTGGGCTGAAGGAGCCCTCCGGAGTCTGCACACATCCCCAGTGAGCGCGGTTGATATTATATGGAGATGGATCTTCTCCACAGGGCTGGATTGGCCTTCCTCGGTACTGGGTGACTTGTAGTCAGTGATGTATATGTTCCGGGATGGATCTTCCCTGGGCCGTATGGGCCATATACAGTACCGAGTGGTTGAGTATTTGAGAGTGTGAACCTGGAGATGGATCTTCTCCACAGGGCTGGATTGGCCTTCCTCGGTATTGGGTGACTTATAGTCTGTGATGTATATGTTCTGGGATGGATATTCCCTGGGCCGTGTGGGCCATATACAGTACTGAATGGTTGAGTATTCAAGAGTGTGAGCACATGGGGCTGTCAGCATGGTGCATCACATATAGCATTGCATTGACATAGTAGAGGTTAAGGAGTTATATTTTACATATCATTCAGATTGATCCATTTTACTGTTTTAAGATATCTATTGAACTTGAAAGCATGTCTACATTTCTGCACTATTATTTATGTATTGAATTGTGTCAGTTGAGTTCGTCACTACTTTCAGCCCACATTTGGGTTTGTTACTTACTGAGTTGGTTGTACTCACGCTACACCCTGCACCTCGTGTGCAGATCCAGGTACTTTAACTTTTGGTTACGGCGGTTGCTGATTGAGAAGATCGGATCTCAGAGACTATCGAGGTAGCTTCATGGAGTTCGCAGGCCTTGACTCTCCTTCATTATCTTTATCTGTACTTCAGTTTTACTCCTTAGACATTGTAGTAGACAATATTATGACATAGATGCTCATGTACTTAGTGACACCCCGGTTTTGGGATGGATTGTATCGTATTTTGGATATTTCTGTTTTCAAAAGGCTTTTTCCTTAATTATTAAACTGCTTCTGCCTATATTTTAAAGATTTTACTGTGTTGAGATAGTTGAGTAGCGGCTTGCCTAGTTCTACGATAAGCGCCATCACGACGGTTGGGTTTTGGGCCGTAACAAGTTGGTATCAGAGCCTAGGTTACATAGGTCTCACGAGTCATGAGCAGGTTTAGTAGAGTCTTGCGGAATGGTACGGAGACGTCTGTACTTATCTTCGAGAGGCTGCCGAACCCTTAGGAAAATTTCAATTTCTTGTACTCTGTCGTGCGAATTTGTTGATCCCGGAAACTAAATTTCTATTATTCTATTCTCTCACAGATAGTGATGACACGTACTACAAGGCAGGATGGACAGCCACCAGTATTACCAGTTAGGGCCGCGAGAGGCCAAGGTTGCGGTAGAGGTCACGGTAGGGGCAGAGGTATAGCTAGGGCAGCACATGCAGACCCACGAGTTGCACCAGCTCAGGCACCAGCTGTGCCTATTGAGATTCCAGGCCTTCAGGAGACTTTGGCCCCGATATTGACAGTTTGCACTAGCCTTGCTCAGGTGGTTTCGGTTCAGGCCGCACCTGCCACTTTTTAGGCCGGGGGAGGTACTCATACCCCTGTTGCTCGTACTCCGGATCAGGTAGTGCAGGGACTTCAGATACTGGGGGAATTACCAGCCCAGCCGACTGCAACTGCTCAGGCCCCGGTAGTCCCCGTTATGGCAGGCGATGAGCAGATGAGGCTTGAGAGACTTCAGATACTGGGGGAATTACCAGCCCACCCGGCTGGTGCTCGGGGCTCTCTCTAGTCCCCACCGCCATTCATAGGGAGGGGTTGTTCCGAGTGTGGAGATATGGGTCACATCAAGAGGTATTGTCCCCGCCTTACGGGAGGTCCAGCTCAGCAGAGGAGTCAGCCTACGACTTCAGCACCCGTTACTTTACCACCCGCTCAGCCAGCTCGGGGTGGGGCTCAGGTAGTTAGGGGTCGCCCTAGAGGGGGAGGCCGATTAGGTGGCGGTCATGTTCGATTCTATGCTATTCCTGCCAGACCAGAGGTCGTTGCTGTCACGCCCCGAGCCTGGGGACGAGACTGGCACCCGGTGCCTCACCTATCCTTGCGTACCACTTGTGACTAAGATACTCGTACTTCGCTCATCTTTTGGATATGCCCCGTGAGTCCTTAGTTTCATCTGTTCATGTTTCTATGCCGGTGAGCGATACTATTATTGTGGACCGTATATATCGGTCGTGTATAGTGACCACTGGGAGTCTGGATACTAGAGTTGATCTTTTGTTGCTAAGCATGGTTGATTTTGACGTGATCTTGGGTATGGATTGGTTGTCTCCATGTCATGTTGTTCTTGATTGTCACGCTAAGACTATGACATTGGCGATGCTAGGGTTGCCGAGGATTGAGTGGAGAGGTTCTCCAGACTATGTTCCCAGTAGAGTGATTTCATATTTGAAGGCCCAACAGATGGTTGGGAAGGGTTATTTATCTTATTTGGCCCTTGTAAGGGATGTTAGTGCTGATGCTCTTACTATTGATTATGTTCCGGTGGTGCGGGAATTTTTGGATGTATTTCCTGTAGACATGCTGGGCATGCCACCCGACAGGGATATTGACTTCGGTATTGACTTGGTGCCGGGCACTCAGCCCATTTCTATTCCGCCATATCGCATGGCACCAGCTGAGTTGAAGCAATTGAAGGAGAAACTTAAGGAACTCTTTGATAAGGGGTTTATTAGGTTTAGTGTGTCACCTTGGGGTGCACCAGTGTTGTTTGTGAAGAAGAAGGACGGTACTATAAGAATGTGCATTGATTATAGACTGTTGAACAAAGTTACAATTAAGAACAAGTATCCTTTGCCGCATATTGATGATCTGTTTGACCAGCTTGAGGGAGCGAGAGTGTTATCCAAGATTGATTTGAGGTCTGGGTATCACCAGTTGAAGATTTGGGACTCGGATATTCTAAAGATAGCATTCAGGACCCGTTATGGTCATTATGAGTTTCTTGTGATGTCTTTTGGGCTGACCAACGCCCCAACAACATTCATGCATCTGATGAACACTGTGTTTCAGCCTTATCTCGACTTGTTTGTTATTGTATTCATTGATGATATCCTGGTGTACTCTCGTAGCCAGGAAGAGCATGCCCAGCATCTGCAGAGTGTGTTGCAGTGGCTGAGGGAGGAGAAGCTTTATGCAAAGTTCTTCAACTGTGCATTTTGGCTCAGTTCAGTGGCATTCTTGGGACACATAGTGTCCAGTGAGGGTATTCAGTTGGATCCGAAGAGAATATAGGCGATTTAGAGTTGGACCAGACCGTCCTCAGCTACGGAGATTCAGAGCTTTCTCGGCTTAGCCGGTTATTATCATCGCTTTGTAGAGGGTTTCTCATCTATTGCATTGCCCTTAACCAAATTGACCCAAAAGGATGCTCCTTTCAGGTGGTCAGATGAAAGTGAGGAGAGCTTTCAGGAGCTCAAGACTGCCTTGACCACAACTCCAATTCTAGTTTTGCCGTCACCTTTAGGCTCTTATACATTGTATTATGATGCTTCTCGGATCGGCATTGGGTGTGTGTTGATGCATGAGGGTAGAGTGATTGCTTATGCTTCGTGCCGGTTGAAACCTCATGAGAAGACTAACCTGTTCATGATTTGGAGTTGGCTACCATTGTTCATGCATTGAAGATTTGGAGCCACTATCTCTATGGTGTGTCTTGTGAGGTATTTACTGATCATCATAGCCTCCAGCACTTGTTCAAACAAAAGGATCTAAATTTGAGATAGCGGAGATGGTTGAATCTGCTAAAAGACTATGATATCACCATTTTGTATCATCTAGGGAAGGCTAATCTGGTGGCTGATGCCTTGAGTAGAAAGGCAGTGAGTATGGGTAGTCTTGCATTCATTCCCGTTGGGGAGAGACCTCTTGCAGTTGATGTTCAGGCTTTGGCCAACCAGTTCGTGAGATTGGATATTTCGGATCCCAGCCGGGTTATAGCTTGTGTGGTTTCTCGGTCTTCCTTATACGATCGCATCAGAGAGTGCCAGTATGATGATTACCATTTGCTTGTCCTTAAGGACATGGTTCAGCACAGTGATGCCAAAGATGTGACTATTGGGGATGATGGGGTATTGAGGATGCAAGGTCGGATTTGTGTGCCCAATGTGGATGGGCTACGCGAGTTGATTCTTGAGGAGGCCCACAGTTTGCGGTACTCCATTCATCCGGGTGCCGTGAAGATGTATCAGGACTTGAGGCAGCACTATTGGTAGAGGAGAATGAAGAAGGATGTAGTGGGATTTGTAGCTCGGTGCCTTAACTGTCAGCAGGTGAAGTATGAGCATCAGAGACCGGGTGGATTGCTTCAGAGGTTAGAGATTCCAGAGTGGAAATGGGATCGGATCACCATGGATTTTGTAGTTGGATCCCCATGGACTTCGAGGAAGTTCGATGCTATTCGTTGTGGATCAGCTAACCAAGTCCGTACACTTCATTCCAGTTGGTACTACCTATTCTTCGGAGCGGTTGGCTGAGATTTACATCCGAGAGATTGTTCGCCTTCACGGTGTACCAGTTTCTATCATTTCAGATAGAGGCACGCAGTTTACATCGTAGTTTTGGAGAGCCGTGCAGTGAGAGTTGGGCACCCAGGTTGAGTTGAGCATAACATTTCACCCTCAGACGGACGGACAGTCCGAGCACACTATTCAGATATTGGAGGACATTCTACACGCTTGTGTTATTGATTTTGGGGGTTATTGGGATCAGTTTCTACCACTTGCGGAGTATGCTTACAACAATAGTTATTAGTCGAGCATCTACATGGCCCCGTATGAGGCTTTGTATGAGAGGCGGTGTAGATCTCCGGTGGGTTGGTTTGAGCCCGGTGAGGCTAGACTTTTGGGTACAGACTTGGTTCAGGATGGATTGGACAAGGTGAAATTGATTCAAGAGCGGCTTTCGCACGGCGGAGTCCAGACATAAGAGATATGCCTACAGAAAGGTCCGTGATGTGTCTTACATGGTTGGGGATAAGGTTCTGCTAAAGGTTTTACCCATGAAAGGTGTTATGAGGTTCGGGAAGAAGGGCAAGTTGAGCCCTCAGTTCATTGGGCCTTTTGAGGTACTTCAGCGGATTGGGGAGGTGGCTTACAAGCTTGCCTTGCCACCTAGCTTATCGAGTGTGCATCCAGTATTTCATGTTTCTATGCTCCGGAAGTATATCTGCGATCCGTCTCATGTTTTGGATTTCAGTACGGTTCAATTGGATGGTGATTTGACTTATGATGTGGAGCCGGTGGCCATTTTGGATCGGCAAGTTTGGAAGTTAAGGTCAAAGGATATAGCTTCAGCGAAGGTGCAGTGGAGAGGTCAGCCCGTGGCGAAGGCTACTTGGGAGACCGAGCGGGAGATGCGGAGCAGTTATCCACACCTATTTGATACTCTAGGTATGTTTCTAAACCCATTCGAGGATGAACGTTTGTTTAAGAGGGGGAGGATGTAACGACTCGGATGGTCGTTTCGAGAGTTGTAGCCCCGTTCCCCCATTTACTACTCCATTTATTCTTTATAGCTGTTATATGAGTTATCGGGTTAGTTGGTTCGGGTCCGAAATGAATTCAGTGTGAAATGAGACACTTAGTCTCTTAAAATGGATAGCTTAAGTTGGAAAAGTCGACCGGATATTGATCTATGTGTAAACGACCCCAGATTCGAATTCTGATGATTCCAGTAGCTCTGTATGGTGATTTTGGACTTAGGAGCGTGTCCAAAAAATTATTTGGAGGTTCGTAAGGGGATTAGGCTTGAAATGGTGAAAGTTAAATTTTTGAAAAGTTTGACCGGGGGTTGACCTTTTGATATCGGTGTCGGATTCCGATTTCGGAAGTTGCAGCAGGTTCGTGGGGTCATTTATGACTTGTGTACAAAATTTGATGTCAATCGGACGTGATTTGGTTAGTTTCGGCGTGGTTTGTAGAATTTGGAAATTTTGAAGTTTCTTAGGCTTGAATCCGTGTGTAATTCGTGTTTTTGATGTTGTTGGAGGTGATTTGAAGATTCTATTAAGTTTGTATGTTGTTATAAGACTTGTTGGTATGTTTGGTTGAGGTCCCGGGGGGGGGGGGGGGGGGGGGGTGATTTTGGGTGGTTAACAGACTTGGAATGTGATTTGAGAAGTTGCTGAAGTCTGAGAGCTGCTGATGTGATCGTACCTCCGGAGAGGGGACCGTAGATGCAATGTCGCTGGTGCGATAGGTTGAGCACAGGTACGGAACGGGGTGGATACCAGTAGGGGTCGCAGGTGCGATGGTTTCTCCGCACCTGCGATAGCGCAGATGCGGACCATGGGTTGCAAAAACGGAGGCAGCCGGAGTTAGTCATTTTCACAGGTGAGCCCAGATTTTTCGCACCAGCTGGCGCACTGGTGCGAGCCCAGGCTTCGCAAGTGCGGAAGTGCCTGGGCAGAACCTATATCAGTGGGGTCCGAGATTTTTGGCTTCGTTTCATCATTTTTAACTCGGATTTTAGAGATTTTGAGAGATTTAAACCCCATATCAAACCAAACCTTGTTCCAAAACCTTCGTACACTGCTGATATTTAAAGAAACACACGGAATCTCATAACCACTTATTAGATCAACAAGTCATGGAGCTCTCTCGCCCCAACTCAAATCATAATCACTTTCTAAGACGACTTTCAATATTATCCTCCCAATATACCGTAATAAAATCTGTTAGTACCCATTCTAGGTCCAATGACCATATATTGTTAAACACAACTATTCCTCTGACATGCCACACCAATACAACTCAAGCCACAACTGCGCAACCTTGTACCCAAAATGGAATATGTCTCAAAGTAGAGAACTGTATTGCAAGTTCAACAAGTACCACCACAACTCCAATGCTATAAGCTCATTATATATAGTGGAATCAAGACACACGAATTTAATAACAGTAACCAGCTCTTCTAGAGCTCACATTAACATCACTCGCACGGACAACTCACGTGCTATAGTATTAATATCTGGACCCACACGGATAACTCACGTGCCAATAATATCAGTATATGGATCCATATGGACAACTCACATGCCAGTAACATAATCCGCTTGGCATGGTCACAGACCTCCAGTCCAAGCATATCATATAAGAGCAATCAAATAAGTACACATGTTTATGATAAATAAAATAAAATTCACATGCTCCTGGACTGGTATAAATAACACGCCATAGAGTAGGTATGTGCAAAGTGCGCTATCACAACTCAAATCGGCAAGTGAACGCACAAATAGTAACTACCCAGTTTATTCAGGGAATTAGCCTCTTTGTAACCTCAAGTATAGCCCGGATAGTTCTCAACAAAGGTACGAATACGAGAAACATCATAACTTTAGGCTTAACCATCAACTCTAGGCATATCATAGTCTAAACATTTTCCCGAGTCTGAATACTTCCCCCGATGCCCGCACATGGGCTCACACACACACATATATATATATATATATATATATATATATATATATATATATATATATATATATATATATATATATATATATATATATGCACTCGTAGCGCGTAGTCATCACAAATACAACTAGTGCCTCAACTGAGTTAAAATAAAATACTCACCTCAAACAGGCCTCAACCCTGAAACAATATGCTTCTGAGAACTCTTAGTTCCCCAAATTCATAGAACACATGAACTATCGTAACTGATCACAACTCCAACACTCAAATGACTATCACATCATTCACGCACAATCATCCCATGAGGAATACTTCCACATTTCCTCCCGTGCCACATAGCAATAATTGGAATATCAGCAATCTATTAACCATGTGAGTATCGCAATACCGATGACATCCGAAAGTCAAAACACAATGCCCCTTTTGAAATGCACACTCTTCTCAAGGATTACCGAATAGTTATAATATCCGTCTAAATATCTGAAATTGACCATTCAGTCCATAATTCATGGTCTTGCTTTCCAGAATGAACTGCCACCTTATACATGTAAGTCTTAATCCCGCACAACACACCACATCTATTATACCATCATGTGACAAGCATGAGAATATCATTATTAACTCTGAGTCACCACCATATTACATACCCGGTCGATTAGAAACCTTCCATTTTCTCTCATCCATGAGGAATTCACAATGCACAACATGTCTCCCATACCGGTAGAAAATATCTAGTTCAAACCATGGTAGAAACCATCAACAACACTTTCAAATCCATTTTCACATAACCAAGCTATCAAAATGGAATTCCTCTAACTCGACCAAGCCACGCAAGTCACCAAATACAAGAATATTGCCACCAAAACATCTGCAAAGTCTTACCACATCATAAGTATCCCAAAAGAACCGAACATACCATTATCATACTGGTCTAGCCTACTACCCAATTGTCTTATTTTCTTCGAGTTTATTCTGAATTACCCTCAAGTTGACACTTCTCCTTGTCAGAACACTACGATCCTTACCCAAAGCTCACTACAAGACATCCCAACATAAATCTACACCGCCCTAAGTCCCATAAGCCACTGTATTCTTCTTAAGCACCTCCATAAATACCACAACCGAGACACCCACTCTTAAGGACCTTATGTGAATTTAAAATTATTTCTCTTTCCTTTCTTATACTGAAATGTAGAATCCATAGTCAAACAGAATTATCGCACGTCCTGATACCATCCAGTGTAAGTAATCGATTCTAGTGATATACAAATTCGAAAAGTTTTTAAATGCCACATATACATTTTGAATCCATTTGAACCCTCTCGAGAGTCATCCACTCTGCTCAAATCTAATTTGTTCCGCCTAAACGGGACGAAAGACACGTGTTCCTTTAGCACAATCAACACTCAAAGAAGTAACCTTGCCTTAACACGACCAATCAAATTCATACTTTGTGCGCACTAAAAATAACATCTTAATCATTACATAATTTATATATTTTTCATAAAGTGCAATGTAACCCGTATTCAGGAATTTCCTTACCCGAGTCATCCTCGATCTCCACCTCTATAAGTCATAACTAACCCACAAGTATGCCTCAGACCAAAACTAAAATTTAACATATATCCATGAAATTGAATTGTCAATAGCAGACTCCCCCACTTAGCTCAAAGCCATACAACAAAACACTCTATAACTCACAATACCCATACTTTATTACTGCCATAATACTGCAGTCAGTTCAACGAAAATTCTTCTCAAGCTTACGCAACACCCACCATAAAATACCTCAAACATCCGTTAAGTTTGCATTTATTCTCGTGACAGTCAAGTCAACTTTCTCAACAGGATTCAAATTAAAATCTCAACACATACATCTAGCTGGTAGAAAAGAAACTCTCCACTCAACATTAAAAGGAACACACCTACGTAGATTACTCCGCCGGAGATAACCCACCTGCTTAGCCTCAAATTGGCATATTGCTATACCCTTTCGCAACCATAATTACCACAGAATCACTTAATATTTCTGAGTTTGAACTCATCAACACGACATGAAAATCTACTTCGCTCCACAATTAAACAGCATGACAGATCCCTCAACGCACTCACAACTCAAGACTGTACGTCACATCAAAACAGGAATCAAGTACCCAATAGCAAACTCTTGAGTCACAAGTAAAATTTATTTGTCTCATTCAATCCATCTGAACAGTTCCCGCATTCACATCATACTTATCAAATAGTCATTCAACCGCTCATCGAGCCATAAATTCCACTCATAGAAATACTACCAAACGCATAAATCCAATTGCACAGGTTCTCACAACCGAAACTACCGAGCTTAAGCTGCGGTCTAACTCCGGCCTCAAGTCCTCCAGACTGGCCCATCAACAAAACACAAAATACTCATCTCGAACCTCGTTCATGGAATCACAAACTAGCGATATACAGCCGATACTGAGCGCTCACATGCGCACATGAATGTGTGGAAGGAATTTAAAGAGTTATGTTTCAAGATGAATCAATTCCGCATGATAGAATACGACAAAGTGAAATTTCCTAAGGGTTCGACAGCCTCTCGAAGATTAGTACAGACGTCTCCATACCGATCTGCAAGACTCTACTAAACCTGCTCATGACTCGTGAGATCTATGTAACCTAGGCTCTGATACCAACTTGTCACGACCTAAAATCTCACCCGTTGTGATGGCGCCTATCTAGATACTAGGCAAGCCGACAATCTCAATAAAATACCATATCTTTTAATATTGAAAACATAATATTTAATTTCAGCGGAAGAAATCTCACTAGTATAAATATAAACACTCCCAAAACCCGGTGTCACTGAGTACATGAGCATCTATATGTTACAAGTCTGGAAAACCACGGTCTATAATAGTCTGAGACCAAATTCAGTAAACAAGGAGATAGGGAAGGAGAGACAAGGTCTGCAAAACACAGCAGCTACCTCGGAATCTCTGAAAAATTAACTGTGCGAAAGAATCAACACCCGCGGTGTCCGAGATCACCTGGATCTGCACACGAAGTACAGGGTGTAGTATGAGTACAACCAACTCAGTAAGTAAAAATAACAAATAAGGAACTAAAAGTAGTGACGAGTTTCTCAGCTAAGTCCAAATACATTATCTTCCAACATCAAAGGGTAGGCATGCTCTCAAGTTCAACATTTAAGATTTCACAGAAATTTCATATCAAGTTTGATTGAAACAGAAAATAATATTTTTCCGAAATTTCCAAAATAGTGATATATGACAGCTGAAATGCAGCAAATAATGAAATCAATGCATCCTCACAGAGTAACACTCACTCAGTCCTCTCATTCACTCCAACCTCACAGTCACTCTTTCCTCACAATCCCTCTTTTCTCACAGTCACTCATCACTCGGCACTCGGCACTCGGACTCGGCACTCACACTCGGCGCTCACACTCAGTAGGTACCTGCGCTCACTGGGGGTGTGTACAGACTCTGGAGGGGCTCCTTCAGCCCAAACGCTATATCAAGCCAATCATGGCATAAATTAATAAAACATGCTGCGGCGTGCAGCCCGATCCCATATATATCCTCACAATTAGGCCCTCGGCTTCACTCAATCATCAACCTATCCAGTCTCTCTGGCTTAAGGTGTCATGAAATCAGCCCAAAATGATAATATGATGCATCAATAAATAGCAACAGAGACTGAGATATGATATGAAATGAATGAACATGACTGGGTGTGAAATTACAATTTGAACATATAATTCAACCACATAAATGACCCCAGTGGGTACCAACAATAACAGCATATGCCTAAGCATGATTTTTAATACAAGTCTCAGTTCAATTTTCTCTAACACGTAGAAATGTATGGATATCAACAGATTATTCAACTATACAGTTCCATGGAATTTGACTAAATCACAATTCCCACGGTGCACGCCCACACGCCTGTCACCTAGCATGTGCATCACCTCAAAACCAATCACATAACAAGTAATCCGGGATTTCATACCCTCAGGACCAAATTTAGAACTGTTACTTAACTCAAACCGTGTAATTCTTTATTCTGCAATGTCTTTGCCTCGTGAATTGACCTCCAAATGCCTCGAATATAGCCACTAATAATTCGATTATGTCAATAAAATTTATTGGAATTAATTTCATAAGAAAATATTAATTTTCCATCAAAATCCGAAATTTAGCATAAAAATTGCCCGTGGGGCCCACGTCTCGGAACCCGACAAAAATTACAAAATCCGAAAGCCCATTGAACCATGAGTCTAACCATACCAATATTACCAAAATCCGACCTCAACTCGACTCTCAAATATTTAAATTAAACCGAGAGGGTTTTCCAAAATTTTCAACTTAATTCACCCATTAAATGATAAAAACAACCATGGATTCGGGTAATTTAACCAATATTGAGTTAAGAACACTTACCCTGTTATTTTCTTTGAAAATCTCCCAAATATCCCGTCAATTCGAGCTCCAAATAGGCAAAAATGAATTTCAGAACTTAAACTCTCTGCCTAGTCATTTGCTTTACGCGATTGCGGACAAACATACGCGATCGCGAAGCACAATTTTCCACTGCCCAGAAAAGACCCTACGCAATTGTGGTGTGCTTCACGCGATCGGGATGCACATGATCCCAGCTCTACGCGATCGCATCCCTCTTCACGCGATCGCATAGAGCAAACGCATGGCCCCAGCTTCCTCTCAAGTTCCCCTATGTGAACACGGCATTTCCCACACGTTCGCGTAGCACAGACTGGCCCAACCTACGCGATCGCGGTTGACCTCACGCGATCGCGAAGAACAAAAAATCAACACTGTCTCAACAAGCCTACGCGATTGTGGGTGACTTCACGCGATCGCATAGAATAAATCTCACCTCTGCCCAAACAAGCCTATGTGATCGCAGAGCTTCTCACGCGATCGCATAGAAGGAAACCAGTGATAGAAAACCAGCATTTTCAGCAGTATACCAAGTCTAAATTTTGATCCGTTAAGCATCTGAAACTCACTTGAGGCCCCCGGGACCTCAACTAAATACACCAACAAGTCCTGAAATCTCATACGAACTTAGTTGAAACCTCAAATTACATCTAACAACGCTAAAACCACAAATTGCATACGGATTCAAGCCTAATGAACTTTAAAATTTCCAAATTCTACGAATGACGTCGAAACCTATCAAATCACGTCCGATTGACCTCAAATTTTGCACACAAGTCATAAATGACATAACGGACCTATTCAAATTTCCATAATCGGATTCCGTCCCCGATATAAAAAAAGTCAACCCTCGGTCAAACTTCCCAAAAATTCAACTTTCGCCATTTCAAGCCTAATTCCACTACGGACCTCTAAATACATTTCCGGACATGCTCCTAAGTCCAAAATTACCATACGAAGCTATTGGAATCATCAGAATTCAATTCCGATGTCGTTTACATATAAGTCAATATCCGATCAACTTTTCCAACTTAAGTTTTTAATTAAGAGACTAAGTGTCTTATTTCACTTTGAAATCCTTCCGGACCCGAACCAACTAACTCAGTAAGTCATAAAATAACTGTAAAGCATAAATTAAGCTAGTAAATGGGGGAATGGGGTTATAATACTCAAAACGACCGGCCGGGTCGTTATAGTTAAATTCAACCTCGTTCGAATTAACACTTATTCGGCCCACTGCCTTAATTGATTAAAGGTTACATTTGACCTCGTTCGAATTAACAACTATTCGGCCCACGACCTCAATTAATTAAAGGTTACATTCGACCTCATTCGAATTAACACCTACTCGGCCCACGACCTTAACCAAATGAAGGCTATTTTCAACATCTTTCAACCTACTCAAACAAATTTGTTACGACAAAGGCAATAAAGCAACAAAATCAAAAAAGCGCACAAATCCGAACAAAGAAAAGGAATCAGGTACGAATAACAAAACTAACAATGCATACTTAGAATAGTTCTTTTACAAAGGCTGCACGCCTACAAAAATTACATACGTCCACGGCTAAAACAAAACAGAATAACTAATCAATGCCTGGCCCAGCTGAGCCACCCGCTTGATCGCCCAGACCGTCTCCACCCATCTCATCGCCATCGCCAGCGGGATATTCACCCTCATACCAGGCATCCTGTTCGATCCGATCCACGCTCGCACCCTCCTCATCATTGCCAACTTCCTGTGTAGTGGGGTCATAGCCACAAGCAAACCGAGCTTTATGTGCCTTAGCACGTTCATCCTCAAAGGCGGCTTCTGAAACAGCCCCTGCCCCCATCAGATCCCTGAATATGTCCAGCTGAGCCTTGGCGTGAATCCATTCCTCATACAAATCATGAGGAATATCAGGAAAAGCATAAGCGTGAGAGGAGGATGGCTGAGCCAATAACTATACCTTCTCGGCCTCAATAGCATCAACTCGATCTCTAAGGCCCGAAGCCTCTTCTTCTAGCTCCCCTACCCGCTCCTCTCTGAGCCTGGCTGTGATGATCCGATAGGTCATCTTTAAATTTAATAATTATTTCTGTGTTCTTAAACCTCAAATAGCACCATTCAACTTTCATCGACTTGCGTGCACAGTCCATAAATTTTCTAGAAAGTTTTTATGAGAAAAAAATTAATTAAAATGTGAAATAGTGCTTCAAAACTCATTTGAGTTGACTTCGGTCAATGTTTTGATCAAACAGACCTGGATCGGTGCTTTGTTAGTTCTGATAGGTCCGTATCATGATTTGGGACGGGGGCGTATGCCCGAAATTTAATTTGGAGGTCCCTAGCTTGAGTTATCGTCATTTGTTGAAAATTGGAAGTTTGAAAGCTCATAGATTCCAAAATTTGACCACAAATTGTCTTCTATTGATATCTGGGTCGGAATCCAGTTCTAAAAATTTTCATAGGTCCGTTATGTCATTTATGACTTGTGTGCAAAATTTGAGGTCAATCGAACTTGATTAGATAGGTTTCGGCATCGAATGTAGAAGTTGAAAATTCTTAAGTTCCTTAAGCTTGAATTGGGGTATGATTTTTGGTTTTAGCGTTGTTTGACGTGATTTGAGGTTTCGACTAAGTTCGTAGAATGTTTTAGGACTTGTTGGTGTATTTGGTTGAGGTCCCGAGTGCCTTGGGTGGATTCCTGATGGTTAACAGATCAAAATTTGGACTTAAGGAAAAATTTGAAATTTTGGCCTTCTAGTGTAATCGCGCCTGCTGATTTTTGACCGGAAACACTGGCACTGTTAAAAATAGAGGGGTTCCGAGATTTTTCTCATTTTTGGACATTTCAAGTACGGGTTGGGGCGACTTTTGAGAAAGAATTCACGGGAAAACTTGAGGTAAGTCACTTGTGATCATTGTTAGTCAATAATATTGAATTATCATCGATTATTCCGACTAGATTACATGTTTTTGAGGTGAAATTCGAGGATTTGGGCTTAGGGATTTGAAAATAAAATTTGGGAATTTAAAGGTCGAGTTGATGTCGGAATTTGGTAAAATTTATATGGTTGGGCTCGTGGTTGAATGGGCGTTCATATTTTGTAACTTTTGTCTGGTTCCGAGACGTGGGCCCCACGGGCGAGTTTTGAGTGCAATTTCTGATTTTGTTGAAAAGTTAATATTTTCATATGGAATTAATTTCTATAATTTGTATTGACTGAATCGAATTAATTATAACTAGATTCGAGGCGTACAGACACTAATTCGCGAGGCAAAGGTGTATTGGAATCTTGAGTTGGTTACAAATCGAGGTAAGTGTCATGGTTAACCTTGACTTGAGGGAGTAAGACTTATTTCTCTATTTGCTACGTGATTTAATGTGCGGGTACAACGTATATGTGAGGTGACGAGTACTTATGCGTTGTGGTTGAGTCAAAGCATGCAGGTGAAATTTATTTATTGTGAATAATTGTCTATTTATTTAAGATATTCCTGCTTAAGTCATTATTGTTTATTTGATCATTTTTCATAAGATAATTGCCAGTTTAATTATTGTTGAATATTTTGGAAGGTGGGATCGGTATTCTCGTATTGAATTGATTGATAAGTATATATCCCCTTATTTTAATACTCTTCCGAAATTATATTATTATTTTTATTTTCAAAGAGTGTAAAAGCACGAAGGGTGATGCCGTGCTAGAAGAGAGTTAAAGCACGAAGGGTGATGCCGTGCCAGAAGAGAGTTAAAGCATGAAGGGTGATGTCGTGCCAATCTTATTATTTATTTATTTATTTAAGGAAAGAATGAGAGTAAAAGCACGAAGGGTGGTGCCGTGCCATTTTCATATTATTAGCTGCTCATTTTATTGTTGATGAATTAATTGGCTGCTACATGACACTTCTCCTGCTGAAATTTCTATACCATTCCCCTTCCATGTTCCCTCCCAAATTTATAAATTGTTGTTTATTATGTTATTGTTGCTTCGTATTTGTATATACTCGTACAAGTTATTTACGTGCGTGTCTTGTCATAGCCTCTTCACTACTTCGTCGAGGTTAGGCTCGACACTTACGGAGTATATGGGGTCGGTTGTACTCATACTACACTTTGCACTTCTTGTGCAGATTTTGGAGTTGGTCCCAGTGGCGTACCATAGACCTGCTCAGATTCAGCCACCCAGAGGAGACTTGAGGTATAACTGCATATCGTCCGCAGTTCTGATGTCCTCTTCTATATTATCTTAGCAGTGTATTATCTTTCAAACAACTAGAATTTTATTCAGACCTTTATTTGTATTATTCTAGTAGCTCGTGCACTTGCGACACCAGATTCGGGAATGTTTTTGGATGGTTCGATTGTTATAGTCTTCCACACTTTATTTCAGTAATTGACTTCTATTTAATTTGATTTGTTTAAAAATGGTTGAGATTATTTTTAACGTTGCGCTATCACTGTCCTAAAGGTGGGAATTTCAGGTCGTGACACTGGCCGTTTCCAAAGCACAATACCACTCAGAACGGAGAACGCGAATCACAACCTCTAAAGCCTCTATTTTCCTCATAGCCGATAACTGGGCTGACTTCGCCTTCTCTAAACCCACTACCTTCTCAGCGACCTCGCCACTCAGAGCGACCACTTTGAGTTGACACTCCTCAAGCTCAGCACAATGAGACCACTTGGGCTTGAAGGTCGGCACATTGGGCCTCGACCCCCTGCTCACCTCGAGCTCCTCTTCTTTGTCTCTCAACGCCCCCTCAAGAACGCTGCACTTTCCAATGACCCTCATCAATTCATCATCCTTCTCCTTCAGTTCACCTCAGAGAGCCTGGAAAGTGTCGTTTCCACCAAATCGCCTGTAGATCTCGCGGTGCTTATCACGGTATTTGCGTTATTTCCGCTCCATCTTCTAGAAAATAGCCTTACGCCTCTCCTCTTGTCAGGCACTCTCGATCTCTAAGATCATGGTCTGAAAGAAAGACAGAACGAGTAATAACAAAACTGGACTCAACAGAAAAAACGAAGAAAGATCAAAGGCTGACCCTAAGAGCGAGGACGGCTATGCTCCTCGACAAAGTGGAATCCTTTAGTTTCTCAAGGGTCTTACCATCCACATCGGAACAGAGGGGACCAAGAGAAGGGACCACATCCTCCATATCAACTAGCAGATCTCGATCCAAGGGGATCGCAATAGTCTGTGTGGTCCTCTCCAATCTCACCTTAAGTCGGGTAAGTCCTTCCCCCATCATCCTCACTTCCTCGGCTTCCATATCGGAGCCCGTCTCGTAACCTTCTTCAGCTACATTTTTTCCTTTTGTGTCAACCCGGGAAGAAGGACTCTCGGCTGGTAGCAAGGCCGATGGCTCGTCCTCTCGTAAGATGTCAGGGACTCTCGCCGACGGCCCTTCAAAATCCATCATGACCTTAGGGAGAAACGTACATTCCTCGGCTCCCGACTATGGCAGAATCACGGGTAGTAACTCGGCATCATCTCCAAGGTTTATGGTCGCCATTTCCCGGATGACGAAATCCTCTATCACCGAACTCCCCGCACGGGTAGCTCTTTTGCCGACATCTACAGATCGCCTCTTGTGGAGAAGCAAGTTATCGCCATTCGGCGACGATCCCTCCTTATCGTCCTCATCTACTAGATGACGCAAAAGGGAAGTTGACGACCGAGCAGACCTCACCGCAACAGAAGGAATAAAAGCGGCCTTCCTCTTATGAAATGCTGGAGCAGGAGTCTTCTACCTTCTCGAAGGTCCTCGGGCTGAAAAAGAAAAATCAGAAGATTGTCACTTCCCGTAAAAAACCGCAACGAGTAGAAAACCACGAGGTCAAAACAGTATAGACAAGATAATAATTATGTATGCATAGACAAATATATATAGACAAAGTTACCGGTCACGGAAGGCGCATGCCAGAATTTCTTGATAAAGGCCGGCCATTCATGAATCCCCACCATATAAGGCAAGACCTGGCTGACCTAGTCATGAATGTCCCCAACTAAAGAAGGGGGCGAAGTCTCAGATGCACGAAGAAAGGGACAGAATGTTAGACTACAACTAAAACAGGCAAAATGAATGCGAAGAGGTATGTTGGGGAACCTGCTTGCATTGGCCACCACATCCTCGGTCTTGACGAAGAAATGTTACGGACAGAATGTTGCACAGAATGTTAGTTGGCCACCTCCACAACTAAAACAGGCAAACTGACGATTCACCTTATCGTCCATCTTCAGCACCAAACTTTACTTCCTTGGTGGCGAAGGTGCAACATCATCCCCTATAGAAACTAGGGGCAAAGAGATGCATCAGGTGGCAAAGTGAGACCTCACGGCCAACCAACTCTGTATTTTTGGTCAGCATATGGATAAGCTTGTAGATATAAGGGGAGAGCTAGGCTGGGCAGACGCCGTAGTAGCGGCAAAAATCCTCCGCCAATGGGAGAAGAGGAAAATAATAGCCCACGTAGAATGGATAAGCATAGAACGCGCAATATCCTGGGCGATTTATCTGTACCACATCGTGCCCCGCCGGAACTAGATCGATGTGAGCTGGAATTTTGAACTTTTTCCTAAACACAGCGAGGTCAACCTCATTTATCACCGACTCCGAGACCTCACGATCATCTTTGGAAAACTTCAAAAAGTACGATCTAATCTTTTCACTACGAGGGGGCATGTGCACCGCCAAGGGCAACAAAAATATCGTCGCCATGAGGAGGTATGTGCACCGCCAAAGGGGTAGGGTTAAGGGTCATACTAGAACCAAAGGGCCATATTCTTGAGGGAAGATATCTTAAGCATAGAAGAGTCGAGAACAACTGAAATCACTGGAACCGAGGGAATGGATACGCAGTGAAGAAGCAAAAAAGGAGACAAGGGTTTGATATGGAGAATGAAGAAAGGGACACATAGATTCGATAATGCAAGTATGCAAAACAAACACAAATGGCCTCAAATCCCTATTTATAAGTGTTCAAGCACCAAGACCGAGAAATCAGGCCATCATTATCCAGCACAGGTATCGAAACGTCAGAGGTGCAAGAAACGACGCAAAGCGTCGGGAAAATACATCATAATGATGCATGATGTCGTGGCGTCATTCTGAAACAATGCATCCCCAAAGTTTGCATCTCATGAAAAGTCATGTTGCCACCTCGCCTGAAGCGCTGCTACCCAACTTGCTCGTCTAATTTCATCAACTACGACATACAGAGTCTGCTCATCAAGGCCGTCTGAGCTCGACCTTAATAAGCGGATGGACTAGCTGTATAGGCCAAATCTGTCTTCAGAATATTTAGCGTAATATGGCATTAAAGAAAGTTATCGGTCGAGCTCGCCCAAGACGCAATTAGGTCAATAGTCGAGGTGCTAACATGAGTCGTGGTTAAGATATCGACGGTTATCGCACTCAAGATGTCACCAAGGGTCGAGGTCGAGCTTGACTATTGATGATAAGACTTGCAACGGCTAATTTTTCAAGACAAGGTACTAAAAGAGAATATTCTAGTGAATATTCCTTGCATTTGTACTATTAGGGTTTCCTAGGAAAAAGGCCCCATATATAAATATAAAAAGAAGAGACAATGATAGGGGTATGTAATATTGACTATGATAAGAACACTTTTGAGAAGAAGACTTTCTCTTGGGCAAAAACACAAAGGTTGCCTTTACAAATATTTTTGGTGATATATTATTCCCCACCTTTCCATCAGGTCCGGGGATTGTTCTTGCGAATCCCTGGATCTATCTATAATTCATCATTGTCAGGCAAAATATTTGTCATACTCATCCATTATTGGGTGAAACATTCTCTTTATTTACTTAAATGCCATTTATTGTTAGCTATAATACCCTTAACGTCCTTTCTTTAAGAGTATATTGTATTTATTGTCACCAACCATATACGTAATATATCCTATCTACTATACATTTTTGTACTTAATATTTAGAGTTATTATTCTTAGTTAAATTTAACCCCATGCTATGTAAATTTAATGGTTTAATTGGAGATTACATTTTCTTGGTCAAACAGATGTAAGTGCTGTTTTTTTGTACTTGTTTGCTTGAGTTGGAGCAGAAAATGGCAAAATAAGAGGGATGATCTTTAATGTTTGGCCTTTTGAAGTCTTGACGAATAGATAAGCCTTCAAGGTCAAATCTCTATTAAATTTAAAGTGTTGTCTATTAGTCAGGTGACATGCCTTAAAAAATTAAAAGTTCAAGATCAGCTCCTTGTATTAGGTTGTAATGGATTGGCCCCTCGATATGAAAAATGTCATTTTTCTAACATTATAACGAAAATAGCAGTGGGCGAGTCCGTTTTCGGATTAGTAATTAAAAAATAGTCAGCGTTTGTAAAATTATTGAAAAATAGCTACTGTTTTACTGCAACACGGAAAGTTTCAGCACAATATACTGGAGATTGATGCACATGTGTATGAACTTTCAGCATACTATGCTAGAACTCTTGCACATGGAAAGTTCCAACATAATATACTGGAGTTTTCAGTATATTATACTGGTAGTATAATATGCTGAAAACTCCTGTATATTATGCTGGAGGTCGAGTATATTATACTGGAACTCCAGTATATATATTATGCTGGAAGTTTAGTATATTATACTGAAACTCCAATATATATATATATATATATATATATATATATATATATATATATATATATATATATATATATATATATATATATATGTATTGGAACTCTAGTATATTATATTGGAAGTCCAGTATATTATGCTGGAACGTGTAAAAAATTCGAACTCCAGTATATTATACTGGAATATTTTCCGGATTTTGAACAGTATTTTCATTCAGATTTATCTTTACATGAAAAGTGATTAAATTTCGATTATTTTTAAAATTATGGCTATTTTTCAATTACCACTTGTAAATCTGACTATTTTTTGAATTCATCCCGATAACTGTGCTAATCGGTCCCGGAGCATTTGTTTGTAAACTCGTAGTTCATCCACCGAAAGAGATATTCTGCACACCATGTGGCCTTTAAAGGCTAATTTTTAAATCATATCCTCAGTAGCCTAGTAAATTAAATTTCACCTTCAAAAATAATAATGAGTTTATTTTTTGCAAACAGATTTAGTCCACCAGGCTAACAGAAATAGAATTTAATAGTGACGTAAAAATAGGGAGAAATTCAAAAGTAGCCAGATTCACAAGTGGTCATTAAAAAATAGCCACACTTTCAAAAGTAATCAAAATTTAGCTACTTTTTATGTAAAGATAAATTTGAACGAAAACACTATTCAAAATCCGAAAAATACTCCAGTATATTATACTGGAGTTCCAGCATAAGTATACTGGAACCTCAGCATAATATAATGGAGTTCCAGCATATGTATACTAGAACTCCATCATAATATACTGGAGTTCTAGCAAAGTATATCGGTCTAGTATAATATGCTGGGAGTTCATACACAGGTGTTCGAATCTCCAATATATTATGCTGGAACTTTCCGCGTGTTGGAGTTCCAGCATAATATACTGGAAGTTCATACACATGTGCACCGAACTCCAGTATATTATACTGGAACGGTCTCTGTTGCAGCAAAATAGTGGCTATTTTTTAAGGACTTGACAAACGCTGACTATTTTTGAATGACCAGTCCGAAAACTGGCTAGTCCGTGCTATTTTTACGTAAAAATAGGTCATTTGTGCAAATAGCCTCTAGGTGCGTATATATTCTTTGGTGCCTGCTTGTGTTGGAGCCTTGGAGGTCCAAGAGGAAGAAAAAAATATGAAATGAAGTCATGAAACAAATCTTTATGTAGGATAATTTTGGTTTAATTATTCATACTTTCTCAAACTTGTCACAATTTCACTGTAGTTTGACAAATTTCTAAATATTCCCTCTAATTCAATGTTTCATTACATTAACTTTCCAAACCATAAGGATATTCGGTTGCCAGAATAAGAATACTATCCCGGGATAGAATATAAAATTTTATTTATCCTATATTTGATTAATTATGCTAGTGGTGACATAAAATTTATACTACAATGGTTAAATTAGCTATTAGAAGATAGGGTAGCCAATATCATTGGATAATCCACCCATGAATATGGGATATCCTTGTCTATGCTGGTAACCAATTAACGACCCCTAAGTCTCCACTATGTCCATGTAGTATGTGTATTTACATAAAAATCACCCGCAAGGAAAAAAAGGCCAAAATTGGGACAACTATTATAATCAATTAATCACTGACCTTAGATGTCACACCCCTTTTTCTACCCGCAAAATAATATTGTGTGGATTAAAGGATTTTTCCAATTAAAGTGACAAAATTGAGTAGGGATTATTTTATTTACAGAGTCGCCACTTGAAATTGATTTTTATTGGTGTTTCAAGTCACCTTTTTTTTGAATCCCTAATCAAAGGAAGATTTGACTCTATTATTATTGGTCTGCGAAAACAAAGTTCGGGTAAGGAATTCTGTTAACCGGGGAGAAGGTGTAAGGCATTCCCCGAATCCGTGGTTCTAGCACGGTCGCTTTTATTGACTAAAATTTGGCTTGAATTATTTTTGGATAAAGTGTGTATTATTTGCCTTAAATTACTATTGTCTAGTACCGCTTAATAATTAATAATTTTGGCCTAGGAGCGTGCAAGCACACAAGGTCTTTATTTGATTATATGTATTAAAACAAAGAACGTGTCGGTACACATGGTTTAAATACAATTAATATTGAAGAGTCAAGGAGCGGGAATGCACACATGACTACTTTATTAAAAAAATAATAATAATAATAACGACCAAGGACCGTGTATGAACACATGGTCTACATCTCAAACGTGCCTAAAATTGCCTATCGCTTAAATTAATTTAAAAACGCTTCTTTTTTATATTTATTACTTGTTCGACTGAAAAATAATAATATTATTATTAAAAATAATTTTCACTAATGCAAGACTTTAAACCCGGGAAAACTTATGTTAAACTTTTATGGTATTGGGCCACTTATTTTATTTAACAAAAGACAATTTATTAATTTTAAAGAAAATGCCCATCTTACTTTCTATTGTCATTGGGCCTACAAATTTTAGCTTATTTGGCCCATGTTGCTTAAGAGCCTCGATGACCGAGACAACACAAAATAACAAGTATTCTTCTAAGCCCAAATTGCTTCTTACATTGATGTCCAAACTAAAAATTATTTTTTTTTTCATAAAAGAAACTTACATGCTAATTATTATCTTTTATCTTCTTAACCAACTTATTTCTTAAAGACTAACATAATATTTTTACTCATCTACACCAACATGACACTAATCACACTACACTCATTAACAACATAAAAATCATGACTAAATATAAAAACTACAAGAAACGGTAATACTTCAATGCTAAAGAGAAGAACTATATTAAGTATAACATTATGTTGACTATAATTTAAAGCATCAAAATATTTGAAGTTAGAAGTCTTTCTTAGATAATTATACATGAACCATGAAAGTAACTCACGAAAAAGAGCCCAAACTAAACAAACATGGTTAAAAGTGGGGTCTTTATCTTTTTCTTAAACTAAGTAATCTTAACAGAATGCAATTTCAATTACATATATAAAGAAGAAAACGATAATTTAACTAATCTTTAACAGATTTACATAATGATAATACTAATATAACATTCATCTTGAAACAAAAATCAGATCCAATATGTTCCATCAACCAAACCGGGATCAAATCCTTCTTATTATCATCAAGAATCTGCAATATAAGAATTTGAAAGTTACCTGGTTTGTAGAATAATAAAATACAGCAGTGCAGCAACAAAAAAAACTCAGCAGCAAATACAGTAGAAACAGCAGCAACTCAAGTGTTAAGACAACCCAGAAAACTCAACAAAAATGCTTGAAACTGGTAGCTATCAACTTCACAAATTGCCTAAGGGATCTTTCTATTTTTCTCAAGGTTTTTTGCACTCAAATAAACCTCACAAAATACTGAAATTTCAGCTTGTTATATGTATTAAGCTGCTGATTTTTCTCAAAGATCTATCTCTTTTTTGCAACTCTCCAAGATGTGTTTAAGTATAAGATAGAGTGTCCCCCTTTTCAGTGAGTAAGGAACTCTTTTTTCTAAGTGTCAGACAGTCTCTTTTATAGGAGAAAAACAGCCCTTTCAATAGGCAAATAAAGTTAAATTTTTGGACAGATTTTGGTTCACCAAAAATCTGTCCAAAAAACTAACTTTGTGTGCTAAACACTGTTCAAGGTCTGTCCCAAAGGTGAAAGGACAACCTGAAAATCTGCTGTGTCAGAAGCAAGGAGAAAAAATATCCTTTCAGCCACCCTACTAGTAAAAGTAAGCTACTATTACCCTATTTTGTGATAAAATAAACTAAACTTCAAATTTTAAACATCAACAACAAACTACTTGCTCAACACAAATCAAACTTGGACAACTATGAACTGACAAAGCATAGACGAGACTAAAAATGTAATTGAACTAAGTATTAAAACCAACTTGATGGGAATGAATTGGATTTGTACAAACTAATTACTAAACCAATAACTAAATTCACAAACTAATTCTCAAAACAGAACGAGCATCGTTAATAATCGAACAACAACTAACAACAACTAAATAATCGACTAACTAAGTGAACGATTTAATTAATACACTAAAGATCATATTTAAATCAATAACGAATCTAACAAACCACTAAACTAAATAGAGATAGCTAATTAAATAAACCTAACTTGAAACTCTAATTAACAAGAAATAACCAAAACAAAATAAATAAATAAATAAATATATAAAAAAATCAGAAACTAATCTACTAAATAAAAAAAATCAGAAATTAATTAAAGAGATGACGAATATACCTAACAAGTATGCTTGAAGCCAAAAAATAGCTAAAATGGGGGTTCGGGGCATTTTGGCGGTGGTGAGGCGGTGGAGCCGTGGCGGCGACGGGGATTTTGGGGGTGAAATGGGCAGGAAAAGATAGGTCTCGTGGAGCTCTATCCATTCATGTATGTGTTGTAGGGTGATGTTGGCCGGAGCTTCAAGAATTTTGACCAAAGAGTGGCGGCTAAAGTTTCTTAGATCTAAAATTCAAGGAATTTGAGGGTTTTTTGAAGGAATTGGTTTGGAGATATGGGAAGAGGAGGTTGTGGAGATTATATGGTGTTAATTTGAAGGTGTTTGGAGGTGGTCCGCCGCCGGTGGGTGATTTCCGGCGGCGGCGGTGGAGAGAAGAGAGAGAAGAGAGAGAGAGAAGAGAGAAAGAGTTATGGGTGAAATGAGAAAAATTTTCAGATTTTTGAGGCTTTAAATACCTCTTGAGAGATCAAATACGGACCATTAGATCAATGGGTGAGATTTGATCTTGGGTCACTTAATGAAACGACGTAGTTTTGAGGCAAAACTACGTCGTTCCGGACCCTTTCAAAGGCAGCCCCTTATCTTGCACTTTTGGCCACTTTCTCTTTCAAATTTGGCCCAATTTCTTTCTTAATCCTACTTATTAAACTAAATTTACACAAATAAATAAATTAATTAAGTAACTTATTCAAATGATCAATTAACTAGATTAATTCACCAATTGAATAGTTAGTTAATTCCTAAAATGCACAAATAAAGAAAGAACTATTTTTTGGTATTTTTATGATAGGAAATATGCAATCAAAGACACAAAAAATTGGGAAATATAATTAAAGCAACAAAACACTAATGACTTTAGGAGGTGTTAAAATAGTACAAAAATTAGGTATTCACAGCTGCCCCTCTTTGCTCGAGAACATGAAGAGTTTTCGTGCAAAGAAAAGTGAATGCCATGGCTAATTTTTGCTCACATATTACTCCAATGAAAGCATTTTTTTTAAAAAAAATGGTGACCGAACCCTGCTTCCGAGGTAGCCTACATATCCTTATTTAGAGGAATCAGGTCAGTGTAGTTCTGGGAAAATTTGGTAGGTGGGACTACCAGACACTAGATTTAAGACTGTTGTTGCTGCTGTTACTGTTACTTGCTGCTTGCATCAAAAGGAAAAGAGAAAGAACTACATATGTCTAGAAACTAAGAGTTACAAAATTCCTAATCTATGTGTCTTGTGGAGTCAAATCTTGATTCTTGACCTGCTCGCTTGTGTTGACCTTAGATTGGATCTTGATGCTCTTTGAGGAAAGGATCATGGCCCATTCTCGATTGCTTGCTTTCCGGATCAGAGTTCGAAAAAATGAAACTCGAGAAGCTGGGCTGCTGACACATTATCCAAGCTAACTCCAACTATCTTGTGACCGAAAACTTCTTTATTATGATGAGAAAGCTGAAGCTGCAAGCTTTAATCGTCACAACATGTGCTCTACGGCAGGGCCTGCAAAGCCATCAAAGACAAACAAAACGAACAAAATTTTCTGCCCCAGTTTGGCACTGAGAAAATCTTGCGAGTTATTGGGTAAACCTGCAGGTCAGCTTATTTTATTTGAAAGATCCAAAAATGAAACTAAAGGCTCCGAAAAGGATGTTCTTATCTTAGGTATAAAATTGATATAACTTGGACTTAGGAGGTGCGTGTCCCATGGGTATCATTGAAATGGCTGTGAGATTGAAGGACTCGAACTAGGAATTGCATCTCCTTGGAATAATGACTCATATTAGGGAGTGCATCTCCTATTAAAATGAATACGGTTGACTCAAGCCAGGAAGTGTGTCTCCTACGAGTGAGGTTGAAAGACTTGGAGGGAATGTAACCAGGGGTTGACGCCCTGTATCACTGAGAACGAATATAACCAGGGGTTGGCGCCCTGTATCACTAACAAAGAATGTAACCAGGGGTTGGCGCCCTGTATCACTAAGGGGGAATATAATCAAGGGTTGGCGCCCAAACTAGGAAGTGCGTCTCCTACGAGTGAGGTTGAAAGACTTGGAGGGAATGTAACCAGGGGTTGGCGCCCTGTATCACTGAGAATGAATGTAACCAGGGGTTGGCGCCCTGTATCACTAACAAAGAATGTAACCAGGGGTTGGCGCCCTGTATCACTAAAGGGGAATATAATCAAGGTTTGGCGCCCAAACTAGGAAGTGCGTCTCCTACGAGTGAGGTTGAAAGACTTGGAGGGAATGTAACCAGGGGTTGGCGCCCTGTATCACTGAGAACGAATGTAACCAGGGGTTGGCGCCCTGTATCACTAACAAAGAATGTAACCAGGGGTTGGCGCCCTGTATCACTAAGGGGAAATATAATCAAGGGTTGGCGCCCAAACTAGGAAGTGCGTCTCCTACGAGTGAGGTTGAAAGACTTGGAGGGAATGTAACCAGGGGTTGGCGCCCTGTGTCACTGAGAATGAATGTAACCAGGGGTTGGCGCCCTGTATCACTAACAAAGAATGTAACCAGGGGTTGGCGCCCTGTATCACTAAGGGGGAATATAATCAAGGGTTGGCGCCCAAACTAGGAAGTGTGTCTCCTACGAGTGAGGTTGAAAGACTTGGAGGAAATGTAACCAGGGGTTGGCGCCCTGTATCACTGAGAACGAATGTAACCAGGGGTTGGCGCCCTGTATCACTAACAAAGAATGTAACTAGGGGTTGGCGCCCTGTATCACTAAGGGGGAATATAATCAAGGGTTGGCACCCTGTATCAGTGAGAAAGAATGTAACCAGGGGTTGGCACCCTGTATTACTAAGAGAGAATATAGCCAGGGATTGGCACCCTTTATCGCTGAGAGGGAATGTAACCAGGGGTTGGTACCTTGTGTTACTGAAAGAAGTGTAACCAGGGGTTGGCATCCTGTATTACTGAGAAGGAATGTAACCGGGGGTTGGTACCCTGTATTACTGAAAGGAAACATAACCAGGGGTTGGTAACCTGTATTATTGAAATGATTGTAACCAGGGGTTGGCACCCGGTATTACCGAAAGAAATGTAACCAGGGGTTGGCACCCTGTATTACTGAACGGAGCGTAACCAGGGGTTGAAAGAGTTCTACCTAGGTTAAACTACGAAAAACAAGCCTGGGCGAAGAGTACTTCTACCCGGAACTATGAGCTGGATCCCCCTAGGCGAAAACTTCTACCTCGGTTAAGCTACGAAAAGCAACCTGAGCGAAGAGCACTTCTACCCGGAACTATGAGATGGATCCCCCTAGGCGAAAAGGTTTTACCTTGGTTAAGCTACGAAAAACAAGCCTAGGCGAAGAGTACTTCTACCCGGAACTATGAGCTGGATCCCCCTAGGCGAAAAGGTTCTACCTGGGTTAAGCTACGAAAAGCAACCTCAGCGAAGAGTACTTCTACCCGGAACTATGAGCTGGATCCCCCTAGGCGAAAAGGTTCTAACTGGGTTAAGCTACGAAAAAAACAATCTGGGCGAAGAGTACTTCTACCCGGAACTGTGAGCTGGATCCCCCTAGGCGAAAATGTTCTACCTGGTTTAAGCTATGAAATTGGGAGGTGTGGACAGTAATGATGCATGCTACGAATAAAGGAAAGTGGAGATTTCGCGGAAACTTACCTTTGGTGACATTCGCCCTTTGAGAATCGCCATTCTGCACTGCTTTGATCCTGCTTCAAACAAAGAAAAATTTGTGAGCTTTTAAAGTGGTGGTCGGTTTGTGGCCTTGATGCCCTTAGTAGTTTGAATTCACCCCTCCGCTGTCGAAGAACTATTTTTGTCACTGTGATACCGAGGTTCCCGAATACTTTGTATCGCTTTCTAGAGACATTGTCTTTCTGACGTTGCCCCTGGCTGTTTCATACCCGGATGTCCATGGTACCGCTAATCCTTGTCCCTAAGGCAAGACAATTTTCCTTTAAAATATAACTTAGTTGTCTTTCACCTAGAACCAATTTCTGACTGTAGTGCTTATCAACTTTTCCCATGAAGCAAGTTTTGCTTAGGCGACCTTTTCAGTTTCTTTGAGACACTTTGTCCGCCTTATCAAAAGAGATCACATTTGGATTCCTGCCTTCATCACTGCCGTATATGCTCCAAATTATGCTCGGTATTACGGGAAAACTGTAGCCAGTTTTGCAGCCATTTTTTTGCTTTGCTTTTGATGCAAGATTAGACCGAAAGGGAATATAAGAAAAATTATGGAAAAGAATAGAAGAGCAATTGGAAATGAAAAGGAATTGTGTCTAAATAAAAGGTATCCCTTTTGGGGAAAGAAATAAGGAGACTTATCTGGAGATATGTGCCGACTTCAATGAATCATGACATGCATTTTGGACTGGACACCTGATCTGTCTGAGCTGTCTAATTCTCAAAATACGTCGCAAATGTTCACCTTGAAACTGTCTTAGTTGTGCTCATGCCGGAGCATCGAAGACCCTCATTCGGCTAGTAGCGCCCTTTGCGGGTTTTCGCTAACTGACCTCTCTCATTTCTCTAATCATTGGCGCCTTACAGTGCCCATACGGGTTTTCACCGATAAGACTCTCTCATTTCTTCTTCTTCTTCCTTTTTTTTTTAACTAAGATACGACATGCGGAAGGTTGGCCAATGCCCGTGGCATGGGGACTTCAAGTATTCTCAGAGATCGATAAGAAGTTCTTAATAGGAAAAGGCGAAAGGAACCTTGAACTGAATTACAACTTTTGGAACTGTTTCTACAGGAAAAAACCGTAAGATAAAAACAAACTTCTGCCCCAGTTTTGGAGTATTGGGAATATGGATTTTTGTTGCGATGGGACCGAACCCAGGGTAAGGCTGCCTACGTATCCTTTCGGAATCAGGTCAGACGTAGTTCAATGACTCAGAAAATTTGTTGTTTGACTTATTTTTATTTTATTTTTTTATTTTATTTTTATTTTTATTTTTTTGGTAAGTACACATGTTCCAAAAGGTGAAAAACAAGGAAGAAGAAACATATAGCTTAAAAGGGGTAACAAAAGGGTGACACTTGCTTGGAATAGCGAGCAATGGTAGCCTTCGTCATCTCGATCTAAGAAAATCATGTGTGAAAGTTCCACAGTGGGTATATATCAGAGATAATATCTTTTGACTGCATCTGCATTAATAGTCATGTCTGGTACTCGTCCTTCTTCATCTACCAAGTGCAAGGCCCCTTTTGGTAACACTTTCTTGATGATGTAGGGTCCTTTCCAGTTTGGGGCGAACTTTCCTTTAGCTTCTACTTGGTGTGGAAGAACGCATTTCAAAATGAGTTGGCCTACCTCGAAGTGCCTTGGACGCACTTTCTTGTTGTAAGCGCGTGCCATTCTTTGCTGGTATAACTGGCCAAGGCACACTGCTGCTAGCCGTTTTTCATTAATCAACATTAATTATTCTAATCGGGTCTTTACCCATTCTGCATCTTCAATCTCCGACTCCACAATGATCAGAAGAGAGGGAATTTCGACTTCAGCCGGTATTACAGCTTCCGTCCCATATACCAATAGATAAGGAGTTGCACCAACAGATGTGCGAGCAGTCGTGCGGTATCCCAAAAGAGCAAAAGGCAAATTTTCATGCCATTGTCTCGAACCTTGGATCATTTTCCTAAGAATCTTCTTGATGTTCTTGTTCGCCGCTTCAACGGCTCCATTGGCTTTTGGCCTGTAAGGGGTAGAATGGCGATGCATAATTTTAAATTGCTCGCATACCTCCTTCATCAAATGACTATTGAGATTTGCTGCATTGTCAGTGATAATGGTATTTGGGATACCAAAGCGGTAGATGATGTTGGAATGAACAAAGTCTACCACTGCTTTCTTGGTGACTGCTTTGAAAGTGACGGCCTCCACCCACTTGGTGAAGTAATCAATTGCAACCAAAATGAATCTATGCCCATTAGAAGCCTTTGGCTCAATTGGCCCAATAACATCCATTCCCCAAGCAACGAAAGGCCAAGGAGAGGACATGGGATGCAACTCCGAAGGTGGTGAGTGAATCAGGTCACCATGAATCTGGCATTGGTGACACTTGCGAACAAAACTGAAGCAATCTCGCTCCATTGTAAGCCAATAATACCCTGCCCGCAGAATCTTCTTTGCCAAAACATATCCATTCATGTGAGGTCCGCATACCCCCGAATGCACTTCATTTATGATTCGCTCAGCTTCTATGGCATCTACGCATCTCAACAAGTTCAAATCTGGGGTCCTTTTGTACAAAATTTCCCCATTCAGGAAGAAACCGTTGGCGAGCCGCCTTATAGTTCTTTTTTGATCTCCCTTGTCTTGCTCTGGGTATTCTCTCGTTTTCAGGAATCGTTTTATGTCATGATACCATGGTTCACCATCTGGTTCTGTCTCAATTGTATTGCAGTAACCGTGGTGATTCAGAACTTGGATTTCTAGTGGATCGATATGGGTGTTTCCCGGATAAGGGAGCATCGAGGCTAAAGTAGCCAAAGCATCGGCTAGCTCGTTGTGAAACCTAGGAATGTACCTGAACTCGATGGTTTTGAATCTTTTGCTCAAATCTTGTACACATTGTCTGTATGGAATAATCTTGATGTCTCGAGTCTCCCATTCGCCTTGGGCTTGACGGATAAGCAAGTCAGAATCTCCCATAACCAATAGTTCATGCACATCCAGATTGAGGGCCATTTTCAAACCCATGATACAGGCTTCGTATTCTGCCGTATTATTGGTACAGAAGAATCGAAGTCGGGCTGTTGCAGGGTAATAATGTCCAATAGGTGAGATGAGGATTGCCCCGATCCCAACTCCTTTGATATTGACAGCTCCATCAAAATACATTTTCCATAGGGGGTTGTCGTCTGGAACTACTTCCTCTATTGAGCTGACCTCTTCGTCTGGGAAGTATGTGGTAAGTGGCTTGTACTCATCATCAACTAGATTCTCTGCCAAATGATCGGCCAAAGCCTGTGCTTTCATCGCGGTGCGAGTGACATAGACGATGTCGAACTCTGTGAGCAGGATTTGCCATTTTGCGAGCCTGCCGGTGGGCATTGGCTTTTGGAAGATATACTTCAGAGGATCCATTCTGGATATGAGGTAAGTAGTATAGGCCAAAAGATAATGTCTCAACTTCTGAGCGACCCAAGTCAAGGCACAACATGTCCTTTCTAAAAGGGTGTACTTAACCTCATAATTGGTGAACTTCTTGCTCAAATAATATATTGCTTGTTCCTTTTTGCCTGTTGCATCATGTTGCCCCAGAACGCATCCAAAGGAATTATCCATCACCGATAGATATAAAAACAAAGGCCTACCAAGTTCAGGTGGGACCAGTACAGGGGGTTTTGATAGATAATCTTTGATCCTGTCAAAAGCATTTTGGCAATCGTCTGTCCACTTGATTGCAGCATCTTTTTTCAGCAACTTAAAGATGGGCTCGCACGTGGTTGTTAGCTGAGCAATGAACCTACTGATGTAGTTCAACCTTCCGAGCAAACTCATGACCTCCTTTTTGTTCTTTGGGGGTGGCAGATCTCGAATGGACTTTATCTTAGAGGGATCCAATTCGATGCCTCTCCGACTGACTATAAAACCAAGGAGTTTCCCAGATCGAACCCCAAACGCACATTTGGCTGGATTGAGCTTAAGGTCATACCTTCGAAGCTGTTCGAAGAACTTTTTCAAATCATTCACGTCATCAACCTGTGTCTTTGATTTTATGATGACATCATTGACATATACTTCAATCTCTTTGTGCATCATGTCGTGAAAAATGGTGGTCATGGCCCTCATGTAAGTTGCCCCTACATTCTTTAAACCGAATGGCATGACCCTGTAACAATAGGTACCCCACGGAGTGGTGAAAGCGGTTTTTTCTGCATCACCCTCATCCATTAGAATTTGGTGGTACCCAGCATAGCAATCCACGAACGACTGTATCTCATGCTTTGCACAATTATCTACAAGAATATGGATGTTCGGCAAAGGAAAATTATCCTTCGGACTTGCTTTGTTCAGGTCTCTGTAGTCAACACAGACTCTAGTTTTTCCATCTTTCTTTGGCACGGGCACAACATTTGCCACCCAGGTGGTGTATCGTACGGCTCTTACAACATTGGCGCTCAATTACTTCATTATTTCCTCTTTAATTTTATCACTCATGTCCGTTTTAAATTTACGTTGCTTCTGTTGGACTGGTGGAAAATTAGGATACATAGGAAGCTTATGAACAACTAAATCGGCGCTTAAACCCGGCATATCATCATAAGACCAAGCAAACATATCTCTATACTCAAATAAAAGTTGAATCAAGGCATCTCTAGTTTTTTGTTCAGTGTGAATGCTTATCTTTGTTTCTCTGACTTCTTCATGACCTCCGATATTAATTGGCTCAGTTTCATTGAGGTTGGGCCTAGGCTTGTTTTCAAACTGTTCCAACTCTCTTTTTATTTCATCAAAAACCTTATCTTCATCATATTCGACCTCTTGATGCATTATTTCAAAATTAGACAGCTTTTTGAGATCTGGGCGTGAACTCCACATGCATGTCATGTTATTAAAGCCGGCATTAACAAAACTGAAATGGAAATAAAATGGCAGGAATTAGGAAAAGGAAAAGATACAAAATTTAATACGAAAATGAACTGCATTTCATTGAATTTGAAAGGATATAAGGGTTAACGTCAAAATAAAACAATCATACTAAGATATTTGGATTACAACCCTGAAAGTAAACCAAAGTACAAAAGAAAGAAGCTGCAAGAGTCAACTACCAAGACTCCTTCCTTGTGGGGAGAGGAGTTGCTTCCCAGTTATTGAGCATGGTTTCTGGGCCAATTAGTTGCATATCGGCATGACTAGTGCCTTCACCGGCCTGGATCATATTCACTTCAGAAAACATCTGCCTGAGGCCATGGTAAATTTCATCAATGTTTCCATGCGCCGAGGAAATTTGACCATGTTTGAATCGTGGCTCGACAAAAGTGTAGAAAATGTGAGGGATAGGTTGCTGCAAGACCCACCCATGCTTTTTGCGGTGCTTGGCTTTGTCTTCGTCTGCTTGTGTTGGCCTGAAGCCTAAACCAAAAGTACCCCTGTTACTAAACGGAGAAATGGGTTCTGAAATTCCTTGCAATGATGCCCCCAAACCTTTTCCTGGCTCATAACCTTGTCTCATCATAAGTGCAGCCACCATTACGGATGTGGCAGAGAGACGCGGATGTAGAATGGGTTTTCCTTCTTCAACATGGTCCACAACAACTACTTTGAAAGCCTGATAGACAATAGACTCGCATCCTTCCTTGGCCTCAATACATGGTATTAACGGGTCTTTATAAATGGATGACTCGTCTTCTCCGTGAACAATAATTTCTTGCATGTCGTGATGCAAGGTGGATGGCACAGCTCGGGCCGTATGGATCCATGGCCTTCCAAGAAGAAAGTTATAAGAAGTTTCCATGTCCACTACTTGGAAGACAATTTCAAAATCAACAGGCCCAATCATCATGGTGAGGTTGATCTCCCCAATGGTATCTCTCACTGAGCCATCAAAAGCCCGGATGCGAACATTGCTGGGTCGGATCCTGTCTGTATTGATCTTCATGCTTTGCAACGTAGAGAGAGGGCATACATCTACACTCGAGCCTCCATCAACCATGACTCGCTTCACATAATGCCCCTCACATTTGACAATCAGGTGCAAAGCCCTATTGTGACCAGCTCCCTCCTTAGGAAGTTCATCATCAGTAAAGGAAATTTTGTTAACCTAAAAAAATCTATTGGCCATCTTCTCTAACTGATTCATGGTGGTATTCTCTGAGACATGTGCCTCGTTCAGGATTTTGATTAGTACACGGGTATGCTCTCCTGAGTGTATAAGCAGAGATAACAGAGAGATTTGGGCAGGAGTCTTTCTCAGCTGGTCAATGATTGAGTAATCCTGAACTTTCATCTTTTTCAAAAACACCTCCGCCTCTTCTTCAGTGACCGATTTCTTTATTGGCATTTGGCCTTATCTGATTTGCTTAGCCTTCCTCAACTCTTCTGGAGAGTAACACCTCCCTGATCAAGTCAAACCTCCAGTTTCCCCCACTCCTTCTATGATTTTCTTACCTTTGTAGGTTACTACAGTTTTGTCGTAGTTCCAAGGGATGGTTTTCGTATTTGTTACACGGGGTTGTGTGGCAGGCTTGATTATGATCGGCTCTATTATACCCGTCGTACCGCCCTGATTCTCCTTTGTGATGGGGTGAACTCCAAGGACGTATAACTTTGGGCTTGGAGCATTGGAGCGAACCTCCAACCTCGAGATTTTTGGAACAAATAAAGTTTCCCTCTCTGAGCTCTGGCACCTTTCACAATCAATGGTGCATCTAGGCTTGGACTTACTTCCAGTTTGGTTCCCTCTTGAATTGTTACCACTGTCATTTCTGCTCGACCAACCGGCTTGTATACATGATCCCGTCCAATCATTCCCACAAAATGAACATCATTGTGTACTGGCAACGGGTTATTGGTCACATTAGGAGGGTCCTCGCCATTCGTGACTACAATCAATTTTTCAACAATGAGTCTTTCTACGGCTCTTTTCAGGGTCCAACAGTCATCAGTGCTATGCCCCAGAGCACCTGAATGGTATTCATACCTAGCATTTGCTTGAAATCCGTGCGAATCAGGATGCATATGGTGGGGAGCGATAGGTCCAATCACGCCCATCTGCTTCAACTTCTTGAACAGACTAGAGTATGATTCAGCTAATGGAGTAAATTTTTCCACCGGCCTCTGCTCTCGACCATAATCCTGCCTAGGACGAGCATTGTAGGGTGCCCGAAAATTTTGCTGCTGAGGTCGGGGGAATCTTGGAGCTGGTGCCCGTACCTGTTGATTGGGAGGACGAGCATATGATTGAGCATTAAACACTGTATATTATGGCGGTCCCACGGAGTACTGAGGAATTGGCGGGGGATAGTAATGTTGAGGGTAGCTGGATTGCCCCTGCTGAACTTGCACATAAGGGTGCGATGCCCCTCTTTGAACTTCCCTAGATCCCGAAGTCATCATGGACCCTTCATCTCTCTTCTCTCTATTTGCCAAACTTCCCGACCCATTTGGATAGCTTGGGTGGTGGCTTTGAGAGCAGCTTGACTTACAATTCTGCTAGTCTTGAGGCCATTTTCGACCATTTCTCCTATTTTGATCGCTTCCGCAAAAGGTCTACCCATTGCGGACATCATGTTCTGAAAGTAATCAGGCTCTTGGGCCTCTAGAAAAACAGTGATCAACTCGTGGTTATCCATGGATGGCTTAACTCTAGCTGCTTGCTCCCTCCACTTGATTGCATACTCCCTAAAGCTTTCAGTCGGCTTTTTCTTCATATTGGACAGGGAATTGCGATCCGGCGCAATATCTATGTTATATTGAAATTGTTTGATGAAGGCTTGGGCCATGTCATCCCAGACATGCCAGTGAGAGATATCTTGGTCAATGAACCATTCGGAGGCTACCCCCACAAGACTTTCCCCAAATAAGCCATCAGTAATTCTTCTTTTCCACCTGCACCCCTCAGCTAGTTGCAGTACCTTTTCAAATGGGCAATATGGTCACCGTGTCCATCATACTTCTCAAATTTTGGGGTCTTAAACCCTCGTGGCAAATGGATGTGAGGGAACATGCATAGATCACTGAATGAAACACTTTTGTGACCTCCTAGTCCCTGTATGTTCTTTATGTTTTGTTCAAGACTTTTCATTTTCCTGGTCATCTCATCCGGCTCAACCATCTTGACAAGCTTTTCGTTTTCCACTGGTGACTCGTACTGAGGAGTCTGATTATATAGAGCCGAGACCCCGAAAGCTATATTTGGAGAGTAGTATTGGCCATCATAAGCATGAGATGGTGGCTCGTTGATTGGCCTCGTCACAGGAGGTGGAGGCGGGATTGTGTATGCCGGTGCGCCAGACACGACTGGAGGAGTGTTCCTGACCGGTACGACTGGAGGTCGCACATTAGAGGTACCCGGAGCAACGTGGAGGCTGTAATTTGGCACATACCTTGGTGGTAGGACGTGGTCGCTCGTTGTATGGAGCGGTGGTTGAGTAGCCAGGGGTATGGTGGAAGTTCCCTCTGAGTGACCACGGGGTGGAGGCTGACCAGACACCCAAGCTTGATATACATCAGACAATTGCTGTCTCAATTTTCTTATTTCCTCCGACTCTTGTTCAACTGATTGACCCTGGGGGTCGTCAGTGATCAGCTCGATCTCATCATCATTGGTCATTACTACTACTCTCTTAGATCTAGTGAAGTAATGGTGTGTTGTCAGTTTCACCACAAACCAACCACCTTAAGCTTACTACATAAGACACAACAAACGTGTTAGGGTTAAGCAATTTATAGATAAGAATCACACATAATGTGCCATGCTCCAATCATTGTCACTATTTCTAGCATGCTTTTAGAGGCTTCATGTTTCATTCCGGCTTATGAGGTTGCTTCTTATTGACGCTCTTATTTTCTTCTCTCTCTCTTTTTTTTTTTTTTTTTTTTTAACTTACACCTCATTTTGATCTCTCATCTTAGAATCATTGAAAAATATTTTGATCGAACCTTTTTTGGGTTGCCTACGTATCATGTCGCCGCATGAATCAGATCATTACGTAGTTCAGGAAGATTGGGAATAGACTGGCCCATTTTTCATTTTCTTTTCTTTTTTTTATTTATAAAGACTTTTAAATATATTTTTTTTAGTTTTTTTTTTCTTTTTATGGAATTTTGAATTTTTTTTTTTTTTAAAAAAAAAAGGAATTCTAAAGAAGGAAGAAAATATTTTGGATTTTGATTTGAAGATTCTTTTTGTTCTTTTTTTTTTTCGAATGAAAGGTTTTGGAAAAGAAGAAAAATATTTTTGGATTTAATATTTTTTTTTGGATTTTCTAAACAAAGAATTCTAGAGAGGGAATCAAGGAAAGGGGGCCTATTTTTTTATTTTATTTTTATTTTTTATTTTTAATTGTGGCCGGAACCGATGAGGTTTGCCTACGTACCTCATATTCGGTGAGAATCAGACCCGCGTAGCTCGGTGGATGAGAAATAAAAAGGTAAACTAACTCTTTTTTTTTCATATACAATTAATCCGACAAAATCTCCTAGCAAGGAAAATATTTTCATTTTTTTTTGAATTGGTGAAAGAAAAACTTCTAAAGAAGAAAAAAAAAAATATATATATATATATATATATATATATATATATATATATATATATATATATATATATATTTTTATTTTTGAATTTTTTTGAATTTTGATTTTTTTTTTAAATTTCAAAAGAAAGAAAATATTTTTTTGGATTTCGGGAGAAAGACTTTTTTTTTTTTTTAAAAAAAGAAGAAAATATTTTTGGATTTTTGGTCTCAAAAAAAGAAACTTCAAAAGAAGCAATTAAAGGAAGATATCTTTTTGGATTTTTAAAAATTTGGGGCCGGAACCGATGAGGTTTGCCTACGTATCTCACTTCCGGTGAGAACCAAACCCGCGTAGTTCGGTGGATGAGAAATAAAAAGGTAAACTAACTCTTTTTTTTTTTTTCATATACAATTAATCCGACAAAATCTCCTAGCAAAGAAAATATTTTCAATTTTGTTATATATATATATATATATATATATATATATATATATATATATATATATATATATATATATATATATATATATATATATATATATATATATATATATATATATATATATATATATATATATATATATATATATATATATATATATATATATATATATATATATATATTTTAATTTTTTTTTTTAAATTTCAAAAGAAAGAAAATATTATTTTGGATTTTTGGTCTCAAAAAAAGAAACTTCAAAAGAAGAAATTAAAGGAAGATATCTTTTTGGATTTTTGAAAATTGGGGGCCGGAACCGATGAGGTTTACCTACATATCTCACATCCGGTGAGAATCAGACCCGCGTAGTTCGGTCATAAAACTTCCAATGAAACTAATTATATTTTCTTTCTTTATGAAAAATTAATCATGGACACCAAACGCACCAAATCACTTTTTTTTTTAAGAACGAACATTTGTATGGAAATCGGGAGCATGTTTTTTTTTTTTTTTCTCTGCTTGTTCAACTAATCCACCCTAAAGCCGGTCGACATGCAAGCCTCCCAAATAAAGTAACATGTAGCACATAAGTGAACGTTATGGTCTCAAAGAGGATACTTGTCTTATACGGACCCGGCCCTTGTGCCGAGTTTCGCTAAGTCAAATGCACGTGATGCAAATAAAGCGAACCTACTAGGGATATCCGGTATGAGGTATATTCTTCTAGGTTGAAATCCTGATGGAGGAGGTGTCTAGACTGGCTTACTCGAGCGGACAACCCGAGCCGAAGAGCGTCAAGCGTCACCAGTAGTAGAACAACACTGGCTAGCTAACGACTCTCTCGCCTAAGCATGTGTGACTAAATCCTTCACCAGAAGCTGGTAGGCTAACTGGCTTTATCTCAAGACAGAAATTTTGTGATGCTGGTAGGCAAACACAACATAACTAACTATAAGAAGACTTAGAGGGGTGCGAGAGAGGATACAATTTATATGTACAGTTCAACAATATCAAAACAGTATAAAGTGGACAAGTAACAAATTAGGCCCAAATAAATCACAATATATACAAAAATTAATAAAGCCAAATAAAGTCAATATACAAGCTCGAATTCTTAATGTCCCCAGTAGAGTCGCCAGAGCTGTCACACCCCTTTTTCTACCCACAAAATAATATTGTGTGGATTAAAGGATTTTTCCAATTAAAGTGACAAAATTGAGTAGGGATTATTTTATTTACAGAGTCGCCACTTGAAATTGATTTTTATTGGTGTTTCAAGTCACCTTTTTTTTGAATCCCTAATCAAAGGAAGATTTGACTCTATTATTATTGGTCTGCGAAAATAAAGTCCGGATAAGAAATTCTGTTAACCGGGGAGAAGGTGTAAGGCATTCCCCGAATCCGTGGTTCTAGCACGGTCGCTTTTATTGACTAAAATTTGGCTTGAATTATTTTTGGATAAAGTGTGTATTATTTGCCTTAAGTTACTATTGTCTAGTACCGCTTAATAATTAATAATCTTGGCCTAGGAGCGTGCAAGCACACAAGGTCCTTATTTGATTATATGTATTAAAACAAAGAACGTGTCGGTACATATGGTTTAAATACAATTAATATTGAAGAGTCAAGGAGCGGGAATGCACACATGACTACTTTATTAAAATAATAATAATAATAATAACGACCAAGGACCGTGTATGAACACATGGTCTACATCTCAAACGTGCCTAAAATTGCCTATCACTTAAATTAATTAAAAAGTGCTTCTTTTTTATATTTATTACTTGTTCGACTGAAAAAAATAATATTATTATTAAAAATAATTTTCACTAATGCAAGACTTTAAACCCGGGTAAACTTATATTAAACTTTTATGGTATTGGGCCACTTATTTTATTTAACAAAAGATAATTTATTGGTTTTAAAGAAAATGCCCATCTTACTTTCTATTGTCATTGGGCCTACAAATTTTAGCTTATTTGGCCCATGTTGCTTAAGAGCCTCGATGACCGAGACAACACAAAATAACAAGTATTCTTCTAAGCCCAAATTGCTTCTTACATTGATGTCCAAACTAAAAATTATTACTTTTTTCATAAAAGAAACTTACATGCTAATTATTATCTTTTATCTTCTTAACCAACTTATTTCTTAAAGACTAACATAATATTTCTACTCATCTACACCAACATGGCACTAATCAAACTACACTCATTAACAACATAAAAATCATGACTAAATATAAAAACTACAAAAAACGGTAATACTTCAATGCTAAAGAGAAGAACTATATTAAGTATAACATTATGTTGACTATAATTTAAAGCATCAAAATATTTAAAGTTAGAAGTCTTTCTTCGATAATTATACATGAACCATGAAAGTAACTCACGAAAAAGAGCCCAAACTAAACAAACATGATTAAAAGTGGGGTCTTTATCTTTTTTTTAAACTAAGTAATCTTAATAAAATGCAATTTCAATTACATATATAAAGAAGAAAATGATAATTTAACTAATCTTTAACAGATTTACATAATGATAATACTAATATAACATTCATCTTGAAACAAAAATCAGATCCAATATGTTCCATCAACCAAACCGGGATCAAATCCTTCTTATTATCATCAAGAATCTGCAATATAAGAATTTGAAAGTTACCTGGTTTGTAGAATAATAAAATACAGCAGTGCAGCAACAAAAAAAACTCAGCAGCAAATACAGTAGAAACAGCAGCAACTCAAGTGTTAAGACAACCCAGAAAACTCAACAAAAATGCTTGAAACTGGTAGCTATCAACTTCACAAATTGCCTAAGGGATCTTTCTATTTTTCTCAAGATTTTTTGCACTCAAATAAACCTCACAAAATACTGAAATTTCAGCTTGTTATATGTATTAAGCTGCTGATTTTTCTCAAAGATCTATCTCTTTTTTGCAACTCTCCAAGATGTGTTTAAGTATAAGATAGAGTGTCCCCCTTTTCAGTGAGTAAGGAACTCTTTTTTCTAAGTGTCAGACAGTCTCTTTTATAGGAGAAAAATAGTCCTTTCAATAGGCAAATAAAGTTAAATTTTTGGACAGATTTTGGTTCACCAAAAATCTGTCCAAAAAATTAATTTTGTGTGCTAAACACTGTTCAAGGTCTGTCCCAAAGGTGAAAGGACAACCTGAAAATCTGCTGTGTCAGAAGCAAGGAGAAAAAATATCCTTTCAGCCACCCTAGTAGTAAAAGTAAGCTACTATTACCCTATTTTGTGATAAAACAAACTAAACTTCAGATTTTAAACATCAACAACAAACTACTTGCTCAACACAAATCAAACTTGGACAACTATGAACTGACAAAGCATAGACGAGACTAAAAACGTAATTGAACTAAGTATTAAAACCAACTTGATGGGAATGAATTGGATTTGTGCAAACTAATTACTAAATAAATAACTAAATTCACAAACTAATTCTCAAAACAGAATGAGCATCGTTAATAATCGAACAACGACTAACAACAACTAAATAATCGACTAACTAAGTGAACGATTTAATTAATACACTAAAAATTATATTTAAATCAATAACGAATCTAACAAACCACTAAACTAAATAGAGATAGCTAATTAAATAAACCTAACTTGAAACTCTAATTAACAAGAAATAACCAAAACAGAAAAAAAAATAAATAAATATATAAAAAAAATCAGAAACTAATCTACTAAATAAAAAAAAATCAGAAATTAATTAAAGAGATGACGATTATACCTAACAAGTATGCTTGAAGCCGAAAAATAGCTAAAATGGGGGTTCGGGGTATTTTGGCGGTGGTGAGGCGGTGGAGCCGTGGCGGCGACGGGGATTTTGGGGGTAAAATGGGTAGGAAAAGATAGGTCTCGTGGAGCTCTATCCATTCATGTATGTGTTGTAGGGTGATGTTGGCCGGAGCTTCAAGAATTTGGACCAAAAAGTGGCGGCTAAAGTTTCTTAGATCTAAAATTCAATGAGTTTGAGGGTTTTTTGAAGGAATTGGTTTGGAGATATGGGAAGAGGAGGTTGTGGAGATTATATGGTGTTAATTTGGAGGTGGCCCGCCGCCGGTGGGTGATTCCGGTGGCGGCGGCGGCGGTGGAGAGAAGAGAGAAAGAGTTATGGGTGAAATGAGGAAAATTTTCAGATTTTTGAGGTTTTAAATACCTCTTGAGAGATCAAATACGGACCATTAGATCAATGAGTGATCAATGGGTGAGATTTGATCTTGGGTCACTTAATGAAACGACGTAGTTTTGAGGCAAAACTACGTCGTTCCGGACCCTTTCAAAGGCAGCCCCCTTATCTTGCACTTTTGGCCACTTTCTCTTTCAAATTTGGCCCAATTTCTTTCTTAATCCTACTTATTAAACTAAATTTACACAAACAAATAAATTAATTAAGTAACTTATTCAAATGATCAATTAACTAGATTAATTCACCAATTGAATAGTTAGTTAATTCCTAAAATGCACAAATAAAGAAAGAACTATTTTTGGTATTTTTATGATAGGAAATATGCAATCAAAGACACAAAAAATTGGGAAATATAATTAAAGCAATAAAACACTAATGACTTTAGGAGGTGTTAAAATAGTACAAAAATTAGGTATTCACATCAGATTCTAAGATGCTCCACCTCAATGCGTAAGCTGAAGATTGTCATAAGTGCTTTCATCAAACTCTTTACAACCATTCTTACATACTAACCTATTATTCCATTCGTCCCATTTCATGTGATGATATTGACTCAACCCAAAATTTAAGAAAGAATGAAAGAATGAATTTTAAAATTTATAGTCTAAAATAAATCTATAAATAATTATGTGTAAATTTTCTCATTAAGTATAATATGAAAAATTTAAAGTTAAAATATTTTTAATTATAGAATGTATCATTCTTTTTTTTTTTCCAGACAAACAAAAAAGAAAAAGTGTGCCATATATAAAATTGAATCAAAGTGAGAAGATATTCTTTAGGTCATTGTTATTTACTTAATTTTATGTCTTTTCTTGTTCCCTTCTCTCTCTTTCGTCGTTTATTTAATTCTTTTGCTAGTTTTAATTTTAAGTGTATAATGTCATGGCCCGCCACATCATCATGCCATATATTTTGTCATATGGAAGGGTTACATAAGTTAGGGACCAACTCATGGTGGAATATTCTAGAACTATGGAGAATTTTCTTGGGAAAACTTTAGATATTTATGGACTTGGTAGGAAGACTCTTTTGGAAAACCTTGGAATGTTATAGTCATGTAGAAAATTCTAGAGGGTGTACTTATTTGTAAATAATAAGGGCCTTGTGTAATAATTATTATTTACTCACTAGCCCCTATGAAACTAATATATAAAAGAGTTATTCATTTGTAACTCACCAAGCAAAACGTACAATAAGTTCTCTCTAATACAAAAACTTCCTTTAACAATTCTTTTGTGTTCTAACATTCTCTTAGCGATCTTGAGTGTAGTAACACTGACTTGGCATCGCAAGAACGTGAGCAAATTGTACATGATGGTGAGCGAGTTGTCAAGTGCGACACGTGTACTTAGTTAACGACTAAGGACGTGACAATATGCTAGAGGGGACTGTCCCTTGGCCGACCATCCGATAAAAAAGATAAAAGAAGTGAGGGTGTTCAAATGACTCTCTACAGGAGATTTGTAAATTGCATTTCGGCTTCACTGATGTTTCTTCGTAAAGTTTGGGTATCTAACGCATCTACGTGCCGCTTTCATGGATACTGGGATATTTTTGTAAACTTTTGGATATCTTAACTTTTAAGCAAAATTTCTCGCTATAAATAGCAGCCCTCGCTTTAATCAATACTACTGGTAGTAAAAATACATTACCAAAAACTACTCAATTTTAGGGTTCTTACATACAGTTTTAGAAAGAACAAAAACACATACAGTTTTGGAAAAACACATGCGCTATGGATCTCTGTGAAAATTCTCCTAGTTTTTCTATTCCTGCCTCGGCTTCATTTCACAGGAAGAGAAAATTCCACAAACTAAGAAAGTGTGTGACCTTTCATACTATCTTTCTCTCTGGGTCTTTTGCTTATTAACTTTGCTTTTCATTTTTCTTGGTTTTATCTATTTTTCAGAAATCTTATAGCGTTGTCAATTATCTTATATCTGAAGCGCAAGTCTTCTCGGGATTAACTGTATAGATCATTAGAAACTGATTATTTCATTCATCCCCTTCTGCTTAATTGTTCTGCTAAGTGCTAATTATACTTCATTTTTGGACTTTGAACAGGTCTGTTATGGCTGTGCGAGTCGTGCGTTTACTGAAGTCAATGAGGCGGCTCTGCGTTGATCCAGCTGTGAGTACCATCTTCACTAACTATATGAGTAGTAGTATATTGTATGGTTTCTTTATTGAGTTTATATTTTAGATGGTATAAAATATTTACTTAATCATATGTACTTGTTAGATAATTACAGGTTTTAACTTTTGAATTAAAATATATATAATATATATATATATCTTTGTTTTATATATACGCTTGCCAGTTTTTTCTATTTTATTTGTTCCTTGGTGCTTAGGTTGATATTAAAAAAGGGTTTCCTGAACTTTTTAAGGTGCCTTTTCATGACACAGTTTTTTCTTTCTTTTAGTATACTATGTACTCTTCATATGTCAACCTATTTTCTTTTTGGTTCGTTTAAAAAAGAATGACCAATTTCTAAATTTGGAAACAATTTAACTTAAACTTACAATTCTACCCTTAATGAAAAGCTTTTATAACCACATAAATATTCTGGCCCCTTTTTGATTTGTTTAGGACTACAAATTTCAAAAGTCTTCATTGTTTTCTTAAATTTCATACTCAGTCAAACATGTTCACGTAAATTAAAACCGATGAAGTATTAATTTAGGGTTAGGATTGTTAGATTGTAGTCATATGGTTGATTGAGTTCTCAAGATTGGAGAAAAGGATCTTAGGATCCTAACAACCCCTTGTGATTAATGTGAAAACAAAATCAAATCTTATAGGCTTCTCTCAATACTTTAAAATAGCTTGGAAAATATACTAATTGGACTAACATTATTTTGGTGTTATGCAAAAGTCTTCAAATCACTTTTTTCCGCTGGTTGTCAGAAACGTGGACCAACATCACATTCTATCAAAATTAATGGATTGTCTGGTTTGTCCGACTCCGATCCAGGAAAGGACAGCCAAAGCTTTTTCTGGAGGACTTTTTTCTTTTTTTTTTTTTCCTGCAGTCAAAAACAAAATTGTCAATGCTTTGTTTCTTTTGAAAAAATAGTGTACTTTGATTCAGATTTTCTTTTATAGATGATAATATTGACATGTTGAGAATTTATATTGAGATGATCAAAATAAGCAATGGAAGCTAAAAGGAAAGAATTAAGTCGAGATTTAGAAAGTAAGTAGAATTATAGCAAATTCCACACCAAGTCAATGTAATGTTTTGTCCCTTTACTGCAACTTCTTGTTATGCTGAAAAATCTTTGACCAGGAATCTCTTTTTTTTTTTTGGGTCAGAGGTCGTTTAATTGGTATTCATGACTTCTTTTACGGCGACTACTTAGTTCTTTTATTTCAACCTCAACCAAAGTTACAAGGGATACTATTGTTTCATCCCAAAATGATCACGTTTATTTCAGCTAATAGTGCCCTAATGGCTCAGAGAGTGACCTTCGAATTGTTAATTACGGGAACTTCTATGACATAATTTGCCTAATGTGTAGAAATTGGTTCTTTTACTCCTTTTTAACCTTCTTAAATTTGGTTCACTCCATCGGTATCAGTAGTTTCTAATGTTAATCTCTTTCCTGTGTCGATGGTCATCTGATTTACTAATCTTCGGTTTTTATGGCTTCTCTTCATTTCGATACGTTGAAAATTTTAATTAGGACGCTGGTTTGTGCCCTAGATTATATTATTTGATATAAGGAAATAACTTATCTACACTAATAATATAAAATGTTTTACAGTAACATATTGTAGTTTAACCTATTGTAGCATGTAATTATTATGTTGCTAATTTCTTATGAACAATTCTTTGTAAATATCTTTTAGGAAATCAAATAGTATAAATATTTTTTACACCGTCTAGTAAAATTAAGCTCTTGACATAAAGACTTTTACGATGGTCATCTAAATTCTTTGTGCAACTACAGGCTGCAGGTGTTGAACCGGGACCTGTGAAGATTTCAATCGGCCCAAGGCATGATAAACGCGCCTCTTTTTATATTTCATAGTTATTTGTTGTACCTTTGCTGCTGTTATTTTTATTGCTGTCCATATGATATCGATATTTGTACATCTTATTCAGGAAAGCGCAGGAAAATTTAAATCCTTCTGATCAATCGTATGATTCACGACATTTAGAATTGAAGTTTTCAAACAACATAAATGGTCCAATTTTTACTGGAATCCCCATAGGTGAAGAGGGCAGTACCTTAAATCTACATTTAATTGACCCTCGTACTCAGAATATCATCAGTTCTGGACCTGAAGCATCAGCAAGGGTGGAAATAGTTGTCCTTGAGAAAGATTTTAGAAGTTGTGGTGGTGACAAATCGCTGATACGGGGAGATCCTTATGTCACCTTGAAAGATGGAAGTATTTCTGTAAGTCATATTTCATTCAAACATAGCAGAGTGTCTATGAGAAAACGTGAGTTGAGATTAGGTGCAAGAGCTGTGTATCCTTACAATGGAACAAGAATTGTGGAAGCAGTCACACAACCATTCTTTGTGAAGGATCGTCGTTCTAGTACGTATTTAATTCCTTTTCAATCATATTATAATTGGTTTCTTTTTCCTTTAAGATTCCCCTAATTCTATTTCATTGAATTTAATTTAATTTGTATGCCAATAAGCTAGCCTGCTAGGTAATTACATATGTATAATAAGTCCTGCAATGAATTTGTGTATCAATTATTGTTTGTCTAAGTGGGGCAGAGTATGAGACTGATGGGGTTCAGATTTTTTATGATCGATGGCCCCATTGGAGAAGAGGTCAGGAAAAGTACTAACAAGCTTCCAGGTTTGCAACCTTATTACAAAAATATACCTATATATATGATACCTAAGGCAAATCTAAAGAGAGAAAAAATGAGATTCTATATTAATTAGACAGGTCACAAGTACTTCACAAGCACGCTTTTGGGTTTGATGAATTTGTTGGATTAATTAAAATGGACAATACATATGTCATAGGTTTGGTTGCTACAGCCTACATGTGGTTCAATGACTTTTCTGCTTTCTGAATAATAAATAAATTAGAGAAAATATTGTTACATGTATAACAATTTTGCAGTGAGCAAGAGCCAGAGGCCCTTAACTCTTGAAGTTGAAGTATGGAAAATGCAAACAATTGGCAAAGGCGGTCCTTTCCATACCCGTTTGATGAAGGAGAGCATTAAGACTGTCAGGGACTTGTTAACTCAATACTTTTTGAGCCGTGAAAAGCTACTCTGTGTAAGAATTTATTTATTCCCTTGCAATCACTTCAACAACATATATACCACTTTCTTATGCACCACGAAATTAAACTACTCTTTCCATAAATTTAATTTTACGGCTTAGTATAAATTAAAATTCGATATGAACGTATTCCATATATCTCTTTTTGATGAAGGTTCATCAAAAGAAAAATTTCCTGATAGTACCGTTGCCGATTCTATCCATAACTAATGTGGACGTTAAAATTAAGTAATTGGACCGGTACGTGTTTTTTTTCTTTTTATAAGGGGCCACACGTTACGCTAGTCTCCGTTGCCACAAATTATGACAATTTGGGCCGACCTTAGTCAGACACCCCTCCAAAATGCAATGGAGGCCTAGGCTTTATTGATCGCCCATTGACCCCGTCCAGGTAAGTGGATCAGTTCGTAGTTGCTGAAGTAGTTAAACGTATATTGTATGGGAGAGGAGGCAAATTATGTCTCAGCTCCCTAATTTTTCCGCACGTCCCGTCTCTTGGCGAGGCAGTTCAAGCTGTAGCGTCTATGGATTGAACCCAATGAAATAATTCTGATCGGATATATATGAAGTTACAATTGCTTCGTTTTATCTGCTGGTAGGTTAATTTTTCTTTTTGTGTAATTTTTTTAACTTATCAGTTATGATACTTCCTGCTTTTTTTTTTTATTTTGTCTTTCTATTGCCATTGTTTTAAGGCCATTAATTATGATGGTTATATTAGAACAGAATCTCTCTGTTTAAACTATATATTTCACTTTTTTTATGTGTCGACTGTTAAGTGATACTCAAAACATTTGCATATCTAAAGATCCTTGGCAGGAGTATGCACGCCGAGAAATTGGATGCAGCAGTTAATAAGGCAAAGAGTAAACTTGACTTGAAAAGATACGTGTATCCTTCTGTCCATAATTCCCAGCAAAATGTGAAATCAGTGGTATTTACTGATGTGGGAGAAGTGATTGGAGTTTACCAAGAGGGTCACTTGGTGTCAGTTGAGAATCTCTCTGGAACTCAAAAGGTTCTAATTTTTAACTTTTTTTCATTTGCCTTTTCACTGTTTAATTGCTTCCATGAGCATGTGTTTTTAAAAAAAAAAATTTATTTCCCTACTTTATGATCTGTTGATAGGCTTATGCTATGGAGCTGGTAAAAACAGCGTTCCAAAATGGCCAAAACATCAAGCTTTTGGATGATGATACTTTTAAAATGCTTTGCTTTTCCAGTTCACCAAATGACGTTTCTCCACTTGAAGCGGCTTCAATTAATGGCACTAATAGATTCTATTTGCAAGATTATTGTCCCACTAATACACAGCAGCAACCAGTGACTAATGCTTATGACTTCAAAAACCAAATCAATAGCTTACCAACTCTTACCAGTGAAGTGCCAGATCCGTTTATGTATGAATATTTAAGCTACCATCCTCTTTCTGAAAGCATCTGGGATTATTAGATCATTGTTTCATTGGTTAATCTGTTGTAGCTTCTAATATACAAGTCAAAATAATGGAGACTTTAAGGATGGTTTTGTTAGATGATAGTTAAGCAGAGATTAGTAATACAGAGATTGTAATATCTGATCATAATATATAAATTGTATTATAGGAATTGTTTATTGTTGGATGTTTGGTTTTGTTGCATTAAAAAGTAATTATATAGTGTATAATTTCAACTATGTTTTGTTACTACACTAAAGGTAATAGTTTTAATCCATGTAACCAATCCGTGCATTCTTATTTCACATTATATCTCACATAACATAATATATAAATTTTTATATACTTATGCAGGTATTAGTTATGCAAAAAAATAAAAAAGAAACCAAACACCGTATAAAATAATATTTGCGAGTCTTATATGAAAAGAAAAAGTGAAACCAAACGTCATATTAATAACATTTAATTTCCGCTACCCCAACTAAACATCACCTAAGAGTTCCATATTGAACGTGTGGTGTGGTTATTAGAGTAACTCTTGTCAGTTTATATTTTATTTTATGTTTTAACTCCAATTGTTTTGCAGTTAATTTACAAAAGGGTTATATCTGTGCTAAAAGGTTTAATTGTTATGAAAGTTTATAATTTCAAACAAAATTAACTGTTAATGTTTTCTATGGAAGAATGTTATTTTAAAAAAAAAGCTAATCAAGTCAGACACTTTAGACAACTGATAAGAAATTTGTTATATTCCAAGAAAGTATTGTTTGTTATCCGAAAATGCAGACATTACTCTTTTGAAATAATAATATATCACGCCTCAAGCCATTTTTATTTTTTTCACCATCCGACTATATATATATATATATATATATATATATATATATATATATATATATATATATATATATATATATATATATATATATATATATATATATATATATATATATATATATATATATATATATATATATATATATATATATATATATATATATGTGTGCCAAAATGTCATCTTTAAATTTAAAAATTATTTATGTGTTATGAGACCTCAAATAGCACTATTCATCATTCCTCGACTTGCGTGCGCAGTCCGTATAATTTTTCAGAAAGTTTTTATATGAAAAATTGATTAAAATGTGAAATAGAGCTTTAAAACTCAATTAAGTTGACTTTGGTCAACATTTTGAACAAACAGACCCGGATCAGTATTTTAACAGTTCCGGTAGGTCCGCATTAGTTTCTTTGTTATTAATTAATTTAAAATTACGTTAAAATGGCTAATTATATTCTAACGTTGGCTTGCCTAGCAAGTAAAATGTTAGGTGCCATCACGGTCTCGAAGGTAGAAATTTCGGGTCGTGACAAGTTGGTATCAGAGCACTAGGTTACATAAGTCTCACGAGTTACGAGCAAGCTTAGTAGAGTCTGAAGGATCGGTACGGAGACATCTGTACTTATCTTTCAAAGGCTATAAAGTTTAGGAACAATATCACTTCTTTCTTATTCTATCGTGCGATTTTATTCTATCACCTATGATTGAACCATTCTATTCTTATTCTCTCGCAGATGGTGAGAACATGTAATACATCTACCGACGAACAAGGACTAGAACCCCCGGTAGCAACTATGACTAGGGGTAGAGGCCGAGGTCGAGGTCGTGCCAGAGGCCGAGGTAGAGTCAGAGGCAGAGCTTAAGCTAGAGCTCGAGCAGCAACACCCGTAGTAAAACCTCAGGTGGATCTTCAGGAAGAGGTTCTAGTTCAGACTGTACTGGTTGGACCAGTTCAGGTCCCGAAAGGATTCATAACTACTCAAGTGCTTCAGGACGCTCTAGTCCGTTTGGTTAGTCTTATGGAGGGCGTGGCCCAAAATGGTACATTTTCAGTGGTACCAGCTATCTCACAGGCTAGGGGAAGAGCACAAACTCCCACTACTCCCGCTCCGGAGCAGATGGCTTCCCAGTATCAGGCTCTAGCAGCCCCGCCAGTTGGGGTAGTTCAGCCAGTTGTTTCGGCGTAGGGTGGTGATAGGCCCACCATGTCTTCTGAGGCTTTATTGAGGTTGGACAAGTTTACTAAGCTCTTTCCCGTTCACTTTAGTGGTACATCTTCTAAGGACCCACAGTATTATCTTGACCGCTGCCATGAGGTATTGCAGAATATGGGTGTAGTTGAGACCAATGGGGTCGATTTTGCTATATTTCAGATGACTGGTTCCGCCAAGAGGTGGTGGAGAGATTATACGTTGACCAGACCAGTTGGATCGCCTGCATTGACCTGGGAGCAGTTCTCACGGCTATTTCTAGAGAAGTTCCTCCCTATCACAATGAGAGAGGACTTTCGCAGGCAATTTGAGCATTTACAACAGGGCAGTATGACTGTTACTCAGTACGAGACCCGTTTTGTGGATTTAGCCCGTCATGCTCTCCTTTTACTACCTACTGAGGGAGAGAGAGTGAGGAGGTTTATTAATGGACTCACTCACCCTATCAGACTTCAGATGACCAAGGAGACTGGAAGTGAGATTTCCTTTCAAGCGGTTGCAAATGTTGCTAGGAGGATCGAGATGGTTCTTGCACAGGAGAGAGGGCAGGAGTCTGATAAGAGGCCTCGTCAGTTTGGTGGGTTCAGTGGTGCCTCATCTGGAGGCAGGGGTAATTTTGGTAGGGGTCATCCTCCCAGACCGTTTCATTCAGCACTTCAGGCATCTCACGGTGCTTCAAGGAGTCACGGTCCTATTATGCCTCACTCTCGGTAGCTAGCATTTAGTGCACATTCGGCTCCTATCAGTGCACCACCACTCCAGAGTCACTACAACGGTTATCCGGCCCGTTCGGGTTAGCTTCAGCTTCAGCAGCCATAACAGCAGGATGAGTGTTATGAGTGTGGGAACATTGGTCACATCAGGAGGTATTGCCCTAGCTTGCCGAGTAACAGATCTCGGTAGGATTCTCGTGCCATCATACCAGCACCGGTTGCTTCATTGCCTGTTCAGCCAGCTAGAGGTAGGGGTCAGGCAGCTAGAGGTGGAGGTCAGGCCATTAGAGGTGGAGGTCAGGCCGTTAGAGGTGGATGCCAGCCAGTTAGAGGCCGTCCCAGGGACACGATTTAGAGTGGTGGGGCCCAACCCCGATTTTATGCTTTTTCAGCTAGGCCTGAGGCCGAATCATCTGATGCCGTGATCACATGTATTGTTCTAGTTTTCCATAGAGATGCTTCAGTTTTATTTGATCCATGATCTACTTATTCCTATGTGTCCTCCTACTTTGCTTCATATTTGGCTGTGCCTCATGATTCTCTGAGTGCTTCTGTGTGTGTGTGTCCACACCGGTGGGAGATTCTATTATCGTAAATCATGTCTATCATTCGTGTGTGGTTATTATTGGGAGTCTTGAGACTAGCATAGATCTTATACTTCTTGATATGGTAGATTTTGATGTCATCTTGGGTATGGATTGGTTGTCACCTTATCATGCTATATTAGATTGTCACGCCAAACCGGTGACCCTAGCCATGCCTGGGTTACCTCGAATAGAGTGTAAAGGGACTCTTGGCCATTCCACCAGTAGGATTATCTCTTATGTAAAGGCTCGTCGTATGGTCGAAGGGCTGTCTAGCTTATTTGGCTCATATTCGCGATTCTAGTGCGGATGTTCTTTCTATGGATTCAGTTCTAGTTGTCCGTGAATTTCCAGATGTATTTCCTGCAGATCTGCAGGGGATGCCACCCGACAGAGATATTGACTTTTGTATTGATTTAGCTCTGGGCACTCAGCTCATTTCTATTCCACCATACCGTATGGCCCTGGCTGAGTTGAAAGAATTAAAAGAGCAGTTATAAGACTTGCTTGATCAGGGATTCATTATACCTAGTGTGTCGTCCTAGGGTGCACCAGTACTATTTTTAAAGAAGAAAGATGGCTTTATGCGAATGTGTATAGATTATCGGCAGTTAAACAATGCCACTATCAAAAACAAGTATCTGTTGCCAAGGATTGATGACTTATTCGATCAGCTTCAGGGTGCCAAGGTATTTTAAAAAATCGACTTAAGGTCTGGTTACCGTCAGTTGAAAATAGGGCACCCGATGTCCCTAAGACAGCTTTTCGGACTCGGTATGGCCATTACGAATTCCTAGTGATGTCATTTGAGCTGACAAATGCCCCAACAATATTTATGGATTTGATGAATCGGGTGTTCAAGCCCTATCTGGATTTATTTGTGGTTGTATTCATTGATGACATCTTGATTTACTCCAGCAGTCGAGAGGAGCATGAGCAACACCTTCGGATTGTGCTTCAGGCTTTGAAGAATAATCAGTTATATGCCAAATTTCAAAATGTGAATTTTGGTTAGACTCAGTTGCGTTTATGAGGCATGTTGTATAAGCAAAAGGCATAAAAGTGGATCCTAAAAAGATTAAGGCTGTTCAGAATTGGCCTACACCTACTTCAGTTATAGAGATATGGAGTTTTCTAGGTTTGGCGAGTTATTATCATCGGTTCGTGGAAGGGTTTTCATCTATAGCAAGCCCATTGACCAGGCTGACCCAGAAAGGTGTTCCATTCAGATGGTCAAACGAGTGTGAGTTGAGCTTTCAGATGCTCGAGACCGCTTTGACTACGGCGTCAGTGTTAGTATTACCCACCAGTTCAGAATCTTATATGGTGTATTGTGATGCATATCGCGTTGGGCTTGGTACAGTATTGATGCAAGATGGCAGGATGATTGCATATGCGTCATGACAGTTGAAAGTTTACGAAAAGAATTATCCTGTTCATGACTTAGAATTGGCAGCCATTGTTCATGCGCTGAAGATTTGGAGGCATTACCTTTATGGTGTCTCGTGTGAGGTATTTACTGATCATTGTAGCCTACAGTATCTGTTCAAACAAAAAGATCTCAATTTGAGGCAGAGAAGATAGTTGGAGTTGTTGAAAGACTATGATATCACCATTTTGTATCACCCCGGAAAGGACAATGTGGTGGCCGATGCTTTAAGTAGAAAGGCTCTGAGTATCGGCAGTCTTGCGTATATTACGGCTGGTGAGAGACCATTAGTTGCAGATGTTCAAACTTTGGCTAATTAGTTCGTGAGGTTAGATGTTTCAAAGCCCAGTCGGGTTCTAGCTTGCACAGCCGCTCGGTCTTCTTTATATGAGCACATCATAGAGCGGCAGTATGATGATCCTCATTTGCTTGTCCTTAAGGACACAGTGCGGCATGGTGATGCCAAATAGGTTCATGTGGGGTAAGATGGAGTTCTGCGAATGCAGGGTCGTATTTGTGTGCCTAATGTTGATGGGCTTCGTGAATTAATTCTTGAAGAGGCACATAGTTTCCGGTATTCTATTCATCCGGGTGCCGCCAAAATGTATCAAGATTTACGACAATATTATTGGTGGATAAGAATGAAGAAGGATATAGTTGAATATGTAGCTCGATGTCTAAATTGTCAACAAGTTAAGTACGAGCATCAGAGACCTAGTGGTTTGCTTCAGAAGTTAGAAATTCCTGAGTGGAAGTGGGAGCGTATCACTATGGATTTTGTTGTTAGACTCCCACAGACTCAGAGGAAGTTCGACGCAGTATGGGTTATTGGGGACAGGTTGACCAAGTCGGCACATTTCATTCTAGTGTCAGTTACCTATTCTTCAGAGCGGTTAGCTGAAATTTACATTCGTGAGATTGTCCGCCTTCACGGTGTGCCCGTGTCTATTATTTCAGATTGAGCTACGCAGTTTACCTCATACTTCTGAAGGGCCGTACAATATGAGTTAGGTATGCGGGTTGAGTTGAGTACAACATTTCATCCATATACAGACGGACAGTCAGAGTGCACTATTCAGATATTGAAAGATATGCTTCGCGCTTGTGTTATAGACTTTGGAGGTTCTTGGGATCAGTTCTTGCCACTTGCGGAGTTTGCCTATAATAATAGCTACCAGTCAAGCATTTAGATGGCTCCATCTGAAGCATTATATGGGAGACGGTGGCGTTCGCCAGTTGGCTAGTTTGCACTGGGAGAGGCTCGGTTGTTGGGTACCGATTTGGTACAGGATGCCTTGGATAAAGTCAAGATTATTCAGGATCGACTTCGCACAACTCATTCTAGGAAAAAGAGTTATGCCGACCATAAAGTTCGTGACATTGCATTCATGGTTGGAGAACGAGTATTGCTCCGGGTTTCACCTATGAAAGGTGTAATGAGATTCGGAAAGAAAGGCAAGTTGAGCCCTAGGTATATTGGACCCTTTGAAATTCTTGAAAGGGTGGGTGAAGTAGCCTACAGGCTTGCACTACCACCTAATTTATCAGCAGTTCATCTGGTGTTCTATGTGTCTATGCTCCGGAAATATCATGATGGTCCATCCCATGTATTAGATTTCATCTCAGTCCAATTGAACAAAGATTTGACTTATGAAGAGGAGCCAGTAGCTATTCTAGCCCGGCAGGTCCGACAGTTGAGATCTAAGAGTTATCCTTCAGTTCGGGTGCAATGGAGGGGTCATCCGGTAGAAGCAATGGAGGGGTAAGCCGATAGAAGCATCTACCTGGGAGTCTGAGTTGGACATGCAGAGTAGATATCCACATCTTTTCACCATCTCAGGTATTTTTCTAATTCCATTCGAGAACGAACGTTTGTTTTAGAGGTGGAGAATGTGATGACCCAAATAGTCATCTTTAAATTTAATAATTATTTCTATATTATGAGGCCTCAAATAGTACTATTCATCATTCATTGACTTGCGTGCGCAGTCAGTATAATTTTCCAGAAAGTTTTTATATGAAAAATTGATTAAAATATGAAATAGAGCTTTAAAACTCAATTAAGTTGACTTTGGTCAATATTTTGAGCAAATAGACCCGGATTAGTGTTTTGACAGTTCTGGTAGGTCCGTATCGTAATTTGGGACTTGGGCGAATGCCCGAAATTTAATTTGGAGGTCCCTAGCTCAAGTTATGGCCATTTAACGGAAACTAGGAATTTAAAGGCTAAAGATTTCTAAAGTTTGACCACGGATCTGACTTTTTGATATCAGGGTTGGAATTCGATTATGGAAATTTGAATAGGTCTGTTATGTCATTTATGACTTGTGTGCAAAATTTGAGGTCAATCGGACTTGATTTGATATGTTTCGGCATCGAATGTAGAAGTTGAAAATTTTTAAGTTCCTTAAGCTTGAATTGGGGTAGGATTCGCGGTTTTAAAGTTGTTTGATGTGATTTGAGGTCTTTACTAAGTTCGTATAATGTTTTAGGACTTATTGGTATATTTGGTTGAGGTCCCGGGGGCCTCGAGTGGATTTCGCATGTTTAATGGATCAAAATTTGGACTTAAGGAAAATCTAAAATTTTGGCCTTCTGGTATAATCGTACGTGCAGATTTTAGACCACAGATGCGAGCTCGCAGAAGCGGAAAGTCCGCAGAAGCGAACGGGCTGTCGCAGAAGCGCAACCACAGAAGTGGTCCACACGTCGTAGAAGCGGAACCGCAGATGCGGTCAAGTGTCCGCAGATGCGAAAAGGCGTGGACAGAACCCATAAAATCGGAAGTTAGCCATTTTTACTCATTTTTGAGTTTTGAGTCTCGGATTTAGGCGATTTCAAAGGGATTTTTCACGACTTTGAATTGAGTAAGTGTTTTATAAATAAGAGTGATTATATTTCATATATCCATGTCTATATTCATCATTTATTTCAGATTTAGATGGAAGAAATTGGAATTTTTGTAAAACTTTCCAAAAACAAAAATTTAATTTTTGAAGGTCCATTTGACATCGGAATTTGGTAATTTTTGTATGGTTGGACTCATCTCGGAACGAGTGTTCGAATTTCATAAGTTTTTTCGTGATTCGATATATGGGCCCCACTGTCGATGTTTGAGATGAATTTCGGATTTTAATCCAGAAAATTAGTAAATTCATATGGAATTAATTCCTACGATTTATGTTGAGTATTTTGAATTATTTATGACTAGATTTGAGGATTTCGGACATGAATTCGCGAGGCAAAGGTTTTTTAAAATCTTGAATTTGGTTGCAAAGCGATGTAAGTATCGTGGTTAATCTTGACTTGAGGGAATAGAACCCTTGAATTATTTATTACGCGAATTTCATATGTAACGATGTATAGGCAATGTGACGAGTGCCTATACTTTGTCAAATTAATTGTTTGCATAATTATTTAAAAATCATAAATTGATTTAAGACACGAATTAATTGTTATAATAATTGTTTCTCTCATATTTCTTGTCAAATATTAATTCTTGAATTCATGAAATAATTGTTACATGCTTATTTGATTTATGTGTCTTAATTGATACTTGACATTTAGCATATTAAATATGAAATTGCCTATTTTCTCCTTGATTTTCCACAATTAATTGCTTCGTGTCATTACTTGTTTCCTGAATAAATTATAATCATTGTATACTTTGTTGCCTAATAATATCTTATTGAATGTGGTATTTATTGGAGTATTTTTATTACAATCAAGAGTTGTTAATTTTATATTGTTGGAGCGGGTTGCACGCCGCAACGAAAATTGATTGAAATAATAATTGGTTATGGCTGCCGAGTTGGTTTCAACTGTTGAAATGAGTTACATGTTTTATTTCTATTATTGTTGTTATTACTATTATTGCGTATAGGTTAATCTAAGTGACCTGCCTTAGCCTCGTCACTACTTCGTCGAGGTTAGGCTCGGCACTTACAGAGTACATGGGGTCGGTTGTACTCATACTACACTCTGCACTTCTTGTGCAGATTTCCAAGTTCTTCCCAATGGCGTACTGTAGATTTGCTCGGATTCAGCTACCAGTGGATACTTGAGGTATAGCTGCACGATGTTCGCAGCTCTGAAGTCCCCTTTTACTTTATTTTAGTTGTGTGCTTTCTTTCAGACAACTTTATTTCGTTCAGACCCTTATTTGTATTATTCTAGAAGCTCATGCACTTGTGACATCAGTTCTGGGATGGTATTCAGACATCGCTATTATTATGGAGTATTCATGTCACGACCCAAAACCCTAACATGTCGTGATGACGCCTATCGATGGTACTAGGCAAGCCGATTTTTCAAAATACTTCAAATATTTCACAAAAATAAACCAAAAGCTTGATATGGCAGAGTTTTCATAAAGACATGAGTTAAACTCAAAATACAACGTGAAAAAATAGCTCCAAACATCAGGGTGTCACCAAGTCATGATGCTAAATAACCAGTCTAAGAAACAGTGTCTACAAGAGTCTGTGTCTAGATGCCAATACAGAAAAGAAAGATAACAAAAAAAGAGAGACAAGGACTGCGAACACCGGCAACTACCTCGTGAATCTCCGATACTCAACCATGCACGAGATCAACGTCCTTCGTGACCGGATACACCTGGATCAGCACATGAAGTACATGGTGTAGCGGGAGTACAACCTACTCAGTAAGTAATAAAAATAAATAAGAAACTAAGAAGTAGTGACAAGCTATACAATTACCATTCACTTCAGTAATTTCAGCAATGAAAGTAGACATGATTCAATTCCGGCAATATAAGTTAACTCAGTTGTACATTTACTAAGTTCAGATAAACCGGTGAAGGCAGCCCCAGAGAACTGAAAAGTAGTGAACGAGACCCCACTTGTCTCTAGAATACCTGCTGTATGGAGTATCCTCTGACACCTGTCTAAGAAGCCCTGTGCATCCTCTCCCTCGGTACCACTAAAAGATGGAGCCTGGAGTCTCCCAAACCTCTCCAATAGACGATGCTCATCATCGGGCATGACAGGAACCACATAATCCTGAGCAACTGCAACCGACTGGGCTGGTAGTGCCCCCGGTGTCTGGAGTCCCTATACCACCTGCTCTGGTATGCGGGCGGCAGGAGTCTGAGCACCTCTCCAGCCTGAGAAGTGGTTGTTGCGACCGGAACAAAGATCGCCTGAGCAAGACTGGTGCACATGGTCAGAATCTGAGATAAGGCCTCCTGAAGTCCTGGAATCACAATGGGCACAGGTGATACCTGAGCGGGTCCCACAGGCTCATCCACAACTGGAGCCTTCTCCTGAACTAGGGCAACTGGTGGATCTGCAGGTGTTGCCCTAGCTGTGGTGCGAGCTGCACCTCTGCCCCTACCGCGGCCTCTAGCGTGACCTCGGCCTCTCTTGGCCCTGACTGGTGGTACTGGTGGTTGTCCATCCTGTCCCGTTGCATGCATCCTCGCCATCTCTGAGAGAATAGAACAACAGAAATTTCGTTACTAGAATCAAACGATTCGCATGACAAGAATTCAAGAATGTGAAATTTCCTAAGGGTTCGACAACCTCTCGAAGATAAGTATAGACGTCTCTGTACCGATCCGCAAGACTCTACTAACCTGCTCATGACTCGTGAGACCTATGTAAGCTAGGCTTTGATACCAACTTGTCACCACCCAAAATCCTAACCTGTCGTGATGGCGCCTATCGATGGTACTAGGCAAGCCGAGTTTTCAAAATATTTCACAAAAATAAACCAAAAGCTTGATATGACAGAGTTTTCATAAAGACAGGAGTTAAACTCAAAATACAACGCGGAAAAATAGCCCCAAACATCGGGGTGTCACAAAGTCATGAGCATCTAAACAACCAGTCTAAGAAACAGTGTCTATACGAGTCTGTGTCTAGATGCCAATACAGAAAAGAACGATAACAAAAAAAGAGAAATAAGGACTGCGAATGCCGGCAGCTACCTCGTGAATCTCCGATACTCAACCACGCACGAGATCAATGTCCTCCGTAACCGGATACACCTGGATCTCCACATGAAATGCAAGGTGTAGCGTGAGTACAACCAACTCAGTAAGTAACAAAAATAAATAAGGAACTGAGAAGTAGTGACGAGCTATACAATTACCGTTCACTTCAGTAATTTCAGCTATGAAAGTAGACATGATTCAATTCTGGAAATATAAGTTAAGTTAATTGTACATTTACTAAGTTCAGATAAACCGTATACAATATTTTCCAAAAGTTCAGAACAATGACATAATTCAGCTAAGTGCAGCAACAAAGGAAAGCAAATGCAACCTCTCAGGGTAACAATCACTCAAGCCCTTAATAGCTCAAACACTCGGCTCTCAGCCCTCAATAATCACACTTAATAGGTACCTGCGCTCACTGGAGGTGTACAGACTCCGGAAGGGATCCTTCAGCCCAAGCGCTATATCGTTGCGGCGTGCAGCCCGATCCAATCATATAAGTATCCATAAGACTCGTTGCGGCGTGCAACCCGATCCACAATCCATAAATAGCCATAAAGCTCGTTGCGACGTGCAACCCGATCCATATACATTCAGCCCTCAGGCTTGTTGCGGCGTGCAACCTGATTCATATACCTCACATAGCTCACGGCTCAGCACTCAGGCCCTATCTCAGTCACTAGTTTCTCCAGCCTCTCGGGCTCTCAGAAATCATACAAATCAGCCCAAAAGAGATGACAACAAGTTTCAACAAGAAAACAAGAGAGAAACGGAGATATGACACGCAAGTAAAACTGTAACTGAGTACAAGACATTAAAATAGCAGCTAATTCAACAAGTACCCGACCAATGCGGGTCCCGATAGTGATATCATATGGCCTAAGCATGGTTTCTAACATGAATGGCAATCAAATATCTAGAAGACAGAGGGAACCTGTAATTTAACAATAAGCTATTCGAATTAACAATCTCACAGGACGGACCAAGTCACAATCCCCCACAGTGCACGCCCACACGCCCGTCACCTCCAAAATAATCACATCATACCAAAAATTTGGGATTTCATACCCTCAGGACTAGATTTAAGATTGTTACTTACCTCAAACCGCGCAAAATCCTACTCCGAAATGCCTTTGGCCCTCATTTTTTTGAAATCTTATATTCTGCCCAGGCAATTCCTTCTTCGCGAACACGATACCCTTTTCGCGAACGCGAAGACCCCTCAGCTCAACCCTACGCGAACGCGGGAACCAACATCACGAACTCGTAGGCAAAAAGGCCTGGGGTCCCAGCCGCTCAACTTTCTCTACGCGAACCTGATGCCCTTCCTGCGTTCCTGATGCACTGCCTAACAACCCCTTCGCGAACGCAAAGAACAATCTTCCTCCTGCCTCTATCTCCTCTTTGCGAACGTGGAATACCCCTTACGAACGCGAAGAAGGAAACCAGCAACTAGGAAAACCAGAAAATTTGCTATCTTTCACAAGTCCAAAATGATCCGTTAAGCATCCGAAACTCTCCCGAGGCCCTCGGGACCTCAACCAAACATACCAACCAGTCCTTAAACACCATTCGAACTTAGTCGAGCCCTCAAATCACATCAAACAATAATAAAATATGAATCACCCTCCAATCCAAACTTAATAAATTTGAAACTTTAAATTTTTACAACCGATGCCGAAACCTATCAAACCACGTCCGATTGACCTCAAATTTTGCACACAAGTCATATTCAACATTACGAACCTAGTCCAACTTTCAGAATCGGAATTCGACCCCGATATCAAAAAGTCAACTTCCGGTCAAAATCTCTAAAAATTCGACTTTCGCCATTTCAAGCCTAATTCTACTACGGACCTCCAAATTATATTCCGGACGCACTCCTAAATCTAAAATCACCCAATGGAGCTAATGGAACCGACAGAACTCCATTTCAGAGCCGTCTTCACACATTTCCGACTAATGTCAAAATCCTAAGACTTAAGCTTCCTTTTTAGGGACTAAGTGTCCCAAATCACTGCGAAACCACAACAAAACCTCCCGGCAAGTCTCATAAGCAGAAAAATGATACGGGAGAAGCAATAAATAGGGGATCGGGGCTAATACACTCTAAACGACCGGCCGAGTCGTTACAATTCACTTTATTTCAGACTTTATTTCCGCATTGGTTTCTTTGTTATTAATTAATTTAAAATTTTGTTAAAATAGCTAATTATATTCTAACGTTGGCTTGCCTAGTAAGTGAAATGTTAGGCTCCATCACAGTCCCTAAGGTGAGAATTTCGGGTCGTGACAATATATATATATATATATATCGAACGACAAAAATATTCCTGAAATATTGATCAATTTTTATACCCTTAATAATTTACATTAGTATTTACAAGAAATCGTATGAAAAGAACAAAACTATAAATACTACGCGCTAGGATGAGTTCTTGTATTAGAATCCATTGAAACTTAGGATCTCTCTTAAGCGGCGATAATTTATTACAACACGAAGTACACAAAATTTGGTGGATTTGAAAGTTCTATTATATGCAAAAATTTAATTGATTTTTGAAGAGTTTTGACTTCCGTTTTCTATACATGGTATCTTTATTTTACTAATATATATTTATATTATAAACTTCCTACCTAATTCAATAAGAAAAGATTAGTAATCAAAATTTAGTTGATTATAAAATTCTAAATATTAAAAAAATAATTTAATTAATTATTTTATCCAATGCGAAATTCATATTTAAAAGGTAAAAAAGATAAACGATATTATATTTTATTAATGACTTTTAATTTTTAATATAATATAGATATAGATAGTGAAAAAGAAAAAGAACGAGAAAAGAAACCATAACAAAAAAGATGTCATTCTCCAATTATATATAACGATAATATTAAATAACTTGCTGATAATATAACGAGGAAAAAGAAAGGAATACATATTCAAAAATATGTATTCTTTAAATTTGGTCCACATTCAAAAATAAATAAATTAGAATTTCATCTTCATCTTTGGACATACGAGAAATAAGCTTATGAACTACGGAGATCTGACAAAAAATATTGTTCAATGAGGTTATTGCTCTCATTCAAAGAAAGAATGATATTATTTTCCAACGATATATATATATATATATATATATATATCTTTTAATCTTTATTATCTATATCTATATTATTATAAAAGCACGAATATTTTATACTAAATGTTAAATGACAAAAATATCCTTAAAATGTTGATCGACTTTTATACCCTTATATTTTGTCAAAAAGATAGTTCCATATTGGATAAAATAGTAATATCTAATACGAATTTGCCTAATATTTGGGAATCTGATACCAACTAATGATAGAACTTTTTAAAATTATAATCCAATGTAAAGTTCTAATACTATACTAATTGTACCTGGACAATTACATGTAACAATAGTAGAATCCTATATGCTTTGAGTTTCAAACCCATAACAATATCCCACGCATGAAACACATATTGTATCTATATAATTAATTTCATTGTATTCACGCTATTGCAACACAAAACATCTATACGCGGATCTTTTAGAGGTAATTTTTGTCTCTTTCAGCATCATATTTTATAGATTAGATTTTGGCTCTCTAACATAACCAAAAGAAAGCTACTGACAATTACGAAGTTGAATGTTTAATTTTGTGCATGTTGGCTGATAATTCATCCACATCTTTATGAGTTGTTAAGAAAGATTTTTGTTTGTTTGTTGGAAGGGATATTGATGAAAAGATTAAATTAAGCTACACTCGGAATAATGAAAATACGGTCTCTACATCCCATCCAAAGGAACTAGATTGTAATATGAGGACACTTAAAGAGGAAGCTGAGAATATACTCCCTCCGTTTCAAATTAGATGATGTACTTTCCTTTTTAGTCTGTTCCAAAATAAATGACACATTTCTAAATTTGGAAATAATTTAACTTTAAACTCTTCATTTTACCCATTTTACCCTTAATGAGAAGCTTTTATAACCACACAAATATCATGGCCCCGCAAAACTTTTATCCCTTAAACTTTTAAGACCACAAGTTTCAAAAGTCTTTTTTTTTCTTAAACTCTGTGCCGAGTCAAATTACCTCATCTAAATTGAAACAGAGAGAGTATTAATTAACAGAGAAGGTTTAATTTGCGGCATCAACCGATGAGAATGATTGAGGAAGTTAGAAGGAATACTGAATGGTATGTTTTTAAACAACAAACTAATCCATTTTTATCGTACTTTAATAATTATACCAACAATCTACTTGATTATTCTTTTATTAAATAACAAATATTAAAATTTTGATTTGGACAATGTCAATCAAACCATGTTTTATTGATTATTTTAGAACGTTCTCAATAGACGACAAGTACAGACATACCCACAAAGAATTCACATAGTACTATGTTTGGAATCCTTAATCGATAATATGAAATAGAAAAAAGATTTGTATTCGGTCTAATCGCTACATATCACATTTTTCCTATATCATTTGCATGAAAAACAATTCTTTCTTTTTGTAATATGTTTCAAAATTTTAATTTGAAATTCTTTCATAAATGATTGACTTAAGAATCTCGTGCAATGCACGTACGTAGAAACTAGTATATATTAAAAATACGAAGGTTCTTAGTGAAATATCGTTCGACTTTTTTATCCTTTTAAAATAGTTAGACAAAATAGTCATTTAATTATTTTCCTATTATTTAAGACTTTGAAATCAACTAAAACTTTTACTTATTAAATCTTTTCTTTTTTGAACCATATAGAAAATCCTAATACGATTTCTAAATCAATTAAAATATAACATTAGATAAATTCTTTCCATATTTGAACATGTAAAATAACAAGACTTCGTTAAATTTAACCAAATTCGTAATTGCTTATATGTTGTATCTTATTTTAACTAGTTTAAAATGAGGTATAACATTTGTCCTTCTCGAAGGTTAGCTGGATCTTGGTGAAAAAGTAAGAGGTCATTTTAGGTGGGGCTAGAAACGTTTACTTTATTCTTTAGTTTATTATTTTATAACACTGAATACTACACTATTAGAATTCACGTGCAAAGTCCGTATCGAGAAACGGACATGGTCGTTTCCAGTAATAGTGATTAATCACCGTTTTCTCTTCCTTATCCTATAATTAAAGAATAGATATATGGATTATTTGTATTTTGTCATGTCAATCCATTTCCCCTTGTAGATCATGCTATCTTTTAGGAAAGTTTACTCTCTTTCTGCACAAGACGACCATAAATTGCAATACTGCTATACCATGTCAAGACTACAAATCACAAATTAAAATAAATATTAAGAGTTATTGCCTAAATCAGAGTTCTACGGCTCCGCAACAACCTTCTCTCTTAAATTAGCTTAGAATGATTTCTTGTTTTCTAATTCTAAGCATGCACATAAACAAACCAGCTCCAAATTGAGGAGATAATCATACCTTTTCTAATTTTTTCATATTTGGTTGGCTTAAATATTTTGGAAAATATTTTCCTGATGAACTCATTTTTCTCCAATTGGAAAAAAATATTTTCCCTATCAAGAGAAGGGAAAATATTTCCCAAAACTCATTCTCACATTCCCCACCCTATTCCTCATCCCCACCAACCCAACCCCATCCCACTTCCACCCTCCACTCTAAATAAAAATATTATTAATAGTACTTTCTCTTCATGATATAGATAGATTTTTTTTCATTTCAACAAATGAGTATTTTTTTTCATGATATAATTTTTTTTTTATTTTAACAAAAAAAAAATACTTTATTTTCATGTAGAAAAGTATTTTCTTTCATTACAAAAAAAAATATTTTCTTTTCATGATGGAAAATAAAGTATTTTTTTTTATTTCAACAAAATGAGTATTTTCTTTTCATGATGTAGAAATATTTTTTTTATTTCAATATAATGAGTACTTTATTTTCATGTTGTGGAAAGAGTACTTTCTTTTTCAACCAAAAAAAGAGTATTTTCTTTTTAATTATGGAGCACAAATTTCAACGTTATTTTTGCATAAAAAAGTAAAGCAACACATTAGTTCCTTTGGATTTGTGTGAATTTTTAGAGATTTGGGGGGGGGGGGGGGGGAGTAGCATAAAAAAATATTTTCCTAAGAAAATATTTTTTACTCTCTAACTAAACACTAGAAAATATTTTTCGGAAAATATTTTTCACTCACCAACCAAACATGGGAAAATAAGTGATAAAAACACGTCATCGTAAACACATCCTAAAAGTAGGGGTGTACAAAGAAAACTGATAAACTGCACCAAACCGATAATCCGAGTAAAACCGGAAAAAAAATCCGATGTGATTTGGTATTGAAAAATAAAACCCGACCATTATTGGTTTGGGTTGGTTTTAACTAAAAAAAGTTTAACCGAAACCAAACCAATCCGATAGTATATTTATATAATTGTTAAAAATATTTTATACAATATAAATATTTATTGTAATATAATTTATAAATATTTCTTAAACTTTTTCACAGTTTTATTTTTTAACGGTTTATTTCAAGTTTAGACTTAACATTCTTCAATGGTAAATAAATTTTATAGCCCATAAATATAGTAACTCAAACAAAGATCAAATCAATACTAATGCTAACAAAAGAAATTCAATTCAATACTAGGAATGATGATAGTGTTGGATAATTATTTTAGTTTTATATTGATTTATAATGAAAATGCATAACTTAGTTTATCTTTTTCTTTAGCGCTTAGTTATTTAATTAATATTAGTACTTATTAGCTATACTTATTTTAGCATGACCTATAGTATTTTTAGATTATGTTAATTTTTATTATGGCATATTAATCAGCAATATTTATTTTATATAATTTTATTATTTTATCTTTGTAATTGAATATTTTAGTATAATGCTATGACTTATCTCATATTATTGTATTATTTTCTTGAAAAAAATATTATATAATTATATTTTACTAGGACTTAAGAAATATTTGGAGCACAAGTTACATATTTTATGCTATGAAGACTTTACTGGGAAAAAATCCGAAAACCCGAAAAAAACGGAGATTGAAAAACCCGACTTTGTTGGTTTGATTTGATTTATAAATTTAAAAATCCGACACCATTGATTTGGTTTGATAATTGAAAAATCCAAACCAACCCGACATGTACACCCCAAAATACTACCATTAATGCTACTGGACGTTGTTTGGTTATAAACCCATTGATTATGTCACGACTCGAAATTTCTACCTTCGGACCGTGATGGCGGCTAACATTTCACTTGCTAGGCAAGCCAACGTTAGAATAATATTATCCATTTTAAAATAATTTTTAAATATATTAATAACAAGGAAACAAATGCGGAAGCAAAGTTTGAAATATAGTGACATAATCCATCAAACAATGGTGTCTAAATACCATCCCAGAATCGGTGTCACATGTGCACGAGCTTCTAGAATAAATACAAATAAAGGTCTGAATAAAGTAAAGCTGTCTCGAAATAAACTCACAACTAAAGTAAAATAGACGGGGACTTCAGAACTGCGGGCGCCATACAGTTATACCTCAAGTCTCCTCCGAGTAGCTGAAATCCGAGCAAAACTATGGCACACCGCTGGGACCAACTCCAAAATCTGCACAAGAAGTGCAGAGTGTAGTATCAGTATAACCGGCCCCATGTACTGGTAAGTGCTGAGTCTAACCTCGACGAAATAGTGACGAGGCTAAGGCGGGTCACTTACATTACCTGTACGCAATATTAGATACAACAACAATAATAGAAATAAATCAAGTAACTCATTTATATTAATTGAAGCCAACTCAGCAGTCATAACCAATTATCATTTCCATCAATTCAGTTGCAGCGTGCAACCCGCTCTCACAATATATTCACATTCAATTCTATTGCAGCGGGCAACCCGCTCTCGCAATATATTCATTTTAATCAAGTCTGTTGCGGCGTGCAACCCGATCCTCCAATATGGACTTTTAATAAGTCTGTTGCGGCGTGCAACCCGATCCTCCAATATTGACTTTTAATAAGTCTGTTGCGGCGTGCAACCCGATCCTCCAATATTGACTTTTAATAAGTTTGTTGCGGCGTGCAACCCTGTCACGACCCAATTTCACCTATAGGTCGTGATGGCGCCCAACACTACAGCTAGGCAAGCCAACTAATAAGTCAAACGTACATTGGTTAAACTTTTATTCCAAGAAAATAATAAAATACCAATTTCTACCAATGTGTGTGTGCCAAGACCCGGTGTCACAAGTGCATGAGCATCTAGTAGATTATACAAAACTCCAAATACTGTCTGAAATGAAATAGACAGAATATAAATATAAGAAGAGACACTGGTAGCTGCAGAACGGCTCAGAAAGGCAGCTCACCACTATGCCTCGGGATGACGTGAGTATGTGATGATAGGTCCTCCACTAGTACCTGTCTCAGATCCTGCACAAAAAGTGCATCAAGTGTAGTATGAGTACGTAAACAACATGTACCAAGTAAGTATCAAGCCTAATCTCGAAGTGGTAGAGACGAGATGACCGACTTTGACACTCACTATGGGTCAATAATAATAACTGAAATAAAACTAGGATATTTAAATCATCATGATTTACAGAATTTACAATAATTTATTTAATCAGCAGAAATAATCAAATTCCTTCAAATATAACAATTCTCAATATATTAATTAAATTCCTTCAATTCAAATAATTTCTAATTTATCAATTAAACCTCATTTACAGGAGTAACAATTAATTCCTTAACAAGAAAGAATAATAATTCATTAAATTTCAAGGATTTTTCAATTTATTAATTAGCTTCACAAGCTGAAATAAATTATTAAAGTATCGTGTAATTATTATTATTAAGCATGATTTCTGCCGAGGATGTACGGACCGATCCAGAGTGTCGTGTACACTGCCGAGGGACGTGCGGCGCGATCCATAGATGCATCTATCCTGCCGAGGCGTTCGGCCCGCTCCACAAGAAAGGAGGACATTTTATTATGTGCCTCCGGAAGGAGAGTATATTTATTATAAGATAAAATTTGGGAGGAGAACAATTTCTTTTAACAATTAATTGATTTAAACAAAAATTAAGCATATGAAAATTTCATATTTTTCTACTTTTCATGACAATTCACAATATATACATCAATTATTTTAATTAATAAAGAATACAATTCACACAAGTAATTCATGCTTTGAGTCTTAAACTACCCGAACTTTAGCATTAATAGTAGCTACGCACGGACTCTCGTTACCTCGTGCGTACGTAGCCCCCGCAATTAGCAATAATTATTTAATTTTAATCACCTATGAGGTAATTTCCCCCTCACAAGATTAGACAAGAGACTAACCTCGTCTTGCTCCAATTTAATCCACTATAAGGCCTTTTCCACGATTATCCAACTCCGTCTGGCTCGAATCTAGCCAAAATAATTCGATACAATTACCAAATATTATAGGAATCAATTCTATAAGAAAATACCACATTTTAAAGAAAAGATCCCGAAATTAATTAAAAATTTACCCGCGGGCCCACATCTCGGAATCCGGCGAAAGTTATGAAATCCGATAACCCATTTAATTACGAGTCCAACCATACCAGTTTCACTCGACTCCGAATCGATACCGAAATCTCAAAAATTCGTTTCTATGAGATTTCTAAAGATTTCCCAAATTTAAATCTTAACACACTAATTTATGGTGAAAACAATGATATACTTGTATATGTAGACCAAATCCGAGTTAGAATCACTTACCCCAATACTTTTCCCTTAAAAATCTGCCAAAAGTCGCCTCTGCTCAAGCTCAAGTTCGTCAAAAATGGCAAATGAGACGAATGCCCTCTTTTTATAAAACTGCCCAGCAGCCTTCGGAACTGGTCCTCGAACTGGGCCTCGATCGCGGCTTCGATCAGAGGCTCGAGCCTGGATCTCGGTCATTGCCTCGATCAGGGCATCGAGGTTGGGCCTTCGATCAGGACATCGAGGTTGGGACTTCGATCAGGGCATCGAGCATGCCTTCGATCAGGGCATCGAGCATGGGCCTTCGATCAGAGCATCGAGCATGGGCCTTCGATCAGGGCATTGAGCATGGGTCTCGATCCTAGCCCTCGAGACTTACCTTCGATCATGTCCTCGAGCCGGACCTTCGATCGTGGCTTCGATCTCAAGCTCGAGCCTGAGCCTCGTCAACCCTGAATATCCAACAGAAGAGGAAACACTGCAGCAGCTTTTAAGTCCAATTTTTGATCCGTTAACCATCCGAAACTCACCCGAGTCTCTCGGGACCTCAACCAAATATACCAACAAGTCCTAAAACATCATACGAACTTAGTCAAACCTCTAAGTCACATCAAACAATGCTAAAACCATGAATCATACCCCAATTCAAGCTTAATGAAACTAAGAGTTTTCAACTTCTACATTAGATGTCGGAACCTATCAAATCAACTCCGATTGACCTCAAATTTTACACACAAGTCATAAATTACATAGCGGAGCTATGAAAATTTCCGAAACTGGATTTCGACTCCGGTATCAAAAAGTCAACTCTTAGGTCAAACTTCCAAACTTAAATTCTTGTTTTTAGCTATTTCATGCCTAATTTAACTACAGACTTTCAAATAAAATTCCGAACACGCTCCTAAGTCCAAAATCACCATACGGAGCTGTTGGAATCATCAAAATTATATTTCGGGGTCGTTTTCACATAATTAGACATCCGGTCTCTATTCGAACTTAAACATTTTAATTTTTCTTCAAAATTCCATATCCCGGGCTACGAACCTCGGAATTTGATTCCGGGCATACGCCCAAGTCCGAAATCATGATACAGACCTACCGGAACTGTCAAAACACTGATTCGAGTCCGTTTGCTCAAAATGTTGACCAAAGTCAACTCAATTGAGTTTTGAAGCTCTAATCCACATTTTAAATCCATTTTTCTCATAAAGACTTTCCATGAAATATTTTTATGGATTGCGCACGCAAGTCGAGGAATGATAAATAGTACTTTTCGAGGTCTTAGAATACATAATTAATTATTAAATTTAAAGATGACATTTTGGGTCATCACAAACCCGATCCTCCAATATTGACTTTTAATAAGTCTGTTGCGGCGTGCAACCCGATCCTCTAATATAATCATTATAATCAATTCTGTTGCGGTGTGCAACCCGCTCCTCCAACATATTCATTTTCCAATCAATTCTTATAGAAGAAATTCTCCAATAAATGCAACAATAATATAAAATCATAAAACAACAAGCATACAATAATTATAATTTAATTATGAAACAAACAATGACAATTAGCAATTTATTATAGAAATCAGGGAGAAAATAGGCAGTTTAATATTTAATATGCTAAATGTCAAATAACAACTAAAATACATAATTCAAATAGCATGTACCAATTAATGCAGGAATTCAAAAATTAATATTTTGACAAAGAATAAGAGAGAAACAATCATTATAATAATTAATTTATGATTAAAAATAATTTATGATTTTCAAGTAAACATGCAAATAATTAATTTGACGACGTATAGACATTCGTCACCTCGCCTATACGTCATTCACATGCAATTCACATAACAAATAATTTTAGGGTTCTATTTCCTCAAGTCAAGGTTAACCACGACACTTACCTCGCTTTGCAAATTCTAATCAATTATTCAACCACAGCTTTTCCTTTTAAATTTGCCTCCGAAATTTTCAAATCTATTCACAAACAATTCAATATATTTAATACTAATCATAGGAATTAATTCCATATGAATTTATAAATTTTTCGGATAAAAATCCGAAATTTATTAAAATATTCGGCAGTGGGACCCACATCTCAAATCCTGAAAAAACTCACAAAATCCGAACACCCGTTCCGATACGAGTTCAACCATCCCAAATTTGTCCAATTCCGATATCAAATGGACCTTCAAATCTAAATTTCTGGTTTTTGGAAGATTTTAGAAAAATCTGATTTTTCTTCCATAAATTCACAGATTCATGATATAAACAAGTATGGAATCATGAAATATAATCAATATAGGATAAGGAACACTTACCCCAATATTTCCCGTGAAAATCGCCCGAAAGTACGCCTTAACCGAGCTCAAAATGACCAAAAATGAGTAAAAATGTCGGACTCTTCGATATATACACTGCCCAGGCATTTTCGCACTTGCGGTACCTGGGCTGGCACATGCGAGCTTGCATCTGCGAAAGGGGGCTGCCAGGCGAGGTCTCGTACCTGCGGAGGAAAAATGCGCACCTGCGCATCCGCATCTGCGCAAGGAGGCCGCACCTGCGAAGACCGCATCTGCAATGGAAGTCTCGCTTCTGCGAGCTCGCACCTACGGTCAAAAATCCGCAGGTGTGATTATAACAGAAGGCAGAAATACAGATTTTGCTTAAGTCCAATTCTTGATACGATCTCAATCTGTTTCACTCTCGGGATACTCGAGACCCCGTACGAATATACCAACAAGTCCAATAACATAATACGGACTTACTCGGGGTCTCGTATCACGTCAAACAAAGCTAAAATTACAATTCACACCCGGAGAGTCCGGGAAACAAACTCTTTCAAAAGTATTTTTGAGAACTGAGCCAAGTTGGCAGTGTTGTATTGGCTCGTATGCCCTCTTCATAGGCTTGCCACAGATACCTGTGGAGAATTATCTCTCGCAAGGCCAATTTCTTCTTTTGTTATGTTGACTCAACACTGTTGAGCTGACCCATTTCTTAACATACTCTTCGATTCTTCTTTGGGGTAGATTTTACTCCTATTTATATACAATGATCACAAAAGTAGAGCTCCATACAGACAATTCTTAGTCCTGAATCTCGTCAACCACTGTACTTCCTCTGAAGCACCCCAAAATCTGCAACCATAGCGTCCACGCTGAGTAGACCTTCTATAAATTTAAAGTTGTTTCTTTAACTCCTTGGGTACTAAAGTATAGGATTATTAAGTAGGCGGACATACCGCAAGTCCCAACCTTATCCTCTACAACATCTCAGGCCTCAATCACATGTAAATTTTGGGAGAGCCTTTCAGTACCACATATATATATTTCAGGCTAAAACTGATATAACGCATGACTAGCAATCCCTTCATTGATAGTGGACTCCCCTACTCGGCGCAAAGTCATAGTTCACCACGTCCGATGGTCCACAATATTAACCTTCATAACTCGTATAAATCAACCAGATGCCAAGGTACGTTGCACCCCCCCACACACATTATTCACTGGGTGATCTCTTTATACGCCCGCATCTTTAGTCAGAATCACACGTTGAGGCAATGTTTGAGCATCTCTGGCTCCCTCGTAGCTCATCTGCAACATCACGAATGTCGACGCACAACTGATACCGAGTGCGCAATGTCATACACGAATAAATACAAAGGAATGTGAGATATAGGTTTCACGTAAAATCAATGCTGCACGATAAGGAATGAAAGAGGTGATATTGTTCCTAAACTTCATGGCCTCTGAGAGATAAGTACAGACTTCTCCGTACCGATCCTTCAGACTCTACTAAGCTTGCTCATGAATCGTGAGACCTAGGCAACCTAGTTCTCTGATACCAACTATCACGACCCAAAATTCCCACCTTCGGACCGTGATGGCGCCTAATATTTCACTTGCTAGGCAAGTCAACGTTAGAATAATATTATCCATTTAAAAATAATTTTTAAATGTATTAATAACAAGGAAACAAATGCGGAAGCAAAGTTTGAAATATAGTGAAATAATCCATCAAATAATGGTGTCTAAATACCATCCCAGAATTGGTGTCACAAGTGCACGAGCTTCTAGAATAAATACAAATAAAGGTCTGAATAAAGTAAAGCTGCCTTGAAATAAACACACAACTAAAGTGAAATAGACGGGGACTTCAGAACTGTGGACGCTATGCAGTTATAACTCAAGTCTCCTCCGAGTAGCTGAAATCCGAGCAAAACTATGGCACGCCGCTAGGACCAGCTCCAAAATCTGCACAAGAAGTGCAGAGTGTAGTATCAGTACAACCGACCCCATGTACTGGTAAGTGCTGAGCCTAACCTCGACGAAGTAGTGACGAGGCTAAGGCGGGTCACTTACATTACCTGTACGCAATATTAGATACAACAACAATAATAGAAATAAATCAAGTAACTCATTTATAATAATTGAAGCCAACTCAGCAGTCATAACCAATTATCATTTCCATCAATTCAGTTGCAGCGTGCAACCCGCTCTCACAATATATTCACATTCAATTCTGTTGCAGCGTGCAACCCGCTCTCACAATATATTCACATTCAATTCTGTTGCAGCGGGCAACCCGCTCTCGCAATATATTCATTTTAATCAAGTCTGTTGCGGCGTGCAACCCGATCCTCCAATATGGACTTTTAATAAGTCTGTTGCGGCGTGCAACCCGATCCTCCAATATTGACTTTTAATAAGTCTGTTGCGGCGTGCAACCCGATCCTCCAATATTGACTTTTAATAAGTTTGTTGCGGCGTGCAACCCTGTCACGACCCAATTTCACCTATAGGTCGTGATGGCGCCCAACAGACTCATTTATTATAATTGAAGCCAACTCAGCAGTCATAACCAATTATCATTCCCATCAATTCAGTTGCAGCGTTCAACCCGCTCTCACAATATATTTACATTCAATTCTATTGCAGCATGCAACCCGCTCTCACAATATATTCATTTTAATCAAGTCACCTGATCCTCCAATATGGACTTTTAATAAGTCTGTTGCGGCATGCAACCCGATCCTCCAATATTGACTTTTAATAAGTCTGTTGCGGCGTGCAACCCTATCCTGCAATATTAACTTTTAATAAGTCTGTTGCGGCGTGAAATCCGATCCTCCAATATTGACTTTTAATAAGTCTGTTGCGGCGTGTAACCCGATCCTCCAATATTAACTTTTAATAAGTCTGTTGCGGCATGCAACCCGATCCTCCAATATTGACTTTTAATAAGTCTGTTGCGGCGTGCAACCCGATCCTCCAACATATTCATTTACCAATCAATTCTTATAGAAGAAATTCTCCAATAAACGCAACAATTCATATAAAATCGTAAGACAACAAGCATACAACAATTATAATTTAATTATGAAACAAACAATGACAATTAGCAATTTATTATAGAAATCAGGGAAATATAGGCAGTTTAATATTTAATATGCTAAATGTCAAATAATAATTAAAACACATAATTTAAATAGCATGTAACAATTAATGCAGGAATTCAAAAATTAATATTTTGACAAAGAATAAGAGAGAAACAATCATTATAATAATTAATTTATGATTAAAAATAATTTATGATTTTCAAGTAAACATGCAAACAATTAATTTGACGATGTATAGACATTCGTCACCTCGCCTATACGTCGTTCACATGCAATTCACATAACAAATAATTTTAGGGTTCTATTCCCTCAAGTCAAGGTTAACCACGACACTTACCTCGCTTTGCAAATTCCAATCAATTATTCAACCACAACTTTTCCTTTTAAATTTGCCTCTGAAAGTTTCAAATCTATTCACAAACAATTCTGTATATTCAATACTAATCATAAGAATTAATTCCATATGAATTTACAAATTTTTCGGATAAAAATCCGAAATTTATTAAAATATTCGGCAGTGGGACCCACGTCTCAAATCCCGAAAAAACTCACAAAATCCGAACACCCGTTCCGATACGAGTTCAACCATCCCAAATTTGTCCAATTCCGATATCAAATGGACCTTCAAATCTAAATTTCTCGTTTTTGGAAGATTTTAGAAAAATCTGATTTTTCTTCCATAAATTTACGGATTCATGATATAAACAAGTATGGAATCATGAAATATAATCAATATAGGATAAGGAATACTTACCCCAATGTTTCCCGTGAAAATCGCCCGAAAGTTCGCCTTAACCGAGCTCAAAATGACCAAAAATGAGTAAAAATGTCGAACGCTTCGATATATACACTGCCTAGGTATTTCCGTACCTGCGGTACCTGGGGTGGCACATGCGAGCTCGCATCTGCAAAAGGGGGCTGCCAGGCGAGGCCTCGCACCTGCGGAGGAAAAATGCGCACCTGCGTATCCGCATCTGCGCAAGGAGGCCGCACCTGCGAAGACCGCATCTGCGATGGAAGTCTCGCTTCTGCGAGCTCGCACCTGCAGTCAAAAATCCGCATGTGCGATTATAACAGAAGACAGAAATACAGATTTTGCTTAAGTCCAATTCTTGATACGATCTCAATCTATTTCACTCTCGGGATACTCGGGACCCCGTACGAATATACCAACAAGTACAATAACATAATACGGACTTACTCGGGGTCTCGTATCACGTCAAACAACGCTGAAATTACAATTCACATCCCGATTCAAACTTTGAGTTTTAAACCTTTAAATTTGCAAATCTCATGCTAAAACATATTAAATAAATCTGGAATGACTTCAAATTTGGCACACAAATCATAAATGACATAACAGAGCTGTTCAAATTTTCAGAATCGGATTCCGGCTCCGATATCAAAAAGTCAACCCCGCGGTCAAACTTGAAATCTTTAGCCTTAAATTGCTGGTTCCGCTAAATGGTCATAATTTGAGCTAGGGACCTCCAAATTAAATTCCGGGCATATGCCCAAGTCCCAAATCACGATACGGAGCTACCAGAACTGTCAAAATACTGATCCAGGTCCGTTTGCTTAAAATATTGACCAAAGTCAACTCAGTTGAGTTTTAAATCTCTATTTCACATTTTAATCCATTTTTTCACATGAAAACTCTCCAGAAAATTTTACGGACTGCGCACGCAAGCCGAGGAATGATATATGGTGCTTTTCAAGGTCTTAGAACATATAATTACTTATTAAATTTAAAGATGACAATTTGGGTCATCATAGATTATGAATGTGATTTTTTCCTTCCTATACAATATTTGAAACTTATTTACCAAAATTGTCCTAATTTTGTATATTACCCGCCCTAAACAAGGATTACTTACAAATTATATACAAATCCATTATTAGTGCCTTAAATTAGGGGATTTAGTTATATCTTTTTTCTATTTTCTCTCCATTCCTCTTTTAATAAGACTCCTTCCAGTTGTGTATTACCTATCTTAAGCCATAACAAACGGAATTTCAGTTACAAAAAAGGAAAAAGCATAACTGAGCAGATTCAAAGTTTTAGAAGATTATAAATTAAATTCAATCTCAACAATTGTGCTCGGACCCTAACGAACCCCCTTCTTTTTTCTGGTTCTCCTCGTTCTTCTGGTGTGTGTCTCTGTTATCGAATACATAATTTGCAGTTTGTTTTGTGAACTCAATATTGAAATAGCAATGCCTCTTTGAGTAGCCATATGAATAGACGTTTTGTTTTTATTTCATATATGGCTTAGTGTCATGACCCAATTTGACCTCCGTTGGGTATCGTGATGGCACCTAGTCTTAAGGACTAGGTAAGCCTGACAATAATTAAAACAACAACATTATTTCAATAGAATCTCTTAAAATTCCCAAAACCGGTAGTACAAGTCATAAGCTCTACAGAGTGTTTTCTAGAAAACTTCTAAATACAACTGTCCAGAAATAAGAACAACCAGTGCAAAACAAAAACTAGAAGGTGACTCCGAAGCCTGCGAACGCAGCAGCAGGTTTACCTTGAGTCTCCACAGCAACAGTCCACCTAGCTAGCTAACGAACAAATACCTGGATCTGCATAAAAATGTACAGAAGAGTAGCATGAGCACACCACAGCGGTGCCCAGTAAGTATCAAGACTAACCTCGGTGGAGTAGTGATGAAGAACAGTCAAGACACCCACTGGTCTAATAAACTGAACAGATATAAGTACATGAATAACAGAAGTATGATGTCTACATAAAGACTATGCAATGTGACTCACAATACAGTAATGGCATTAAAGCAAGAAACAACAAGTATTAACGGAATATCATGAAAATGACGCAGACAAAGTGAATGGAACACAACCTAAATCCGGAATCACGAATACAGCAAGGACAAGTAATAACTCAGCAATTACAACCGCTTTTACATCAGGTTTTAGTCAACAACTCCACGAGGTACCGAACCTCGGACAATTCACAACTCACGGGTCTCAATACCTGAACCCTAACACTTGGCATCTTGTGCCCTCATAACACCTCATAACCACACTGACGACTCACGTGCCAATAGAGCCATTCTCACATAGAAGGCAAGTGAACAAGGGTGAGCATCTATGCTCAACAATATCAAGAACACCTCTTATCCGATAAGAGTGCTTAACTACGTGTATGCTTGTGCAAGTGTCCTAACATAGTCCATACCAGCAAATAAGCATAAGGAAGAAGAAGAACGGACAACACGTAGAATATTTTCTCACATCTTTCACAAGATAAAGCTCACACAGGTACGTATACCACTACACAAATATCAACAACAAGAAAGCCCCCAGGCTATAAATCATCACAAATCAATCCCTGACACAGCCCACCTTGTCTCGCCATGTGTGCAATAGTAACATAATTGCCCGCCTTGTCTCGCTACATGTGCATAATAATGTTCCCACCTTGTCTTGCCACATGCGCAACCCATACATATATATATATATATATCCCACCTTGTCACGCCGCATGTGCAAAATCAATAGTAACAATAGCACGGCAGAAATCTCGTGCAACCCCATAACAACAACCGCACAGCAGAAACCTCGTGCATCACAATAATAACAGCCGCACGGCAGAAACCTCATGCATCACCACAACAAATACAACAACAAAAATGGCAATAATACAAAGTACGACAAGTAAATCAACTCAAGAACTTTTAAAATCACAGGAAAATGTGGGACCAAATCACAAAGACTAACCACAGTAAATAATGCTAGGCGTAAAGAGAACAACTCAACAAAGGGAAACTAATGTGTATCAACGATCCCACAATATACATTTCAACAACAGGGAAACTAACACGAGTTAAATAATTCCAAATAGAACAAGTCGACTAAGACATATGATATCTAAAACCTCTTTTAAGGTTGAGAAATTACTAAGGATTTTCAATAATTTAATTAAGGATAAGCAGCAAAAAGATAATCATAACCTCAATTAAGACTGAACAAATTATAAGATGATATAATAATAATTTAAAATAAAGATAAGCAGTTATGAAAATATAGCATGAAAATAGAGGAGGTAAAATCTTCAGTTAAGTCAAATAAGAATACAATAGGCAATAAGAGTGAATCCTGAAAGTAATTAATTCTAATTAAAGCATGTAGAGGTGAAACTAGTAAATAGGAACTTAATCATATCAAGAACAACTTCATACTCAGTGAATATAAGGACCTAAGAATCCTAAAAGGCCAATTTTTCACAAATAAGTCCGAGCACGCACTCGTCGCCTCGCGTGCATGGACTACAATCAACATAGAAGACTCAAATCCTAAGGGGATCATCCCCCACACAAGGTTAGGCCAGATACTTACCTCGAACCAAGCTCAAACAATCCGTAAGAATGCCCTTTCCTCAATTATCCGACTCCGAATGGACCAAATCTAGCCAAACACAATTGCATAACATGAATACAACAATAATAGACTTATCTAATCAATTAAATCAATATTTAATAAAAATTCTGAAATTCGCCCTAAAAAGTCGACCCGGGCCCACGTCTCGGAATCGGGTAAAAGTCATAAAATAAAATTACCCATTCACTCGCGAGTTCACTCGTACCAAAATTATCCAAATCCGATGTCTATCAATCAAAACTCAAAACTCTTAGTTGAAGAACTTCTTCCCATTTTTCCTAAATTTTCAATCCAAACCCGAAACTAAATGGAGAAAAGAACTATGGATTAATGGAAAACAACCAAAAATGAGTTAGGAATCATTACCCCAAAGTTTCCTCTGAAAAACCCTCGAAAAATTGCCAAATTCCGAGCTCTCAAGTCCAAAAACGAAGAATGAAACCAAACCCTTGGATTTCTCTTTTCTGCCCAGGCGTGACGCACCTGCGCATAAATAGCCGCATCTGCATGACCGCAGGTGCGTATGTCCAACCGCACCTGCGCTTCCTCTTGCTTCTGCGCGCCAAAAATCCGCTTCTGCGGAGCCGCTGATGCGCACAATTTCTCCACACCTGCGGAGATTGTCAAGTTCAGCTCTTCTCGCACCTGCGCCTCAATCTTCGCATCTCCGGGTATCGCAAATGTGGAATTTTTCCTCGCACCTGCGACCCCTGGCCCTCCTCCATTTTTCCTCTTATGCGCTTGCCTCTCCACACGTGCGCTCTCGCACCTGCGGTCTCTTCTTCGCAGGTGCAAAAATACCAGAAGCCTGAAGACTTAGCAGTAACAAAAATCAAACTTTTAATCCGTTAGGCACCCGAAACTCACCCGAGGCCCCCGGGACCTCAACCAAACATACCAACCAATCTTGATACACCATACAAATTTAGTCGAGTCTTAAAGTCACATCAAACAATGTCGAAACCACGAATCGCACCATGAATCGAACTTATAAGTTTCAAATCTTTCAACTTCTAAAACTCGTGCCGAAACCTATCAAATCAACCCGGAATGACGTCAAATTTTGCAGGCAAGTCCCAAATAACATAACGGAGTTGTTCCAACTCTCGGAATCACATTCCGACCCCGATATCAAAAAGTCCACTTCCGGTCCAAATCTCCAAAAATTCGACTTTCGCCATTTCAAGCCTAAATCAGCTACAGACCTCAAATTTATAGTCCGGACACGCTCCTGAGTCCAAACTCACCTAACAGAGCTAATGGAACCGACAGAACTCCATTCCATAGTCGTCTTCATATAGTTCCAACTACGGTCAAAATCCTAAGACTTAAGCTTCCGTTTTAGGGACTAAGTATCCCAAATCACTCTGAATCATCCGGTAACTGAATTCAACCACGCACGCAAGTCAATACATATAATATGAAGCTTCTCAGGGCCTTATGCCATCGGACGGGACTTAAATTCTCGAAACGACTGGCCGGGTCGTTACACTTAGTTAGGAGGCATTTCGAGTGGGAAAAAATTAAATTCAATGACCTCCAAACTTCGGATTCAACTTTGTATTAGTATTTCCAACAAGAATCTACGCTACCCAGTTAATTTCTCACACAAAATTCAAATCTCACATAAAACTCAATTTCTCCGAAGTGCGACGATGGCCCTTTTAATATGAAACTCAAAATTTCTCCACCCAAATCATTAAGTTCCCATCAATATTCAAGTTTTTCCATTCAAACAAATATGAATCAGTGGACATGAGTCGATTTGGAATTCATTCTCTACTTTTCTTTCCTTAATAAATCAATTGAGAAAAAGAACAATGTATGGTACATCAACAAACAAATTAAAAACAAATTTCGTACAAATTTAATGCAAATTTGAATATCTACAACATCATACATAGTAAAAACAAATTTCATAACCCTAATTATATATTATATAACTTATTTACAACTTATCTACAACTTTCATACATTATTTCTACATAGTTAAATACAACTACAATATCATACAACTTAAATACAATATTTATACAAATTTTATACAATATGTCTTTTGTATATTTTGTATCTGATTTATACATAGTAAAAATAAATTTCATACAACTAATTATATATTATACAACTTATTTACAACTTATCCAGAACTTTCATATATTATTTCTACCCAGTTAAATACAACTACAATATCATACAACTTAAATATAATTTTTATATAAATTTTATACAATACGGCTTTTGTATATTTTGTATCTGATTTTTATATATTTTTTCTGTGGTGTGTGCTTCTTCCTCTCTAAAATTCCAATCAAAACTTGCTCTCTTAATACAATTTTGATACATATCAACAACTATGTAAAAAGACAGTATTGATAACTTAAATATAAATTTTATACAACAACTCATACATTATACAACTATTTTTCAACTTTCACGTAACGACCCAACCGGTCGTTTTGCTTTTTAGATTTCCGTTCCCCTAAATAAGACTCCATGTATGTGGTTTTACTATTTTATGACTTGCGGGGATTGTTAGTTCGGGATTTGGAAGAGTTCGGGTTGAAATCGGAACACTCGGTTCCTTAGTTTGGCTTTAAAAGGCTAAGTTTGACTTTGGTCAACATTTTGAGTAAACGATCTCAGAACCGGGATTTGATAGTTCCAATAGGTTTGTATGATTATTTTGGACTTGGACTGTAACGACCCAGCCAGTCGTTTTAAAAGTTATAGCCCGGTTTCCCTATTTACTGCTCATTCTCTACTTTATAACTGATATATGACTTGCCGAAGTAATTGGTTTAGGTCCGGTGAGGTTTTGGAATGAATTAGAACACTTAGTTCCAAGTTTTAAAGCTTAAGTTCAAATAGTGACCGGATATCGACTTATGTGAAAATGACCCCGGAATAGAATTTTGATGATTCCAATAGCTTCGTATGGTGATTTTGGACTTAGGGGCGTGTTCATATTTATATTTGGAAGACCGTAGTTAAATTAGGCTTGAAATATCTAAAATAGGAATTTAAGTTTGGAAGTTTGACCGGGGAGTTGACTTTTTGATATCAGGATCATAATCTAGTTCTAAAAATTTTTATAGCTCCGTTATGTCGTTTATGACCGGTGTGCAAAATTTGAGGTCAATCGGACTTGATTTGATAGGTTTCGACATCGAATGTAGAAGTTTTAAATTCTTAAGTTTCATTAAGCTTGATGTCACGATCCAACTCTATGTCAGGCCGTGATGGCGTCCAGCACCATTGCTGGACAAGCCAATAGTGAACAACTTAATGATTTCCCATTTTTTTTTGTTTATTAAGCAATTCCAACATTCAGTTTTTACTTACATTTAAAGCATTTGATAAATAAGGGATTTTTAAGGCAAACAAACGGAAACATCTAGAAGCAGTTATAACTATCGAATTACAACCCAAAAATTAAAGTCTACTAATACGTGCCAAGATCCGGTGTCACAAGTGTGTAGACAACTAGTAGAATATACAAAAGATGACTATCCTACTGTCTGAAACAGAATAGACAGATAAAAACAAAAGAAAAACTCTGGCATGCTGCTGAACGGCTCAGAAGGGGCATCTCACCGTGAAGTCTCGGTCCAAGATCAGGTATGTGCGCCGGGTGGGTAACTAGATGCACCAGCCTCAGATCCTGTATAATTAAATACAGAAGCGTAGTATGAGTGCATACACAATATGTACCCAGTAAGTATCCCGCCTAACCTCGCAGAAGTAGTGACGAGGGGTCGACTTGACACTTACTAGGCCATTAATAATGTAATAAAAGTATTATGCTAAGCATGGATATCATGAATGATACTGTCAGTTCAACAACAGGAAGAGATAAGTCCTTCATTCATGTCACGACCACAAATTCCCTCCGTAGGAGGTCGTGATGACACCTAGTCTCTAAGACTAGGTAAGCCTATCAATGCGGAATAATCATAAATATCTAAAATAAATAAACTACAATTCAAATAATTACAACTCCCAAAACCCGGTAGAAATAGGTCACAAGCTTCTAAAAATTTATTCTCAATGTTTATATGTATCAAGGTCTAAAGAAAAAAAATAAGGAAGCAACATAAAATGATAGAAGGTGACTCCGGAGTCTGCGGACGCTGGCAGATATACCTCGAAATCTCCGTGCGCAGGTAACTCACTGACGTCTAGACTGGTAAGATGTACCTGGATCTGCACAAAAAGATGTGCAGAAGCGTAGTATGAGTACACGACAGTGGTACCCAGTAAGTACCAAGCCTAACCTCGGGAGAGTAGTGACGAGGTCAGGTCAGGCCCTACTGGAGAATAGATAATGACATGAAAAAATATTTAAACAATTTAATAAGATAAAATGACTATAGAAATGAATCAATAGTATGTCACATTTAATGACACCAAATAATTGCAAATAATATCTTGTGGAATCAAAACAGAATTCCTTTCAACTTTATAAAAATCACAATAATTAATCGAAGGCAACTATGGCCATAAACAATATCAACAAGGGCACTACCGAGGTACTAGTCTCAAATCATAAATAATTTCACAATATCTCATTTCCTTATCTCACCGCGGGAGCCTTCACAATTTATTTTAAAGAAAATATTTTTTTCGAAATAGCATCCCGCGTTTTAGCCATCTTTATCACACCGCATGACTTCTAGTAGTTCCCCCTACTAGCCATGCGTATCAAGCCACCCTTATATCACCGCATGCGTTTCAATACCCAAACCTTATACCACCGCATGCGTATCCATATCACAATATATTACAATTTGCACCTCAAATGCTCAAATAATTTAACGTGCCAACATAATTCAACAACAATGTTTTCCAAAATAAAGAGCTCACGGCTCATGCCAAAATAAGTTATCAATAATATTTTTTCACAATAAAGAGCTCACGGCTCCATCACAATGAGTACAAAAATTTGTGATGACCCAAAATATCATCTTTAAATTTAATAATTAATTTTGTGTTCTAAGACCTCGAAAAGCACTATTTATCATTTCTCGACTTGCGTGCACAGTCCGTAAAATTTTTCGGGAAGTTTTTATGTGAAAAATGGTTTAAAATGTGAATTTGAGCTTTAAAACTCAACTGAGTTAACTTTCGTCAACATTTTGAGCAAACAGACTCGGATCAGTATTTTGACAGTTTCGATAGGTCTGTATCGTGATTTGGGACTTGGGCATATGCCCGAAACTAAATTCCGAGTTCCCTAGTTCGAGATACGGAATTTTGATAAAAATAATTAAAAGTTTAAGGTTAAATAGTGATCGGATGTCGAATTATGTGCAAACGAACCCGGAATAGAGTTTTGATTATTCCAACAGCTCCGTATGGTTATTTTAGACTTAGGAGAGTGATCAAAATTTTATTTGGAAGTCCGTAGTGAAATTAGGTTTGAAATGGCTAAAATAGGAATTTAAAGTTTGGAAGTTTGACCGGGGAGTTGATTTTTTGATATCGGGGTCGAAATCCAGTTCTGAAAATTTCCACAGCTCCGTTATGTCATTTATGACTTGGGTGCAAAATTTGAGGTCAATCGGACTTGATTTGATAGGTTTCGACATCGAATGTAGAAGTTGAAAATTCTAAGTTTCATTAAGCTTGAATTGGAGCATGATTCGTGATTTTAGCGTTGTTTGATGTGATTTGAGGTTTCAAATAAGTTCGTATGATGTTTTAGGACTTGTTGGTGTATTGGGTTGAGGTCCCGAGGGCCTCGGGTGAGTTTCAGATGGTTAACGGATCAAAAATGGGACTTAGCTGCTGCAAAAGCTACTGCAATTTTTCTGCTGGAAATGCTGTCAAAATCGGGCTACGTGTCAAAATCGGGCTGCCTGTCAAAATCGGACTCTCTGTCAAAATCGGACTCCCTGACAAAATTGGATTCCCTGATAAAATCGTCTCCCTGTCAAAATCGGACTCCCTGACAAAATCAGACTCCCTGACAAAATCGAGCTCCCTGACAAATCAAGCTCCCTGACAAATTGAGCTCCCTGACAAAATCGAGCTCCCTGACAAAATCGAGCTCCCTGAAAAATCGAGCCCCCTGACAAATCGAGCCCCTTGACAAATCGAGCTCCTTGACAAAATCGAGCTCCCTAACAAATCAAGCTCCCAGACAAATTGAGCTCCCTGACAAATTGAGCTCCCTTATAAATCGAGCTCCCTGACAAACCGAGCCTCCTGACAAATCGATCCCCCTGACAAATCGAGCTCCCTGACAAATATGTAAGTTATAAAAACAGGGGATAGGTTTTATGACATTTATGACTTGGGTGCAAATTTTGAGGTCAATCAGACTTGATTTGATAGGTTTCGACATCGAATGTAGAAGTTAGAAATTCTAAGTTTCATTAAGCTTGAATTGGAGCATGATTCGTGATTTTAGGACTTGTTGGTGTATTGGGTTGAGGTTCCGAGGGCCTCAGGTGAGTTTCAGATTGTTAACGGATCAAAAGTGGGACTTAGCTGCTGTAATTTTTCTGTTGGAAATGATGTCAAAATCGAGATGCCTATCAAAATCGGGCTGCCTGTCAAAATCAGGTTGCCTGTCAAAATCGAGCTGCCTGTCAAAATCAGACTCCCTGTCAAAATCGGACTCCCTGACAAAATCAGACTCCCTGTCAAAATCTGACTCCCTGTCAAAATCGAGCTCCCAGACAAATCGAGCTCCCTGACAAAATCGAGCTCCCTGACAAATCTAGCTCCTTGACAAAATTGAGCTCCCTAACAAATCGAGCTCCCTAACAAATCGAGCTCCCAGACAAATCGAGCTCCCTGACAAATCGAGCTCCTTGATAAATTGAGCTCCCTGACAAAATCGAGCTCCCTGACAAATTAAGCCCCCTGACAAATCAAGCTCACTGATAAATCGAGCTCCCTGACAAATCGGACTCCCTGACAAATCGAGCTCCCTGACAAATTTGTAAGTTATAAAAATAGGGGACTTCGTCCCATTTGCCTTTTTGATGAATTGGAGTTTGAGGAGAGGAGATTTTGATATATCTTCAAGGAAAAACATTTGGATAAGTGATTCTAACTCGGATTTGGTCAATATACACGAATACATCATTGTTTTCACCATTTAATTAGTGTTTTGACATAGAAATTTGGGAAAATTTTAGAAATCTCATAGAAACGAATTTGTGAGATTTCGGAGTCGGATTTGAGTGAAACTGGTATGGTTGGACTCGTAATTGAATGAGATTTCGGATTTTGTAAGTTTTGCTGGATTCCGAGACGTGGGCCCCACGGGCAATTTTTGAGCTAATTTCGGATTTTATTGAAAAGTGTAATATTTTCTTATGAAATTGATTCCTATAAATTTTGTTGATTATATCGAATTAATTATGACTAGATACGAGTCGATCGGAGTCGAAAAATCGAGGAAAAAGCATAATACTTGGTTAAATTGGAGCAAGTCGAGGTAAGTGACTTGTCTAACCTTGTGTGGGGGAAATTTTCCCTAGGATTGGTATTAATGTGATTATTGTAATATGTTGAAAGTCGTGTGCACGAGGTGACGAGTGTGTACACGGGCTAAATGTGAAGGATTGCATTTTTAAACTGTGTAGATCATTGTTACGCATTTATTAAAATATTCTATCTTGTTATATTCTTCATCATTGTGTAGATCATTGTTGTGCATTTTTTAAACTGTGTAGATCATTGTTGCGCATTTATTAAACTGGCTAGATGTGATTAAATGTTTTTATTTTAAATTTGTTTGACCTTCTCCTGCAAATTGTTTTACCTGTTAGTTGAAACTTGTTTTTTTTTTTTTTTGCATTATTTGAAGGTTGATTTTCTTTAAATTAAATATTATTAATATGAAGTATTTGACATTTTTAAATTTGATATTGAAGCAACGTATTAAAGATTTTAAAATATTATTTTCCTGAATTATTTATTCCTGAATAGTTTTGTAAGATTTTCGTACTCATTGTGATGGAGCCGTGAGCTCTTTATTGTGGAAAAATATTATTGATGATTTATTTTGGTATGAGCCGTGATCTCTTTATTGTGGAAAAATATTGTTGTTGAATTATTTTGGCAAGTTAAATTATTTGAGCACTTGAGGTACAAATTGTGATATTGACATGCATGCGGTGGTATAAGGTCTGGGTATTGAAACGCATGCGGTGAGATAAGGGTGGCTTAATACGCGTGGCTAGTAGGGGAAACTACTAGAAGTCATGCGGTGTGATAAGGATGGCTAAAACGCGGGATACTATTTCGGAAAAAATATTTTCTTTAAAATAAATTGTGAAGGCTCCCGCGGTGAGATAAGAAAATGAGATATTGTGAGTTTATTTATGATTTGGGACTACGAGGCGGTACCTCGGGAGTGCCCTTGTTGATATTGATTGGTGGCCGCAGTCGCCTTTGATTATTTGTTGTGACTTTTCTTGAAGTTGAAAGGAAATTTTATTTTGTTTCCACTAGTATGTTATTTGCCATTATTTTGTGTAATTAAACGGTAACATTCTACTTGACTCATTTCCATTGTCATTTTATTTTATTATATTGTTAAATATTTTACCATGCCAATTATTATATTCCAGTAGGGCCTGACCTGACCTCGTCACTACTCTACCGAGGTTAGGCTTGGCACTTACTGGGTAGCGCTGTGGTGTACTCTTACTATACTTCTGCACATCTTTTTGTGCATATCCAGGTATATCTTACCAGCCTAGACGCCAGTGAGTTACTTGCGCACGGAGACTTCAAGGTATATCTGCCAGCGTCCGCAGACTCTAGAGTCCCCTTCTATCATTTTTATGTTGCTTCCTTATTTTACTTTAGACCTTGATGTATAAAGATATTGAGAATAAATTCTTAGAAGCTTGTGACTTATTTCTACCGGGTTTTGGGAGTTGAAATTGTTTGAATTGTAGTTTATTTATTTCAGTTATTTATTATTATTCCGCATTGATAGGCTTACCTAGTCTTAGAGACTAGGTACCATCACGACATCCTACAGAGGGAATTTGGGGTCGTGACAAGTTGGTATCAGAGCTCTAGGTTCATAGGCGTTATGAGTCACAAGCAGGTTTAGTAGAGTCTTGCGGATCGGTACGGAGACGTCTGTACTTATCTTCATAAGGCTATGGAACTGTTAGGAAATATTCACTTCTTTGATTCCTTATCGTGCAACATTGATTTATCTTGAAACATATATCTTATATTCCTTTGTTTCCACTCATATATGACATTGCGCACTTGGTATCAGTTGTGCGTGGACGGTTCATGATGCCGCAGATGGATTAGGAGGGAGCCAGAGATGCTCAAACATTGCCTCAACGTGTGGTTCTGACTAAAGATGCGGGCGTATTGAGAGATCACCTAGTGAATCAAGTGGGGGGGTACAACGGACGTTGGCGTCTGGTTGATTTATACGAGCTGTGAAGGTTATTATTGTGGATCATCGGACGTCGTGACCTATTACTTCGCGCTGAGTGGGGGGAGTCCACTATCAATGGGTGGATTGCGGGGTTATGTGTCAGTTTTGGCCTGAAATATATATATATATGTGGTACTGAAAGGTTCCCTAAAATTTACACATGTTTAAAGCCTGAGATTTTTTAGAGGATAAGGTCGGGACTTGAGGTATGCCCGCCTCCTTACTAATAATATACTTCAGTACCAAAGGAGTTATAGAAACAACTCTAAATTTACAAAAGGTCTACTCAACGTGGACGGCACGGTTGCGGATTTTGGGGTGCTTCGGAGGAAGTATAGTTGTTGACAAGATTTTGGACTATGTGGTTCGTGCCAAGATTTGTCTGTATGGAAGCTCTACTTTTGTGATCGTTGTGTATAAATAAGGTAAGGGTTACCCCAAAGAAGAATCGAAGAGTATATTAAGAAATGGGTCGGCTCAAAAGTGTTAAGTCAACATAACAAAAGAAGAAATTTGCCTTGGGAGAGATAATTATCCACCGGTGTTCGTGGCAAGCCTATGAAGAGGGCAGACCAGCCAATGCAACACCGCACACTTGGCTCAGTTCTCATAAATGCTTTTGAAAGAGTTTGTTTCCTGGACTCTCCGCAATGCGTGGCGCATAGGGTATGAACGGTTGCGTCAGGTCACCATTGACGGTGTCAGAATATGCCATTAAGTTCAATAAGTTAGCCCGTCATACTCCTACTTTTCTTCCTACAACTAGAGGGCGAGTTCACTGACTCATTAAAGGACTCAATTATGATCGTAAAATTTTGTACGACCTAGGGATACTTCATTTCTGCTAGTTGTACAAATTTCCAAGATATTAGAACGTGTTCGGGGTGAGAAAAAAAAACAAAAAAAAAACTAAGGAGACCAAGACGTCTCGATGTTCTGGGAGATTCAGTAGATTCTACTCTGCAAGTATAAATCATTATGGCATGGCTCGGGCAGTCGGCCAGCCCAGTCCACACATCGGATTACTCGAGGTGCTCCAGTAAATTCTTTTAATGCACCACCGATATGAGTTTCCTACAATGGTTATTCCAGTTATGTGGCACAGACTCAATATGAGCAGCCAAACTTGCAAAGGGGTTGTTATGAATACGGTGATACCAGGCACATCATGAGAAAATTGTCCCAAACTTGGGAGAGACATATTTCATCAAAGCACTCAGGCTACGTGCCCCATTGCAGTTACTACATCACCCACACGACTAGTTAGGTGTGGAGGACAGGCGGGTAGAAGGCGTCCTAGAGGTGGAGACCTAGCCGTTGATATATTTTTATGGTATGGCGGAGGTCGCTACATCAGTTGGTGTCATTACAGATATGACCTTGATATAATATAAAGGAATAATTTCGTTAACTTGATTCGGTTCTCAGTATCGAAACGTTTCCTCCTATGGTGCTCCACTTATGAGTAAGCTTCGTTATTCTATAATCTACTTATGCGTTTACTCATGTTGGGAGATTCTATGGAGATAACTGCGCCTATCATTCCATGTTGGTCAATAATAAGAGCTGTGAGGATAAAGGTGGCTTTATGTTACTCATTTCGGTATGTTTTGATGTAAATTTTGAATAATTAATTGCAAATTGTGAATTCTGAATAATTATGTTTCGATTGGCACGATGTGAATATCACTTGTGATTCAGAACTGAGGACGAGATCCTCGCATTTTAAAATAAACTGATATGTTTAAACCGGAGTTACGAGCAGCGGTGGAAGTTATATAAGGACGAGATTCTTGTGAGGAAAAATCTTGTGTTTAAGTTCTCCCTTCTGAGATCCAATTTGTACTATAGTACTAATAGGGAGTCATGCCTGTTAGGCATATTTGAAAATTCTTATATGAAATTCTCTGTGCATACTTGCAAAATTTGTGTTGTAATTATTAAGTTTTAACCTACGAGATTGATTCCCGCCTAGGTGACGTTAAATGTGACTCATTAATTCGGGTAGACAATTATGAGGTTTTCATGCCTCGTGTCTCGTTATAAGTAATGTGAAGGTTTGAAACTAGACTTTTGTTAACATGAAGTTAATTGATGATTCTGTAATTGATTATGAACAACTATTAAGACCAAATTGACCCAGAAGGGTGCTCCGTTCAGATGGACCGAGGAATGTGAGGAAAGCTTCCAAAAGCTCAAGACAGCTTTGACTACAACCCCAATATTGGTATTACCTACAGGTTCAGGGGATTATACTGTGTATTGTAATGCATCGCGTATTGGTCTCGGCGCAGTGTTGATGCAAGATGGTAGGGTGATTGGCTACACGTCCAGACAGTTAAAGGTGCATGAGAAGAATTATCCTGTACACGACCTTGAGTTAGCAGCTATTGTTCATGCCTTGAAGATTTGGCGGCATTATTTGTACGGTGTCCATTGCGAGGTCTACACCTATCACCGAAGTGTACAACATATGTTTAAACAGATTGATCTTAATTTACGGCAGCGGAGGTGGTTGAAGTTGCTTAAGGATTATGATATCACCATTCTCTATCATCCTGGGAAGGCCAATGTAGTGGCTGATGCCTTGAGTCGTAAGGCAGAGAGTTTGGGCAGCTTAGCATATTTACCGGTAGCAGAGAGGCCTTTAGCCTTAGATGTTCAGGCCTTGGCCAACCAGTTTGTTAGACTGGATGTTTCTGAGCCGAGCCGAGTTTTGGCTTATGTGGTTTCTCAGTCTTCTATTTATGATCGTATCAGAGAGCGTCAATATGATGACCCCCATCTTCTTGTCCTTAAGGACACAGTTCAGCACGGTGATGCCAAGGAAGTCGCAATTGGAGATGACGGTGTATTACGGAGGCAGGGCAGGCTATGTGTTCCTAATGTAGATGGTTTGCGTGAATTGATTCTCCAGGAGGCTCACAATTCGCGGTACTCCATTCATTTGGGTGCTGCAAAGATGTATCAGGACTTGAGACAGCACTATTGGTGGAGGCGGATGAAGAAAGACATAGTGGAGTATGTAGCTCGTTGTCTAAATTGTTAACATGTGAAGTATGAGCATCAACGACCGGGTGGATTGCTTAAGAAGTTGGAAATTCCAGAATGGATATGGGAGAGGATCACTATGGATTTCGTTGTTGAGCTCCCACGGACTCAGAGGAAGTTCGATGCAGTTTGGGTGATTGTGGATAGATTTACCAAGTCAGCTCATTTCATTCCTGTGATGACTGCCTACTATTCCGAGCATTTGGCTCGAATCTATATTCGCGAGATTTTCAGACTTCACGGCGTACCGGTATCTATCATCTCTGACCGGGGTACGCAATTTACATCACGGTTCTAGAGGGCAGTACAACCTGAGTTGGGTACTTGGGTAGAGTTGAGTACAATATTTCACCCTCAGACGTACGGGCAGTCTGAACGCACTATTCAGATACTGGAGGATATGCTTCGTGCGTGTGTGATAGATTTTGGGGGTCCTTGGGATCAGTTCTTACCACTTTCGGAGTTTGCTTACAACAACAGTTACCAGTGAAACACTCGGATGGCTCCGTATGAGGCCTTGTAAGGTAGGCGGTGCTGGCCTCCAGTGGGTTGGTTCAAACCGGGCGAGGCTAGACTATTGGGTACAGCCTTAGTTCAGGATGCCTTGGAAAAGGTTAAGTTGATTCAGGATCGACTTCATAAAGCCCAATCTAGACAGAAAAGTTATACGGATTGGAAGGTTCGTGATGTTGCATTCATGGTTGGTGAGCGGGTATTACTCCGGGTTTCGCCTGTGAAGGGTGTGATGAGGTTCGGGAAGAAGGGTAAGTTGAGCCCTAGGTATATTGGGCCTTTTGAGATTCTTGAGAGAGTTGGAGAGGTGGCTTACAAACTTGCACTACCACCTAGTCTCTCTGCGGTTCATCCGGTATTCCATGTTTCCATGCTCCGGAAATATCATGGCGATCCGTCTCATGTGTTAGACTTTAGATCGGTTCAGTTGGACAAGGATCTATCTTATGTTGAGGAACCAGTGGCTATTTTAGATAGGAAGGTTCGAAAGCTGAGGTCAAAGAACATTGCTTCCGTAAAGGTTCAGTGGAGGGGTCATCCGATCGAGGAGGCGACTTGGGAGATCGAGCATGATATGTTTCCGTGAAGGTTCAGTGGAGGGGTCATCTGGAAAGTTTTTATGTGAAAAATGGATTAAAATGTGAATTTGAGCTTTAAAACTCAACTGAGTTGACTTTGGTCAACATTTTGAGTAAACGAACTCGGATCAATGTTTTGACAGTTCCGGTAGGTCCGTATCCTGATTTGGGACTTGGGCATATGCCCGAAATTAAATTCTGGGATCCCTAGTCCGAGATACAGAATTTTAATAAAAATAAAATTAAAAGTTTAAGTTCAAATAGTGACCGAATGTCGAATTATGTGCAAACGACCCCGGAATAGAGTTTTGATGATTCTAACAGCTCCGTATGGTGATTTTGGACTTAGGAGCGTGGTCGGTATTTTATTTGGAAGTCCGTAGTGAAATTAGGCTTGAAATGACTAAAATAGGAATTTAAAGTTTGGAAGTTTGACCGGGGAGTTGACTTTATGATATCGGGGTCGGAATCTAGTTCTAAAATTTTTTACAGCTCTGTTGTGTCATTTATGACTTGGGTGCAAAATTTGAGATCAATCGGACTTGATTTGATAGATTTCGACATCGAATGTAGAACTTGGAAATTCTAAGTTTCATTAAGCTTGAATTGGAGCATGATTCGTGATTTTAGCATTGTTTGATGTGATTTTAGGTTTCAAATAAGTTCGTATGATGTTTTAGGACTTATTGGTGTATTGGGTTGAGGTCTCGAGGACCTCGGGTGAGTTTCGGATGATTAACGGATAAAAAGTTAGACTTAGCTGCTGCAAAAGCTGCTGTAATTTTTCTGCTAGGAATGCTGTCAAAATCGGGGTACCTGTCAAAATCGGGGTGCCTGTCAAAATCGGGATGCCTGTCAAAATCGGACTCCCTGAAAAAATCGGACTCCCTGACAAAATCGAGCTCCCTGACAAATCGAGCTCCCTGACAAAATTGAGGCCCCTGACAAATCGAGGCTCCTGACAAATCGAGCCCCCTGACAAATCGAGCTCCCTGACAAATCGAGCTCCCTAATAAATCAAGCTCCCTGATAAATCGGACTCCCTAACAAATCGAGCTCGCTGACAAATCGAGCTCCTTGACAAATCTGTAAGTTATAAAAATAGGGGAGAGGTTTTATGTCATTTATGACTTGGGTGCAAAATTTGAGCTCAATGGGACTTGATTTGATAGGTTTCGACATCGAATGTAGAAGTTGAAAATTCTAAGTTTCATTAAGTTTGAATTGGAGTATGATTCGTGATTTTAGCGTTGTTTGATGTGATTTGAGGTTTCAAATAAGTTCGTATGATGTTTTAGGACTTGTTGGTGTATTGGGTTGAGGTCCTGAGGGCCTCGGGTGAGTTTCGGATTGTTAACGGATCAAAAGTGGGACTTAGCTGCTGCAAAAGCTGATGCAAATTTTCTGCTGGAAATGATGTCAAAATCGGGCTGCCTGTCAAAATCGGGCTGCCTGTCAAAATCGGACTCCCTGACAAAATCAGACTCCCTGTCAAAATCGAGCTCCCTGACAAATCGAGCTCCCTAACAAAATCGAGTCCCCTGAAAAATCGAGCTCCCTGACAAATAGAGCCCCCCTGACTGGAAATGCTGTCAAAATCGGGTTGCCTGTCAAAATCGGACCCCCTGTCAAAATCAGACTCCCTGTCAAATCGAGCTTCCTGACAAATCGAGCTCCCTGACAAATCGAGCTCCCTGACAAAATCAAGCTCCCTGATAAATTGAGCTCCCTGACAAATCGGACTCCTTGAAAAATCGAGCTCCCTGACAAATCTGTAAGCTGATAAATCGAGCTCCCTGACAAATCGAGCTCCCTGACAAATCGAGCTCCCTGACAAATCTGTAAGTTATAAAAACAGGTGACTTCGTCCCATTTGCGTTTTTGACGAATTGGAGTTTGAGGAGAGGCAATTTTGATATATTTTCAAGGAAAAACATTTGGGTAAGTGATTCTAACTCGGATTTGGTCAATATACATGAATACATCATTGTCTTCACCATTTAGTTAGTGTTTTGAGATAGAAATTTGGGAAAATTTTAGAAATCTCATAGAAACGAATTTTTGAGATTTCGGTGTCGATCCGGAGTCGGATTTGAGTAAAACTGGTATAGTTGAACTCATAATTGAATGGGTTGTCGGATTTTGTAAGTTTCGTCTGATTCCGAGACATGGGCCCCACGGGCAATTTTTGAGCTAATTTCGGATTTTATTGAAAAGTGTAATATTTTCTTATGAAATTGATTCCTATAAATTTTGTTGACTATATCGAATTAAATATGACTAGATATGAGTCGATCGGAGTCAGAAAATCGAGGAAAAAGTATAATACTTGGTTAAATTGGAGCAATTCGAGCTAAGTGACTTGTCTAACCTTGTGTGGGGAAAATTTCCCCTAGGATTGGTATTTGTGTAATTACTGAAATGTGTTAAAAGTTGTGTGCACGAGGTGACGAGTGTGTACACGGGCTAAATATGAAGGATTATATTTTTAAATTGTGTAGATCATTGTTGCGCATTTATTAAAATATTCTATCTTGTTATATTCTTCATCATTGATTAAATGTTTATATTTTAAATTTGTTTGACCTTCTCCTGCTAATTGTTTTACCTGTTAGTTGAAACTTGATTTCTTTTATTTTGTGCATTATTTGAAGGTTGATTTTCTTTAAATTAAATATTATTAATATGAAGTATTTGACATTTTTAAATTTGATATTGAAGCAACGTATTAAAGATTTTAAAATATTATTTTCCTGAATTATTTATTCCTGAATAGTTTTGTAAGATTTTCGTACTCATTGTGATGGAGCCGTGAACTCTTTATTGTGGAAACATATTATTGATGATTTATTTTGGCATGAGCCGTGAGCTCTTTATTGTGGTAAAATATTGTTGTTAAAATATTTTTGCAAGTTAAATTATTTTAGCACTTGAGGTGTAAATTGTGATATATTGTGATATTAATACGTATACGGTGGTATAAGGTCTGGGTATTAAAATGCATGCGGTGAGATAAGGGTGGCTTGATTCGCGTGGCTAGTAGGAAAAACTACTAGATGTCATGCGGTGTGATAAGGATGGATAAAACGCGGGATGCTATTTCGGGAAAAATATTTTCTTTAAAATAAATTGTGAAGGCTCCCGCGGTGAGATAAGGAAATGAGATATTGTGAGTTTATTTATGATTTGGGAATACAAAGCGGTACCTCGGGAGTGCCCTTGTTGATATTTATTGATGGCCGCAGTCGCCTTTGATTATTTATTGTGACTTTTCTTGAAGTTGAAAGGAAATTTTGTTTTGTTTCCACGAGATGTTATTTGCCATTATTTTGTGTAATTAAACGGTAACATTCTACTTGACTCATTTCCATTGTCATTTTATTTTATTATATTGTTAAATATTTTACCATGCCAATTATTATATTCCAGTAGGGCCTGACCTGACCTCGTCACTACTCTACCGAGGTTAGGCTTGGCACTTACTGTGTACCGCTGTGGTGTACTCATACTGCACTTCTGCACTTCTTTTTGTGCAGATCTAGGTACATCTTTCCAGCTTAGACGTCAGTGAGTAAACTGCGCACGGAGACTTCGAGGTATATCTGCCAGCGTCCGCGGACTCCGGAGTCCCCTTCTATCATTTTATGTTGCTTCCTTATTTTACTTTAGACCTTGATGTATAGAGACATTGAGAATAAATTCTTAGAAACTTGTGACTTATTTCTACCGGGTTTTGGGAGTTGAAATTGTTTGAATTGTAGTTTATTTATTTCAGTTATTTATTATTATTCCGCATTGATAGGCTTACCTAGTCTTAGAGACTAGGTACCATCATGACATCCTACGGAGGGAATTTGGGGCCGTGACAAAATCTTACACAAATATTCAGCAAAATAATATTTCAAAATCTTTAATACGTTGCTTCAATACCAAATTTAAAATGTCAAATATTTCATATTAATAATATTTAAATTTAAGAAAATCAATTTCAAATAATGCACAGAATAAAAAGGAACCAAGTTTCAACTAAACAGGTAAAACAATTAGGTGGAAAAGGTCAAGCAAATGTAAAGTATACAAATCAAATCAATGATGAAAAATATAACAAGATTTAATAAATTAATTAATATGCAACACTAATCTTCACAACTTTAAAACATAATCCTTCACATTTAGTTCGTATACACACTCGTCACCTCGCATACACGACTTTCATTACATCATAATTAATACCAATCCTAGGGGAAATTTCTCCCCCACAAGATTAGACAAGTCACTTACCTCGTCTTGCTTCAATTTAACCAAGTAGTATGCTTTTTCCTCGATTTTTCGATTCTGTTCGACTCGTATCTAGTCATAATTAATAAGTAATTGTCACGACCCCAAATTCCCACCGTAGGATGTCGTGATGGCACCTAGTCTCTAAGACTAAGTAAGCCTATCAATGCGGAATAATAATAAATATCTGAAATAATTAAATTACAATTTAAACAATTTCAACTCCCAAAACCCAGTAGAAATAAGTCACAAGCTTCTAAGAATTTATTCTCTATGTTTCTATATATCAAAGTCTAAAGCAAATAAAGAAGACAACATAGTAAGATAGAAGGGGACTCCGGAGTCTGCGGACGCTGGCAGATATACCTCGAAGTCTTCTCGTACAGCTAGTTTATTGATGCGTGGTCTGATAAGATGTACCTGGATCTGCACAAAAAGATGTGCAGAAGCGTAGTATGAGTACACCACATCAGTACCCAGTAAGTGCCAAGCCTAACCTCGGTAGAGTAGTAACGAGGTCAGGTCAGGCCCTACTGGAGAATAAATAATGGCATGGTAAAATGTTTAAACAATATTATAAGATAAAATGACAATGAAAATGAATCAAGTAGTATGTCACATTTAATTACATAAAATATTGGCAAATAAATACCTCGTGGAAACAAAACAGAATTCTTTTCAACTTTAAGAAAATCACAACAATATTCAAAGGAAACTGCGGCCATAAATCAATATCAATAAGGGCACTCCCGAGGTACCGCCTCGTAGTCCCAAATCATAAACAAATTCACAATATCTCATTTCCTTATCTCACCGCGGGAGCCTTCACAATTTATTTTAAAAAAAATATTTTTCCCGAAATAGCATCCCGCGTTTTAGCCTTCCTTATTACACCGCATGACTTCTAGTAGTTCCCCCTACTAGCCACGCATATCAAGCCACCCTTATCTCACCGTATGCGTTTCAATACCCAGACCTTATACCACCGCATGCGTATCAATATCACAATATATTACAATTTGTACCTCAAGTGCTCAAATAATGTAACTTGCCAAAATAATTCAACAACAATATTTTTCCACAATAAAGAGCTCACGGCTCATGCCAAAATAAATCATCAATAATATTTTTCCACAATAAAGAGCTTACGGCTCATGCCAAGATAAATCATCAATAATATTTTTTCACAATAAAGAGCTCACGGCTCATGTCAAAATAATTCAACAATAATATTTTTCACAATAAAGAGCTCACGGCTCATGTCAAAATAATTCAACAATAATATTTTTTCACAATAAAGAGCTCACTGCTCCATCACAATGAGTACGAAAATCTTACAAAAATATTCAGGAGTAAATAATTCAGAAAAATAATATTTTAAAATCTTTAATACGTTGCTTCAATATCAAGTTTAAAAATGTCAAATACTTCATATTAATAATATTTAATTTAAAGAAAATCAACCTTCAAATAATGCTCTAAATAAAAGAAACCAAGTTTCAACTAAACAGATAAAACAATTAGTAGAAAAAGGTCAAGCAAATTTAAAATATAAACATTAAATCAATAATGAAGAATATAACAAAATAAAATAATTTAATTAATGCGCAACAGTGATCTACACAATTTAAAACATAATCTTTCACATTTAGCCCGTGTACACACTCATCACCTCGTGTACACGACTTTCCACACATTACAATTATCAATCCTAGGAGAAATTTCCCCCACACAAGGTTAGACAAGTCACTTACCTCGACTTGCTCCAATTTAACCAAGTATTATGCTTTTTTCTCAATTTTTCCGACTCCGATCGACTCGTATCTAGTCATAATTAATTCGATACAGTCAACAAAAGTTATAGTAATCAATTTCATAAGAAAATATTATATTCTTTCAATAAAATCCGAAATTAGCTTAAAATTTGCCCGTGGGCCCACATCTCGAAATCCGGCAAAACTTACAAAATCCGAAAACCCATTCAATTACGAGTCCACCCATACCAATTTTATCAAATTCCGATAACAACTCGACCTCCAAATCTTACATTTTCGTTTTTGGAAGATTTTGCAAAAATCTTGATTTTTCTTCCATAAATTCACGGATTCATGATGTAAATGAGTATGGAATCATGAAATATAAATAATATAGGATAAGGAATACTTACCCCAATATTTTCCCGTGAAAATCGCCCAAGAACCGTGCTCCAAAAATCCAAAATGAAATGAAGGAAATGACCATTTTTGGTCCTTAAGTTTCTGCCCATCCGTCACTAAAAGTCCATTTTCCGTCACTAACAGTCCGCCAGAAACTGCTCTACCAGCCTTTCTTCAAACGATCATAACTTTATGTACAAATGTCCAAATGCTGAATGGTTTAACTTTCTAGAAACTAGAATCAAACGACTACAACTTTCATGTTTTGAAAATTTTCTGAATCCTTATGTATTTCGAGATATAAGCTTCCAAAGTCAGCTCCACGCATCAGAAATTTCTGGCAAAACTGCTCTACCATCCTTCATGCAATCCGTCATAACCTTCTGTACAAATGTCCAAATAATAAATGGTTTAACTTTCGAAAAAATATAATCAAACGACTACAACTTTCATGTTTTGAAAATTTTCTGATCTCTTATGAATTGCGAGATATAAGATTCCAAAGTTGGCTCCACGCACCAGATTTTTCTGGCAAAATTTCTGCAACAGAAATTTCCAGCACTCTTTGTCCGAAATCCATTCCGTTTACCTTTCGAAATCCACCCGAGACCATCGGGACCTTAACCAATTATTCCAACATGTCCCAAAATACTATACGAACTTAGTCGAGGCTTCAAACCACATCAAACAACATCAAAACGACGAATCGCACCTCAAATCAAAATCTATGAACTTTGAACTTTCAAATTCTATATCTTGTGCCGAAACACATCAAATCAATTCGGAATGACTTCACATTTTGCACACAAGTCATAATTGACATAACATACCTATTCCAATTTCCAGAATCGGATTTCGACCTCGATATCAAAAAGTCAACCCCCCGGTCAAACTTCCCAAAATTTTAACTTTTGGCATTTCAAGCCTAATTCCACTACGGACTTCCCAATAAAATTCCGATCATGCTCCTAAGTCCAAAATCACCATACGGAGCTGTTGGAATCATCAAAATTCTATTCCGGGCTCATTTGCACATAATTTGACATCCGGTCACTATTTGAACTTAAACTTTTAATTTTTCATCAAAATTCCATATCTCGGGCTAGGGACCTCGGAATTTGATTCCTGGCATAAGCCTAACTCCCCAATCACGATACGGACCTACCGGAACTGTCAAAACACTGATCCGAGTCTGTTTTCTCAAACTGTTGACCAAAGTTAATTTAGTTGAGTTTTAAAGCTCTAATTTACATTTTAATTCATTTTTCACCTAAAAACTTTCCGGAAAATTTTACGGACTGTGCACGCAAGTCGATGAATGATAAATAGTGCTTTTCGAGGTCTTAGAATACAAAATTAATTATTAAATTTAAAGATAACATTTTGGGTCATCACAATAGTTAACAAAAATTATAGAATTAATTCTGTAAGAAAATACTACATTTTTCAATAAAAATCTGAAATTAACTCAAAAATGGCCCTTGGGGAGCACGTCTCGAAATCCGGCGAAAGTTACGAAATATGAACGCCCATTCAACCACGAGTCTAACCATACCAAAATGACTAAATTCCAATAACAATTCGACCCTCAAATCCTCAAATCTATCCAAGAAGGTTTTCAAAATTTTCCAACTTAAATCATCAATTAAATGTTAAAAACAGTGATAGATTCGGGTAATCTAACAAAGATTGAGTTAAGAACACTTGCCCCAGCATTTTCTTTGAAAATCTCTCAAAACTCGCCTCAATCCGAGCTCCAATTCGTTAAAAATAGAAAATGGGATGAAGTTCCATTTTCAGAACTTAAATATTCTGCCCAGGCTTTTACTCATCGTGATCGCGAACATCCACACGCGATCGCGAAGCAGAAATTACCACTGCCCAAATTAACTCTACACGATCGCGTATATCCTCACGCGATCACAGAGCACAGAAATCCCAGCTCTACGTGATCGCAGTCCTCTTCACGTGTTTGTGAGTCACAAGGTCTCAAAGCTACGTGATCGCATCCCGCTCCACGCGATCACGAAGCATAAAACTTAGCAGCCCTCAATTAACCTTACGTGATCGCAAACAATGCTACACGATCGCGATGCACAACTTGCAAAACCTATGCGATCACGGTTGACCTCACGCGATCGCGAAGAACAAAATTAACACTACCTCAATTAAGCCTACGTGAATGCATCCCAATCTTCGCGATCGCGAAGAAGGTTTAAAATACCATAAATCAGCAGCTACCAGCAGTGCCAAAATGAAGGGAAATACTCCGAATACCATCCGAAACACACCCGACCCCCTCGGGACCTCAACTAAATATACTAACAAGTCGTAAAACACCATATGGACTTAGTCGAGTCTTCAAATCACATCCAACAACATTAAAACACGAATCTACCCAGGCTTTTACTCATCGCAATCGCGAACATCCACACGCGATCGCGAAGCAGAAATTACCACTGCCCAAATTAACTCTACGCGATCGCGTATATCCTCACGCGATCGCAAAGCACAGAAATCCCAGCTCTACGCGATTGCAGTCCTCTTCACGTGTTCGCGAGTCACAAGGTCTCAAAGCTACACGATCACATCCCGCTCCACGCGATCGCGAAGCATAAAACTTAGCAGCCCTCAATTAACCTTACGTGATAGCAAACAATGCTACACGATCGCGATGCACAACTTGCAAAACCCATGCGATCGCGGTTGACCTCACGCGATCGCGAAGAACAAAATTAACACTTTCTCAACTAAGCCTATGCGATCGCGTCCCAATGTTTACGATCGCGAAGAAGGTTTAAAATACCAGAAATCAGCAGCTACCGGCAGTGCCTAAATGAAGGGAAATACTCTGAGTACCATCCGAAACACACCCGAGCCCCTCGGGACCTCAACCAAATATACCAACAAGTCATAAAACACCATACGGACTTAGTTGTGTCTTCAAATCACATCCAACAACACTAAAAACATGAATCACTCATAGATTCAAGCCTAATGAACTTTAAAACTTTCGATTTCTACAAACAACATCGGAACCTATCAAATCAAGTTCGATTGACCTCAAATTTTGTACGCAAGTCATAAATGACATAACAGAGCTATGAAAATTTTCAGAAATGGATTCTGACCCCGATATCAACAAGTCAACTCCCCGATCAAACTTCCAAACTTAAATTCCTATTTTTTTAGCCATTTCAAGCCTAATTTCACTACGGACTTCCAATTAAAATTCCGATCATACTCCTAAGTCCAAAATTACCATACGGAGCTGTTGGAATCATCAAAATTCTATTACGGGGTCGTTTGCATAAAATTTGACATCTAGTCAATATTTGAATTAAAACTTTTGATTTTTTTATTCAAAATTTCATATCTCGGGCTAGGGACCTTGGAATGAAATTTCGGGCATACGCCCAAGTCCCAAATCACGATACGGATCTACCGAAACTGTGAAAACATTGATTCAAGTTCGTTTGCTAAAAATATTGACCAAGGTCAACCCAGTTGAGTTTTAAAGCTCTAATTCATATTTTAATTCATTTTTCGTATAAAAACCTTTCGGAAAATTTTACGGACTGCGCACGTAAGTCGAGTAATGATAAATAGTACTTTTCGAGGTCGTAGAACATAAAATTAATTATTAAATTTAAAGATGACATTTTGGTTCATCACATTCTCCACCTCTAAAACAAACGTTCTTCCTCGAACGGAGTTAGAAAAAAAAGTACCTGAGCTGGTGGATAAGTGTGGATAACGGCTGCATATATCATGCTCGGTCTCCCAAGTCGCCTCTTCGACCGGATGACCCCTCCACTGAACCTTCACGGAAGCAATGTTCTTTTACCTTAGCTTTCGAACCTGCCTATCTAAAATATCCACTGGTTCCTCAACATAAGATAGATCATTGTCCAACTGAACCGAACTGAAGTCTAACACATGAGACGGATCACCGTGATATTTCCGAAGCATAGAAACATTTAATACCGGATAAAGTTCAGAGAGACTAGGTGGTAGCGCAAGTCTGTAAGCCACCTTTCTAACTCTTTCAAGAATCTCAAAAGGCCCAATATACCTTGGGCTCAACTTGCCCTTCTTCCCGAACCTCATCACACCCTTCATAGGCGAAACCCGGAGCAATACCTGCTCACCAACCATGAATGCAACATCACGAACCTTCCGATCTGCATAACTCTTTTGTCTAGATTGGGCTGTACGAAGTCGATCCTGAATCAATTTAACCTTTTCCAAGGCATCCTGTACCAAGTCTGTACCCAATAGTCTAGCCTCACCCGGCTCGAACCAACCCACTGGAGACCGGCATCGTCTACCATACAAGGCCTCATACGGAGCCATCATAATGCTTGACTGGTAACTGTTGTTGTAAGCAAACTCCGCAAGTGGTAAGAACTAATCCCAAGCACCCCCAAAATCTATCACACACGCACCAAGCATATCCTCCAGTATCTGAATAGTGCGTTCGGACTGCCCGTTCGTCTGAGGGTAAAATGATGTACTCAACTCTACCCGAGTACCCAACTCACGCTGTACTGCCCTCTAAAACTGTGAGGTAAACTGTGTACCCCGGTCAGAGATGATAGATACCGGTACACCATGAAGTCTAACAATCTCGCGAATATATACCTGAGCCAGCTGCTCTGAAGAGCAAGTCGTAATCACAGGAATGAAATGAGATGATTTGGTCAGCCTATCCACAATCACCCAAACTGCATCAAACTTCCGCTGAGTCCGTGGGAGCCCAACAACGAAACCCATAGTGATCCGCTCCCATTTCCATTATGGAATCTCTAACTTCTGAAGTAATCCACCCGTTCGCTGATGCTCATATTTCACTTGTTGACAATTTAGACACCGAGATACATACTCCACTATGTCTTTCTTCATGCACCTCTACCAATAGTGTTGTCTCAAGTCCTGATACATCTTTGCAGCACCCGGATGAATGTAGTACCGCGAACTGTGAGCCTCCTGGAGAATCAACTCACGTAAGCCATCTACATTGGGTACACAAAGCCTGCCCTGCATCCGTAGTACACCGTCATCTCCAATAGTGACTTCCTTGGCATCACCGCGCTGAACTGTATCCTTAAGGACAAGCAAATGAGGGTCATCATATTGACGCTCCCTGATACGATCATAAAGAGAAGACTGAGAAACCACACAAGCCAAAACTCGGCTCGGCTCGGAAATATCCAACCTGACAAACTGGTTGGCTCAGGCCGAACATCCAAGGCTAAAGGCCTCTCTGCTACCGGTAAATATGCTAAGCTGCCCAAACTATCCGCCTTACGACTCAAGGCATCGGCCACTACATTGGCCTTCCCAGGATGATAAGAATGGTAATATCATAATCCTTAAGCAACTCCAACCATCTCTGTTGCCGCAAATTAAGATCCTTTTGTTTAAACAGATATTATAGACTCCGGTGATCGTTGTAGACCTCACAATGGACACCGTACAAATAATGCCGCCAAACTTTTAAGGCATGAACAATAACTGCTAACTCCAGGTCATGTACATGATAATTCTTCTCATGCACCTTTAATTGTCTGGATGCATAGGAAATCACCCTACCATCTTGCATCAACACGGCACCGAGACCAATACGTGACGCGTCACAATACACAGTATAAGACCCTGTACCTATAGGTAATACCAATACTGGGGTTGTAGTCAAAGTTGTCTTGAGCTTTTGAAAGCACTCCTCACATTCCTCGGTCCACCTGAACGGAGCACCCTTCTAGGTTAATTTGGTCATAGATGCAGCAATAGAAGAGAAATCCTTTACAAATCGGTGATAATACCCTGCCAACCCAAGAAAACTCTGGATTTCCGTAACTGAGAATGGTCTGGACCAATTCTACACTGATTCAATCTTCTTCGGATCTACCTTGATCCCCTCGCATGAAACTATATGGCCCAAAAATCCCACCGAATCAATCCATAATTCACACTTTGAGAATTTTGCATATAACTTCTTTTCTCTCAAAATCTGAAGCACAGTCCTCAGGTGTTGATCATGATCTTCCCGACTCCGGGAATACAAGAGAATGTCGTCAATAAACACAATGACGAAATAATCAAGATAGGGCTGAAATACACTATTCATTAAGTGTATAAATGTTGTTGGGGCGTTGGTCAGCCCAAAAGACATCACAAGGAACTCGTAATGACCATACCGAGTCCTGAAAGCAGTCTTCGGGATATCTGGCTCCCGAATCTTCAATTGATGATAGCCTGAACGTAAGTCGATCTTAGAGAATACTCTGGAACCTTGAATCTGATCAAATAGGTCATCAATACGTGGCAATGGATACCTGTTCTTCACGGTAACCTTGTTCAGCTGGCGGTAATCAATACACATCCGCATAGAACCATCTTTCTTCTTCACAAATAACACAAGAGCACCCCAAGGCGATACACTAGGCTGAATGAAACCCTTATCAAGAAATTCCCATAACTGTTCTTTTAATTCTTTCAACTCTACTGGGGCCATACGGTATGGTGGAATAGAAATGGGCTGAGTGCCCGGTAACAAATCAATGCCAAAATCAATATCCCTGTCGGGTGGCATACCCAGAAGATCCACTGGAAATACATCGGGAAAATCCCTTACTATAGGAACTGACTCCACGGTAAGAGTATCAATACTAACATCTCTTACATAGGCCAGATATGCATCACACCCTTCTCAACCATTCGTTGAGCTTTAAGAAATGAAACAACCCTACTAGGAACATGATCTGAGGTACCTCTCCACTCTAGCCGCGGTAGACCTGGCATAGCCAATGTCACCGTCTTGGCGTAACAATCAAGAATAACGTGATAGGGCGACAACCAGTCCATGCCCAAAATAATATCGAAATCCACCATACTGAGCAATAATAAATCAGCTCTGGTCTCAAAACCACTTATAACAATTAAACACAACCGATACACATGGTCCACAATAATAGATTTACCTACAAGTGTAGATACATAAATAGAAGAACTCAAGGAATCACGTGATATGCCCAAATACGGGGCAAAATAAGATGACACATAAGAGTAAGTGGAGCATGGATCAAATAAGACTGTAGCATCTCTATGACAGACGGGAATAATACTTGTGATAATAGAATCAGATGTAATGGCATCTGCCCTAGCAGGAACGGCATAATATCTGGCCTGGCCTCCCTCTCTAGGGCGACCTCTACCTGCCCGACCTCCACCTCTAGCTGGTTGTGCAGGTGGAGTAGCAACTGGTGCAGTAATCATGGCCTGAGAAGCCTGAGGACCCTGTGGAATAGGTGAGTCCTGAGAAATCTGTGGAGGTGAACCTCTCCTAAATCTGGGGCAATCACTCATAATACGACGAGTGTCACCACATTCAAAACAAGCCCTCGGAGGACATGGTTGCTGGGACTGGCTCGGGCCTGATCGACTAGACTTCCCGCTGAAAGCACCCCGTATAGGAGGTACAGAAGACACTAGTGGTGCATAATATGGAACCTGAGGTCTGGGAGTAGTCGAAATACCACTGGAAGCTGGAAGTGCTTGAATGAATAGGATGGCTCACATAGCCTCTACCATGACGGGCTGCAATTGGGGCACGAGAATTATTACATGTGCCAGAATCTCGGGGTCTCTTAGCTTCCCTCTCTTCCCTCTCCCGAGTCCGTATACCTTCCAATCTCCTAGAAATTGACACCACCTGTTGGTATGTGATGTCCATCTCTAGCTCTCGGTCCATACTGTATCTGATACTAGGGTGAAGACCCTCAATAATTTTGCGAACCCGCTCTCAAACAGTGGCAACTAAGGCTGGTGCATGCCTAGCCAAATCACTAAATTGGACCGCATATTCTGACAGGGTCATAGAACCCTGGCGCAGCTGCTCAAACTCTACGCGCCATGCATCTCTAAGACTTTGAGGAACATACTCCCTTAAGAACATATCTAAAAATTGAGTCCAAGTAAGTAAAGCTGCCCCAGCCGGACTATCCAACTCATATGCCCGCCACCACTGGTAGGCTGCTCCTCTAAACTTGAATGCCGTGAGAGAAACCCCACTGGAATCCACAATACCCATAGTACGAAGTATACTGTGACATTCCTCCAGAAATCCCTGAGCATCCTCTGAAGCTAAACTGCTGAAAGTAGGAGGGTGGTACTTCTTATACCTCTCAAGCTTGAGCTGCTCTCCCTCTGAAACTGTTGTCCTAATCTCAGGCCGAACTGGGACGACTGGCCGCACTGGTATAACCTTTGGGGCATGGTCAACTTGGGCCCGTGGCTCTGGAGTACGGGCGGCGGGAGTCTGCGCTCCTCTTCCCCTGCCTGAGATGTGGCAGGAGCAAGTGGAATTAATCCTCCGTGAGCTAAAGTGCCAAACATGCTCAAAATCTGGGCAAGAGTATCCTGAAGTGCAGGAGTAGTAACAGGCGTCTCAGGTGTCTGCTCTCCAACTGGAGCTACTGGTGGCTCTAGTGTAACAGCTCGTGCAGGTGCTCTGGCTGCACCACGTGGTCTTCCTCGGCCTCTGACTCAGCCTCTGCCCCATCCCCGTCCTCTTGCGGCTCCAACAGGGGGTGCGGGTGTCTGATCATCAGATCTAGTTGTGCGTGTCCTCACCATATGTGAGAGAATAGAAATACAACTGTTTAGAACTTTGAAATCAACAAAGTCGCATGATAAGGAATCAAAGAAGTGAATATTTTCTAACAGTTCCATAGCCTCTCGAAGATAAGTACAGACGTCTCCGTACCGATCCGCAAGACTCTACTAAACTTGCTTGTGACTCATGACACCTATGAACCTAGTGCTCTGATACCAACTTGTCACGACCCCAAATTCCCTCTGTAGGAGGTCGTGATGGCACCTAATCTCTAAGATTAGGTAAGTCTATCAATGCAGAATAATCATAAATATCTTAAATAAATAAACTACAATTCAATTAATTACAACTCCCAAAACCGTGTAGAAATAAGTCACAAGCTTCTAAAAATTTATTCTCAATGTTTATATGTATCAAGGTCTAAAGAAAAAATATAAGGAAGCAACATAAAATGATAGAAGGGGACTCCGGAGTCTGCGGACGCTGGCAGATATACCTCGAAGTCTCCATGCGCAGGTAACTCACTGGCGTCTAGACTGGTAAGATGTACCTGGATCTGCACAAAAAGATGTGCAGAAGCGTACTATGAGTACACTACAGCGGTATCCAGTAAGTGCCAAGCCTAACCTCGGTAGAGTAGTGACGAGGTCAGGTCAGGCCCTACTGGAGAATAGATAATGACATGAAAAAATGTTTAAACAATTTAATAAGATAAAATGACTATAGAAATGAATCAATAGTATATCACATTTAATGACACCAAATAATTGCAAATAATATCTCGTGGAATCAAAACAGAATTCCTTTCAACTTTATGAAAATCACAACAATTAATCGAAGGCAACTATGGCCATAATCAATATCAACAAGGGCACTACCGAGGTACCGCCTCGTAGTCCCAAATCATAAATAAATTCACAATATCTCATTTCCTTATCTCACCGTGGGAGCCTTCACAATTTATTTTAAAGAAAATATTTTTTCCGAAATAGCATCCCGCGTTTTAGCCATCCTTATCACACCGTATGACTTCTAGTAGTTCCCCCTACTAGCCACGCGTATCAAGCCACCCTTATCTCACCGCATGCATTTCAATACCTAAACCTTATACCACCGCATGCGTATCAATATCATAATATATCACAATTTGCACCTCAAATGCTCAAATAATTTAACGTGCCAACATAATTCAACAACAATGCTTTCCAAAATAAAGAGCTCACGGCTCATGCCAAAATAAGTCATCAATAATATTTTTCCACAATAAAGAGCTCACGGCTCCATCACAATGAGTACAAAAATCTTACACAAATATTAAGCAAAATAATATTTCAAAATCTTTAATACGTTGTTTCAATACCAAATTTAAAATGTCAAATATTTCATATTAATATTATTTAAATTTAAGAAAATCAATTTCAAATAATGCACAGAATAAAAAGGAACCAAGTTTCAAGTAAACAGGTAAAACAATTAGCAGAAAAAGGTCAAGCAAATTTAAAGTATAAAATCAAATCAATGATGGAAAATATAACAAGATTTAATAAATTAATTAATATGCAACAATAATATTCACAATTTAAAAACATAATCCTTCACATTTAGTCCGTATACACACTCTTCACCTCGTGTACACGACTTTCATCACATCACAATTAATACCAATCCTAGGGGAAATTTTCCCCACACAAGGTTAGTCAAGTCACTTACCTCGACTTGCTCCAATTTAACCAAGTAGTATGCTTTTTCCTCGATTTTCCGATTTCGGTCGACTCGTAGCTAGTCATAATTAATTCGATACAGTCAACAAAAATTATAGAATTAATTCTGTAAGAAAATACTATATTTTTCAATAAAAATCCAAAATTAACTCAAAAATGGCCCGTGGGGCCCACGTCTCGAAATCCGGCGAAAGTTACGAAATATGAATGCACATTCAACCACGAGTCAAACCATACCAAAATGACTAAATTCCAATCACAGTTAGACCTTCAAATCCTCAAATCTATCCAAGAGGGTTTTCAAAATTTTCCAACTTAAATCATCAATTAAATGTTAAAAATAGTGATAGATTCGGGTAATCTAACAAAGATTGAGTTAAGAACACTTACCCCAACGTTTTCTCTGAAAATCTCTCAAACATCGCCTCAATCCGAGCTCTAATTCGTTAAGTCCCATTTTCAGAACTTAAACATTCTGCCCAGGCTTTTACTCATCGCGATCGCGAACATCCACACGCGATTGCGCAGCAGAAATTACCACTGCCCAAATTAACTCTACGCGATCGCGTATATCCTCACGTGATCGCAGAGCACAGAAATCCTAGCTATACACGATCACAGTCCTCTTCACGCGTTCGCGAGTCATAAGGTCATAAAGCTACGCGATCGCATCCCGCTTTACGCGATCGCGAAGCACAAAACTTAGCAGCCCTCAATTAACCTTACGCGATCGCAAACAATGCCACGCGATCGCGATGCACAGCTTGCCAAACCTATGTGATTGCGGTTGACCTCACGCGATCGCAAAGAACAAAATTAGCACTACCTCAACTAAGCCTACGCGATCACGTCCCAATCTTCGCGATCGCGAAGAAGGTTTAAAATACGAGAAACCAGCAGCTAGCAACAGTGCCAAAATGAAGGAAAATACTCCGAATACCATTCGAAACACACCCGAGCCCCTCGGGACCTCAACCAAATATACCAACAAGTCCTAAAATACCATACGGACTTAGTCGAGTCTTCAAATCACATCTAACAACACTAAAAACACGAATCACTCATAGATTCAAGCCTAATGAACTTTGAAACTTTCAATTTCTACAAACAACACCGGAACCTATCAAATCAAGTCTGATTGATCTCAAATTTTGTACGCAAGTCATAAATGACATAACGGAGCTATCAAAATATTCAGAAATGGATTCCGACCCCGATATCAAAAAGTCAACTCCCCGGTCAAACTTCCAAACTTAAATTCCTATTTTTTAGCCATTTCAAGCCTAATTTCACTACGGACTTCCAATTAAAATTTCGATCACGCTCCTAAGTCCAAAATTACCATACGGAGCTGTTGGAATCATCAAAATTCTATTCCGGGGTCGTTTGCACATAATTCGATATCCGGTCACTATTTGAATTAAAACTTTTAATTTTTTTCTTCAAAATTCCATATCTCGGGCTAGGGACCTCGGAATTTGATTTCGGGCATACACCGAAGTCCCAAATCACGATACGGGCCTACCGAAACTGTCAAAATATTGATCCAAGTCCGTTTGCTAAAAATGTTGACCAAGGTCAACTCAGTTGATTTTTAAAGCTCTAATTCACATTTTAATTCATTTTTCGCATAAAAACCTTCCGAAAAATTTTACGGACTGCGCACGCAAGTAGAGTAATGATAAATAGTACTTTTCAAGGTCTTAGAACATAGAATTAATTATTAAATTTAAAGATGACATTTTGGGTCATCAAAGTTCAAAATTATAACTTAAATTTCAGTAATACCATTTAGCAACTTTCATTTCAAGGCATTTAAGCAGAATAAATCATGGAGAGTTTTCAAATAATTAGCATGTGCAATTATGCTGAGGTCGTATGGTCCGATCCAACATAATATTAAATTGTGCACTGCCGAAGGGTCGAACGACGCGAACCATAGATGCATCTATTTACTATCGAGGCGCTCGACCCGATCCACAAATAATAATTATTTTCAAGAAAACACAAGTTTCGCATTTACAGTCAAGTATCTCATACAAACCTTCAAGTAAGAGAATTTAACCTTATACAATTCTTTTATCAATTTCTATCATGACTAAGTGATTATATTAGCAAGTAAAGGAACAAACATTCCAAGTATAGCATGATACGGGTCCTAGATTACCCGGACAATAGCATAATAGTAGCTTCGTACGGAATCTCACCACCTCGTACGTACGTAGCCCCCACAATTAGGTACAAACATTTATTTAATCCACCTATGGGATTAATTCCCTCTTAAAAGGTTAGAAAGGAGACTTACCTCATCTCAAAGCCTACTTCCCAATTTAAGAACGCGCTCAAACCTCCAAACTTGACGCCAAACAACTCGAAACTAGTCAAACATTACATAAACTAATAAATCTATGCTCAAAAGTTCATAATTCCACCATTTAAGTGATTACCCAACCTAAATTGCAAGATTCCTAAAATTCACCCCCGGGCCCACGTGCCCGAATTCCGAAATTGTTTAAAGAAAGTTGTTACCCATAACCTTAGAAACATAAATATATGGTTTTTACTAAATTCCATAACGAATTTCGTGGTTAAATCTCATTTTTATCAAAAACCTAGGTTTTCACCTAAACCCATGATTTGTTTTCCTAATTTACATGTTATAATCTACCCATAAACTATGTATTTAACTCACATTAAGTGAAAATTACTTACCTCACAAAGCTAGGTCGAAATCCCCTCCTTCAAAGCTCTCAAATCGCCCAAGAGTGAGAGAAAATGTGATAAAAATGGCCTAAGTCCGTATTAAAAGAGCCCTCACTGCCCAACGACTTTTGCACCTGCAGTGCTTTGGGACGCACCTGCGGCAAATGTCTCGTAGGTGTGCTTTTCCTTCATCTGGCCAGGCTCCGCATCTGCGGACAAGAAGGGCCGCTTCTGCGAGCCTAGCCGCACCTACGACCATGTCTCTCGTACCTGCGCTCATGCAGGTGCGCCCAATCTTCTGCATCTGCGGATTCTGGACTGCCCTCCATTTCTCGCTTCAGCGGCTTGTGGCTTGCACCTGGGAGCGCGCACCTGCGGCTGACCAAGCGCAAGTGCGATTATGACAGATCTGGGAGCTTCAGCTATTGCTCCAAGCTCCTAACTTGGTTCGAGCCTCGTCCAATTGACACTCGGGGCCCCGCCCGAACATACTAACAAGTTTAGAATCATAAAACGGACTCGCTCGACATTAGAATCATGACATTAGAACTTAGAATCACACCCTAAAACCAATTGAATCAAACTTAAGAACTTTAAGTTCTTCAATTTACTTCGAATGCGCCGAAACATACTTATACTACTCGTAATGACACCAAATTTTGCGTGCAAGTATTAAATGACACTGCGAAACTATTCCCGGTCTCAAAATTCCATTTGGACCTCGATATTACCAAACACTCCAAACCAAAATTTTAAGGAACTTCTAAAACCTTCAAGAACCAACTTTCACTATTGGGCGCCAAAACGCTCCTGGGTCATCCAAAACCCGATCCGAACATACGCCCGAGTTTGAAATCATCATACGAACCTATTAGAACCGTCAAATCCTGATTTCGAGGTCGTTTACTCAAAATATTGATCGAAGTCAAACTTGGCATTTCAAGCCAACCTTAAGGAACCAAATATTCCGATTTCAACCCAAACTCTTCCAAATCCCGAACCAACCATCCCCGCAAGTCATAAATCAGTAAAAGCAATTAAGGGAAGTCTTGTTTAGGGAAACGGGGTTCCAGAATGCAAAATGACTGGTCGGGTCATTACACTTGAATTGGGGTGTGATTTGTGATTTTAGTGTTGTTTGATGTGATTTGAGGTTTCAAATAAGTTTGTATGACGTTTTAGGACTTGTTGGTGTATTTAGTTGAGATTCCGAGGGTGTCGGGTGAGTTTCAAATGGTTAACGGATCAAAGGTTGGACTTAAACAGTTGCTGCAAAAGCTGCTGCAAAATTTTGATGCTGGAAATTGGGGGGCAGAAATCGAAGGCCGAAGATCGAGGCCTAGGATCGAGGCCGAGGGTCGAAGGCCGAAGACCGAGGCCTAGGATTGAAGGCCGAAGATCGAGGCCCAGGATTGAGGGCCGAGGGCAGCCTGGATAGAACTGTAAGTTATAAAGCAGGGGACTTCGTCCCGTTTTCCATTTTTGACAAATTGGAGCTTGGGGAGAGGCGATTTTTGGGAGATTTTCAGAGAAAATATCGGGTTAAGTGTTCTTAACTCAATTATGGTTAAATTACCCGAATCCATCATTTGTTTTCACAATTTAATTAGTGTTTTGAGATTGAAATTTGAGAAAATTTTAGAAATCTCATAGAAATGCATTTTTGAAATTTCGGTGTTTATTCAAAGTCGGATTTGAGTGAAACTCATATGGTAGGACTCGTAATTGAATGGGTTATCGTATTTTGTGAGTTTTGTTGGATTCCAAGATGTGGGCCCCACAGGCAATTTTTGAGTTAAATTCGGATTTTATTGAAAAATATAGTATTTTCTTATGAAATTAATTTCTATAATTTTTGTTGACTGTATCGAATTATTTTGGCTAGATTCGAGCCATTCAGAGTTGGATAATCGAGGAAAAGGCCTACTAGTGGATTAAATTGGAGCAAGTCGAGGTAAGTGACTTGTCTAACTTTGTGTGGGGGAAATTCCCCTTAGGAATTGATATTGATTTGATAATTGCAATGTATTGAAAGTCATGTACACGAGGTAACGAGTGTGTACACGGGCTAAATGTAAAAAACTCTGATTTTTAAATTGTGTATATCTCTATCACACGTTAATTAAATTATTTTATCCGATTATAGTGATCATCATTGATCTATATTATATTCCTAAATTTGCCTGACATTTTTCCTACTAATTGCTTTTACCTATTTGGTCGAAACTTTGCTTTCTTTTATTATGTGCATTATTTGAAGGTTTATTTTCTTTAATTTAATTATTATTAATATGAAGTATTTGACATTTTAAATTTGGTATTGAAGCAACTTATTAAAAATTTTGAAATATTATTTTTGTTGAGTTATTTATTTCCGAATATTTTTGTGCGATTTTTTGTACTCGTTGTGATTGAGCCGTGAGCTCCCTATTGTGGAAAATTATTGTTGATGCTGTTTATTTTGGCTAATTGAATTATTTGGGCACTTGAGGTGCAAATTATGATATATTGTGATATTGATACGCATGCGGTGGTATAAGGTCTAGGTGTTAAAATGCATGCGGTGAGATAAGGGTGGCTTGATACGTGTGGCTAGTAGGGGAACTACTAAAAGTCATGCGGTGTGACAAGGTTGGCTAAAACGCAGGATGCTATTTCGGGAAAAATATTTTCTTTAAAATAAATTGTGAAGGCTCCTACGATGATAAATGAGATTTGGGACTATGAGGCGTTACCTCGGGAGTGCCCTTGTTGATATTGATTTATGGCCGCAGTTGCCTTTGATTATTGTTATGATTTTCTTAAAGTTGAAAAGAATTCTGTTTTGTTTCAACGAGGTATTATTTGCCATTATTTTGCGTAGTTATTTGGTGACATACTACTTACTTGATTCATTTCCATTGTCATTTCATTTTTATTATATTGTTAAACATTCACCTTGTCTTTTATTATTCCAGTAGGGCCTGACCTGATCTCGTCACTAATCTACCTAGGTTAGGCTTGGCAGTTACTGGGTACCACTGTGGTGTACTCATACTACACTTCTGCACATCATTTTGTGCAGATCCAGGTACATCTTATCAGACCAAGCCTCAGTAATCTAGCTGTACGAGGAGACTTCGAGGTATATCTGCCAGCGTTCGCAGACTCCGAAGTCCCCTTCTATCTTATTATGTTGTCTTCCTTATTTGCTTTAGACTCTGATGTATAGAGACATAGAGAATAAATTCTTAGAAGCTTGTGACTTATTTCTACCGGGTTTTTGGGAGTTGTAATTATGTGAATTGCAGATTTATTTATTTCATATTTCAATTGTTATTCCGCATTGATAGGCTTACCTAGTCTTAGAGACTAGGTGCCATCACGACATCCTACGGAGGGAATTTGTGGTCGTGACATGGGCGTATCTTCGGATCGGGTTTTGGATGACCCAAGAGCGTTTCAGCACTTAATATTGATAGTTGGCACCTTGAAGGTTTTAAAGTTCTTTAAATTTGGTTTGGAGTAGGTTTTGGTGCTATCGAGGTCCGTTTGGGATTCCCAGTCGGGGAATAGTTCCGTGTGGTGATTTAAGACTTGCACGCAAAATTTAGTGTCATTCCGAGTAGTTTAAGTATGTTTTGGCGCGTTCAGAGTAAGTTAAAAGAATTTGAAGTTCATAAGATGATCCTATTGGTTTTGGGTTGTGATTCTTAGTTTTAATGTTGTTTTATGCGTTCTGAGGGTGCAAGCGAGTCTGTTTTATGATTTCAAACTTATTGGTATGTTTGGACGAGACCTCAGGGGCCCCCGATTCTATTCGAATGATGCGCATAGTTCGTTTGGCCTTGGGTGAGCAGTTGTACCATCCAGCTTCTGGTGCAATTGCACCTGCGGAGGACCAGCCGCAGGTGCGAGCTCGGAGAAGCGAGATAGTAGCCGCAGAATCGGCCTAGCAGTAGCAGCCCAAGAACCGCAGATGCGGGTGAGTGTGCGCACCTGCGAACGCGCAAGCGCGATGGAATTTTGGGTCGTCACAAGTTGGTATCAGAGCTCTAGGTTCATAGGTGTTATGAGTCACAAGCAGGTTTAGTAGAGTCTTGCGGATTGGTATGTAGATGTCTGTACTTATCTTCGGGAGGCTATGGAACTGTTATAAAAATATTCACTTCTTTGACTCCTTATCATGCACACTGTTGACTTCAAAGTTCTAAACCATTATCTTTCTATTCTCTCACAGATGGTGAGGACACACATAACTGGATCCGATGATCAGACACACGCACCTCCTGTTGGAGCCGCAAGAGGCCGGGGCTGGGGTAGAGGCCATGCCAGAGGCCGAGGAAGACCACGTGGTGCGGCCAGAGCACCTGCACGAGTTGTTGCAGCAGAGCCACCAGTAGCTCTAGTTGGAGAGCAGACACTTGAGACACCTGTTACTACTCCTGCACTTCAGGAAACTCTTGCCCAGTTTTTGAACATGTTTGGCACTCTAGCTCAGGCAGGGTTAATTCCACTTGCTCCTGCCACATCTCAGGCCGGGGGAGGAGCACAGACTCCCGCCGCCCGTACCCCAAAGCCACGGGCCTAGGTTGACCATGCCCCAGAGTTTATACCATTGCAACCAGTTGTTCCAGTTCGGCCCGAGGTTAGGGCATCAGTTTCAGGGGGGAGTAGCTCAGGCTCGAGAGGCACAAAAAGTACCACCTCCCACATTCAGCGGTTTAGCTTTAGAGGGTGCTCAGGGTTTTTTGGAGGAATGTCACTGTATCCTCCGTACTATAGGTATTGTGGATTCCAGTAGGGTTTCTTTCACGACATTTCAGCTTAGAGGAGCAGCCTACCAGTGGTGGCGGGCATATGAGTTGGATAGTCTGGCTGAGGCAGCTTCACTCACTTGGACTCAATTTTCAGATATGTTTTTAAGAGAGTCTGTTCATCAGAGTCTTAGAGATGCATGGCACGCAGAGTTTGAGTAGCTGCGCCAGGGTTCTATGACCGTGTCGGAATATTCGGTCCGATTCAGTGACTTGGGTAGGCATGCACCAGCCTTAGTTGCTACTGTTCGAGAACGAGTTCGCCGATTTATTGAGGGGCTCCACCCTAGTATCAGATTTAGTATGGCCCGAGAACTGGAGATGGACATCACATACCAACAGGTGGTGTCAATTGCTAGGATATTGGAGGGTATGCAGACTCGGGAGAGAAAAGAGAGGGAAACTAAGAGACCCCGAGATTCTGGCACATATAATTATTCTCGTGCCCCAGCTGCAACCCGTCATGGTAGAGGTTATGTATGCCGTCCTATTCATTCAGCACTTCCAGCTTTCAGTGGTATTCCGGCTACTCCCAGACCTCAGGTTCCATATTATGCACCGCCAATGTCTTATGTACCTCCTGTACGAGGTGCCTTCAGCGGGCAGACTAGTCGATCAGGCCCGAGCCATTCCCAGTAGCCACGTCCTCTGAAGGATTATTTTGAGTGTGGTGACACTCGTCATATAATGAGGGATTGCCCCAGATTTAGGAGGGGTGCACCTCCACAGATATTTCAGGCCCCACCTATTCCACAGGTCCCTCAGGCTTCTCGGGCCATGATTACTGCACCAGTTGCTACTCCACCTGCACAGCCAGCCAGATATGGAGGTCAGACAGGTAGCGGCCGCCCTAGAGGGGGAGGCCAGGCCAGATATTATGCCCTTCCTGCTAGGACAGAGGTCGTTGCATCCGATTCTATTATCATATGTATTATTCCGATCTGTCATAGAGATGCATCAGTCTTGTTTGGTCCAGGCTCCACTTATTCTTATATGTCATCTTATTTTGCCCCGTATTTGGGCGTATCCCGTGATTTCTTGAGTTCTTCTGTTTATGTATCTATACCCGTGGGCGAATCTATTATTGTGGACCGCATGTATCGGTCGTGTTTAATTGTTATCAATAGTTTTGAGACCAGAGCTGATTTATTATTGCTCAGTATGGTGGATTTCAATATTATTTTGGGCATGGACTAGTTGTCGCCCTATCACGATATTCTTGATTGTTACGCCAAGATGGTGACGTTGGCTATGCCAGGTCTACCGCGACTAGAGTGAAGAGGTACCTCGGATCATGTTCCTAGCAGGGTTGTTTCATTTCTTAAAGCTCAACGAATGGTTGAGAAGGGGTATGATGCCTATCTGGCCTATGTGAGAGATGTTAGTATTGACACTCCTACCGTGGAATCAGTTCCTGTAGTAAGGGATTTTCCTGATGTATTTCCAGCAGATCTTCCTGGTATGCCACCCGATAGGGATATTAACTTTGCCATTGATTTGTTACTGGGCACTCAGCCTATTTCTATTCCACCATATCGTATGGCCCCAACAGAGTTGAAAGAATTAAAAGAATATTTGCAGGAGTTTCTTGATAAGGGTTTCATTCGGCCTAGTGTATCGCCTTGGGGTGCTCCTGTCTTATTTGTGAAGAATAATGATGGTTCTATGCGGATGTGTATTGATTACCGCCAGCTGAACAAGGTTACAATGAAGAACAGGTATCCATTGACAGGTATTGATGACCTATTTGATCAGCTTCAGGGTGCCAAGGTATTCTCTAAAATTGAATTGCGTTCAGGCTATCATCAGTTGAAGCTTCGGGAGCCAGATATCTCAAAGACTGCTTTTAAGACTCGGTATGGTCATTATGAGTTTCTTGTAATGTCATTTCAGCTGACAAACACCCCAACAACATTTATGCATTTGATGCACAGTGTATTCCAGCCCTATCTTGACTCATTTGTCATTGTATTATTTGATGACATTCTAGTGTATTCCCGGAGTCAAGAGGATCATGAGCAGCACTTGAGAACTGTGCTTCAGACCTTGAGAGAAAAGAAGTTATATGCAAAATTTTCAAAGTGATTTTGGGTCATATAGTTTCATGCGAAGGGATCAAGGTGGATCCAAAGAAGATTGAAGCAGTGTAGAGTTGGTCCAGACCGTCCTCAGCTACGAAGATTTGGAGTTTTCTTGGTTTGGCAGGGTATTATCGCCGATTTGTAAAGGGTTTCTCTTCTATTGTTGCACCTATGACCAAATTGACCCAGAAGGGTGCTCTATTCAGGTGGACCGAGGAATGTGAGGAAAGCTTCCAAAAGTTCAAAACAACTTTGACTATAACCCCAGTATTGGTATTACCTATAGGTTCAAGGTCTTATATTGTGTATTGCGATGCGTCGCGTATTGGTCTCGGTGCAGTGTTGATGCAAGACGGTAGGGTGATTGCCTATGCGTCCATACAGTTAAAGGTACATGATAAGAATTATTCGGTCTACGACCTTGAGTTAGCAGCTATTGTTCATGCCTTGAAGATTTGGCAGCATTATTTGTACTATGTCCATTGTGAGGTCTACACCGATCACCGGAGTCTACAACATCTGTTTAAACAGAAGGATCTTAATTTGCGGCAGTGGAGATGGTTGGAGTTGCTTAAGGATTATGATATCACCATTCTTTATCATCCCAGGAAGGCCAATATAGTGGCTGATGCCTTGAGTCGTAAGGCGAAGAGTTTGGCAACTTAGCATATTTACCGGTAGCAGAGAGGCCTTTAGCCTTGGATGTTCAGGCCTTGGCCAACCAGTTTGTTAGATTGGATGTTTTTGAGTCGAGCCGAGTTTTGGCTTGTGTGATTTCTCAGTCTTCTCTTTATGATCGTATCAGGGAGCTTCAGTATGATGACCCCCATTTGCTTGTCCTTAAGGATACAGGTCAGCACGGTGATGCCAAGGAAGTCACTATTGGAGATGACGGTGTATTACATATGGGCATGCTATGTGTACCCAATGTAGATGGATTGCGTGAGTTGATTCTCCAGGAGGCTCAAAGTTCGCGGTACTCCATTCATTTGCGTGCTACAAAGATGTATCAGGACTTGAGACAACACTATTGGTGGAGGCGGATGAAGAAAGACATAGTGGAATATGTAGCTCGGTGCCTAAATTGCTAGCAGGTGAAGTATGAGCATCAACGACCGGGTGGATTGCTCCAGAAGTTAGAGATTCCAGAATGGAAATGGGAGCGGATCATTATGGATTTCGTTGTTGGGCTCCCACGGACTTAGAGGAAGTTCGATGCAGTTTGGATGATTGTGGATAGGTTGACCAAGTCAGCCCATTTCATTCCTGTAGTTACTACTTACTCGTCGGAACAACTGGCTCAGGTCTATATTCGCGAGATTGTCAGACTCCATGGCATACTGGTATCGATCATCTCTGACCGGGGTACGCAGTTTACATCTCGGTTTTGGAGGGTTGTACAACGAGAGTTGGGTACTTGTGTAGAGTTGAGTACATCATTTCACCCTCAGACGGACGGACAACCCGAGTGCACTATCCAGTTACTAGAGGATATGCTTCATGCGTGTGTGATAGATTTTGGGGGTTCTTGGGATCAATTCTTGCCACTTGCGGAGTTTGCTTACAACAACAGCTACCGGTTGAGTATTCAGATGTCTCCGTATGAGGCCTTGTATGGTAGACGGTGCCGATCTCCAGTGGGTTGGTTCGAACCAGGCGAGGCTAGGCTATTGGGTACAGATTTGGTTCAGGACACCTTGGAAAAGGTTAAATTAATTCAGGATCAACTTCGTACAACCCAATCTATATAGAAGAGTTATGCGGATCTGAAGGTTTATGATGTTGCATTCATGGTTGGTGAGCGGGTCTTGCTCCGGGTTTCGCCTATGAAGGGTGTGATGAGGTTCGGGAAGAAGGGCAAGTTGAGCCCTAGGTATATTGGGCCTTTTGAGATTCTTGAGAGAGTTGGAGAGGTGGCTTACAGACTTGCACTACCACCTAGTCTTTCTGCGGTTCATCCGGTATTCCATGTTTCTATGCTTCGGAAGTATCCCGACGATCCATCTCATGTGTTAGACTTGCATTTTAGTTCAGTTGGAAAATGATCTATCTTATTTTGAGGAACCAGTGGTTGTTTTGGACAGGCAGGTTCGAAAGCTGAGGTCAAAGAACATTGCTTCCGTGAAGGTGCAGTGGAGAGGCCAGCCAGAAGGAGAAGCTACTTGGGATACTGAGCGAGAGATGCGAAGAAAATATCCACACCTATTTGAGACTCCAGGTATAATTCTAAACCCGTTCGAGGACGAACGTTTGTTTAAGAGGGGGATGATGTAACGACCCGGCCAGTCGTTTTAAAAGTTGTAGCCCCGTTTCCCTATTTACAGCTCATTCTGTACTTTATAACTGATATATGACTTTCCATAGTAATTGGTTTAGGTCCGGTAAGGTTTTGGAATGAATTGAAACACTTAGTTCCAAGTTTTAAAGCTTAAGTTCAAATAGTGACCGGATGTCGACTTATGTGCAAACGACCCCGGAATAGAATTTTGATGATTCCAACAACTCTGTATGGTGATTTTGGACTTAGGGGCGTGTTCGGAATTGTTTTTGGAAGACCGTAGTTAAATTTGACTTGAAATGGCTAAAATAGGAATTTAAGTTTGGAAGTTTGACCGGGGAGTTGACTTTTTGATATCGGGATCGAAATCGAGTTCTGAAAATTTTCATAGCTCTGTTATATCATTTATGACTGGTGTGCAAAATTTGAGGTCAATCGGACTTGATTTGATAGGTTTCGACATCGAATGTAGAAGTTGGAAATTCTTAAGTTTCATTAATTTTGAATTGGGGTGTGATTTGTGATTTTAGTGTTGTTTGATGTGATTTGAGGTTTCAAATAAGTTCGTATGATATTTTAGGACTTGTTGGTGTATTTGGTTGAGGTCCCGAGGGTCTCGGGTGAGTTTCGGATGGTTAACGGATCAAAAGTTGGACTTAAACAGCTACTGCAAACGCTGCTGCAATATTTTTCTGCTGGAAATTCAGGGGCAGAAATCGAAGGCCGAAGGCCGAGTATCGAGGCCCAGGATCGAGGCCCAGGATCGAAGGCCCAGGATTGTGGCCGAGGATCAAGGGCCGAGGGCAGTCTGGACAGAACTGTAAGTTATAAAGCAGGGGACTTCGTCCCATTTTCTACTTTTGACAAAGTGGAGCTTGGGGAGAGGCGATTTTGGGGAGATTTTTAGAGAGAACATCGGGGTATGTATTCTTAAATCAATTATGGTTAGATTACCCGAATCCATCATTTGTTTTCAACATTTAATTAGTGTTTTGAGATTGAAATTTGGGAAAATTTTAGAAATCTCATAAAAATGAATATTTGAGATTTCGGTGTCGATTCAGAGTCGGATTTGAGTGAAACTAGTATGGTTGGACTCGTAATTGAATGGGTTATCGGATTTTGTGAGTTTTGTCAGATTCAGAGACATGGGTCCCACGGGCGATTTTTGAGTTAAATTCGAATTTTATTGAAAAATGTAGTATTTTCTTATGAAATTAATTCCTATAATTTTTATTGACTGCATCGAATTATTTTGGCTAGATTCGAGCCATTCAGAGTTGGATAATTGAGAAAAAGACCTAATAGTGGATTAAATTGGAGTAAGTCGAGGTAAGTGACTTGTCTAACTTTGTGTGGGGAAAATTCTCCCTAGGATTGGTATTGATGTGATAATTGTAATGTGTTGAAAGTCGTGTACATAAGGTGACGAGTGTGTACACGGGCTAAATGTGGAAAAATCTGGTTTTTAAATTGTATATATCTCGGTCACACATTAATTAAATTATTTTATGCGATTATAGTCATCATCATTGATCTATATTAAATTCCTAAATTTGCCTAACATTTTTCCTACTAATTATTTTTACATGTTTGGTCGAAACTTTACTTTCTTTTATTCTGTGCATTATTTGAAGGTTGATTTTCTTTAATTTAAATATTATTAATATGAAGTATTTCACATTTTAAATTTGGTATTGAAGCAGCGTATTAAAAATTTTGAAATATTATTTTTGTTTAGTTATTTATTCCCGAATAATTTTGTGAGATTGTTTGTACTCGTTGTGATTGAGACGTGAGCTCCCTGTTGTGGAAAAATATGGTTGATGTTGTTTATTTTGGAAAATTGAATTATTTGGGCACTTGAGGTACAAATTGTGATATTGATACGCATGCGGTGGTATAAGGTCTGGGTGTTAAAACGCATGCAGTGAGATAAGAGTGGCTTGATATGCGTGGCTAGTAGGGGAACTACTAGAAGTCATGCGGTGTGATAAGGGTGGCTAAAATGTAGGATGCTATTTCGGGAAAAATATTTTCTTTAAAATAAATTGTGAAGGCTCCCGCGGTGATATAAGTAAATGAGATATTGTGAATTTATTTATGATTTGGGACTACGAGGCGGTACATCAAGAGTGCCCTTGTTGATATTGATTTATGGTCGCAGTTGCATTTGATTATTGTTGTGATTTTCTTAAAGTTGAAAAGTATTCTGTTTTGATTCCACGAGGTATTATTTGCCATTATTTTGCGTAGTTAATTGGTGACATACTACTTACTTGATTCATTTCCATTGTCATTTCATTTTTATTATATTGTTAAATATTTCACCTTGTCTTTTATTATTCCAGTAGGGCCTGACCTGATCTCGTCACTACTCTACCGAGGATAGGCTTGACACTTACTGGGTACCGTTGTGGTGTACTCAAACTACGCTTCTGCACATCTTTTTGTGCAGATCCAGGTACATCTTATCAGACCAAGCATCAGTAATCTAGTTGTACGAGGAGACTTCGAGGTATATCTGCCAGCGTCCGCAGACTCTGAAGTCCCCTTCTATCTTATTATGTTGTCTTCCTTATTTGCTTTAGACTCTAATGTATAGAGACATAGAAAATAAATTCTTAGAAACTTGTGACTTATTTCTATTGGGTTTTTGGGAGTTGTAATTATGTGAATTGCAGATTTATTTATTTCATATTTCAATTGTTATTCCGCATTAATAGGCTTACCTAGTCTTAGAGACTAGGTGCTATCACGACATCCTACGAAGGGAATTTGTGGTCGTGACATGGGCGTATCTTCGGATCGGGTTTTGGATGACCCGAGAGCGTTTCAGCGCTTAATATTGATAGTTGGCACCTTGAAGGTTTTAAAGTTCTTTAAATTTGGTTTGGAGTAGATTTTGGTGCTATCGAGGTCCGTTTGGGATTCCGAGTCGGGAAATAGTTCCGTATGGTGATTTAAGACTTGCACGCAAAATTTAGTGTCATTCCGAGTAGATTAAGTATGTTTTGGCGCGTTCAGAGTAAGTTAAAAGAATTTGAAGTTCATAAGATGATCCTATTGGTTTTGGGTTGTGATTCTTAGTTTTAATGTTGTTTTACGCGTTCTGAGGGTGCGAGCGAGTCCGTTTTATGATTTCAAACTTGTTGGTATGTTTGGACGAGACCTCAGGGGCCCCGGATTCTATTCGGACTATGCGCATAGGTTGTTTGGCCTTGGGTGAGCAGTTGTACCATCCAACTTCTGGTGCAATTGCACCTGCGTAGGACCAGCCGCAGGTGCGAGCTCGGAGAAGCGAGATAGTAGCCGCAGAATCGGCCTAGCAGTAGCAGCCCAAGAACCGCAGATGCGGGTGAGTGTGCGCACCTGCGAACACGCAAGCGCGATGGAGAAAACCGCAGAAGCGGCCAAAGCTGCATGAACGACACGCGCGTCGCAGGAGCGGACCCGCAGAAGTGAGCCAGTGGTCCGCAGATGCGGAAGTAGGCAAACTGGGCAAGGGCCGCATCTACGATGATTTTTCCACAGATGCGGAGCCGCAGAAGCGTTCAACCCTCTGCAGGTGCGAAAATCACTGGAGGCAGAATGATTTATTTAATGCGGGACTTAGACTATTTTGGCTCATTTTCATTCATCTCTTGCATGATTTTGGAACTGTTGGAGGGGTTTTTACCTAGAACTTTGAGGTAAGTAATCCCTATACAATGTGAGTTAAATACATAAATTATGGGTAGATCTTAACATGTAAAATTGTGAAAATCATGGGTTTAGATGAAAAACCTAGATTTTGATAAAAATGAGATTTACCCACGAAAATGGTTATGGAATTGAGTGAAAATTATATATTTGAGTTCGTGAGATTTTGGGTAACAAAGTTTTTCAAAACATTTCCGAAATCCAGGCAACTGGGCCCGGGGATGAATTCAAGAATCCTTCAATTGGGGTTGGGTAATCACACTAATAGTTTGAATATGAACTTTTGAACATGTATTGATTAATTTATATAATATTTGACTAGTTTTGGATTTTTCGGCACAGAGTTGAGGCTTTAGAGCGAAATTGTGACCGAAAAGTGAGCCTTGAGACGAGGTAAGTCTCTTGTCTAACCTTATAAGAGGAAATTTTTCCCATAGGTGATTTAAATTAATAATTGCTTCTAATTGCGGGGGCTACGTACGCATGAGGTGACGAGAGTCCGTGCGTATCTACTATTTATACTTATGTCTAGGTAGTTTAGGCCCCAAATCATGAATTACTTGTAATACTTGTGTAATGACCCGGCCGGTCGTTTCGAGTATTACAACCCTGTCTCCCTATTTACTGCTCAAATTGTGCTTTACGATTGTTATTTGACTTTGCCGGGATAATTGGTTTGGGTCTAGTGAGATTTTAGAATAAATTGGAACACTTAGTTCCAAGGTTTGGAACTTAAGTTGAAAAGGTTGACCGGATGTAGATTTATGTGTAACGACCCCGGAAATATTTTGCTAAGGAAATTAAGGTTTTGTGGTGCCGAGGTAGATTAATTAGTACAAGGTTAGTACAAGAGTCCGACTTTTTGGGTTTAACAATGCGTTGGTAAGTAAAGGAAAATTTTTGCAGAAAGATGCATTTCTGCGGTCCATTTTTCGGCCGCAGAATCACTCTGCGGGCCGCATAATGGGCAGAAGCTCGGCAGGTGAGGGTGCAAATCTGTGGTCGATTATGCGACCGCAGAACTATTTTGCAGTGCATTATGCGACCGCAGAACATGTTTGCAGGCCGCATAGTGACCGCATACCCTGGCAGAAGACACCCAGTTCCGGAGGGCCTTTTTGCGACCCATTAGGCGGGCAACAGAAGCATTATGCGGTCGCATATGCGATCGTAGAGTGTGTTTCGGGGCTTCATTTTTCTGGTTTTATAAACCCGACCCCATTTTTATAAAACACTATTAGGGGTCATTTTGAAGGGTTTCATCTGATATTTTAGAGAAAGGTGAGAGCCTCTTAGAGAGAGAAAGTGAAGATCTACTCATTTGTCCATCAATTCTTGTTCAAGGTTTGAAGATTTCACAAGGATCTTGCTAGGGCTTCAAAGAGGTAAGAATTTCTAACCCTAGTCTTCAATTTCTAGTTTGGGTAAATATGGGTGATTGGGAGTATAATTCTTGAGTGTAAGAGTATTATTTATACATACGCGTACCAATAAGGTTTGTGAAAAGATTCTTGAGTTCAAATGGGTGAAGATTGGGTTGAAAATGGTAGAAATCGTCAAAGACTTTAATTGAAGGTTTGAGGGTCGAGTTGATGTCGGATATTGGTGAAATTTATATGGTTGGACTCGTGGTTGGATTGACGTTCATATTTTGTAACGTTTATAGAGTTCCAAGATGTGGGCCCCACAGGCAATTTTTGAGTGCAATTTCGTATTTTCTTGGAAACATTTATATTTTCATATGGAATTAAATTTCTATAATTCGTATTGACTGAATCAAATTAATTGTGACTAGATTCGAGGCATCGGAGGACGATTCACGAGGCAAAGGCATAGCAGAATAAAGAATTACACGGATTGAGGTAAGTAACAGTTCTAAATTTGGTCCTGAGGTTATGAAACCCCAGATTATGTGTTATGTGATTGGTTTTGAGGTGACGCACATGCTAGGTGACTGGCGTGTGGGTTTACACCGTAGGAATTGTGACTTGGATAATTCCATGGAACTGTGTAGTTGAAAAATCTGTTGATATCCATACAATTTTTCACGTGTTAGAGAAATTGATCTATAAATCATGTTAAATCATATGTTTACACTGTTGGGACCCATAAAGGTCATGTACTTGTGGAATTATGTGCTAAATTGATGTTTTGCACTCAGTCACAGTTTTATTTGCACATTTTTACCTCAGTCTCTCTTATTCATTATTGATGCATCATATCATTATTGTTCGGCTGCTTGTCATGATTTCTGAGCGCCCGAGAGACTGGAGAGGTTGATGACAGAGTGAGGCTGATGGCCTAATTGTGAGGATATTTATGGGATCTGGCTGCACGCCGCAGCATGTTTCATTGATTTATGCCATGATTGGCTTGTTATAGCGCTTGGGCTGAAGGAGCCCTTTCAGAGTCTGTACACAACCCAGTGAGCGCAGGTACCTACGGAGTGCGAGTGTCGAGTGCTGAGTGACTGTAAGGAAAGAGTGACTGTGAGGTTGGAGTGAATAGGAGGATTGAGTGACTGTTACTCTGAGAGGATGCATTGATCTCATTATTTATTGTATTTCAGCTGTCATATATCACTGTTTTGGAAATTTCTGAAAGACATTATCTTCTGTTTCAGTCCAAGTTGATATGAAATTACTGTGAAATTTTAAATGTTGAACTTGAGAGCACGCCTACCCTTTTTGTTGAAAATTATTGTATTTGGACTTAGCTTTGAAGCTCGTCACTACTCTCAGTTCTTATTTATTATTGTTACTTACTAAGTTGGTTGTACTCATACTACACCCTACACTTCGTGTTCAGATCCAGGTGATCTCGGACACAATGGGTGTTGATTCTTTCGCACAATTGATTTTTCAGAGATTCAGAGGTGGCTGTCATATTTCACAGACCCTGTCTCTCCTTCCCTATCTCCTTGTTTACTGCATTTGGTCTCAGACTATTGTAGACCGTGTCGTCCAGACTTGTAATATATAGATGCTCATGTACTCAATGACACCGGGTTTTGGGAGTGTATTTATATCCAGTATTTGTGGGATTTTCTCGTAAACTTAATTATTATATTTTTCGTATGTTAAGAAATTATGGGTTAGTTATGTTGTCGGCTTGCCTAGTATCGAGATAGGCGCCATCACGACGGGTGATATTTTGGGTCGTGATAACTTGCACCCTACTTGTCAATTTAAGTGCCTAAATTATATTAGAACTAGTTAGAGAAATTGTAAAAGACCGAATTTTACCTACTTGAATTTTCAGCGGATTACTTGACCGTTAATGGAAACTTTATTACACTGTGTATTAGCCTTGTTATAACGTTTAAGTCAAATATTTCTAAAATATCCTTCTCTTCTTGTGGAGCGGGCCGAACGCCTCGACAGTAGATAGATGAATCTATGAATTGTGCCGCACGTCCCTCGGTAGTGTACACGTTATTCTAGATCGTGCCGTACGAACTCGGCATAAATCGTGCTTAATAATACTCGCGGCCTAATCATACTTGATATTATTTTGTGGCTTGTGAAGTTACAATTAGTCATGAAAGGAATTTACTTGGAATTTATTAAATTGTGGAAGAGTTATTTGTTCCTGCTTGTTAATGAGTTATTATTATTATTTACACAACCCATGTTTATTTAGAATTTCTATATTCATATTGTTAGTCCATAGTAAGTGTCGAAATCGATCCCTCGTCACTACTTCTTCGAGGTTAGACTAGATACTTACTGGGTATATGTTATTTATGTACTCACGCTACACTTATGCACTGACCGTGCAGGATCTGAGGCAGGTGCATCTGACGGTCCTACCGGCGCGCATCCCATATATCCCAAGGCCTAGTGGTGAGCTGCATCCTGAGCCATTATGCAACCCCTAGAGTCTCTCTTTTGTATTTACATTATATCTACTTATATTCAGACAATAGTTAGAGTTTTGTGTATTCCTCTAATTGCTCATACACTTGTGACACCAAGTCTTGGTACACACACTAGCAGACATATGGTTTTGGATTATTCTATTGCTATGATTGCACTTAGCTTCTTTCGTCTATCCATTTAAATTTTGCTATTTTCTAACCTTTTAATTAATGGAATTTAATTACTTGAAATCTTATTAAAAGAGAAATAACATGGTAATTCACTGTTGGCTTGCTTAGCGGTAACGTTGAGCGCCATCACGACCTATAGGAGAATTGGGTCGTGACATTTCATATAATATTCAAAAAATAAAAAAATATATAACTACAACAGAATACAATTTACATACAATTATAATACAACTTTACTATAATTTCGTAAGTATATTGTATGTCATGTGTTCTTCTTCTTCTTCTTCTTCTTCTTCTTCTTCTTCTTCTTCTTCTTCTTCTTCGAGTTTCAATCTGAAATTCAGCCAAAATCAAGTCTAATCTTCACCAAAACACCCTCAAAATTGAGATATAAACTCCAAATAATATTCTCAATTGTTTGCAACAACATCCAATCCAAACAAATAATGATTTTTGAAAACCCAAATTCAATTTTAAAGCTTCAAAGCTTTTTAGTGGCTGTCAATGGTGAAGGGTCAAATACTTTTAAAATTTATAATCCTACAGAGAATTAAGATAGATTAAAGTCTCTGCATATGTTATAGCCTAACTAAAGCGAAATGAATCTTCATGCTTTGCATTTTTAACGTCCTTGAGCATTCGTATTTTCAAATCATAAACTGATATTCCTTATGAGTCTCCGGACTTTGTAAGAGAGAGAGAGACATATGACCAACTAAAGTGAATTGAATCTTCAAGCTTTGCAAGAGAGAGAGAGAGAGACAGAGACAGAGAGAGAGATGGGGAGAGAGAGAGAGTGGGCAAGTATAAAGGGATAAGAAAATAACTGATATTCCTTATTCAATTCCTAATATAAAGGGATACTCATTCAAAACTTATTTGTATATAATTGGTAAATTGTATATGACCATGTAATTAAATTAAAAATTGAGTAGGGAGGGTAATAAGGTTTCAAATAGTGTATAGGAAGGTAAATATTTCATTATGAATTAATACATTCAGTTACTAGGTAATGTACAGCCCGTGCTCAGCACGAGTCCAACAGGGTGCATATATTATTTTTAATGGTACTAATTAATTACAAGGTGATTTACCTAAAAGCTTTGAAATTTACTTGAAGTTCAGGTTTGATATTTTCAATATTTGTAACACTCTTTAATCGTAAGCTCCTTCTCAGCTCCCTACGAATTTTGGATGAGTTAAAGCTTGAAAACAATTTGTATCTTTCTTTTTTAAGACACAAAAATTTAATATTTCTAAATTTTTATGCCAATGGTTATTTTTTTTTTACAAAAAAAATCATTATTTGCAAATGTTGTCTAAATGGAATTCCATTTAATGGATCATTCTCTACTACAACTTTAGACGAATGAAACCTCGCAATAATCTAATTAATCTAATCTTGATACGTTTGTTATAAACTGGTAAATGTTGCTAAATATTCTATTCTCTTTTTTTCCTCATTCAAGTACTTTCTTTGTCTCATTTAGTATAATTTAAAAAATTTCAAAATGAATTTGCTGGCATTCACACAATAATGTTCTCAATGGCAATTAGACTAAAAAATATAGTAACAAATTTAAAAATTAAAGTTGATAATAATAATAATAATAATAATAACAACAACAACAATAATAATAATAATAATAATAATAATAATAATAATAATAATAATAATAATAATTATTATTATTATTACTATTTGAAAGCTTGTGTTCAGCATTTGCACAATTTTCATATCCTTTTGTACTTTTGATGTGATCATTGACTAATTTTAGTTGATGAAAGCAGCATCTAATCGTGTAACATTGAAATAATTATACAGCAATCGTAAATTAAAGTACCAGAAAGGAGAAATCTTACAATGATATCAGATATTGGTTTGTAAAATAAAAATTCACTGGACCCGCCTCAATCAATGCAGCACATGGGCCTTTGAATGCCAATGTGATGACCCGATAGGTAATCTTATGTTTTAAAATCTAATTCTGTGATCCGAAACCTTAAAAATCTCATTTTTACCCTCCTCGATTTGCATGCGCAGTCCGAGCGTGCTTCCGGAAAGCTTTTATATTAAAAACTGTGAAAAATATGAAATTTTGCTTTGAAAACTATTTGAGTTGACTTCGGTCAATATTTTTAGCAAACGGACCCGGATTCGTATTTTGACGGTCCCGGTGGGTCCGTATCGTGATTTGGGACTTGGGCGTATGCCCGGAATCGAATTCGGAAGTCTCTAAACCGAGATATCGGACTTTGTTGAAATTTGAAAGCTAAAGGCTTAATGAATTTGAAAGGGTTGACCCATAGTTTGACTTTTTGGATAACAGGTCTGTATTTTGATTCCGAAACCCGGTAAAGGTCCAATACCATATGTTTGACTTGTCTGTGAAATTTGATGAAAAACGGAGTTAGTTTGACGTGATTCGGGCGTCCGGTCGCAAATGCGACACCTGCAACTGATCAAAATGACTTTGGACGGGATTTTTGGTTAATTTCTCAAATTTTCAAAACCTAAAATATTAGAGGCGATTTTTACAAGACTTCTTCTTCCCCAAATCGTTGGTAAGTGATTCTAAACTAGTTTCTTTCAATCTTTCATTACATTTCACAAGTTTTTAACCTAAAATCTAGTGTTTTCATGGTGGAAATTTGAGGGTTTGGGTAGAGTTAGTGGGTTTTGAGGAATTGGGACTTAGACCTCAAATTGAGGTCGGATTCCAAAATAAATTATATAACCGGGCTTAGGTGTGAATGGGTAATCGGGTTTTGGTCCGAATTTCGGGTTTGGACCAAGCGAGCTCGGGAGTTGACTTTTGTTGACTTTTTAAATAATGACCTAAATTGAATCTTTTGCAATCGTGGGTGATCCCTAATGCTTATTTTGAATCATTTGGTTGGTAATTTGCTAGATATTGTTGGTTCGGAGGCTGGCTTGAAAGGCAAGGCTGTGATTGAGCAATGAGTGGTCTTTGGAGCGAAGTAAGTGTTGTGTCTAACTTTGACTTGAGGGAATTAGGAACCCTCGGACTATTTGCTATGTGAAATTCATGTGAGTGGCATATATGTGAGGTGACGAGTATTTATGCGCCACCAATTTATCTGTTTTTCCATGATTTTCCATTTTCTCATATTATCTCTTTCCCTGTCTTAATTGTTACATGCTCCCATTTGTGTTCCCATGCCTAATTGATACTTGTTAGACATTATTTTCTCTTGTTCATGATATTCTTATTTTCATAGTTCTATTATCTCCTATTTTTTGCTTAAGCTGTTTTACCGGTATCTTTCTGCTGTATATTCTGAATTGGTCTCGTTGTGTAGCATTATTTATGTGAACTTTCATGGTGTACAAGATTCCTATTTGTGTCAGTTTGAGGTTTATGTTTTGTGAAAGGATTCTGTAACTTAAACTGTGAAATTTCTATACATATTGAGTAATTAATATTGATATGGTGGGATCGGGTTGCACGCCGCAACAGGAAGAATAATGGTGATATATATTGAGGTGGAATAAGGGTGATTTGATACTGAACGGTGGGAACATGTTTCACGCAGCAACAAGTGTAATAAGGGTGGATTATTTGGTAGAATAAGGGTGAACTATGATTGTATTATTGTGATATGGTAGGATCGGGTTGCACGCCGCAACACTTTTATTTATATTCACTGTTGTTTATGCTATTATGAGGAAATAAGGGAGGAGTCTGAGATGTACAGTGAAATCGGGTTGCGCGCCGCAACAACCTATATGTTTCCATTTCATGGGCTGTGTTGGTTTTTCTCTTTGTTATTTATATCTAAATTATTAAAGATTGGTGATTCTAGACGACATTGGTTTATTCTTGAGGCTGTGGTTATTATTTTCAGTTGGCTATTTTAATTCTGTTCAGTATTCCCATTTTTCTATCATTATTATATACTGCGTTCAGGTTGTAGTGTAGGTGACCCGTCTTAGCTTCGACACTACTTTATCGATGTTAGGCTCGGCACTTACCGGTACACGGGGTCAGTTGTACTGATACTACACTCTGCACACTGTGCAAATTTTGGAGACGGTCCCTGCGGCAGCTACTAAAGAGCTCAGATTGGACAGCCTGCAGAGACTTAAGGTACAGCTGCTCAGCGCCCGCAGCTCTTGAAGTCCTCGTCTTTATTTTTATTTTAGTTGTGTAATTTCATTCAGACAACTTTGTATTTATTTCAGACCCTTGTATGTATTACTCTAGAAGCTCGTGCACTTGTGACACCGGGTTCAGGGATTTGTAGCAGATTTTTTTTATGGTCTTAGCTTCCGCATTTATATTTGGATTATTGCCATTAAATCAGTTCTTCTTCATTAATTAAGTTTAAATTGTTAAAAAGTATAAATTGTTCTAACGTTGGCTTGCCTAGCAAGTGAAATGTTAGGAGCCATCACGGTCCCGACGGTGGAAATTTCAGGTCATGACAGCTGATATCAGAGCGCTAGGTTACATAGGTCTCATGAGTCACGAGCAAACTTAGTAGAGTTTAGAGGATCGGTACGGAGACGTTTGTACTTATCTTCCGCAGGCTATGGAGTTAGGAACAGTTTCACTTCTATTCTTCTCTGTCGTGCGATTTTATTCTATCATTGTTGATTAGACCCTTCTATTCTGTTCTCTCACAAATGGCGAGAATGCGTACCGTATCTTCAGCTGAGCAGCAGCCAGAGCCCCCAGTGGCAGCTCCTATGAGGGGCAGAGGTCGAGGCCAAGGTCGTGCCAGAGGCCGAGGAAAAGGGCAGAGCTCAGCCCAGAGCTCGAGCTGCAGCACCAACGGTAGAGCCTTAGGTAGAGTTTGATGAGGAGGTTCCAGTCCAGGATGTTCCTGTCGGGCCACCTCAGTCCCGGAGGGGTTCATTGCCACCCCAGTGCTTCAGGATGCTTTGGTCCGTTTGGTCGGCCTTATGGAGAGTGTGACCCATACTGGCGCATTCCCCATGGCACCAACCGTCTCTCAGGCTGGAGGAGGAGCACACACTCCTACTACTCATATTCCGGAGCAGATGGCTCCCCAGTATCAGACTCCAGTAGCCGCTCATCCAGTCGGAGTAGTTCAGCCGGTTGTTGCGGCACAGACCGGTGATGGGTCAGCTATGTCTTCTGAGGCTTTGTGGAGATTGGACAGGTTTACCAAGCTCTTCCCAGTTCACTTCTGTGCTGCTCCTTCAGAGGATCCCCAGGAGTATCTTGACAGCTATCATGAGGTGCTACGGAACATGGGTATAGTGGAGACCAATGGGGTCGATTTTGCTGCATTTCAGATATCAGGTTCCGCCAAGAAATGGTGGAGAGATTATTTGTTGACCAGACCAGCTGGATCGCCTGCCCTTACTTGGGACCAGTTCTCTCAGCTCTTCCTAGTGAAGTTTCTCCCTATCACACCTAGAGAGGAGCACCGTCGTCTGTTCGAGCATCTCCAGCAGGGCAGCATAACTGTTACTCAATATGAGACCCGTTTTGTGGATTTGGCCCGTCATACTCTTCTTCTGCTTCCTACCGAGAGAGAGAGAGAGAGAGGGTGAGGAGGTTTATTGATGGACTTGCTCAGCCTATCGGATTGCAGATGGCCAAGGAGACTGGGAGTGAGATTTCTTTTCAGGCGGCTGCCAATGTCGCCAGGCGAGTCGAGATAGTTCTTGCTCAAGGAGGTCAGGGGTCTGACAATAGACCTCGCCATTCCGGTGGGTTCAGCGGTGCCTCATCTGGAGGCGGGGTACTTTTGGTAGAGGCCATCCCCCAGGCCATTTCATTCAGCGCTTCAGGCATCCCACAGTGCTTCAGGGAGTCGTGGTCCTTTTGTGCCTCATTCTGAACAGCCAGCCTACAGTGCACCACCAGCTCTTATCAGTGCACCCCCTATTCAGAGTTACTACAGTGGTCATCCGGCCCGTTCGGGTCAGTCTCAGTTTCCACCGCCACAACACCAGGATGGATGTTTTGAGTGTGGTGGTTATGGGCATATCCGGAGGACCTGTCCGAGATTATTGGGCATCACGCCACAGCATCAGGGTTCTCATTCCATGGTTCCGACACCAGTGGCTACACCACTTGCTCAGCCAGCTAGAGGCAGGAGTCTGGCAGCCAGAGGAAGAGGCCAAATTGTTAGAGGTGGAGGCCAGCCAACTAGAGGTCGTCCCAGTGACGTGGTTCAAAGTGGTGGGCCCCAGCCCCAATGTTATGCTTTTCCAGCCAGGCCTGAGGCTGAGTCATCTGACATTGTTATCACATGTACTGTTTCAGTTAGCAATAGAGATGTTTCAGTTCTATTTGATATGGGTTCTACTTATTCCTACGTGTCATCCTATTTTGCTTCATATTTGGTTGTGCCTCGTGATTCGTTGAGTGCTCCTATGTATATGTCCACACCTGTGGGAGATGCTATTATTGTAGGTCGTATTTATCATTCGTGTGTGGTCACCATTGGGAGTCTTGAGACTAGTGTAGATCTTCTACTTCTCGATATGGTTGATTTCGATGTCATTTTGGGTATGGATTGGCTGTCACCTTATCACTCTATATTGGATTGTCATGCTAAGACGGTGACCTTAACCTTGCCAGGGTTGCCACGATTAGAGTAGAGGGGGACTCCTGGCCATTCTACTAGCAGGGTTATGTCTTATATGAAGGCTCGGCGTATGGTCGATAAGGGATGTCTAGCTTATTTGTCTTATGTTCGCGATTATAGTGCGGAGATTTCTTCCATAGATTCAGTACTAGTTGTTCGTGAGTTTCCAGAGGTGTTTCCTGCAGACCTACCGGGGATGCCACCCGACATAGATATTGATTTCTGTATTGACTTGGCTCCAGGCACTCAGCCCATCTCTATTCCGCCATACTCTATGGCCCTGCCAGAGTTAAAAGAATTGAAGGAACAGTTGCAAGATTAGCTTGATAAAGGCTTCATTAGACCTAGTGTCTCGCCTTGGGGTGCACCTGTGTTTTTTGTGAAGAAGAAGGATGGATCGATGATGATGTGCATAGATTACCGGCAGTTGAACAAAGTCACCATCAAGAACAAGTATCCATTGCCGAGGATTGATGATTTATTTGATCAGCTTCAGGGTGCCAAGGTATTTTCGAAGATTGATTTGAGATCTGGCTACCATCAGTTGAGGATTAGGGCATCCGATGTCCCAAAGACAGCTTTTCGGACTCGGTACGGGCATTATGAATTTCTGGTGATGTCCTTTGGATTGACAAATGCCCCAACAACATTCATGGATTTGATGACCCGATTATTCAAGCCTTATCTGGACTCCTTTGTGATTGTGTTTATTAATGATATCTTGATCTACTCCCGCAGTCGAGAGGAGCACAAGCAGCATCTTAGGATTGTACTTCAGACTCTGAGAGACAGCTAGTTATATGCTAAAGTTTCAAAGTGCGAGTTTTGGTTGGATTCAGTCATTTCTTGGGCCACGTTGTATCAGCAGAGGGCATTCAGATAGATCCTAAGAAGATTGAGGCAATTCAGAACTAGCCTAGACCCACTTCAGCTACAGAAATTAGGAGTTTCTTGGGTTTGGCGGGCTATTACTGTCGATTTGTGGAGGGATTTTCATCTATAACAGCCCCGTTGACCACTTTGACCCAGAAGGGTGCCCTGTTCAGATGGTCAGACGAGTGTGAGGCGAGCTTTCAGAAGCTCAAGACTGCTTTGACTACAACGCCGGTGTTGGTGTTGCACACAGGTTTAGGATCTTATACGGTATATTATGATGCACCCCGTGTTGGGCTCGATGCAGTATTAATGTAGGAGGTCAAGGCGATTGCATATGCGTCGCGGCAGTTGAAGGTTCACGAGAAGAATTACCATGTTCATGACTTAGAGTTGGCGGCCATTGTTCATGCGCTGAAAATTTGGAGGCACTATCTTTACGGCATGTCATGTGAGGTTTTCACAGATCATCAAAATTTGCAGTACTTGTTCAAACAAAAGGAGCTCAATATGAGGCATAGGAGGTGGTTGGAGCTAATGAAAGACTATGATATCACTATTTTGTACCACCCCGGGAAGGCCAACGTTGTGGCCGATGCCTTAAGTAGGAAGTCAGGGAGTATGGGCAGCCTTGCGTATATTCCAGTCGGTGAGAGACTGCTTGCATTAGATGTTTAGGCTTTGGCCAATCAGTTCGTGAGGTTGGATGTTTCTGAGCCCAATCGTGTTCTAGCTTGTACAGTTGCTCAGTCTTCGTTGTTTGAGCGCATCAGGGAGCGGCAGTATGATGACCCTTATTTGCTTGTCCTTAGGGACACAGTGCAGCATGGTGATGCCAAGCATGTTACGGTTGGAGATGATGGAGTTTTGAGGATGCAGGGTCGTGTTTGTGTACCTAATGCAGATGTACTTAGTGAGTTGATTCTAGAGGAGGCCCACAGTTCCCGACACTCTATTCATCCGGGCGCCGCCAAGATGTATCAGGACTTGCGGCAGCATTATTGGTGGAGGAGGATGAAGAAGTATATAGTTGCTTATGTAGCTCGGTGTATAAATTGCCAGCAAGTAAAGTATGAACATCAGAGACCTGGTGGTTTGCTTCAGAAGATAGAGATTCCTGAGTGGAAGTGGGAGCATATCACTATGGATTTCGTTGTTGGACTCCCACAGACTCAGAGGAAGTTCGATGCAGTTTGGGTCATTGTGGATAGGCTGACCAATTCAGCGCATTTCATTCCTGTGGCAGTTACCTATCCTTCGGAGCGGTTGGCAGAGATTTATATCCGCGAGATCATCCGTCTTCACGGTGTGCCTATGTCTGTCATTTCTGATCGAGGTATGTAGTTCACCTTGCATTTCTGGAGGGCAGTACAACGTGAGTTGGGCACGCGGGTTGAGTTGAGCACATCGTTTCATCCTCAAGCTGACGGACAGTCCGAGCGCACTATTCAGATCTTGGAGGATATGCTCCGCACATGTGTTATAGACTTCGGAGGATCGTGGGATCAGTTCTTGCCCCTTGCAGAGTTCACCTACAACAACAGCTACCAGTCGAGCATTTAGATGGCTTCTTATGAGGCATTATACGGTAGGCGGTGCCGGTTTCCAGTTGGATGGTTCGAGCCGGGGGAGGCTCGGTTGTTGGGTACATATCTAGTACAGGATGCCTTGGATAAGATCAAGATTATTTAGGATCGACTTCGCATAGCTCAGTCCAGGCAGAAGAGTTATGTCGACCGTAGAGTTTGTGATGTTGCATGCATGGTCAGAGAGAGAGAGAGTTGCTTCGGGTATCACCCATGAAGGGTGTAATGAGATTCAGAAAGAAGGGCAAGTTGAGCCCTAGGTATATCGGGCCCTTTGTGATTCTGGAGAGAGTGGGCGAGGTGGCTTACAGACTCGCATTGCCACCTAGTTTAGTAGTTGTTCATTCGGTATTCCATGTGTCCATGCACCGGAAGTATCACGACAATCCGTCCCATGTGTTAGATTTAAGCTCTGTCCAGTTGGACAAGGATTTGACTTACGAGGAGGATCTGGTGGCTATTCTAGCCCGGCAGGTTCGGCAACTGAGGTCTAAGAGTTATCCTTCAGCTCGAGTGCAGTAGAGAGGTCAGCCTGTTGAGGCAGCTACTTGGGAGTCCGAGTCGGACATGCGGAGTAGATATCCACATCTTTTCACCAGCCAAGTACATCTCAATGTCCGTTCAAGGATGAACGGTTGTCTTAGAGGTGGAGAATGTGATGACCCGATAGGTCATCTTAGGTTTTAAAACCTAATTCTGTGATTCGAACCCTTAAAAATCTCATTTTTACCCTCCTCGATTTACGTGCCCAGTCCGGGCATGCTTCCAGAAAGCTTTTATGTTAAAAACTGTGAAAAATATGAAATTTTGCTTTGAAAACTATTTGAGTTGACTTCGGCCAATATTTTTATCAAACGAACCCAGATTCATGTTTTGACGGTCCCGGTGGGTATGTATTGTGATTTGGGACTTGGGCATATGCCCGTAATCGAATTCGGAAGTCCCTAGCCCGAGATATCGGACTTTGTTGAAATTGGAAAGCTAAAGGCTTAATGAATTTGAAAGAGTTGACCCATAGTTTGACTTTTTGGATAATGAGTCCGTATTTTGATTTCGGAACCCGGTATAGGTCCAATACCATATTTATGACTTATCTGTGAAATTAGATAAAAAATAGAGTTGGTTTGACGTGATTCAGACGTCCGTTTAAGAAAATAGAAGTTTATAAGTTTTCTTGAAAATTTCATTTGATTTGTTGTTCAATTCGTAGTTCTAGGTGTTATTTTGGCGATTTGATCGCGCGAACAAGTTCGTATGATGTTTTTAGACTAGTGTGCATGTTTGGTTTGGAGCCCCGAGGGCTCGGGTGAGTTTCATATAGGCTATAGAGTGAAAATTGGACTTAGAGCATTGCTGCATTTGCGAACAATCCTTCGCAATTGCGAAGTGGGACTGGGGAAGGCAGGTATCGCAAATGCGATCATTTGGTCGCAATTGCGGAATTGTTCAGGCTCGCATTTGCGAGAGTTTCTTCGTATTTGCATTGATAGCAGGAATTTGGAAACCTTCGCATTTGCGAACCCCAAGTCGCAAATGCGACACCTGCAACTGATCAAAATGACTTTGGACGGGATTTTTGGTTCATTTCTCAAATTTTCAAAACCTAAAACATTAGAGGCGATTTTTCCAAGACTTGTTCTTCCCCAAATCGTTGGTAAGTGATTCTAAACTAGTTTCTTTCAATCTTTCATTACATTTCACAAGTTTTTATCCTAAAATCTAGTATTTTCATGGTGGAAATTTGGGGGTTTGGGTAGAGTTAGGGGTTTTTGAAGAATTGGGACTTAGACCTCAAATTGAGGTTGGATTCCAAAACAAATTATATAACCGGGCTCAGGTGTGAATGGGTAATCGGGTTTTGGTCCGAATTTCGGGTTTGGACCAAGCGTGCACGGGAGTTGACTTTTGTTGACTTTTTCAATAATGACCTAAATTGAATCTTTTGCAATCGTGGGTGATTCTTAAGGCTTATTTTGAATCATTTGGTTGGTAATTTGCTAGATATTGTTGGTTCGGAGGCTGGCTTGAAAGGCAAAGCTGTGATTGAGCACTGAGTGGTCGTTGGAGCGAGGTAAGTGTTTTGTCTAACTTTAACTTGAGGGAATTAGGAACCCTCGGACTATTTGCTATGTGAAATTCATGTGAGCGGCATATATGTGAGGTGACGAGTACTTATGCGCCGCCAATTTATCTGTTTTTCCCTGATTTTCCGTTTTCTCATATTATCTCTTTCCCTGTCTTAATTGTTACATGCTCCCATTTGTGTTCCCATGCCTAATTGCTACTTGTTAGACATTATTTTCTCTTGTTCATGATATTCTTCTTTCCATAGTTCTATTATCTCCTATTATTTGCTTAAGCTGTTTTACCGGTACCATTCTGCTGTATATTCTGAATTGGTCTCGTTGTGTAGCATTACTTATGTGAATTTTCATGGTGTACAAGATTCCTATTTGTGTCAGTTTGAGGTTTATGTTTTGTGAAAGGATTCTGTGACTTAAACTATGAAATTTCTGTACATATTGAGTAATTAATATTTAATATATATTGAGGTGGAATAAGGGTGATTTGATACTGAACGGTGGGAATGGGTTGCACGCTACAACATGTGTAATAAGGGTGGATTATTTGGTGGAATAAGGGTGAACTATGATTGTATTATTGTGATATGGTGGGATTGGGTTGCACGCCGCAACACTTTTATTTATATTCACTGTTGTTTATATTATTATGAGGAAATAAGGGAGGAGTATGAGATGTACGGTGGGATCGGGTTGCGCGTCACAACAACCTATATGTTTCCATTCCATGAGCTGTGTTGGTCTTTCTCTTTGGTATCTTTATCTGAATTTTTAAAGATTGGTGATTCTGGACGACACTTGTTTATTCTTGAGGCTGTGGTTATTATTTTCAGTTGGCTGTTTAATTCTGTTCAGTATTCCCATTTTTCTGTCATTATTATATACTGCGTTCAGGTTGTAGTGTAGGTGACCCGCCTTAGCCTCGTCACTAATTCATCGAGGTTAGGCTCGGCACTTATCAGTACATGGGGTTGGTTGTACTAATACTACACTCTACACACTATGCAAATTTTGGAGACGGTCCCAGCGGCAGCTAGTAGAGAGCTCGGATGGGACAACCTGCAGAGACTTGAGGTACAGCTGGTCAGCGCCCGCAGCTCCTGAAGTCCCCATCTTTATTTTTATTTTAGCTGTGTATTTTCATTCAGATAGCTTTGTATTTATTTCAGACCCTTGTATGCATTACTCCAGAAGCTTGTGCACTTGTGACACCGGGTTCAGGGATTTGTAGCCGATGTTTTTTTACATTTTAGCTTTCACATTTATATTTGGATTATTCCCGTTAAATCATTCTTTTTCATTAATTAAGTTTAAATTGTTAAAAAGAATAAATTTTTCTAACGTTGGCTTGCCTAGCAAGTGAAATATTAGGCTCCATCACAGTCCCGACGGTGGGAATTTCGGGTCGTGACAGCCAAGAATGTCGTAATAATTGAATTGGGCGCCCTATTTGGTCGCTCCTTTTTAACTTATACCCGTTTTGTTTTTTTTTTGTTTGTAATCGTACCTTTTTTTAGTTAAAAGCATTTTAAAAAGACGATTTTGCCCTTCTTTAATAAAAAAAATCTTAAGCATGTTTAGTCTGAAGTTTTAGCAAATGAACTAAATAACCTCAGCATGCATTAGCAAAAACTCATTAGAAAATTACATACTGCAAGACAAAAACTTAAGCATGTTTAGTGTCACGACCTGAAATTCCCACCTTCAGGACCGTGATGGCGCCTAACATTTTACTTGCTAGGCAAGCCAACGTTAGAAAAATCTTAACCATTTTTAAACAAATCAATTTGAGCGGAAGTCAATTACTAAAATAAAGAACGCAAGACCACAACAACCGAATCATCAAAATACATCCTCGAATCTAGTGTCACAAGTGCACGAGCTACTAGAATAATACAAATAACGGTCTGAATAAAATTCATGTTTTTTGAAAGATAATACACAACTAAGATAAGATAGAAGGGGTCTTTAGAACTGCGAACGCTATGCAGTTATACCTCAAGTCTCCTCTAGGTAGCTGAATCCGATCAAGTCTATGGTATGCCACTGGGACCAACTCCAAAATCTGTACAAGAAGTGCAGAGTGTAGTATGAGTACAACCGACCCCATGTACTCTGTAAGTGTCGAGCCTAACCTCAACGAAGTAGTGATGAGGCTATGACAAGACACGTACGTAAATAACCTGTACAAGTATATGTAAATACGAAACAACAATAACACAATAAATAACAATTTATAAATTTGTGAAGGAACATGCAAAGGGGAATGATATAGAAATTCCAGCAAGAGAAGTGTCACGTAGCAGCCAATTAATTTATCAACAATAAAAATAAGCAACTGATAATATGAAAATGGCACGACACCACCCTTCGTGCTTTTACTCTCATTCCTCCCATAATTTGATAAATAAATAATAATAATTTGCACGGCATCACCCTTCATGCATTAACTCTCTTTTGGCACGGCATCACCCTTCGTGCTTTTACACTCCATGAAAATGGCACGACATCACCCTTCGTGCTTTTAAACTCAAAAATGACATGGCAACACCCTTCGTGCTTTTACACTCTTTCTCACCATGACAATGATAGTATAAATAATAAAAATGGCACGGCATCACTCTTCGTGCTTTTACACTCTTTCTCACCATATTCAACAATAATTAAATCAATTAAAATTTCATGAATAATGATTAATAATCAATAATAAATTATTGATTAAGCAATTATTCAAAATAAAATAAATTCCTCCAGCATGCTTTGACTCAACAACAACGCATAAGTACTCGTCACCTCATATATACGTTGTACCCGCACATTAAATCACGTAGCAAATAGACAAATAAATTCTACTCCTTCAAGTCAAGGTTAACCACGATACTTACCTCGATTTGCAAGCAAATTCAAGATTCCAATAAATCTTTACCTCGCGAATTCGTATCCGAAAGCTTCAAATCTAGTCACAACAATTCAATATACTTAACACGAATCGTAGTAATTAATTTCATATGAATTTACTAATTTTTCGGATTAAAATTTGAAAATCATTTTAAAAATCGATAGTGGAACCCACGTCTCAAATCCTGAAAAAATGCACGAAATACGAACACTCGTTCCGATACGAGTTTAACCATACCAAAATTATCGAATTCCGACATCGGATTGACCTTCAAATCTTCATTTTACATTTTTCGAAGATTTTATAAAAATCTATCTTTTCTTCCATAAATACACGGATTCATGATATAAATGAGTATGGAATCATGAAATATAATCAATATAGGATAAGGAACACTTACCCAACGTTTTCCCGTAAAAATCGCCCAAATATCGCCTAAACCGAACTCCCTAAACTCAAAAATGAGTAAAAATGGCAAAACTCTCCGTTTTATATCTGTGGCGCTACAGGTGGTGTGGGGCGCTGCCTGTGGCGCCATTTCCAGTACCTCCAGCAGTCCCAGCGCCAGGGATAGCGCCCCACGCTTTCCTGGACGCTGACGACGACGGGAAATATTTCCCGACACGGAAATGGGCATAACTCTCTCATACGATGTCCGAATTTGTCGATTCATTTTGCTATGGCTCCAAAATTTCGATACGGATCTAATGCTTCAATCAATATGGAATTTGGAGTTTATTTGCATAATGTGATGCCACTTATTCGTGAAGAAACAACGTCGAAATATTCTAGAATATCCAAATTAAACTCTGTTAACCATCTGAAATCCACCCGAGGCCCTCAAGACCTCAACCAAATATTCCAACAAGTCCCGCATCATAATACGGGCTTACTCGGGGTCTCAAATCATGTTGAAATTATAATTCATACCTCGATTCGAACTTTTAATTTTTCAAACTTTTCACTTTGCAAAACGCATACCAAAACATATTAAACGAATCCGGAATGACTTTAAATTTGGCGCAGTAGTCATAAATGACATAACAGAGCTATTCCAATTTTCGGAATCAAACTCCGAGTCCGATATCAATAAAAACCAATTTGTGGTCAAATTTTGGAATCTATAAGCTTTTAGATTTCTAGTTTCCGTTAAATGCCGATAATTCGAGGTAGGGACCTCCGAATTCGATTTCGGGCATACGTCTAAGTTCCAAATCATGATACGGACCTACTGGAACTGTTAAAATACTAATCTGGATCTGTTTGCTCAAAACGTTGACCGAAGTCAACTCAAATGAGTTTTGAAGCTCCATTTCACATTTTATTCAATATTTCACATAAAAACTTTCCTGAAAAGTTTACGGACTGCGCCTGCAAGTCGAGGAATGATAAATAGTGCTTTTCGAGGTCTTAGGGCACATAAATGAATGTTTTAATTAAAGATTATATTTTGGGTCATCACATTCTCCGCCTCTAAAATAAACGTTCGTCCTCGAATAGAATTGGAAAAGTACCTGAGCTGGTGAAAAGATGTGGATATTTACTCCGCATATCCGACTCGGACTCCCCGGTAGCTGCCTCAATCGGCTGACCTATCCATTGCACCCGATCTGAAGTATAACTCTTAGATCTCAACTGTCGGACCTGCCGGGCTAGAATAGCTACCGGCTCCTCGTTATAAGTCAAATCTTCGACCAATTAGACTGAGCTAAAATCTAACACATGGGATGGATCACCATGATATTTCCGAAGCATAGACACATGGAATACCGGATGAACTGCTGATAAACTAGGTGTTAGTGAAAGCTTGTAGGCTACTTCACCCACCATTTCAAGAATTTCAAAGGGTCCGATATACCTAGGGCTCAACTTGCCCTTCTTTCTGAATCTCATTACACCTTTAATAGGTGAAACCCGGAACACTACTCTTTCTCCTTCCATGAATGCAACATCACAAACTTTACGATCGGCATAACTCTTTTTCCTAGACTGAGCTGTGCGAAGTCGATCTTAAATAACCTTGACCTTATCCAAGGCATCCTGTACCAAATCAGTACCCAACAACCGAGCCTCTCCCGGTTCAAACCAGCCAATTGGCGAACGACATCGCCTCCCGTATAATGCTTCATATGGAGCCATCTGAGTGCTCGACTGGTAGCTATTATTATAGGCAAACTCCGCAAGTGGCAAAAACTGATCCCAAGAACCTCCAAAGTCTTTAACACAAGCGCGAAGCATATCTTCCAATATCTGAATAGTGCGCTCTGACTGTCCGTCTGTCTGTAGATGAAATGTTGTACTCAACTCAACTCGCGTGCCTAACTCACGTTGTACAGCCCTCCATAAGTGCGAAGTGAACTGCGTACCTCGATTAGAAATGATAGACACAGGCACCACGTGAAGGCGGACATTCTCGCGGATGTAAATCTACGCTAACCGCTCTGAATAATAGGTAACTGCTACTGGAATGAAATGTGCTGACTTGGTCAACCTATCCACAATGACCCATACTGCGTCGAACTTTCTCTGAGTCCGCGGAAGCCCAACAACAAAATTCATAGTGATACGCTCTCCCTTCCACTCAGGAATTTCTAACTTCTGAAGCAGACCACCAGGTCTCTGATTCTCGTACTTGACTTGCTGACAATTTAAACACCGAGCTACATGTGCAACTATATCCTTCTTCATTATCATCCACCAATAGTGTTGCCGTAAATCTTGATATATTTTGGCGGCACACGAATGAATAGAATACTGGGAACTGTGGGCCTCTTCAAGAATTAATTCACAAATCCCATCCACATTAGGAACACATATACGACCCTGCATCCGCAAAACTCCATCATCTCCCATAACCACTTGCTTGGCACCACCGTGTCGCACCGTGTCCTTAAGTACAAGCAAATGGGGATCATCATAGTGTCGCTCTCTAATGCGCTCATACAAGGAAGACCGAGTGACTGTGCAAGCTAGAATCCGATTGGACTCTGAAATATCTAACCTCACGAACTGATTAGCCAAATTCTATACATCTGCAGCTAATGGCCATTTAGCAACAGGAATATATGCAAGGCTACCTATACTCACAACCTTTCTACTCAAAGCATCGGCCACCATATTGGCCTTTCCGGGGTGATACAAAATGGTGATATCATAGTCCTTCAACAACTCCAACCATCTTCTCTGCCTCAAATTGAGATCTTTTTATTTGAACAGATACTGTAGACTACGATGATCAGTAAATACCTCACACGAGACATCGTAAAGGTAATGCCTCCAAATATTCAGTGCATGAACAATGGCTGCCAATTCTAACTCATTAAGAGGGTAATTCTTCTCGTGAACTTTCAACTGCCGCGACGCATATGCAATCACCCCGCCATCCTGCATCAATACTACACCAAGCCCAACGCGAGATGCATCACAATACACCGTATAAGATCCTGAACTTGTGGGTAATACCAACACTGGCGCCGTAGTTAAAGAAGTCTTGAGCTTCTGAAAGCTCAACTCTCACTCATCAGACCATCTGAATGGGGCACCCTTCTAGGTTAATTTGTTCATTGGGGATGCTATGGATGAAAACCCCTCCACGAACCGGCGGTAGTAACCTGCTAACCCCAGGAAACTCCGGATCTCTGTAACTGAAGTAGGTCTAGGCCAATTCTGAACTGCCTCAATCTTCTTAGGATCCACTTTTATGCCTTCACCTGATATGACATGCCCCAAAAAGGCAACTGAATTTAACCAAAACTCGCATGTTGAAAATTTGGCATATAACTGATTATTCTTCAAAGTCTGAAGCACAATCCGAAGATGTTGCTCATGCTCCTCCCGATTGCTAGAGAAAATCAAGATGTCATCAATGAATACAACCATAAATGAATCCAGATAGGGCTTGAACACCCGATTCATCAAGTCCATAAATGCTGCTGGGGCATTGGTAAGCCCGAATGACATCACTAAGAATTCATAATGCCCATACCGGGTCCGAAAAATTGTCTTAGGGACATCAGATGCCCTAATCTTTAACTGATGATAGCCAGACCCTCAAGTCAATCTTTGAAAACACCTTGGCACCCTGAAGTTGATCAAATAGATCATCGATTCTTGGCAACAGATATTTGTTCTTGATAGTGACCTTGTTCAACTGCCGATAATCTATACACATCCGTATAGAGCCGTCTTTCTTCTTTACAAATAACACTGGTGCACCCAAGGATGAGACACTAGGTCTAATGAATCCCTAATCAAGCAAGTCTTGTAACTGCTCTTTCAATTCTTTCAACTCCGGCGGGGCCATACGGTATTGTGGAATAGAAATGGGCTTAGTGCCAGGAGCCAGATCAATACAGAAGTCAATATCTTTATCGGGTGGCATCCCCGGCAAATCTGCAGGAAATACTTCTAGAAATTCACGAACAATTGGGACTGAATCCACAGAAGGAACATCCGCACTGGGATCGCGAATATAAGCCAAATAGGCTACACCCCTTCTCGACCATACTACGAGCCTTCATATAGGAAATAACCCTACTGGTAGAATGGCCAAGAATTCTTTACCACTCTAATCGAGGTAACCCCGGCATGGCTAAGGTCACCATTTTGGCGTGACAATCCAATATAGCATGATAAGGTGATAACCAATCCATACCCAAGATGACATCAAAATCTACCATATCAAGAAGTAGAATATCTATGCTAGTCTCAAGACTCCCGATAGTAACCACACACGAATGATAGACATGATTTATGACAATAGATTTATGACACACACACACAGAAGCACTCAAAGAATCACGAGGCACAACCAAATATAAAGCAAAGTAGGAGGACACATAGGAATAAGTAGATCATGGATCAAATAAAACTGAAGCATCTCTATAACAATACCTGTGATCACGGCATCAGATGATTCAGCCTCAGGCCTAGCTGGAAGAGCATAAAATTGGGGTCGGGCCCCACCACTCTGGATTGCATCCTAGGGACGGTCTCTAACTAGCTGGCATCCACCTCTAACGACCTGACCTCTACCTCTAGCTGTCTGACCCCTACCCCTAGCTAGTTGGACGGGTAGCGGAACAGTTGGTGCTGGAATCATAGCCCAAGAACCCTGATGCTGTGAACTGCCCGATGCTCGAGGGCAAAATCTAGCAATGTGTCTTGGCTCACCATAAATATAAGAGGTCCTCAGCTATTGTGACTGTTGACCCTGGAACTGGCCATGTCGACCTGGATAACCACTCTGATAACTCTGGATCGGAGGTGCATTAATAGGAGCTGGTGGTGCACTGTAAGCTAGATGGTCGGAATGCGGGTTGTGACCACCTGAGGCACTGTGGGATTCCTGGAGTGCTGAATGAAACGGACTGGGAGGATGGCCTCTACCAAAATTACCCCTGCCTCCAGACAAGGCACCACTGAACCCACCAAACTGACGAGGCCTCTTATCATACCCCTGCCCTCTCTCCTGTGCAAGAACCATCTCGACCTCCTCGCAACATTAGCAGCCGCCTGAAAGAAAATCTCACTTCCGGTCTCCTTGTCCATCTGAATCCTGATGAGGTGAATGAGTCCCTCAATAAACCTCCTCACTCTCTCTCCCTCAGTAGGTAGTAAAAGGAGAGCATGAAAGGCTATATCCACAAAACAGGTTTCGTACTGAGTAATAGTCATACTGCCCTGCTGGAGACGCTCAAATTGCCTGCGGTAATCCTCTCTCAATGTGATAGGGAGGAACTTCTCTAGAAATAGCTGTGAGAACTGCTCCCAGGTCAATACAGGCGATCTACTGGTCGGGTCAATGTATAATCTCTCCACCACCTCTTGGCGGAACCCGTCATCTGAAATACAGTAAAATCAACCCCATTGGTCTCAACTATACCCATGTTCCGCAATACCTCATGGCAACGGTCTAGGTAATCCTATGGGTCCTCAGAAGGTGTACCACTGAAGTGAACTGGAAAGAACTTAGTAAACTTGTCCAACCTCAGTAAGGCATCAGAAGACATGGCGGGCCTATCACCAGCCTGCGCCGCAACAACTGGCTGAACTACCCCAACTGGCGGGGCTGCTGGAGCCTGATACTGGGGAGCCATCTGCTCTGGAGCGGGAGTAGTGGGAGTCTGTGCTCCTTCCCCAACCTGTGAAATGGCTGGTGCTACTGGAAATGTACCATTCTGGGCCACACCCTCCATAAGACTCACCAAACGGACTAGAGCATCCCGAAGCACTGGAATAGCTATGAATCCTTCCGAGACCTGAACTGGTCCAACCGGTGTAGTCTGAACTAGAACCTCCTCCTGAATATCCACCTGAGGTTCTACAACAGGTGTTGATGCTCGAGCTCTAGACTAATCTCTACCTCTGCCTCTACCTCAGCCTCTAGCGCGACCTCGGCCTCGACCTCTACCCTTGGTCATAGTTGCCACTGGGGGCTCTGGCCATTGTCCGTTGGTAGATGTATTACGCGTTCTCGCCATCTGCAAGAGAATAAGAATAGAATGGTTCAATAATCGACGATAGAATAAAATCGCACGACAGAATAAGAAAGAAGTGATATTGTTCCTAAACTTCATAGCCTCTGAGAAATAAGTACAGACGTCTCCGTACCGATCCTTCAGACTCTACTAAGCTTGCTCGTGACCCGTGAGACCTATGTAACCTAGTGCTCTAATACCAACTTGTCACGACCCGAAATTCCCACCTTCGGGACCGTGATGGCGCCTAACATTTCACTTGCTAGGAAAGCCAAAGTTAGAAATATCTTAACCATTTTTAAACAATTAAATTTGAGCGGAAGTCAATTACTGAAATAAAGTGTGCAAGACCACAACAACCGAATCATCAAAATACATCCCTGAATCTGGTGTCACAAGTGCACGAGCTACTAGGATAATACAAATAACGGTCTGAATAAAATTCATGTTTTTTGAAAGATAATACACAACTAAGATAAGATAGAAGGGGTCTTTAGAACTGCGAACGCTATGCAGTTATACCTCAAGTCTCCTCTAGGTAGCTGAATCCGATCAAGTCTATGGTATGCCACTGGGACCAACTCCAAAATCTGTACAAGAAGTGCAGAGTGTAGTATGAGTACAACCGACCCCATGTACTCTGTAAGTGTCGAGCCTAACCTCAACGAAGTAGTGATGGGGCTATGACAAGACACGTACGTAAATAACCTGTACAAGTATATGTAAATACGAAACAACAATAACACAATAAATAACAATTTATAAATTTGGGAGGGAACATGCAAAGGGGAATGATATAGAAATTCCAGCAAGAGAAGTGTCACGTAGCAGCCAATTAATTTATCAACAATAAAAATAAGCAACTGATAATATGAAAATGGCACGACACCACCCTTTGTGCTTTTACTCTCATTCCTCCCATAATTTGATAAATAAATAATAATAATTGGCACGGCATCACCCTTCGTGCATTAACTCTCTTTTGGTACGGAATCACCCTTCGTGCTTTTACACTCTCTGAAAATGGCACGACATCACCTTTCGTGCTTTTACACTCAAAAATGACACGACAATACCCTTCGTGCTTTTACACTCTTTCTCACCATGACAATGATAGTATAAATAATAAAAATAGCACGGCATTATCCTTCGTACTTTTACACTCTTTTTCACCATATTCAACAATGATTAAATCAATAAAAATTGCATGAATAATGATCAAATAATCAATAATAAACTTAAGGAGGAATATCTAAATTAAATAAGCAATTCTTCAAAATGAAATAAATTCCTCCAGCATGCTTTGACTGAACCACAACGCATAAGTACTCGTCACCTCACATATATGTTGCACCCGCATATTAAATCACGTAGCAAATAGACAAATAAATCCTACTCCCTCAAGTCAAGGTTAACCACGACACTTACCTCGATTTGCAACCAAATTCAAGATTGCAATAAACCTTTACCTCGTGAATTCGTGTCCGAAAGCTTCAAATCCAGTCACAACAATTCAACATACTCAACACGAATCGTAAGAATTAATTTCATATGAATTTACTAATTTTTCAGATTAAAATCTGAATTTTATTTTAAAACTCGACAGTGGGACCCACGTATCGAATCCCAAAAAACTCACGAAATCCGAACACTCGCTCCGATACGAGTTCAACCATACAAAAATTATCGAATTCCGACATCGGATTGACCTTCAAATCTTCATTTTATATTTTTGGAAGATTTTATAAAAATCTGATTTTTCTTCCATAAATTCACGGATTCATGATATAAATGAAATATAATCAATATAGGATAAGGAACACTTACCCCAATATTTTCCCGTGAAAATCGCCCAAATATCGCCTAAACCGAACTGCCTAAATTTAAAAATGAGTAAAAATGGAAAAATTCCCCCTTTTATGGGGTTTTATGTCTGTGGCGCCACATGTGGCTTGGGGCGCTGCCTGTGGCACCGTTTCCAGTACCTCCAGCAGTCCCAGCCCCAGGCATAAATCTCTCATACGATGTTCGAATTTATCGATTCTTTTTGCTATGGCTCCAAAATTTTGATACGGATCTAATGATTCAATCAAAATAGAATTTGGAGCTCATTTGCTTAATGTGATACCACTTGTTCGTGAAGAAACGACATCGAAACATTCTAGAATATCCAAATTAAACTCTGTTAACCATCCGAAATCCACCCGAGGCCCTCAGGACCTCAATCAAATATTCTAACAAGTCCCATATCATAATACGGACTTACTCGGGGTCTCAAATTATGTCGAAATTATAATTCACACCTCGATTCGAACTTTTAATTTTAAAACTTTTTACTTTGCAAAACTCGTACCAAACATATTAAACGAATCCAGAATCACTTTAAATTTGGCGCATAAGTCATAAATGACATAACGGAGCTATTCCAATTTTCGGAATCAAACTCTGAGTCCGATATCAATAAAAGTCAATTTGTGATCAAATTTTGGAATCTATAAGCTTTTAGATTTTTAGTTTCCGTTAAATGGCGATAATTCGAGGTAGGGACCTCCGAATTCGATTCCAGCCATACGCCCAAGTCCCAAATCACGATACGGACCTACTGGAACTGTCAAAATACTGATCCGGGTCCGTTTACTCAAAACGTTGACCGAAGTCAACTCAAATGAGTTTTGAAGCTTCATTTCACATTTTAATCAATTTTTCACATAAAAACTTTCCGGAAAAGTTTACGGACTACGCCCTCAAGTCGAAGAATAATAAATAGTACTTTTTGAGATCTTAGGGCACATAAATAAATGTTTAAATTAAAGATGGTATTTTGGGTCATCACATTTAGTCTAAAATTTTAGCAAATGAACTAAAAAACTGAAGCATGTTTAGTGTGAAGTTTTAGCAAATGAATTAAAAAATTTAAGCATGTTTAGTCTGAAATTTTAGCAAATGAACTAAATACCTTAAGCATATTTAGTCTGAAGTTTTAGTAAATGAACTAAAAAACTTAAGCATGTTTAGTCTAAAGTTTTAGCAAATGAACTAAATAGCTTCAACATGTTTAGACTGTAGTTTCGGATAAAACTCATGACAAAACTGTAGACTGTAGGATAAATAACTTCAGTATGCATTAGCATGAAGTTTTAGCTTCAAGGTGAAACAACTTCATGCTATATTAGCATGAAGTTTTAGTTTCAACATGAAACAACTTCATGCTACATTAGCATGAAGTTTTAGCTTCAAGGTGAAACAACTTCATGCAAGTGTGATTCTGAAGATGAATCTGGACAAGTTTCTGATTTTTTGATAAAGCTGCTGAGAGGAGAGGAGGAGATCCTTTTTCACGAATGGTGTTGCAGATCACGCGATTAATGCGTGATGCAGGTTTTATATCTTTTGTCAGGGATGTAATTATCTTATTATTACGAATTTTTTGTCATCTGGCTACCAAATCAATAATTTTTAAAAATAGGGTACAAGTTAAAATATGGCATAAATATAGGGTACGGCTGCAAATCATTGTAAGGAGAAATCTTACAATGATATCAGATATTGGCTTGTCTAAATAAAAATTCACTGGACCCGCCTCATTCAATGCAGCACATGGGCCTTTGAATGCCAAGAATGTCTAATCAAATCAAAATGTAAAAACATAACTACAATAACTAAATAAGGTGGACCAAGCAGAAGAAGCCTTGGTCCGTAATTACCAAAATATTAGTAGTCCAGTCCGCTTCACTTGTTTTAAGCCACTTTCGTATAAAAAAAAAAAGAAGAAGTAAAAATAACTATAATTTGCTAATCCCTTTGTCCGCTTTAATTGATTTTTTATTTGTTTTGACACTTGTTAAGGAATTCCATTTTTTTAGCATTTATTAACAATGAAATTGACCATATTAATCTTAATTTATTCATTGAAAATACAATAAATATTCATAGGCTCTTTACTCCAAAGGCAACTTTAGAAAAAGAGGTTAATTCCTTCTAGATATTTGAAATTCAAATATTCTGAACTACAAAAAAAGCTAAAAAAATCAATCAAAATGGATCGGAGGGAGGAACAAATATATAAGTATTAAACATATGAGAGTTTACATCACTGTATGAGTTTTAAGTATTAAAAACTGATAAAGCAATTAAATACAATATTTGAATATTTGGAAGAGCTAAGAAAATGGGTCATCTGCATGGCATATGTATGACATTTTCCATCCAAAAAATTAACAACATTGGAATAAAAGTCGCATTTTTGTACATAAATTTTGAAGTATATGTGCACGATTCGAAAAAGTAAGACGCAACCCATACAAAATATGTACCAAATTCAAAGGCTAATTGTCTTTACATAATAAAGCGTTCAACTGCTTAAAAATCGATTCGTGATGATTTGATGGTATAATTTCTACAGTTTATAAATCAGCCGACTTAGTTTAGTGATAAATAAAATCCTTTAATAATATGGCCAATTTGTAAAGATTGTTCACTGCCCTTCCATGGCAATGGGGATGAAAATGCTCGGGTATTACATAACTAATTAATTGCAACGTAAATACCTTTGCTTGTAGCGCAAGCTTACCATCACTTTCACGTATTTGATGCTCGGGCAACTTGATCTTACATTACATGAGACGAAGTTTCACCACTTATTGTTGACTTTGATAGCGATCTATCCAACTCCTCCCGGCCCATTTCTAATGTCTCCATTTCCCAAAGTTCTTTTTTGAATGGGTGAAATGTGTAAAAATTGCACGGGTATTCTATTTGGTCGCCCCCATTTAACCTATACCCACTTTTTAAAAAAATTTTAACTTGTACTCACTTTTTAAACAATATCAGACCTCTTTCTCCTCATCCTTCTTCTCCTTCTTCTTCTCCTCCTCCTCCTTCTTCTTCTTCTTCTTCTGCTTATGCTTCTCCTTCTTCTCCTTCTTCTTCTTCTTCTTCTTCTTCTTCTTCTTTTTCTTCTCCTTCTTCTTCTTCGGGTGGCAATGATTTTATATGGTGGCTGTGAACATATTTTAATATAGTTTATGATATTTTACAATGGTGAGCTCTTATGACGCTTTATTTTTTACTATTGCTTAAGGTTTTTTCTTCTTCTTTTTCTTAATTGCAAAATGGGTTCATTAGATTTATTGTTGTTTTGACAAATTGATGATTGGGTTTGTTCCTGATGATATTTGGAAGTTATATTTCAAATTTGAGCTCAATTGGAGTAGATTTAGGTATTAAATCGTATATTTGATTGTTATAATTCGAAGAACAAATTTTTGTTTCTGGGCAATTTGCACTTCAGGCCTATTTGGCCTTAAGTGCATAAAAACGTTGGTTGCACTTCAGACCTTTTGGCCTTAAGTACATCTGAAGTGTAATTTTTCACTTCAGACTTATTAGCCTTAAGTGTAGCAAAACGTTTGTTGCACTTCAGACCTTTTGGCCTTAAGTGCATCTGAAGTGTAATTTTTCACTTCAGACTTATTGGCCTTAAGTGTAGCAAAACGTTTGTTGCACTTCAGACCTTTTGGCCTTAAGTGCATCTGAAGTGCAATTTTTCACTTCAGACTTATTGGTCTTAAGTGAATGAAAATGTTTGTTGCACTTCAGACTTTTTGGCCTTAAGTGCATCTGAAGTGCAATTTTTCACTTCAGACTTATTTGCCTTAAGTGCATCTGAAGTGTAATTATTCACTTCGCACTTATTAGCCTTAAGTGCATGAAATCATTGGTTGCACTTGAGACTCTTTGGCCTTAAGTGTATTTGAAGTGCAATTTTTTCACTTCAGACTAAATTTTTTTAACTTCAGACCCGATAAGTCTGAAGTTGATTGTAAAGTGGGTACACTTGCAAACTTTTTTGCAAAGTGGGTATAGGTTCAATTGTGACCCCAAAATCGGGTATAGATGCAAAAGCCTCATGAAATATGTCTCATCTTAATATCAACTGTTTGAATTTAATTAATTTAAACAAACTCTTAACTAGGAGTGTACAAAGAAAACCGATAAATTACATCAAACCGATAATCCGAGTCAAACCAGAAAAGAAAAAATCCGATGTGGTTTGGTATTGGAAAATAAAATTCGATTATAATTGGTTTGGTTTGGTTTAACTAAAAAACGTCAAACCGAAACCAAACTAACCCGATAGTATATACATTCATATAATTTTTAAAAATATTTTATACATATAAATATTTATTGTAATGTAATTTATAAATATTTCTTAAACTTTTTCATAGTTTTATTTTTTAACATATTATTTCAAGTTTAGACTTAACATTCTTGAATGGTAAATAAATTTTATAGCCCATTGTCACGACCCAAAACCTAACCCGTCGTGATGGCGCCTATCGTGATACTAGGCAAGCCGACACATTTCCAAAACACATCGATATTTCATTTAAAAGATAAGTCAAAGCTTTACTTTACTAGAATCTTCATTAAAGAGTTCAAACCAAAATAAAAATAAAATGCGGAAAAGATAGCCCGACATCCGGGTGTCACCAAGTCATGAGCAACTACTACAAACTGTCTGATAACATCAAAACTAGCATAGTCCGGGAAAAACCAATACAACTAAGGGTAAGATAAGGAAGGAGAAAAACAGGGCTGCGATCGCCAGGCAGCTACCTTGCTATCTCCGATGATCCGCTACTAAATATATCAACAACCGCTAGGGTGGCCAGAAATGTCTGGATCTGCACACAAGGTGCAGGAAGTAATATGAGTACACCAACTCAGTAAGTAACAGCAATAAATAAAGGCAAAGAAGTAGTGACGAACTAGATGCAAGTATAGTTCATATCACAAAAATTCCGCAAAGTACAACATGCTTTAAAAAATACCAGTGTTTAAGTCAAATCGGCTTGTTTAAATCTAGTTCAGGTAAAAACCAATAAATATATCTTTCAACAGTTCTCAAACAAGGACTCAAAGCAGCTATGAGCATATCGGATGAAATCATATACCGCCCCTCGGGCAAAAATATCACTTAGTCCTCCCAATCACTCCAACCTCACAATCACTCATGCCTCCCAATCGCTCATGCCTCCCAATCGCTATATCAAGCCAATCATGACATAAATTAATGAGGCCCTCGGCCTATATCAAACATGCTGTAGCGTACAACCCGATCACACAAATATCCTCACAAATCAGGCACTCGGCCTCACTCAGTCATAAACCTCTCCAGCCCCTCGGGCTCTCAGAAAATAAAGTATTCAGCCCAAACAACATTTATATGATGCATCAAAATAATGTAATAGAGATTGAGTTATGTTGTAAATATGTATAAACATGACTGAGTATAGATTTTCAATCAAAAACACTGAGAGGATAGCAAGAAAAGACCTCTAAGGGTCCAAACAACACTGGCATAAGGCCTAAACATGGCATCCAACCTGATTTACAAAAATTCTTTCTAAAACACATAAGAATCATATAGTTTCAACAAAATATTAACCTTTACAGTTGATACGGGACGGACCAAGTCACAATCCTCAATGGTGCACGCCCACACACTCGTCACCTAGCATGTGCGCCACCTCCAAATAGTAAATGATACAAAATTCTAGGGTTTCATACCATCAAGACCAGATTCACAATCGTTACTTACCTCAATCCGAGCAAATCTCTACTCCGCAATGCCCTTGCCTCCCGAATAGGCCTCCAAACATCCCGAATCTAGCCACAAGCAATACACTATGATCAATATAGGCAAAAGGGATCAATTCCACAAGAAAATACCAAATTATAGCCAAATATCTGAAATCGGCTCAAACTCGGCCCCCGGGCCCATGTCTCGAATTCCGACAAAAGTCACAAAACCCAAAAGCTCATTCACTCACGAGTCTATTCATACCAAATTTACTCAAATCCGACAACAAAATACCCTTCAAAACCTCAAAATTCCATCTGAAGAACTCTCCCAATTTTTCCCCAATTTTTCACCCCAAATCACAATTTAGATGATAAAAATCAAGATATAATCATGGAATTTAACTAAAACCAAGTGAGAAACACTTACCCCAATCAACTCCACGAAAATCCCTTCAAGAATTGCCCAAATCCGTGATCTCTAGCTCAAAATATGAAAAATGAGCTCAAACCCTCGATTTGAATTTAACACTGCCTGCCCAGACCATACCCTTCGCTGAACGCGACCGTCCTCTCGCGTTCGCGTAGACCAACTTGACTGCCTCCCTATTTTACTCTTCGCGAAAGTGACACATGCCTCGCGAATGCGATGCTTTACTAGCTCAGACCTTCGTGAACGCGACCACTACCTCGCGAGCGCGTAGAACAAGGACCTGGGGTCCCCAACTGCCTCACTCCTCTTCGCGAACGTGACCCTTCTCCCGCTTTCGCGATGCACACGTAGACCACACCTTCGCGTTTGCGTCATTCCCTTCGCGAACGCGTAGAACAAAAATTCACCACTCAGAAAACACTCTTCGCGAATGCGAGAGCCCACTCGCGATCGCGAAAGAGGAAAACAGAAGAATGCAGCAACAGATATCATTAATCTCACCAAGGCCAAGAATGATCCGTTAACCACTCGAAACTCACCCGAGGCCCTCGGGACCTCAACCAAACATACCAACGTGCCCCATAACCTCATATGAACTTAGTCGAACCTTCAAATCACCTTCAACAACATCAAAAATACGAATTGCTCACGGATTCAAGCCAAATGAACTTAGAAATTTCTGAATTCCACAAACGACGCCGAAACCTACCAAACCACGTCCGAATGACCTAAACTTTTGCACACAAGTTTGAAATGACACCACGAACCTACTCCAACTTTCGGAAATCCAATCTGACCCCGATATCAAAATTTCCACTGCCGGCCAAAATCGCCAAAATTCTAACTTTCGCCATTTCAAGACTAATTTCACTACGGACCTCCAAATCACATTCCGGATGCAATACTAAGTCCGAAATCACCTAACGGAGCTAACTGAACTATCAAAATTTAAATCCGAGGTCGTTCACACATAAGTCAACATCCGATTGAGTTTTCCAACTTAAGCTTCTAATAAAGAGACTAAGTGTCCCAATTCACTCTGAAACCACTCCGGACCAAAACCAACTAACCCGATATATCATAATATAGCTGAAGAACACAAAAAAAGAAGCAGAAATGGGGGAAGCGGGGCTATAACTCTCGGAACGACTTGCTGGGTCGTTACATCCTCCCTTTCTTAAACAACCGTTCTTTCTCGAACGGGTCTAGAAACATACCTGGAGTTTTCAAATAAGTGTGGATATCTGCTCCGCATCTCCCGCTCGGTCTCCCAGGTGGCCTCCTCCACAGGCTGACCTCTCCACTGTACTTTCACTAAAGCTATATCTTTTGACCTCAACTTCCGAATCTGCTAATCCAAAATGGCCACCAGCTCCAAAGCACAAGTCATATCACCCTCCAACTGAATCGTGCTGAAGTCCAAAACATGGGATGAATCGCCAACATACTTCCGGAGTATGGAAACATAAAATATTGGATGCACACTCGACAAGCTGGGTGGCAAGGCAAGCTTATAAGCCACCTCCCCTATCCTCTGAAGCATCTCAAAAGGCCCAATAAACCGGGGGCTCAACTTACCCCTCTTTCCAAACCTCATAACACCCTTTATGGGTGATACCTTCAGCAAAACCTTCTCCCCAACCATAAAAGACACATCACGGACCTTCCTGTCTGCGTAGCTCTTCGTTCTAGACTGCGTCGTGTGAAGCCGCTCCTGAATCAATTTCACCTCATCTAATGCATCCTAGACCAAGTCTGTACCCAAGAGCCTAGCCTCACCCGGCTCGGACCATCCTACTGGAGATCTACACCTCCTCCCATATAAAGCCTCGTACAGAGCCATTTGAATGCTCGACTGATAACTGTTGTTATATGCAAAATCCGCAAGTGGCAGAAACTGATCACATGAACCCCCAAAGTCAATGACACAAGCGCGTAACATGTCCTATAATATCTGAATGGTGCGCTCAGACTGGCCGTTCGTCTGAGGGTGAAAAGATGTTCTCAACTCAACCTGAGTACCCAACTCTCACTGCATGGCCCTCCAAAACTGCAATGTAAACTAAGTGCCCCTATCTGAAATGATGGAAACTGGGACACCATGCAGGCGAACAATCTCTCAGATGTAAATCTCAGCCAATCGCTATGAAGAGTAAGTAGTGCCAACTGAAATGAAGTGCGCGGACTTGGTCAGCCGATCCATAATAACCCAAATAGCATCGAACTTCCTCGAAGTCCGTGGGAGCCCAACTACGAAGTCCATGGTGATACGCTCCCACTTCCACTTTGGGATCTCTAAACTCTGAAGCAAGCCACCAGGTCTCTAATGTTCATACTTAACCAGCTGACAGTTGAGAAATCGGGCCACAAACCCAACTATATCTTTCTTCATCTGCCTCCACCAATAGTGATGTCTCAAATCCTGGTACATCTTCGCGGCACCCGGATGGATGGAGTACCGCGAGCAATGGGCCTCCTCAAGAATCAACTCTCGAAGCCCATCCACGTTGGGCACATATATCCGGCCCTGCATCCTCAACACGCCATTATCACCAATAGTCACATCTCTGGCATCACCTCGCTGAACCCTGTCCTGAAGAACGAGCAGGTGGGGGTCATCATACTGACGCTTCCTGACACGGTCATAAAGAGAAGACCTGGAGACCATACAAGCCAATACCCAACTCGGCTCCAAAATATCCAATCTGACAAGCTGGCCCACTAGGGCCTGAACATCCAATGCCAAGGGTATCTCTGCTGCTGGGAGATACGCTAAACTCCCCAAACTCTCCCCCAACGACTCAGGGCATTGGCCACCACATTTGCCTTCCCCGGATGGTACAAAATAGTGATATCATAGTCCTTGAGAAGCTCTAACCATCTCCATTGACGCGAATTAAGATCCTTTTGCTTAAACAGATGCTGCAAACTCCGGTGATCAATATAGATCTCACAACAAACCCCATACAAATAATGACGCCAAATCTTCAAGGCGTGAACAATGGTTGCTAACTCAAGATCGTGGACAGGATAGTTCTTCTCATGGGTCTTCAACTGGAGCGAGGCATAGGCAATCACCCTACCCTCATGCATCAGAACACATCCAATACCAACTCTCAAGGCATCACAATACACGGTGTAAGAACCTGAAGCTGATGGCAGAACCAACATCAGAGCTATGGTCAAAGCATTCTTGAGCTTCTGAAAGCTCTCCTCACAATCATCCGACCACCTGAATGGAGCACCCTTTTGGGTAAATTTGGTCAAGGGCGATGCAATAGATGAAAATACCTCCACAAAGCAAGGGTAATATCCCGCCAAACCAAGGAAGTTCCTAATCTCCGTGGCTGAGGACGGTCTAGGCCAACTCTGCACCGCCTCTATCTTCTTCGGATCCACTTGAATACCCTCACCAGACACCACGTGCCCTAAGAATTCTACTGAACCGAGCCAGAACTCACACTTGGAGAACTTTGCATAAAGCTTCCCCTCCCTCAATCTCTGTAATACAATCCTTAGATGTTGAGCATGCTCCTCTTGGCTACGAGAGTACACCAGGATGTCATCAATGAATATAATAACGAATGAGTCCAAATAGGGCTGGAATACACTGTTTATCAAATGCATGAACATTTCTGGGGCATTAGTCAGCCCAAAAGACATCACTAAGAACTCATAATGGCCGTATCAGGTCCTGAAAGTTGTCTTAAGAATATCCGAATCCCGAATCTTCAGCTGGTGATAAACGGACCTCAAATCAATCTTGGAGAACACCCTCGCCCCCTGAAGCTGGTCAAATAAATCATCAATACGAGGCAAATGATACTTGTTCTTGACTGTGACCTTGTTCAACTGCCTGAAGTCAATGCACATCCTCAAAGAACCATCTTTCTTCTTTACAAATAGAACTGGTGCACCCAAAGGTGACGTGCTAGGCCTAATAAACCCCTTATCAAGGAGTTCCTGAAGTTGTCCCTTCAACTCCTTCAACTCTGCTGGTGCCATACGATACGGTAGAATAGAAATGGGCTGAGTGCCCAGCACCAAATCAATACCGAAGTCAATATCCCTGTCAGGCGGCATGCCCGACAGGTCTGCAGGAAACACATCCAGAAAATCATGCACCACAGGAACAGAATCAATAACAGGTACCTCTGCACTAACATCCCTCACAAAAGCCAAATAAGATAAGCAACCCTTCTCAGTCATATGCTGAGCCTTCAAGTATGAAATCAATCTACTGGGAACATTGTCTATAGAACCGCTCCACTCAACCCTGGGCAACCCCGGAATCGCCAACGTCACAGTCTTAGCGTGACAATCTAGAACAACATGACATGGAGACAACCAATCCATACCCAATATCACATCAAAATTGACCATACTGAGCAGCAAAAGGTCCACTCGGGTCTCCAGACCCCCAACACACACCACACATGACCGATACACGCGGTCCACAATAATAGTATCGACTACCGGCCTCTCGAATCGGAGCAAATCTCTACTTTGCAATGCCCTTGCCTCTTGAATCGGCCTCCAAATGTTCCGAATCTAGCCAGAAGCAATACAATACGATCAATATAGGCTAAAGGGATCGATTCCACAAGAAAATACCAAATTATAGCTAAAAATCCAAAATCGACTCAAACCCGCACCCCCAGGCCCACGTCTTGAATTCTGACAAAAATCAAAAAACCCGAAAGCCTATTCACTCACGAGTCTAGTCATATCAAATTTACTCAAATCCGACAATAAAATCTCCTTCAAAACCTCAAAATTCAATCTCAAGAACTCTTCCACATTTTCCCCAATATTTCACCCCAAATCACAATTTAGATGATAAAAATCAAGATATAATCATGGAATTTAACCAAAACCAAGTGAGAAACACTTACCCCAATCAACTTCATGAAAATCCCTTCAATAATCGCCCAAATCCGTGATCTCTAGCTCAAAATATGAAAAATGAGCTCAAACCCTCGATTTGAATTTAACATTGTCTGCCCACCATTTTACTCTTCGCGAATGCGACACATGCCTCGCGAACGTGATGCTTTACAAGCTCAGACCTTCGCGAACGCGACCACCACCTCGCGAGCACGTAGAACAAGGACCCGGGGTCCCCAGCTGCCTCACTCCTCTTCGCGAACGCGACCCTTCTCCTGCGTTCGCGATGCACACACAAACCACACCTTCGCGTTCGCGTTCGCGTCCTCCCCTTAGCAAATGCGTAGAACAAAAATTCACCACTCAGAAAACACTCTTCACGAACGCGAGAGCCCACTCGCAATCGCGAAAGAGGAAACTAGAAGAATGCAGCAACAGATATCAGCAATCTCACCAAGGCCAAGAATGATCCGTTCACCACCCGAAACTCACCCGAGGCCCTCGGGACCTCAACCAAACATACCATCGCGTCCCACAACCTCATACGAACTTAGTCGAACCTTCAAATCACCTTCAACAACACCAAAAACATGAATTACACACGGATTCAGGCCAAATGAACTTAGAAATTTCTGAATGCCACAAATGACGCTGAAACCTACCAAACCACGTCCGTATGACCTCATATTTTGCACACAAGTCTGAAATGACACCACGAACCTACTCCAACTTTCAGAAATCCAATCTGACCCCGATATCAAAATTTCCACTACCGGCCAAAATCGCCAAAATTCTAACTTTCGCCAATTCAAGCCTAATTCTACTACGGACCTCCAAATCATATTTCGGACGCGCTCCTAAGTTCAAAATCACCTAACGGAGCTAACGGAACCATCAAAATTCAAATGTGAGGTCGTTTACTCATAAGTCAACATCCGATTGACTTTTCCAACTTAAGCTTCTAATAAAGAGACTACGTGTTCCAATTCACTCCGAAACTACTCCGGACACGAACCAACTAACCCGATATATCATAATATAGCTGAAGAACACAAAACAAGAAGCAAAAATGGGGGAAACGGGGCTATAACTCTCGGAACGACCACCCGGGTCGTTACACCCATAAATGTAGTAACTCAAACAAAGTTCAAATCAATACTAATGCTAACAAAAGAAAATAAATTCAATTCAACATTAGGAATGACGACAGTGTTGAATAATTATCTTTTTCTTTAGTGCTTAGTTATTTAATTAATATTAGTACTTATTAGCTATACTTATTTTAGCAAGACCTATATAGTATTTTTAGATTATGTTAATTTTCATTATGGATTATTAATATCACTACCCAAATTTTCCTCCGTAGGATGTTGTGATGGTACCTAGTCTTAAGGACTAGGTAAGCCTAACACTTACTGAATTAGTGGTAACTCAACCAACAATTATTAAATATGAAATAGAATTTTTCTACAATCTCAAAACCGGTAGTGCAAGTCACAAGCTCTACAGAGTTTACTAGAAAAAACTCCAAATACAACTGTTCCAGAATAGAATCAACAATGCAGGAAAAATATCAGAAGGTGACTCTGGGCCTGCGAACGCGACAGCAGGTATACCTTAAGTCTCTACAACAATGTCCAATTAACTAGCCAGATTATCAATAACATTGAGGTACCTGGATCTACACAAAAATGTGCAGAAGAGTAGTATGAGTACACCAAATCGGTACCTAGTAAGTATCAAGCCTAACCTCGGTAGAGTAGGGACGAGGCCAGATCAAGACACCTACCGGACATATAAACCGGTACAAAATACTACATAAAGCCAACAAGGAAGGAATATCAATGTAAGGCCATTAACCGAAGAATTTCCAATTCAAATCAACAATGAGAACACGGAATAAAAACGAAAAAACAATCAAGTAATTATGCAACAACATAGTCAGAGTACAAATGACATATGAGTAGGTTCAATTAAGGAATCTTATGATAAATCAATCAATTAAATTATTTATGATGCATGTAATTCAACAAAAATTACCCGAGGTATCACTCCTCGAAATCTCAATTCACGATTCATAACTTTCAAACACATCTTCCAACTCACTTTTTGCACGGCAAAATCCTCGTGCTACCATGTGTATAATTTCAATATCAATATCAACCAAGATGACCAATGAATAATTTAAACACAATTAAATACAATTTCCAAATTAAATGCAGTGAAACATCAAATGAGTCACTAAACCAATTTAGGATTTAAATAAGGTAAAATAGTGGAGAGGTTGTACAAATAGAATATCAATTGAGTTTAGTTTAGAAGTATATGAGATCCGATAAAATATTGTATTTATACAAAATAAGACATTCAATCAAGTTTTAACGAAATAAAAATGGGATTTATTAAAGTAAAACGAAATAACAAATTTTCACGCAATTTACCTCGGCCCCGGCCTCTACCACAGCCCCGGCCTCTCGCGGCCTTAACTGGTGGCACTGGTGGCTGGTCGTCCGATCTGATAGTACGTGTCCTCACCATCTGTGAGAGAATAGAATAACAGAAATTTAGTTTTCGGAATCAGCAAATTCGCACGACAGAATACAAGAAAGTGAAATTTTCCTAAGGGTTCTACAGCCTCTTGCAGATAAGTGCAAACGTCTCCGTACCGATCCACAAGACTCTACGAAACCTGCTCATGACTCGTGAGACCTATGTAACCTAGGCTCTGATACCAACTTGTCACGACCCAAAATCTGACCTGTCGTGATGGCGCCTATCTCAATACTAGGCAAGCCGATAGCATCAATAACTCCCGATTTCCCTTAAGTTTGAAAACATAATATTTAGATACAATACAAAATCCCACAAATACTGATACGAACACTCCCCAAAACCTGGTGTCACTGAGTACATGAGCATCTATTATGAATATAAGTCTGAAAAATACGGTCTATAATAGTCTGAGACCAATTACAGTAAACAAGGAGATAGGGAAGGAGAGACAAGATCTGTGAAACACGGCAGCTACCTCAGAACATCCGGAAAACCAACTGCGTGAAAGAATCAACACCCGCTATGTCCGGGAACACATGGATCTGCACACGAAGTGCATGGTGTAGTATGAGTACAAGCAACTCAACAAGTAACAATAATAAATGAGGAAATGAAGATAGTGACGAGCTACACAGTTATAGTTCACTTTCAGTAATTCCAACAAAGAATAGACATGCTTTCAATTCCAACAATTTAAGTCAAATCAATTTTATACAGTTCAAGTTCATGTATTCCGAATATAAATTCTTTCAAAAAATTTCACAACAATGACAAATAGCAACTAAGTGCAACAACAAATGAAAAACAAGTACAGTCTCTAAAGACAACCATCACTCACTGGGCTCCCAGCCCTCAGCACTCACACTCAATGGGTACCCGCGCTCACTAGGGGTGTACAGACTCCGGAGGGGCTCCTACATACCAAGCGCCATAATCCGCACGGACAACTCACATGCTATAGTATCCTTACCTCACCGACAGGCCCACGGCCTTACTCAGTCCTCAACCTTTCTTGTCTCTCGGGCTCTCAAAAATCACAAAGACCAACCCAAAAAAATATAACATAGTGTATCAACAAATATCAAGAAAGACTGAGGTATGATACGCAAGTAACATCATGACTGAGTACAAGACAATAATTAGCAAATAATTCATCAAGTACGCGACCTATGTGGGTCCCAACAGTACTATCACATAGCCTAAGCATGATTTCTAACATGATTTACAGTCAAATTTCTTCAACACATAGAGAGCATATAGCTAACAACAAGTTATTCAACTTTACAGTTTCACGTGACGGACCAAATCACAATCCCCTTGGTTCACGCCCACACGCCCGTCACCTAGCATGTGCGTCACCTCCAAAATAATCACATGATACAAAATCCGGGGTTTCATACCCTCAGGACCAGATTTAAAACTGTTACTTACCTCGACCCGTGAAATTCTTTATTCCGCTATGCCCTTGCCTCGAGAATTAGTCTCTGAAACGCCTCGAATCTAGCCATAAATAAGTCGATTTAGTCAATTAAATTTATTAGAATTAATTCCATAAGAAAATGCTAATTTTCCATAAAAATCCGAAATTTAGCTAAAAAATCGCTCATGGGGCCCACGTCTCGGAACCTGACAAAAGTTATAAAATATGAATGCCCATTCAACTACGAGTCCAACCATACAAATTTTACTCAAATCCGACATCAACTCCACCCTCAAATCTCCAAATTAAACCAAGAGGGTTTTCACAATATTTCAACTTAATTCACCAATTAAATGTTAAAAACAACCATGGATTCGGGTAATTTAATCAATATAGAGTTAAGAACACTTACCATGTTGTTTTCCTTGAAAAACTCCCGAAAATTGCTTCTTCCCGAGCTCCAATCTGTCAAAAATGAAAAATGGGACAAAGTCCCATTTTCAGAACTTAAACTCTCTGCCCAGTCATTTGCTCTACGCGATCGCGAACATCCCCACGCGATCGCGACGAACAGTTTTCCACTGACCAGATTTAACCCTACGCGATCGCAAAAAATGCCACGCGATCGTGATGCACAACTTCACAGACCTACGCGATCGCAGACACATTCACGCGATTGCGAACCAGAAGCTCCCAGAGCTACGCGATCACATCCCTATTCACGCGATCGCATAGAACAAACTTAGCAGCCCCCCAATTAACCCTACGCGATCGCGGATATTCCCATGCGATAGCATAGAACAAAACTCCACTTCCCAACTAAGCCTACGCGATCGCGTCCCAATCTTCGCGATCACGAAGAAGTCTTGAAACACCAGAAATCAGCAGCTACCAGTAGTGCAAAAATGAAGGAAAATAATCCGAAAAATGCCCGAGCCCCTCGGGACCTCAACCAAATATACCAACAAGTATTAAAACATCATGCAAACTTAGTTAAACCCTGAAATCACCTCAAACAATGCTAAAACCACAAATCGTACTCCAATTCAAGCCTAATGAACTTTGAAATTTCAAGTTTCCACAAACAAACGCCGAAACCTATCAAATCACGTCCGATTGACCTCAAATTTTGCACACAAGTCATAAATGACATAACACACATATTAAAAATTTCAAAATCGGATTTCGATCCCGATATCAAAAAGTCAACCTCCCGGTCAAACTTTCCAAAATTTTGACTTTCGCCATTTTAAGTCTAATTCCACTACGGACCTTCAAATAATTTTTCGGACACGCTCCTAAGTCCAAAATTACCATATAGTGATATTGGAATTATGAGAATTTGAATCTGAGGTCGTTTACACATAAGTCCACATCCGGTCAACTTTTCTAACTTAAATTTTCAATTATGAGACTATGTGTCTCGTTTCACTCCGAATTCCTTCCGAACCCGAACCAACTAACCCGGTAAGTCATAAAACAACTGCAAAACATAAATTGAGCAGTAAATGGGGAAACGGGATTATAATACTCAAAATGATCGGCCGGGTCGTTATATTCTCCCCCTCTTAAACAAATGTTCATCCTCGAACGGGTTTAGAATAATACCTGGAGTCTCAAATAGGCGTGGATAATTTCTCCACATCTCCTGCTCAATCTCCCAAGTAGCTTCTCCGACTGGATGGCCTCTCCACTGTACCTTCACTGATGCTATGTTCTTTGATCTCAGTTTTCGAACCTACCGGTCTAGAATAGCAACCGACTCCACATCATAAGTCAAATTACCGTCCAACTGTACTGTACTGAAATCCAGAATATGAGACGGATCCCCGACATACTTTTGGAGCATGGATACATGGAACACTGGATGAACACCTGATAGATTAGGTGGCAAAGCAAGTTCATAAGCCATATCTCCAATCTTCTTAAGTATCTTAAAAGGCCCAATATACCGAGGGCTCAACTTGCCCTTCTTCCCGAACCTCAACACATCCTTCATGGGTGACATCTTGAGTAGAACCTTCTCCCCAACCATGTAAATGACATGACGAACCTTCTTGTCGGCATAACTCTTCTGTCTAAACTGCACCGTGCGAAGCCGTTCCTGAATCACTTTGACCTTCTCTAAAGCACCCTGAACCAAGTCAGTACCCAATAGTCTAACCTCACCCCGTTCGAACCAACCCGAGATCGATACCATCTCCCATACAAAGCCTCATACGGAGCCATCTGAATGCTTGACTGATAGCTATTATTATAAGAAAACTCCGCAAGTGGCAGAAACTAATCCCAAGAACCCCCAAAATCAATGACACAAGCACGTAGCATATCCTCCAATATCTGAATAGTGTGCTCGGACTGTTCGTCCGTATGAGGGTGAAATGTTGTACTCAACTGAACCTGCGTGCCCAATTCTCGCTACACTGCTCTCCACAATTGTGATGTAAACTGCGTAACCCAATCTTAAATGATTGACACCGACACACCGTGTAGGCGAACAATCTCGCGGATATAAATCTCAGCCAACCACTCCAAAGAATAATTGGTACCAACAGGAATAAAATGCCCGGACTTAGTCAAACGATCTACAATCACTCAAACCGCATCGAACTTCCTCAAAGTTCGTGGAAGCCCAACTACGAAGTCCATGGTAATGCGCTCCCATTTCCACTCCTAAATTTCAAGTCTCTGAAGTAATCCTCCCGGTCTCTGATGCTCGTATTTTACATGTTGACAATTTAAACACCAAGCTAAAAACTCAACTCTATCTTTCTTCATTCGCCTCCACCAATAGTGCTACCTCAAATCCTGATACATCTTCGTGGCACCTGGATGAATGGAGTATCGTGAACTGTGAGCTTCCTGGAGAATCAACTCATGCAAACCATCTACATTAGGCACACATAACCTGCTTTGCATCCGTAATACATCGTCATCTCCAATAGCGACTTCTTTGGCATCATCGTGCTGAACCATGTCCTTAAGGACAAGCATATGTGGATCATCATACTGGCGCTCTTTGATGCGATCATATAAAGAAGTCCAAGAAACCACACAAGCCAAAACTCGATTCGGCTCAGAAACATCCAATCTAATAAACTGGTTGGCCAAGGCCTGAACATCCAAGGCTAAAGGCTTCTCTGCTACTGGTAAGTATGCTAAGTTGTCCAAACTCTCCGCCATATGACTCAAGGCATCGGCCACCACATTGGCCTTTCCGGGATGATAGAGAATGGTAATGTCATAACCCTTAAGCAACTCCAACCACCTTCGCAGCCGCAAATTAAGATCCTTTTGTTTAAACAAATGTTGTAGACTCCGATGATCGGTATATACCTCACACTGGACACCGTACAAGTAATTCCACCAAATTTTCAAGGCATGAACAATAGCTGCTAACTCAAGATCGTGGACCGGATAATTCTTCTCATGTGCCTTTAACTGTCTGGACACATAGGCAATCACCCTACCGTCTTGCATAAGCACTGCGCCGATACCAATACGCGATGCTTCACAATATACAGTATAAGACTCTGAACCTGTAAGCAACACCAATACTGGAGATGTAGTCAAAGTTGTCTTGAGCTTCTGAAAGATCTCTTCACACTCATTCAACCACCTGAACGAAGCACCTTTCTGGGTCAATTTAGTCATAGGCAATGCAATAGACGAGAAACCCTCCACGAAGCGACGATAATAACTGGCCAAGCCGAGAACTCCGAATCTCAGTAACTGAAGATGGTCTGGGCCAACTCTAAACTACCTCTATTTTCTTCGGATCCACCTTAATTCCTTCACTCGATACTATATGTCGCAAGAATGCCACCGAATTAAGCCAGAACTCACACTTACAGAATTTGGCATAAAGTCTCTCCTCTCTCAGCCTCTGTAATACAATACCCAAGTGTTGTGCATACCCCTCCTAGCTACGTGAGTACACCAGAATATCATCAATAAATACCACTACAAATAAATCAAGATATGGCTGGAATACACTATTCATCAAATGCATAAATGTTGATGGGGCATTGGTTAGCCCAAAAGACATCACAAGAAATTCATAGTGGCTATAACTAGTTCTGAATGTCGTCTTTAGAATATCCAAATCCCAAATTTTCAACTGGTGATACCCAGATCTCAAATCAATTTTGGAGAACACCCTCGCTCACTGAAGCTGGTCAAATAAGTCATCAATACGCGGGAAGGGATATTTATTCTTTATTGTAACTTTGTTCAACTACCTATAATCGATGCACATCCGCATAGTACCACCTTTCTTTTTCTCAAACAGAATCGGTGCACCCCCAGGTGACACACTAGGCATAATAAACCCCTTTTCAAGAAGTTCCTGAAGTTGCTCTTTCAATTCTTTTAACTCAGCTGGTGCCATACGATACAGAGGAATAGAAATGGGTTGAGTTCCCTGCACCAAGTCAATACTGAAATCAATATCCCTGTCGGGTGGCATACCCAACATGTATGCAGGAAATACATCCGGAAAGTATCGCACGACTGATACTGAATCCATAATAGGAGTATCTGCATCAACATCTCACAAAGGCCAAATATGACAAACATCCCTTTCCAACCATACATTGGTCCTTCAAATAAGAAATTACCCTGCTAGGAACAAAATCTAGAGAACCTCTCCATTCAACCTTTGGCAACTCCAGTATCGTCAACGTCACGGTTTTTGTGTGACTGTCCAGAATAACATGACATGGAGACAAGCAATCCATACCCAGGATTACATCGAAATAAACCATACCGAGTAATAAGAGATCAACTCTGGTCTCCAGTTTCCCAATAGTTACCACACATGACCGATACGCATGGTCCACAGTAATAATATCACCCACCGGTGTAGATACACAAACATGTGAAACTAATGACTCACAGGGTATATTCAGATAATGAGCAAAATACGATGATACATATGAATAAGTGGAACCAGGGTCAAATAATATAGAAGCCTTCATGTGGCACACTGAAACAATACCTGTGATCACTGCATCTGAAGAAACATCATCTAGCATGGCAGGAAAATCATAGAATTGGGCCTGACCGCCACCTGACCTGCCTCCCCCTCTTGGGCGACCCCTAGCTACCTGACCCCCACCCCGAGCTGGCTGGGCAGGTGGTGTAACTGCTGGTGCCGGTGCCGGTGCCGTTGGTCTAGAACTCTGCTGTAGACCCCCTCTCAACAGCATAGGACAATCTCTCTTAAAATGACCCAATTCTCCGCACTCGAAACAACCCCTCCTCTGACGGAACTGCTACTCCTGATAACGCAAGGAATTACCTGTAGAAGACTGAGCAGATGAGGCATGATGAGAACTCTGCGCTGGTAGTGCACTGAATGAAGACTGCCCCAAGTGAGCACTGTAAGAACCGTGGCTAGCTGATGTACCACGATGAGCTGGATGAGTCGCCTGAGCGTGTCTGAAAGAACGACCTCTACCGTGGTAAAACTGACCCCCTGAAGGAACACCGCTGAAATCACCTGAACTATGAGTCCTCTTAGCCTCCCTCTCAACCCGCTCCTGACTGCGAACCATCTCAATTTGACGAGCAATGTCAACCACCTCATCGAAAGTGGCACCAGACACTCTCTATCTAGTCATGAGTAATCGTAGCTGAAAAGTGAGGCCATCTATGAAACCTCCCGATCCTTTATCTGTCTGTGGGAATCAACCAGATAGTATGGCAGGTCAACTCTGAAAATCGCATCTCATACTGCATTACAGACATATCACCCTGACAAAGCTACTCGAACTACCTGCACAACTCCTCTCTGCGGGACTGAGGCACGAACTTCTCCAGGAATAGATCGGAGAACTGCTGCCAGGTAAGGGGTGCTACACAGACCGGCCTACATCTCTCGTAAGCCTCCCACCATCTGAAGGCAGCCCCAAAAAATTGAAAAGTAGTGAACGGGACCCCACTGGTCTTCAGAATACCCGCTGTCCGAAGAATCCGTTGACACCTATCCAGAAACCCTGAGCATCCTCTGAGTCAGTACCGTTGAATGATGGAGGTCGAAGCCTCTCAAATCACTCAAGTCTCCTCGGCTCATCGCCTTCCAAAACATGAACTACCGGGGCCTGAGCAGCTGCAGCCGGCTGGGATGGTAGTGCCCCCGGTATCTGAAGTCCCTGTACTACCTGGTATGGAGTACGGGCAATAGGGGAAGGATCAAATCACAATCCCCTCGGTGCACGCCCACACACCCGTCACCTAGCATGTGCGTCACCTCCAAAATAATACATGATACAAAATTCGGGGTTTCATACCCTCAAGACCAGATTTATAACTGTTACTTACCTCAAGCTGTGAAATTCTTATTCTGCAATGTCTTTTCCTTGTGAATTGGCCTCCAAACGCCTCGAATCTAGCCATAAATAATTCGATTCAGTCAATAAAATTTATTGGAATTAATTCCATAAGAAAATGCTAATTTTTCATAAACAATCAAAATTTAGCTTAAAAAATTGCCCGTGGGGCCCACGTCTTGGAACCTAACAAAAGATACAAAATATGAACACCCATTTAACCACGAGTCCAACCATACAAATTTTACTCAAATCTGACATCAACTTGACCCTCAAATCTCCAAATTAAACAAAGAGGGTTTTCACAATTTTCCAACTTAATTCACCAATTAAATGTTAAAAACAGCCATGGATTCGGGTAATTTAATCAATATAGAGTTAGAAACACTTACCCCGTTATTTTCCTTGAAAAACCTCCGAAAATCACTTCTTCCCGAGCTCCAATCCGTCAAAAATGGAACTTAAACTCTCTGCCAGTCATTTGCTCTACGCGATCGCGAACATCCCCACGCCCTACGCGATCGCAAATAATGCCATGCGATTGTGATGCACAACTTCACAGACCTATGTGATCGCAGACATATTCACGTGATCGCAAAGCACAAGCTCCCAGAGCTACGCGATCGCATCCCTATTCACGCGATCGCGAAGAACAAACTCAGCAGTCCCCCAGTTAACCCTATGCGATCGTGGATATCCCTATGCGATCGCATAGAACAAAACTCCACTGCCCAACTAAGCCTACGCGATCGCTTCTCAATCTTCGCGATCGCAAAGAAGGCTTGAAACACCAGAAATCAGTAGCTACCAACAGTGCAAAAATGAAGGAAAATAATCTGAATACCATCCGAAACATGCCCGAGCCCCTCGGGACCTCAACCAAATATACCAACAAGTCCTAAAAATCATACGAACATAGTCAAACCCTCAAATCACCTCAAACAATGCTAAAACCACGAATTATACTCCAATTCAAGCCTAATGAACTTTGAAATTTCAAGTTTCCACAAACAACGCTGAAACCTATCAAATCACGTCCGATTGACCTCACATTTTGCACACAAGTCACAAATGACATAACGGACCTATTAAAATTTTTAGAATCGTATTTCGACCCCGATATCAAAAAGTCAACCTCCCGATCAAACTTTCCAAAATTTCGGCTTTCGCCATTTTAAGCCTAATTCCACTATGGACCTCCAAATAATTTTCCGGACACGCTCCTAAGTCCAAATTTACCATACGGAGCTATTGAAATTATCAGAATTCGAATCCAAGGTCGTTTACACATAAGTCCACATCCGGTCAACCTTTCTAACTTAAATTTTCAATTATGAGACTAAGTGTCTCATTTCACTCCGAATTCCTTCCGGACCCGAACCAACTAACCCGGTAAGTCATAAAATAATTGTAAAGTATAAATTGAGCAGTAAATGGGAAAATGGGGTTATAATACTCAAAACGACCGGCCAGGTCGTTACAAGAATGCATCATGAGAATCACAATCGGAATTAACCTTAATACCACAATAGTTTCATATTTGTTCATTCGTTGCGGCGTGCAACCCGGTCCATTAATATAATCTTGCAAATAAATTCCGTTGCGGCGTGCAACCCGATCCAACAATATAATCTTTAAAATAAATTTCGTTGCGGCATGCAACCCGCTCCAACAATATAATCTTTTAAATAAATTCCATTGTGACGTGCAACCCGCTCCAACAATATAATCTTTCAATTAAATTTCGTTGCGGCGTGCAATCCGCTCCAACAGCAACACAAAGTAAGCAACTAATTTACAGCCAACTACGATATACCACAAAGTAAAAAAAAATAACGAGGCTACACAAAGAAGTCACAACCAATAAAAAAGGCTACACGATAGTTCACGAAATCAAATAGCAAAGAAGTGAAAATCCACAAGTCAATGCACAATTTATGAGCATCAACTTACAATTAAGGCATGTATCAAGTAAATCATGAATTCAAAGAGCGGTTACAATCAACAATTGGCATATAAGGTGATATCGACAACAAATATGTAACATGTGCTAACAATTTCAAGTAAAGAACGTACAAACAACTATAGCACAAAAGATATAGTCATGAAATAATAGTTACAAGTAGTTACATGAAGGGAGCCTAACAATCCAAACCGATCAAATACCATATATAGGTTGTGTACCCACTCGTCACCTCGCGTACACGACCTTCACATTATACGAATAACACAATCATCCCAATTCCTAAGGAGTGGTTTCCCCCACACAAAGTTAAACAAGACATTTACCTTAACGAAGTTAGGCCGATATTGCAAAATAGCCTTCTAGCTTGAATTGATCTCCGGGAAGCTCAAATCTATCCAAATTAATTGTATAACTTTATTAAAATTCATCGAAAATAATTTCGGATAATAAAATATCAACTTAAAATTTCACATTAAAAAGTCAACCAAAGTCAATGCGGGGCCCGCCTCTCGGAACCCGACATAATTTTTACAAAATCCGAACACCTATTCCGATACGAGTTCAACCATACCTATTTTACCAAATTCCGATAACGAATCGACCTGCAAATCTAAAATTTTAGTTTTTGAAAGATTTTATAAAAATCTCAATTTCTTCCATCAAAACTCGAAATAAATGATGAATATAACCATAAGTTCATGAAATATAATCACAATGGAGTCAAGAACACTTACCTCAAGTTGTGTGGTAAAATTTGCCTCTGAAAATCGCCCAAACCGAGCTCCCCAAGCCTATTTTTGTCAAAAATGGCAGAAAACCCCCGTTTATAGAGCCTCTGATGTTTGTAGCGCTACATGTAGCGTGGGGGCGCTGCCTGTGGTGCCGTTTCCAGAACACTAAAAATCCCAGCGCTAGGGATAGCGCCCCACGCTACCCTGGACGCTGACGACGACGAAAAATATTTTCCGACACGGAAATGCGCTTAACTCTCTCATACGATCTCCGAATTCGACGATTCTTTTTATTATGGCTCCGAAATTTCAATACGGATCTAATGCTTTAATTAAAACTGAATTTGGAGCTTATTTTCTTAATGTGATACCACTTATTCTTTAAGAAACGACATCGAAACTTCCTAAAAATATTCAACCTCTACATTCGATGCCGAAACCTATCAAATCAAGTCCGATTGACTTCAAATTTTTGCACACAAGTCATAAATGATATAATGGACCTGTTCCAATTTCCAGAATTGAATTTTGACCCGAATATCAATAAAGTCAATTCCCGGTCAAACTTTCTAAAAATATTTAATTTTCCAACTTTCGCCAAAATGAGTCAAATTGCCCTACGGACTTCCAAATCCACATTCGGACATACGCCTAAATCTGAAATCACCATACAAAACTATTGGAACCATCAAAACTCCATTCCGGAGTCGTTTGCACAAAAGTCGACTCTCCGGTCAACTCTTTTCTTTTAAGCTTCTGCTCGAGATCTTAAGCCGCTGAACGGGATGCTAATTCTCAAAACGACAAGTCGGGTTGTTACAATTAATTAGCAATATTTGCTTTATGTAATTTTATTTTCTTTGTTATTGAATATTTTAGTATAATACTATGACTTATCTCATATTATTGTGTTAGTTTCTTGGAAAATACATTATGTAGATGTATCTTACTAGGACTTAAGAAATATTTGGAGCACAAGTTACATATTTTATGAAATGAAGATTGTAGACTTTACCGGAAAAAAATCCCGAAAACCCGAAAAAATCCAAAAACTCTGAGAAAAACCGATATTGAAAAACCCAACTTTGTTGGTTTGGTTTAGTTTATAAATTTAAAAACCCGACACCATTAATTTGGTTTGATAAATGAAAAATCCGAACCAACCCGACCTATGCACATCCCTACTCTTAACCATAGTTAGATCATAGATTCTCCCATTTATTTCTCCCAAAACATTTGTTAGCAGCAAATTTCCATTTTCCAAATATTTGGTTGTCGTACTAGAGACCATCGTTTTATCTTCCTTCATTTTCCAAATGCTTGTTATTTTAATCCCGCGAACTCATTTCAAATTTAGTGAAACAGTATGCTAAATATTTATTTTTTCACCTTCTCACAAACAAATATTTAAATCTCTCCGATGTTTCTGGAAAAAGGAATGTAAACAATTGATATCTAAAGCACAATAATATATATATATATATATATACGAGCTATACAAAAACAAAAAAATATCTGCACTTAAACGAATTTAATGACCATAACAATTAGTAACTTTCTTTTCGTATATGTTGTTAAAGTTAAAGGAGATAGACTTATTGGTTCTTGTCATCCACCGTCACGGTTGGTTGCGCATCCACCATAAATGGATTAAGAAAAACATACAATAATTGATAACATTTGCTTTTTAAATAATTTTGTACTATTAGTGTAACGATCCGACCGATCGTTTTTCTTTTTAAATCCCCGTTACCTTAAATAAGACTCCCCGTATATGCTTTTACTATTTTATGACTTGCGGAGATGGTTAGTTCGGTTTTGGAAGGGTTCGGGTTGAAATCGCAACACTTAGCTCCTTAATATTAGCTTAAAAGGGTTGAGTTTGACTTGGGTCAACATTTGTAGTAAACGACCTCGGAACTGGGATTTGACGATCCTAATAGGTTTGTATGATGGTTTTAGACTTGGGCGTGTGTTCAGATCGGGTTTCGGATGACCCGAAAGTGTTTCGGAACTTAGTATTTAAAGTTGGCGCATTAGAGATTTTCAAGTTCTTTAAATTTGGTTTGAAGTAGGATTTGGTGTTATCGAGGTCTGTTTGAAATTTCGAGTATAAGAATAGTTCTGTATGGTAATTTAAGACATGCATGCAAAATTTGATGTCATTCTGAGTAGTCTAAGTATGATTCGGCGCGTTCGGAGCAAGTTGAAAACTTGAAGTTCATAACTTGATTCAATTTGGTTTTAGGGTGCGATTCTTAGTTTCGTTGTTATTTTACGAGTTTCGGGAGTTCGAATAGGTCTGTATTATATTTATGGACTTATTGGTGCAGTTGGACGGGGTCCCGGGGGGCTTGAGTGCGTTTCGGACCGTCCGGAGCTAAGTCCAAAACTGCTTGTGTGCTGGTTCTGATTTCCTTCTTCACGAACACGGAAGAACCCTCGCATTCGCGATGAAGGATTCGGGGGACTGGGTAACATTTATTTGAGTTCGTGAGGTTATGGGTAACATTTATTTTCGAAATTTTTCAAAATCCGGGCACGTGGGCCTGGGGTGAATTTTAGGAATCTTTCAATTTGGGTTGGATAGTTACTCTTATAGTTAAATTATGAACTTGTGAGTGTATATTGATTAATTTATATAATATTTGGCTAGTTTCGGATTGTTTGATACCAAGTTGAGGATTTAGAGCGGATTTGTAGATCATAAGTGATCTTGAGAACGCGGTAAGTCTGTTGCCTAACCTTGTAAGAGGAAACTCATCCCCTTAGGTGTATCTTGTTGTGTACTACTTGTGTGGGGAGCTACGTACGCACTAGGTGATGAGAGTCCGTGCGTAGCTATATTCCATTAAATATCGGGGTAGTCTTAGATCTACATCATGATTTAATTGTACTATTATATTTGTTATGCATATTAATTATCTTAAATAAAACTGAGACTAGGGATTTTAAAGTTGCAAATTTCCAATTTAGATTTCTTATTTTTGGGAAGAATTGAGAAATATATAATAACTCTGAGAATTCCATGTCCACTCGTGTCGCAAGTACATCCGCGAGCGAGGTAAACTTCTCTACTCTCATGGGAGCGGGTTGTTCGCCTCGACAGTATAATAGATGCATCTATGGTTCGTGTCGTTCGACCCTCGGTAGTGCACACAATATTTTGGATCGGGTCGTACGACCTCAGCATAAATCGTGCATGATAATACTCGGAGCCTGATTACACTTGATAGTACGTTATGGCTTGAGAGGTTATAATTTATTTAATGACCGAAATTGATTTGGAACTAGTGAGATTTTGGAATTTACTATCAGTTACAGAATCATTTATTCACTGCTTGCTATTGTGTTATTTTTATTATTCACATATTCCATTCCTATTTAGTATTTCTGTATTTTATTATTGGCCCATAGTAAGTGTCGATGTCGACCCCTTGTCACTACTTTTTCGAGGTTAGACTGGATACTTACTGGGTACATGTTGTTGATGTACTCACGTTACACTTCTGCACTAATCGTGCATGATCTGAGGCAGGTGCATCTGGTATCCATTCAGGTGAGCTGCTTTCTGAGTCTGTCCTGCAGCACCTGGAATCTCTCTTTTGTTTTTCTGTCTACCCTATTTCAGACAGTAGTTTAGTGTTTTGTATATTATACTAGTCACTCATACACTTGTGATACCAGGTCTTGGAAATATGCTAGTAGACTTTATAGTTTTTGAGCATTTATTTCACTGCATTTCCTCCTTCATTAGTTTTCGCACTACTTTATTAAATTTTCTACTCCTTATTTTCTTAATAAAGGAAACTCAACTACTTTGGAAAATTATTAAAAAGAACAATTACATGGTTAGATCACCGTTGGCTTGCCTAGCGGCGACGTTGGGAGCCATCACGACCTATAAGAAAAATTGGGTCATAACAATTAGATTGTGATTAATTTATACGTATGTATTTTTGCATTTTTCTAGTTATGCAAATATGCAATCCATTTTGTTGATGAAACCCTACTCTAGAATTGAGATTGTTTAACCGTAAAAATGGTGCAGTTGAATTTATACATGGTTTATAAACAACTGAATCAATTTGATCCTAAAATTATAAATAAATTAGACAAGAATGTAAGACTTAGCCTTGAAGTTGAGATAAAACAGTAGAAATCTTGGTTTCGGGAGCATAGCTTTAAAAGATAGTAATGGCAGTATCAATAAGCCAAAAGGTAAAATATTTTTGAGCTTTGAACATAGTATAATATATGCTCGTCAGAAAATTCGTCCCCCAACAATGGTTGTAGAGATCACTATTTATAGTTGCACCTAGGGAACAAAGTCCTATTATCAAGCCCCTCTTTAATGACAATTATAAGGGTCATTGAAGAATGTGTAACGGTAGGCAATGAATGACATATTTTCTGTAACAGACCGTGTGCTTAATGCTGTAGAATATTCTCCATTAAATGTTACCGAGTGGCAAGCATTTATTTCGCCTTTATGAATACCATTCTCTATGATAACAAACGAGATCGATGCCCTCGGCCCTGATCATCTTCTATCTTTGGCTTCACGTGTCGCTTTATTATGCAAACATTAAATATGAACATATTTTACCCTATATAAATAGTTCCCATGCTTTCCGGTGGCATAGCCTTATGTCACCGAGAAGTTGGTAAAGATACCTTTTTGGCGAAAAATTCTCTGACCCCCTCCGAAAAGTTTCTGACGGTTGATTAGACACACGTCTCTCCATATTTAATGCCCCGAACACGCGTCATTCCACGATTCAACAACATTTTTGCCGGTTATCGAGGTAATTATGGCCACAATTTTAGCCTCCTATTCCTTTACTTATACACATCAAACTTCTCCAATTTCACTTCGCAATTTTCCAAACTCTCTCAAACTTTCTTTACTCAACTTGTACTTGTCTTCAATTTCTCTAATCTTTTTCTTCAGAAAAAACCCTTCTCTCCCTTCTGATAACAATGTCCTCTTCTTCCAGAAATCCTGGTTCCTCAAAGAACAAAAGTAGTGTTGATGATGCAGCTCCCCCCACGGCGAGCACCATTATTCCAAGGAAACTCATCACAACTAAGGACTTTGAAGAGAAGTATCCTTCCGCTAACCCTCGCACATGGGTTGTTGGCGTGTATCCTTCTTCCATCCGTCCTTCCAGTATTCCTGTTGTGAAGGAATACTATCATTTCCATGATTTAAACATCATCGCTCCTAACCTAGCGGAGCGGATATCCTTACCCAAGAAGGGTTTCACGTATTTTTAGACACATCCCTTCACTTTGGGACCGTTATCCTTGAGTGGGGAGCTTGACTCCGTTATCGTGGAGCTCTGCATCCCTTATCAGGTGTTCCTGGCACATGTAAGTCTTTCTGTGTGGAGGACAATCCCTTATTTTTGGCACCTATGTTAGGAGACGTGAGAGAGCTATCCCTGGCTCGGTTAATGAATCTTTATTCCCCCAAGATATTTTGCGGGGAATGATATATTTCAGCAAACGTGGCCACCATGCTTTGCTAAGCAGCATGGAAGATGACAACAAGTGGATGGAACAGTTCATTGCAGTTACTACTAGGGACATTATTCCGACCACGACTCCATCTTTTTCAGAATTATGGAATCGTACTTGTAAGTTCTTCGTTTGTCTTTTCTTCTAGTTAAAGATTACCTCATGCAGTTACTGATCCCTCTTCTTTCACTCATTTCAGCAACTTGGTGGACACCACCTAGGGTTGAAAGCTTGGACCAGTGGGTCCAGAAGATTCTGGATGTCACTACGTTCGAGACCCGTACGTGGAAAGAACTAACCCTTAAATATGGGTGAAAGACTAAAAATCATGATAGGTTAAACTTATCTTGTTTTTATTTCTCGTGTAGGAAAGTTGTTTAACTTTCTTCCCTGTTGGATTCATGTCTACCGCAGGGCTCTATTACAGTACCCGAGGAGGATATTTTAGTTGATCCTGCTGATGCGGCGAGGCTGCTACAGGAGGATTTCACCCGAACAGGTGTCTCCGGGCCTGCTTCTAGTACAAGTGCTTCTTCTCGGAGTCCCCGACCGGAGAACAAGCAACAAAAAAGCAACGTTCCTCTACGGACGAGGGAGAAAATAAAAAGGCAAAGAGTGCAGCGCCCGAGCCATCCTTGGTTGTCGTGGTAATGAGCGTCGCACTCGAGCCGGCTATAGACACCATGGTGATCGATGATGATGGAGGAGCCAGTGATGAGGGGGCTTCTCTACAAAGAAAATGACGACCTTTATTAGCTCAACATAATGCTCAATCTGTTGAGTTAGTTACACCAACTGAGGATGATGCCTCGACACTCTAGGGGGAGTATGATATGGTGGAAAATGCTAACTCCCATTTTTGAGTCCTAGTCGTCTTGTCCGGTACCATGAGGCTGAGTACCAGATCTATATCGTATTCAGTTGATGAGCAACCAACAACCAGCACTGCATTTGCCGTAGCTACTTTTCAACCTACAACGCCATTAGCTTCATCTCCATCTTCGCCAACCTTGCCTTCGCCACCAGCCACTACTACGTCATCTTCACCGGTCGTAGTTTCCCGAGATAAGGATGTCCCTCTTCCCAGTCCCTAGTTCATAGGAATTTGGGGCATAATTATTCTACACTCTCCGAAGATCCCCAAAGGAAGAGGAGCATCACCCTCTCGATTTCTACCGGGTGTCGTCTGCTGTCCCGGCCAGTGGAACGTGCTAACTATCTGAAGCCTTTGGCTTCAGAATAATATAGGAATAAAATCCAATCTCTCTTGGGAGAATGCTTGTTGAACAATGCCATGAACAACGCAACGACGATATAAACTTTGATGTTTCTGTTGTTTCTTCTATCTTTGTTATGGCAGGGTTTTTAATTTGTACTTCTATTTTGCAAGCTAACTTCCTTGCTTCCGAGTACCTTCAAAGGTTGATTCTTGAAAATGAGGAACTCACCTTCGAGCGGGATCAACTACTGGCCAAGCGAGACCAAACTGCTGCTCGCCACTCAGAACTGGAAGCACGAGCAGTTGAGGCCGTTGAGTTGGAGGCCCGGTTGCAACAAAGCGAGCAAGAGGTAGTGACCCTTTGCCAAGAAGCAAGAGGCTAGGGCCAAATGGGTTGAATTCCATAATGTCGTTCTTGCTGCATCCGATCGTCAGGCTTCCTCTACTGAAAGATTGAATAATTTGGAGGCACCCTTAAAATCCAAAGCTGAAGAAGTTACCCCTGCCGAAGCGAAGTATGCCCAGTTGGAAGAGAGGCATAAGAGGGTCATTGAGCACAATACAATTTTCAACTCCACTTTCTGTGACCTTGGTGTCAGCCTCTGGGCCACTAGATCGGAGCGGGACAACCTTTCCGCTGAGGTTGACTGACTTAAAGAAGAACTTCACCCCCGAGCGGCTTCCCTCATTTTTAAAAAAACATATTCTATGTATAGTATGAGGAGAAAAACCTTGGAAGAGGCCAAGATAGGTGTCATTGACTTTGATGTCGAAATCGCTAAGGCTCGTGAGCTGGAGTAAACTGCCTGAAGGGATCTTCCGATCTGGCCTGATGCTACAGACTCTTCTAGTTTCAATTCCTAGTTCTAGGGAACTGAAGAAGAATCAGAAGGTGATGTGTTGAAATCCAAGATGGTGAAGGCCAAGATATTGAGCCGGCGGCAGATCCACCCACTTCTCCTAGGGGTGTAGATGTTTCTATTCTTTGGGTTCCGGGGATGCAGCAACTTAGCTTTTGCTTTCTTTCCCATATTTTTATACTCGTTCTTCTTGACACGTTTTCGTACCCCATTTATGGGATCAAACTGGGTTTGTTGTTGTTCTTCTTCTTGGCACGTTTATTATAAATAGAAGTACTTTTCGTTCAAGTATTGTGCAAATTTTTCTCTTTGCATTCTTTATGTTTAAGTATTCTCGTAAGTTTTCCTCGCTGAGATATGCGAGGCTTCGGATGTGTTTTTTCTTGATAGTATTTGGATTTCGGACATAAATTCTTCCGAAATCAATCCTTTAATATAAGGGTTTCATAAGAGAGGGCCCTATTATGTTTACAGTGCTCTTGAAGAGGACGTCTCATATTCATTATGCCACTAGAATTTGAAGTACTTGTTTAACTTTCAAATGATAAAATTAATTCATTGTTCAGACAAGAAATAAGATAAAAATAAAAGGATTTTACTTTATTCCTTCCATTTTCAAAAGTAAATAAGCATCTGTTGTGCTAAAAATAAATTGGCATTACTTGTAGCTAATTTGTACAACTTATTTTTACAGGGATGGCGGCGCAGTCCCCGGCCCCGATGTTATAACTTTGTTTTCGGGTTTCGCGTTCCCGGTCGATATGGCAGTCATTGTTGTTGTATTCTTTATTTTCGGGTTACGTGTTCCCGATCGATATGGCAGTTATTATTGTCGTATTCTCATATCATTCTCCCTAGTGTTCGAATGCGAATTTGAACACTAGAAGGTTTGTTCCTTCGAAGATTCCACTAGTGAATGGTTAGATGATCTTCAGTTTGATAGAAAACTTCACTCTCCTTTAGGAATTTTTTCTATCGAGCCAAAGATTATCTAACAATCCCCCAGTGGCTTGCACTTGTGAATGATCGGGTAATCTTTGTCCGAGAGCAAACTTTATTCCGCGGTAGGGACTTTGCTACCGAGCAAAAGACTATCTAATCACTTTGTAGTGGTTCGTTGTTTGTATGCCTTGTCATTTTAAGGTCTTATTTCGGCTGACGAAGCTTCTTTAGTAGTATGTTTTCCGTTGCTGCCTCATTAAAAACCAATCATATAAACTAACAAAATAAATGAAGAACCTGAAACTAAATCTATATATTTATATAATCGAGGAACATTGGAGAGGTGATGTGGCAAAATAAATGCAATTAAAGAATAAATGAAATAAAATGCACCAATGGTCTAGTGGTAGAATAGTATCCTGCCACAGAACAGATCCGAGTTCGATTCCTAGATGGTGCATATTTTATTTACATAATTAAAAATACCCACCGACATTGGTCATTTTTGGGGCAGTTTTTTCTTTTTTTGTTATTTAATTGACCGACCGAAATTGGTCAAAAAATACCGACCGATAACGGTTGGTTGGCTCTACCGATTATACGATTACCAACCGCTACAAATCGGTCAGCTTTCGGTCGATATTTGTCAATTACCGACCAACATCGGTCGGTTTTGCCAGTCGGTTGTTCCCCTTTTTTTTAGTAGTGTTGGGTAAGAGGAAAGGAAAGAAATGGGTGTAAGTTAAAGCGTTACCAATGTGGCAATGTGTTATCATATGGGTCGTTTGATTGAGTGTATAAAAATAATATTCCCTGCGATTCAATTTATATTGTGAATCTATTTCCTTTTTTGTCTGTATAAAAAAAAAGACCCATTTTTCTATTGGAAATAATTTATCTTTATGCAATGATTTATAGCCACACAAAATATATGTGACTCATTAAATACCACGAGTTTTAAAGTCTTCTCTCGTTTCTTAAACTCCGTGCCTAGTCAAATGGGTTCACATAAATTGAAACTAATAGATTAATGAACAAGGTGTATTAGTAATATTGAGATTAGTTATGCTGGAAATATCTATACTGGAATAATTCTTATCGAATGTTTGTTTTGGTGTTTTAAAAATAACATGCATTGCATAATCTTCTTAAAAATTATTTTTTTACAAAAATACTCTCCATATGTGTCGGAAAGGATTTGAAAAAGATTTTGAAAGGGCAGTTTTATCTTTACACATACCTATCCATGTATTAAAAACCATGGTATTACTAATATCATGGTTTGCTATGTATAATAATAGTACTGAATATAATGTATAAGTAATACAAGTAGGGTTCGTTTGGTAGGGTGTATAAGAATGATATTGAATTAATAATGTTGAGTTAGTTATGCTGAGATTATTTTTTAATATTGACTTTTTGTTTTAGTTTATTAAAAATAACATGCATTGTGTAATTGTTTTTTAAAATTATATGTTCACAAAATTATTCTCTTCATTCTTTGGAAAGAATTTGGAAAAGGTTTTGAAAGGGCAATTTTGTTATTATACATACTTATCCATATATTAAAAACTATAGTATAACTAATGTCATGATTTTCTATGTATAAGAATACTACTAAATAAGGTGCGTAATTAATACATGAAATAGTTATACATAGGTTAAAACATACTACTAAATAAGAGATTAATAATACCAAAGCCAATACATGTATTATTTTCTTTTATACATCCTACCAAACGACTTAGTATTGTATTAGCTACACATCTACAATATATTAAAAGCAGAAAACTCTTTAGCTAAATGTCAAATTACGAAATTACCCTAATTTATTAAACTTTATACGAATTACCCTTCACTTAATTTTTTTTAAAAAAAACAAATTTTTGTTTACATAGTCTAATATGTTTTCCTATTATTAATTAATTTATATAGTTTTAGTATGAATATTTTATCCCTTCATATTGTAAATATTGTTAACTATTTATGTAGTATTAGTAATAAAGAAATTGTGATGATCTGATAGGTCAATTTTAGCTTTAGCCTTTATTTTTATTTTTCGAGACCTTGAATAGTTTCGTTTAGCCCTTCTAAATTTATGTGCGCAGTCCGTGTCTTTTCCGAAAATATTTTATGTGAAAAATTGAAGAAAATGTGAAATCTAGCCTTAAAAATGATTTGAGTTGACTATGGTCAATATTTTGTATAAACGGATCCGGATCAGTATTTTGCCGATCCCGGTGGGTCCATATCATGATTTGGAAATTGGGCATATGCTTGAAATTTAATTCGAAAGTCCCTAACTTGTTTTGACTCCTTTTGCTGAAAACTAGCATTTTTGAAAGTTGAAGAATTCCTAAGATTTACCATAGGTTGACTTTGTTGCTACCGAGTTCGAATTTTGGTTTCGAAAGTTGGAATAGGTTTATTTCACTATTTATGACTTTTCTGCAAATTTTGATGCAAAACGGAGTTGATTTGACGTGATTCGGACGTCCGGTTGTAAATTTGCATGTTTTTGAGTTTCTTTGAAAATTTTATTCATTTTGATGTCCAATTTGTAGTTCTAGGTGTTATTTTGATATTTTGATCGTGCGAGTAAGTTTGTATGATGTTATTACACCTGTGTACATGTTTGGTTTGGAGCCTGAGGGGCTCGGGTGAGTTTCGGATAGGCTACACAGTGATTTTGGACATAGGAGAATAGTTGATGCTTTCATTGTTGTTGGTTCTCTGATGCAGGTCTCACATTTGCGAGACTCGTAGTTGCAAACAAGGCTTCGCATTTTCGAGCATGGGTTGGATTGGGGAGTCTCGCATTTGTGAGGAGAAAGTTTGCATTTGCGAACTTGCAACTGCCGCTTTTGCGAAGGCAGAGTCGCATTTGCGACTCAACGTTTTCCTGGGCAACATTCGCATATGCGAAAGGATGGTTCGCATTTGCGATGGATCTAGGTTCGCATTTGAAACCAAAACGTTGCATTTGTGATGACTGATTTTCTGAGAAGGGTTCACATTTGCGACCTCTTTCTCGCATTTGCGATGTTCGCAATTGCGAACAAGATATCGCAATTGCGACATCCGCCGCTGGGTAAAAGAGGATAAAAAGGGGACTTAGCTCATTTCTCACATTTTCTCAACCTTAAACATCCTAGAGGCGATTACCCAAGAAATGTTTCTTCCTAAATTCATTGGTAAGTGATTTTAATCTATTGTTTTCAATTACCCATTACATTTCATGAGATTTCAATATCAAATTTAGGAATTTAATGGTAGAAATTAGGGATTTGGGTAGAATTAGAATTTTTTGTAGAATTGAGATTTAGACCTCGAATTGAGGTTGGATTTCGAAATAAATTACATAACCGGGCTCAAGGGTGAATGGGGTTGACTTTTTCAAAAATGATCTAAATTGAACCTCTTTCATTCGTGGGTGGCTTCTAAAGCTTATTTTGAATCATTTGGTCAATAATTTGCTAGATTTGGTTGGTTTGAAGTCTTATTAGAAAGGCAAGGCCGTGGTAGAGCTTTGATTTGATTGCAGAGCGAGGTAAGTGTTGGGTCTAACCTTAATTTGAGGGAATTAGGAATCATTGAACTATATGTTATATGAATTGTGTATGTAATGTCGTATATGCGAGGTGACGAGTGTATATACACCGTCAAAATAATTATTTCCATATTTTCTCGTATTTCATGAATTATCTTATTCCATGTCTTAACTGTTACATATTGTAATTGCTTTTTATGCCGTAACTTATTACTTGTCATTAATTATTCTTTTATTAAAATGTTCGTTCCTTCCATGACTTCATGATTAATTGCTACATGCCTTAATTGTCTTACTTGTACACTTTAACTGCTACATACTTGGCTTGTTTAGTTGCTCTTGTATTATTTGTAGCTTTCCTTTGATTAGTACACGATTCCTTTATTGTTTTGCTTTCATATTCTTTAATCGTAGAGATTCTTGTGAATTGAGTTGTCGGGTTGATTTCATTTATTGAATTTATTTATGGATCGGGTTGCACGCTGCAACGGTTGTGATATGGTGGAATAAGGGAGGACTTTGATATTGATACAATGGGATCGAGTTCCGCGTTGATCCACGTCCAATCCGCACTCAATAGTGAGTGGAAACGGTCAGTGAAAGAATAGTACCCAACAAGACTCGGGGTCGATTTCCACAAGGAGTTACTGGGAGTGTTAGGAGTATACACTTGACGAAAGCGAAAGGAATAGCTAAATTGCACTTCCACAAAAGGTTTTGATTTCTAATTCTAATTTTACTCTAGCAATTATAAGCTAAGAAAAGAAACTAGAAGCAAATAAGTGTTTTTGGTATTTTTTCCAAACAATTAAAAATCCTAGGGATGTGACCATAACCTAGGTGTTCACCTAATGGGTAAAATACATCAATACTTATTTTGTTGATTGGGGTGTATTATAGCTCTCAATTCTACGTTACCCACTCAATATCTCTCGGACAAAGAGTGATTTTGCCCAATTTGGCTTTCTCAAGTCCAAATGGGTATCAAACAAAATAGTTGATATGAGCTCAAGTCGGGTTCTCAATATCTCTAGTTTGAACCCTTTAATTAGGCTAATTAAAATCTCAATTAGCCTAATTCCTTGTTAGCCAAGTTATCCTAAACTAGGTCCCTCTTTCTCAAGCAGAGACTAAGTCAAAAAGGCATGAATCAATATTTGCAACCATTAATTCTAAAATTGAAGTATAAACTAAGCTAAATAATCAACACTCAATCATAAACGAGCATTAAATTAAGTACCCATAAGGTTTACACACTAGGGTTGGGTCACAACCCTAGTAAAATTCTAGCTACTCATAGTGGGAATTGAAGAAAATAAAGAAGAAATGCTAATTAAACTAACAATCTTATATTAAAATGATAAAATATAATGTTTAAACACTAAAATAGTCACAAACTTGCTAAAATGGCAAAATGTAATGGCTACAGCAGCTCAAACTTCAAAACTTGACCTAAAAATGTGAAACTCGTCTATTTATAGTGGCCCAATATTCGCTGACAAATATGCCCCTCGGGAGGTTCTGCGGCCGCACAGTTCCATGTGCGGTCCACAGATTTCTTCAGTTGTAAGATCTTGGATTCTATAACTGCACAATTCTGGATGGCGGCTGCGAAGCATCTTCTACGGCCGCACAATTCTTGTGCAGTCCGCACAATTCTTGTGCAATCCGCACTTCAGCAACGCTTCAAGACTTGGTTTTTTGCACACTCTCTGAACTTTGAATCATTTGTCGGTGCAAACCTTGTTCTGCGGCCGCACATTGGCCAAATTCCTGTTGGGCTCTTTCACTTGATCTACGGTCACAAATGGAATTCTACGGTTTGCACTTTCTTCTGTGGTGGCATAAATCCTTCTGCGGACCGCACTTCTTTAGTTCTGCGCCCTTTTTTTCTTTGTGATTCGGAACACTCCTTTTTGAGTCAGAATTCATCATGGGAGACCAAACATCCAATATTCCTGCAATTTTCACACTTTCATTAGATTCGGAAACACAAATCAATACTTTCGGACTAAAACAAAAGCAAAAAGGTGCTAATAAGTAGTCAAAATCCCTACTTATCAACTCCCCCAAACTTAAGTCTTTGCTTGTCCTCAAGCAAATAAATTAGTTCCCACCTCCAAGTGTTAAGGGTCATTTTAGCGAGTCAAAGGTGAGCCATTCACACATAAGTTGGGACCAACAATTACCCACACTACTCATGTATTATCAAAAAGGTGACAAGTCAAATATTCATGCACATATAGTTCTAATGTGACATTTGAGCTTCAAGAATTTACTTTACTCATCAAGGACTCTTGTTCTATCATGTAGGTCATGGTGGACCCTAAACTATTCCTCCCCTACTTTCCATTTGCCAAGCTCACTTAAGAAATTAGCACTCAATCTCAGGGTTCATGAAAGGTTCACTCGTCTCTCACAAGAAAATATCACAAGTACGGCTTCAAGTACCATAGGCTTGCCCCTCATGTAGATCGCCACTAATGTAAGCACACTCGGATAGAAATCAAGTAGGACTTCTTTCGGGTTGTAATGAAGGCTTTTGGATTAGAGTATGATACTATATGGGTAAGTGGCTACACCTTTCCTTAAGCACTCCACACTTTCATTTCTCGACTCACAATTGCCAATTCTTAGAGGCATTTTCTTTTTATTGGGGACTAGAGAGACTTAACATCACTCTTTCTTGTTCATTTCATTCTTTTTCTCCCTTTTTGATTGCTCATTCTAGGGATCATTACCTCTTTTTGAATCCATCAACCCTTCCACTTATTCACGTTTTGTATTTTTCTTTTTGTTTTTTTCTTTTCTTGCCTTCTCTTCCATAGAGATTATTTCTTTTCTCTTTTTGTGCCTTGATACCTTTTTCAAATTTCCATCTCTCCCCCAAACTTATGTTTTAAGTCACTTGTTTCATAAGAGTGTTAAGGAAATTCCGGGTGTCAAGAGAGGGTCATGATAAAATGGGTAGAGGCTTATAACATGTTTATCAAGTGAGAAAGGCTAGAGGCTCAAAGGGGTTGACTAGGGATAACGCCATTGGTTGGTAATAGAAAGCTCAAACTGGCCAAGGAAAGCCTACAGTCACTTCTCAAACCAAGCAAAACTTAGGATTTCGTCTTGAAACACATTCAAGGCAAGTTCTAAACCCTTCGCACGGATACATGGACTAGCAACAATTCATCCCACCCCTCACGCAACTAGATTGTAAAAGAGGATAGAGTCGAGGGCCTACAACGATCACAATCAAGTTTAAATATCACTTTGGTCCAATAAAACCACTTGATGATTGCCAAAGTCAACTCAAGAGTCACAAAGTCACTAACTAGTGCTATTTCTTTCAAAAACCTTGTCTCTAACCATAAGTACGTAGTTAAGTGTATTGGTACCAATTGAAGCATAGTTGACTCTTCGAGCATGATTTGATTATGTCTTTTTATTCATTACTACTACTATTATTTCCCAAACACAAAAACAGTCTCATTCCCTTAAGAAGTTTGTCACGCCATCCATCGTTGGGACGAGTCACCCGGTTCACAGTACAACTACCTTTAGAAAGAACTATTGCGTTAAGTAAACCAATGGCTTATTATATACTAAAGCATAAAAAGAAGCTACTTAACAAAACAAGATCTAAGCAAAAACTACTAAAGAGAGATAAATATACATAAGAGAAGAGAGAGAAGCTAATAAATACAAAATGAAGAGAAAAAGTATCATCAAATTATTATAGACCAAATGTATCAAAGTGTACCAATGTGTCAAATAAACTCCACGCCCCCGAATAAAAATAAGCAATGTCCCAATTCTTAGCAAAATAAGAGTAAAAAGGAGAGGGTGAAGAAAATTCCCTATGGGTCCTTGGACATCTAAGGGTCCCCAGCAATATCATCTCCATCATGATCAGCCAACTGAATCTCATCATCATCAAATCTAGGTGTGTCTGGGTTGGAAAACATCTCACACACAGCCTCAGCAGTGTCAGTAGCAAGGTCTGGCTCGTCAGACTGGCCAGCTGGTGCTATCGGTGCAGAAGAATCTGGGGCGTACTGGTGCAGGTCAAGCATCATGTCAAAAGGAAGGTCGCCAGCTGTAGCAAGTCTAGTCACCTCCCTTCGGAGCTTTTCCACTGATTTCTTGCTAACCTAGGACTTCCTTATCTTCTTTACTTCCTTTCCTAGCTCCTCAATCACTGACCCGTGCTGTACCAAAGTATCCATGATCGTCTTCTAGTTCTCCAAAATCTTCTTCAGTGTCTCATCAATGTCAGAAGGAGCCTGTGGTGCCTGAGAAGTGGGCTGCATTGCAACAGTACTAGACATGTCAAACAACTTAGAAGTAGTTGTCTGCATCCAGTTGTTGAGACTCGCCAATGTCTGGGAGACTCGTAGAGTAGATAGGGGAGTTGTGGGCACGAGCACTGGCTTTAGAGCAACTCCAAGGGATATGGTAGGAGTTAAAGATAATGGTGGAGGCACAACAGTGGCACTGGTGGAAGGCTCAACAGAAGTGAATGGAAGATCCGCTACCTCAGAAGCTACTACCGTTGGCTCATCAGACTGGCCTGCGGTGGTAGAGGGATGAACTTTCTTCTTTGGGTTGCTCGTATCCATAAGTGAATACCAATTGAAGGGCTTCTTTGCCTTCACCTTAGTGTCAAAATCCCTCGGCTTTACCTTTGCATCGGTAAGGTACTCTGTGATAGTGTTGGGGTAAGGGTAGGCCGAGATGTCCTACTGTGCAATCACTAAAATGGTGGTTGACATCATGGCACCCACATTGATTGGGTAACCGGCCATGATGGAAGCCACAAGCACTGCCCGAGGGATAGGAAGGTGAGTCTCATTCTGGCTCAGATCCAGTCGGCTGCAGACAAAGTTTTGCCACCCCTTCGCCTCAAAACTCAGAGTGTTCCGGTGGATGGGAACCCCAGCAGCGACCCATGGTGGTGGTGGCCCTGGTGGTGCCAGAATCTCAGCCAACCAAGGTCGGACTTCATCCTTTAGTGCGCATTTCTCCATATATTCTTTCGGCTCAACATCCTCAAAGCCCAAATATGCATTTAGCATATGCTAATCAAACCTCACCTTGAGGTTGCGCACTTTGGTCACCTTCGTTCCTTTCTTGATATGAGCAGCATTGGCATAAAATTCATAGACGAGGTATTCTTTGGCATCCTCTACCCTCTCGGTGAACCACATCCACCCCTTTCATGCCTAGAACTGTCTTAGTATAGCTGGGTTATATTTCTCGAAGTCCTTCAACAAAAACTGTCGTTCAAGAGTTAGCGACCTCATTGGCCACCATATACGGAAACTGGTGAAGGCGGCCAGGCTGAGAAAGCTATCCTCCCAAACTTCTTTCTTCTTTGATCTTTCAAGGCCTGTAACTGTGGCATCTCCCCCTCTGCCATCATTGGAAATGTCATGTATAACATGAGCATCAGAGACTAGGGCAGCTGATGGCTCAAAAGTCTGGCTAGCACTCACCGACCCCTCGGAGGTGCTGTGAGATGAAGATTGCTCATCCTTGAGCTAGTATCTCCCCTGTGGCCTCGACTGTTTGGTCATTTGCTTCTCCTGAATAGAGGTTGAGTTGCCATCTGACACTTTCCTTGACGGGACATGGGAGCTAGACTTGGAGAGATCTGCACCTCTCCCTCTGTCGGCTATTGTTTTCTTTCTTATTGTCTAGGGCTGGCCAAGGGGCAAGGCACTTTTGCCTCGACCCCAAGAAGATTCACCTCTCCCTTTTGAAGTGTTGCCTTATCCTCTTGATCGAACCATTATCTGTATTAAGTAGAGGATATTTTTAGTTGCAATTCATTGTTCAAACACATACAGGAGACATGTAGGTAAGGGATAAACCATAGGACATAGTGGGGTTGTACAATTGAGTCATGCCTACAGGATAAGGGATCTACGGTCCGCATAATTTGTCTTGCGGCCGCATATGAGAGGTGCGATACGCACATTTGAGATTACGGTCTCACTTTTGAGTCCCCAAAAATGTCAACTCTCTGATGTCACAGAAATGGTCAATCTGCGGTCCGCAAAATTTGACTTGCAGCCACACCGTGGAGTCTCAAAAGAGAAGACTCTCTAAGGACAGAGAAAGGCCAAATCTGCGACAGAAAGAGAAAATATACGGTCCGCATAATTTGACCTACTGCAAATTCCTACCTTACATAAGTGTTTAAAAATGCAATTATGCGTACCGCACAATTCAAGTTTGGCCACAGAATTCAAACATACACTTTTTTTATTCTAAGATTTTTTCAATTTCTCACACAAATAGGCATGGTAACATTGTAAAAGCATGCAACTTCACTAACCCAATCCCTGTAGAGCATGTATCAAGTTAACCCAGTTTAGATCTACCCCACATGGACACACAATGGAACTCATAACAAATGGAGAAATGAGCACTACTGTTCTATTTATATCGTTCAAAAGGAGAAGGGAGCAGAGACGAGTGCGTCCGCACATTTTAACCTGGGCTATTATTCTTAGAAACCAATCTGCGGTTCACACATTTTTGGGTGCGGCCGCAGATTTCACGTGTGGTCGCAGATCGACCTTCGCACTGACAAGCTTAAACTTTTGAGAGTTGGTATTTTTGACATTTCAATTATGCGGTCCGCAAGATAAATGTGCGGTTGCAATGCTCTTATGCTATGGCACATGAAAATGTGCGGTCTACACAAATAAAGTGCGGTCCGCACTTTTTCGAACACCTAGCCATATTTTTGTCCACAATTCTTGTAAGTAATACTCACCCCTGTAGCACACTTCAAATCAAGTTAGAATAAAAAATAACACCTAACTACAAAAGAAAAAGGAAAAGAAACATGGGTTGACTCCCAAGAAGCATCTGATTTAACATCGCGGTACGATGAAGAAGACCCTCAAGTGAAATGAATGACCGCCACCACGTGGCTATCTCCAAACTTTCCCAAGTAGTGCTTCACCCGGTGACCATCGACTCATAATACTTCATTGTTTATGTTCTTCAAGGCTAATGCACCAAAAGGTGTCACACCCACAATTTCAAAAGGACCACTCCATTTGGACTTTAGCTTCCCGGGAAACATCCTCAACCTTGAGTTAAACAGCAACACAAGATCGCCCACCTTGAAATCTTTGTTCCAAATGTATTTATCATGAAGATATTTCATCTTTTCTCTGTACAAGGAAGAACTCGCATAAGTATGGTACCAGAACTCATCCAATTCATTCAAGTGTGCAACCCTCAAGTTAGCGGCTACATCAGAATCAAGATTTAACTTCTGTAAAGCCCACATGGCCTTGTGCTCTTGTTCCATCGGAAGATTACAAGCTTACCGAACACCAACCGGTATGGCGACATTCCGATAGGTATTTTGTAAGCCGTCCGATAATCCCATAATTCATCATCAAGATTCTTGGACCAATCCGTCTGATTAGCATTCACCGTTTTGGACAAGATACTATTTATCTCCCGGTTGGAGACTTCCACTTGCCTACTAGTTTGTGGGTGATAGGGAGTCGTGACTTTATGAGTAACACCATACTTTCTAGGTAAAGTGTCGAAAGCCTTGTTAAAAGAATGTGACCCCCTATCGCTTATAATTGGACGTGGAGTACCAAACCTTGTGAAAATATTCTTCCTCAAGAAAGCCACCACACTTCTCGCCTCATTGTTGGGTAAAGCAACGACCTCAACCCATTTGGACACATAATCCACTGCGACCAAGATGTAGGTGCTTTCACAAGAACTCACAAAAGGGACCATGAAGTCAATACCTCACACATCGAAAATATCAATCTCCAAAATAGTTATGAGAGGCATTTCATTTTTCTTTGAAATTCCACCGGCCTGTTGACATTCATCACATCTTTTCACTAACTCACTAGCATCTTTGTAAAGAGTAGGCTAATACAAACCGCAACTAAGCACTTTGGCCGTTGTTCTTGCTCCACCATGATGACCACCATATGGCGAAGAATGACAAGCCCCAAGAATATCACCTTGCTCTTCTTCCGGTACAGATCTTTTAATCACCCCATCCGTACAAATCCGTAAAAGGTATGGTTCATCCCAATAATAATCTTAACAATCCCGTTTGAGCTTCTTCCTTTGGCTTGAAAAGAACTCATCCGGAATGATTCCACACACAAGAAAATTTGCTAAATTCGTGAACCATGGCACCTCTTTCATTGAAATAGCCAAAAGTTGCTCATCGGAGAAGGAGTCATTGATTTCAAGGCCATCATGCGGCCTCCCCTCCTCCTCCAAAAGAGACAAGTGGTCCTCCACTTGGTTTTCACTACCTTTTCTATCTTGGATGTCAACATCAAACTCTTGAAACAAGAGAACCCATCTCATCAACCGAGCTTTGGAGTCCGTTTTCCCTAAGATAACAAAGCATCGTATGATCCATATGGACAATGACTTTTGCACCCATCAAGTACGAGCGCAACTTCTCAATTGCAAACACAATGCAAGGAGCTATTTCTCCGTAATGGTATAGTTGAATTGGGAACTATTCATGGTCTTACTAGCATAGTAGACCGGATGAAAATATTTGTTGATACGTTGCCCCAAAATAGCCCCAACCGCTACGTCACTTGCATCACACATGAGTTCAAAAGGCACACTCCAATTTGGAGCGGTGATGATGGGAGTAGTTGTCAACTTGAAATTCAACAATCAAAAGCTCTCATGCAATCATCATTGAAATTAAACTTAGCATCCTTCTCAAGAAGCTTGCACAACGGGTTCACCACCTTGGAGAAGTCTTTGATGAAGTGCCGGTAAAAACCCGCGTGGCCTAAGAAACTCCGCACACCCTTCACCGAAGTTGGAGGTGGAAGCTTAGAAATCACCTCAATCTTTGCTTTATCAACTTCAATTCCATTCCTTGAGATTTTGTGGCCAAGGACAATACCTTCCTCGACCATGAAATGGCATTTCTCCCAATTGAGCATCAAATTTGTTTCTTCACATCTAGCCAACACTTTGTCCAAATTTGCAAGATAATCATCAAAAGAATCTCCAACCACCAAGAAGTCATCCATGAAAACTTCAAGGTATTCTTCCACCATGTCTGTGAAAATAGCCATCATACACCTTTGAAAAGTCGTCGGTGCATTGCACAACCCAAATGGCATCCGCTTGAAAGTAAAAGTACCATAGGGACATGTAAAAGTTGTTTTCTCTTGATCTTCCAAAGCAATGAGAATTTGGTTCTAGCCCGAGTACCCATCAAGAAGCAATAAAAAGCACGGCCGGCCAATCTATTGAGCATTTGATCTAAGAAAGGAAGTGGAAAGTGATTATTCCTTGTGACTTTGTTGAGCTTGAGATAGTCCATACGCATCCTCCAACTGGTCACCGTTCGAATCAACTCATTCTTATCATTGGTGACCACCAGCATGCCCCCCTTCTTTGGGACACATTGAGCCGGAGAAGTCCACGAACTATCAGAGATGGGGTAGACAACCCTGGCATCCAACCACTTGATAATCTCCTTCTTGACAACTTCTTGCATGGTGTCATTAATTATTCTTTGATGTTCAATAGATCGTTTAGCGCCATCCTCCAACTTGATCTTGAGCATGCCAAAAGCGGGGCTTATTCCCTGAATATCCACCAAGGTTAACCCAATAGCCTTCTTCCTCTTTTGTAGTGCCACCAATGTGGAATCTACCTGCACATTAGTCAAACAAGAGGAAAGAATAACCGGTAAAGTAGAATAAGGACCAAGAAATTCATACCGAAGATGAGGAGGCAATGGCTTTAACTCTAAGGTAGGAGGCTCTTTAATAGAAGGCTTTTCGGAGGAGTCATCCTATTTTCAAGATCCAAGGACAATTTCCGGGGTGCATAGTGTACGACCCCATTCCTTGCAAAGAATTCACACATTCTATGAAGCCATCCATCTCGTCATCATCAAAGTTGAGAAATACCACCTCCAACATATCACCAACATTTATTGTATCACTTTTTTCATCAATAATAACATCGGTCACCAAGTCCACAAAAGAACACACCTCATTGCTATTTGGTTGCCGCATGGACTTACACACATGGAATGCGACTTTTTCATCACCAACCCAAAAAGTGAGTTCTCCAGCTTCAACATCACAAAGAGCCTTACCGTAGAAAGGAAAGGTCTCCCAAGAATAATCGGCACTTCATAATTAATCTCACAATCTAGAATGACAAAATTCGCCGGAAAAATGAATTTATCAACAAGAACCAAAACATATTCAATCACTCCCAAGGGCCTCTTCGTGGTACGGTCGACCATTTACAATCTCATAGAGGTGGATCTTGGTTGCCCAGTTCCCAAAGTCTTGAAAATCAAATAGGGCATCAAATTGATACTTGCCCCAAGATCACAAAGAGCTTTAGAAAACTCGGCACTTCCAATTGTATAAGGAATCGTGAAAGCACTGGGATCCTCCAACTTAGGAACCATTGAATGCACAATTGCACTCACTTGATGAGTGACTTTGATGGTCTCAAAATTCATTGACCGCTTCTTTGTCACATGATCCTTCATAAACTTTGCATAATGGGGCATGTGTTCCAAAGTTTCAACTAATGGCATATTGATTGAGAGACTCTTCATCATTTGAATGAACTTCTTGAATTGATTCTCACAATTTTTCTTGGCAAGTCTTTAAGGGTATGGAGGTGGAGGCTTAGGCAATGGTACCTTAGCCTTTTTCACTACCGGCTCTGGTATGTCAATAATGTGTTCCCTAGATGGGTTCACCTCCTCTTGAGTCTCTTTCACACTCTCATAAATATCAGTCCGAACTTCATCATTAGGTTACACCACATTGTTCGGGAACTCTTCTTCTTGCATCATTTGATCATCATCAAAAAGTTGCCTTCTACTTGAGGTGGGTGCATTCCCGCCTCTTCCATTTATTGTGATGACAGCCATGGATTGCCCCGTGTTGTTACCACCCTTTGGGTTTACCACCGTGTCACTTGATAGTGCCCTCTTAGGACGAGAATGTAAGGCTTGAGAGATTTGGCCCATTTGAACTTCTAAGTAGCGGATTCATGTGTTGTGTGAGGCAAGTTGGGAATTTGAGTCGGCATTCTTTTCCATTATTTGCTTGATCATATTTTCAATATGCCCCATCTCATTATTTGAAGAACTTGAACCATGGGAAGGATAAGGAGGTGGGTTGCTTGATTGTTGGTAGATCGGGGGCATTTGAAAACCCGGCCCCCGGGTGCCTCTACGTCCAGTCCGCCTTGATTGTTACCTCCCCAATTTCCTTGGTTGTTTCCACTCAAATTTCCTTGATTGTTGTTGTTATGCCAATTCCCTTGATTGTTTCCTCCACTCCAATTTCCTTGATTGTTAGAATTTCAATTGCCTTGATTGTTTTGAGGTCGCAATTGTTGTTGTCTTGAAACTTGGAAATTGTTTCTTTGTCCTTGAAAATTATTCACATATTGCACTTCTTCTTCTTGTTCATTATAGGAATCATCTTGCTCAAAACTACCATCTTCTTGCACATAGTTCTCCACTTGATTTTGAACTTGTTGACCCTTGGTCCTCCTCTTGTTCACCGTCATGTTCACTCCTTTCATAGCATTGACTTGCTTCGAAGTTTGCACTTGATTTAGTTGGGCTTTTGCTAGTTGAGTCATGGTGATTGTCAATTTGGCAATGGTTTGCCTATGGTCTTGCAATTCTTTGTGAAGGTGGATCATATTCGGGTCACTTTGTGGAATATTGGCCTGGGATTTCCAAGCCGATGATGTGTCTGCTATCTTATCTAAAATCTCACACGCCTCCGCATAAAGCGTAGTCATAAAGTTCCCACCGACTAGTTGATTCACTACACATTGGTCGGTCGTGTTAATCCCATGATAGAAAGTTTGTTGAATCATGTTTTCCGTCATATCGTACATTCCTTGACCATAGTTCTATAGTGTTCCCATATCTCGTGTGGTGGTTCATTCGGCTATTATTTGAATGCCAAGATCTCATCTCGAAGTGTAGCCATGTGTCCGGGAGAGAAGAACTTAGCAATGAAATTTTGCGCCAACTCATCCCAAGTGTGAATTGAATGGTTCGGCAATTGTTCCAACCAATCTAAAGCTTTCCCCCATAGAGAGAAGGAAAAAGCCTTAGCCTCAATGCATCCTCGGAGACATTTGTTTGCTTGCTCCCCCAACACGTAACCACAAACCCCTTCAAATGTTTATAAGTATTTTGTGTTGGATAGCCGGTGAAGAAACCCCGTTGCTCAAGCAAAGTAAGCATCACATTGGTGATTTGGAAGTTGCCTGCCCTAATACAGGGAGGGACTATTGCACTAGCATAACTTTTATTGGGCAATATCCTCTGTAGAGCCACTCGTGGTGGAGGTGGGAGTGGAATGGACACATTGTCATGAGGTACCCGGTCTCTCTGATTGTCTGTGGCTCATGAGGTACCTCCTCTACTAGCTCGTTCTCCACATCCAAATCCCCCAAAGGCAAATTGCCGAGCTTATTGTTCTCCACGGTTGTACCTAAGATTTCTCAAACAAGTTAGTAACACGGAAGGAAAAGAAGATATTCCAAAACCAAACCCAAATATATAGCTAACACTATTTTAACTCCCCGGCAATGACACAAAAAATTGATCCACGTCCAATTTGCACTCAATAGTAAGTGGAAATAGTTGTTGGAAAAATAGTACCCAACAAGAGTCGGGGTCGATTTCCTCAAGGAGTTACTAGGGGTGTTAGGACTATGCACTTGAGGAAAGCGAAAGGAATAGCTAAATTGCACTTCCTCAAAAGGTTTTGATTTCTAATTCTAATTTTACTCTAGCAATTATAAGTTAAGAAAAGAAACTAGAAGCGAATCAATATTTTTGGTGTTTTTCCAAAAATAATTAAAAAGCCTAGGGATGTGACCATAACCTAGGTGTTCACCTAATGGGTAAAATACATTTAATACGTGTTTTGTTGATTGGGGTGTATTATAGCTCTCAACTTTATGTTACCCACTCAATACCTCTCGGTCAAAGAGTGATTTTGCCCAATTTGGCTTTCTCAAGGCCAAATGGGTATCAAACAAAATAGTTGATATGAGCTCAAGTCAGGTTCTCATTATCTCTAGTTTGAACCCTTTAATTAGGCTAATCAAACCCTCAATTAGCCCAATTCCTTGTTAGCCAACTTATCCTAGACTAGGTTCTTCTTTCTCAAGTAGAAACTAAGTCAAAAAAGGTAATCAATGTTTGCAACTATTAATTCTAAAATTAAAGCATAAACTAAGGTAAATAATAAATACTCAATCATAAACAAGCATTAAATTAAGTACCCACAAGGTTTACACACTAGGGTTGGGTCACAACTCTAGTAAAAATCTAGCTACTCATAGTGGTAATTGAAGAAAATAAAGAAGAAATATTAATTAAACTCATGATCTAAGATTAAAATGATAAAATATAATGTTTAAACACTAAAATAGTCACAAACTTCCTAAAATGGCAAAATGTAACTGCTAAAGCAGCTCAAACTTCGAAACTTGACTTAAAAACATGAAACTCGTCTATTTATAGTGACCCAAAATTCGCTTACAAAAATGCCCCTTGGGAAGTTCTGTGGCCGCACAATTCCATGTGCGGTCCGCAGATTTCTTCAGTTGGAAGATCTGGGATTCTACAGTAGCACAATTCTGGATTGCGGCTGCGAAGCATCTTCTGCGGCCGCACAATTCTTGTGCGGTCCGCACATTGGCCAAATTTCTGCTGGGCTCTTTCACTTGATCTATGGCCGTAGATGGAATTCTGCGGTCCGCACTTTCTTTTGCGGACCACACTTCTTTAGTTCTGCGCCATTTTTTGCCTTGTGATTCAAAACACTCATTTTTGAGTCAGAATTCATCATGGGAGACCAAACTTCCATTATTCCTGCAATTTGCACACTTTCATTAGTTTTGGGAACATAAATCAATACTTTCACACTAAAATAAAAGAAAAAAGTTGCTAATAAGTAGTCAAAATTCCCACATATCACGCGTCGCAACGGTTGTGTGTGTATATGACGAGCGCAAAACCGGTGTATAAAACTTAGGCTCACTAGTCAAAGATAATATAGTATTAAATCGTCTCCACAGGGATTGGTTTAAATAATGTTCTAATAAATCTTCAGCTCTACACTATCCAGGATAATAAACCTTTGATTGATGTTATTATCGACGACAAATAAAACTAAAATTATCAATTGTAAGAGACTAATGGCACTTTAATGACTAGTAGCAATGATTGAATATCTGAGTGAGAAGAAAGGGTTGTGACAAGATATGTGATCAACTATTGTTCCAGGTAACTCTGAGTTAAGTTTATTCTTAACTTCTATTGACTCCTTCGATTTCAACAGATGATTAGGCTACTTTAGGGATTCAAATTCTTCTGAATGAATGAATGAGAATCCTTTGATCAACCTAATAACAGGTCTTATGAACATATGCACAAAAATAGTGAATGAATAATCTTTCGAAGAATACCTCTCGATTATTCTTCTAAACTAGGTTAATTGATAACTCTCTAAGCTCTTTCGATTACCTAGAAGAGGCGTAAAATCAACCCAAACAATATGGCACAATGCGAATAGCAGTAACACTTCTCTTTCGATTAAAGTAAAACCACAATAAGCCTTGCAATTTAATTAATAACTCATTCAATGAATTCAGACAGTTAACATAGAGTAAAACCCAAAACGATAGTCAAATCACAACATCCATCAATAACCCTAAGAAAGATTACTCCATAATGGAAAAAATATTCATCGCAAGAGTATTAGAAGAACAAGAAAACATTACAATTCCCACATTCAAACAAACTGCCGTATTGAATGAATTGGATCAAGTATTTTGCATTTTCGTTGCTTCCTCCCTTCTTCTCTCCCAAAAATTGCTCTAAACATCCAAGATACCCCATTTTTAGACGAGTTGAGCTTCATATAGGTCAAGAGGAGTCGCCTCCAAAATTATAAAAATTGGCGTGGGAAATTTTCCAGACCGGACGTGCGCGGCCGCGCACCTGGGCAGGTGATCGCACATATGGTCGCGCACTTTGGACAGCATTTTGCTCTACTTGAACGCCCAGTGCGCGACCGCGCACCTAGGTGGCTTCCTGCTCCATTCTTTATTTCTCTTCGTTAAGTGGATTATTGTCCGTTGATCCTCGATCACGATCCCAACTTAATCCATGGGCTTTCACTCAGACTTCAAAGCTTCAAAATAGCTCGAATTAGCTCCTCAACCCGATCGTATCTCGGAATCGCTCCTACAAAGCATAAAACACACACTCAGTGCAAAATAATAACATTTAAATCTCAAACACTAATAAAGTGCAGTGAATTAGAGTGCAATTAATGGTCAACATACGCAATTATAGCCTACCATCAGTATACTTGATATTGATAAACTGTGATATGGTAAAATAAGGGAGGATTATGATATTGATTCTGATTATATGGTGGGATCGGGTTGTGCGCCGTAATGGATTTTGTATGTGATTCTTGATATTGATATAGTAAAATAAGTTATAATTGTGGGTGTACAGTGGGATCGGGTTGCGCATCGTGACAAGCGCAAAACCGATGTTTAACACTTAGGCTCGCCAGTCAAAGATAGTATAGTATTAAATCGTCTCCATAGGGATTGGTTTAAATAATATTCTAATAAATCTTCAGCTTAACACTATCAAGAAAAATAAACCTTTGATTTAAGTTATTACCTACTAATAATAAAAACTAAGATTATTGATTGTGAGAAAATAATGAAAATTTAGTGACTAAGTAGAAACGATTGAATATCAAGGTGAAAAGTAAGGGATGTGACGAGATATGTGATCAACTATTATTCTGGTAACTCCGTGCTAAGTTCACTCTTAACTTCTATTGACTCTTTCGATTTAAACAGATGATTAGACTCTCTTAAGGATTCAAATTCTTCTTCTGAATGAATGAGAGTTCCGTTAACCAACCTAATGGAAGGTGCTATGAACATATGCAAAAATGCATTGAATTAATGATTTTATGAATAACATATCTCGACTATTCTTCCAAATTGGATCAATTGATAACTCTCTAAAATCTTTCGATTACCTATGAGAGGCGTAAAATCAGCCAAGATAACACAATGCGAATTGCAGCAACACTTCTCTTTCGATTAAAGTAAAACAACAATTGGCCTTGCCATTCAATTAACAACTCATTCAGGAAACTAACAGAAAGTAAACCCCCAACAATAGTCAAATCACAATACCTGTCAATAACCCTAAGAAAGATTACTCCATAGTGGAGAAGTTGTTTATCACAAGAGTATTAGAAGAACAAGAAGACATTATAATTTTCAAAATCAAACAAACTTCTGTATTGAATGAATTGGATGAAGTATTTCGAGTCTCTGTTGTTTCCTTGCCTTCTTCTCTCCAAAAGTTGCTCCCAAAATTCGAGATACTTGCTTTGAGATGAGCTAGGCTTCATATAGGTCAATAAGGGCTGCCTACAAATTTACAAAAATAGGCCTGGGTAAATTTCACGAAGGTAGACGTGCACAGCCGCACATGAGGAGGTGTGACCACATTCATGGCAGCGCACCTCTGGCAGAACACTGTGTCATCTCGTGCGCACTGGGGGTCGATCGTGCGTGGTCTCGCACCTGGGTTTTCCTCCTACTCAACTCTTTTTCCTCCCACTAAATGCACTATTCGTCCATTGATCCCCTCTGCATCACCTACACTGAAAGATAACATATTATACCCAAATCCGACCAAATCTCTATCGAATCAGCCAAAACAAAGACACAAAGTGGGCATAAATAATAAGTATCTTTAAGCTCATCAAACACCCCCACACTTAGCTTTTGCTCGTCTCGAGCAAATCTAAAATGAAAAGGCTCCTAATATTGCAACCATCTAAGACAAGTGGCCAGCTAAATCAACTTGATACCATCTTCGGGTCACATTCAACCTCAACCCTGGTCATAACATTCCACTAGTGTTGCGGTCAAATTGGCACCAAATCCTCGATACATCTCACAAGAAAGAGACAAATGCCCATTCACACACCAATTGAAATTAACGGCCTCGGGCAGTACACAACAATCGCTCACCCTCACAAAGAAGTGACTCGTTCTTTCCAAAGTACCATAAGCTTGGCTATCGTGTAACTCTCCACTAATATAGGAGCAACCTCATCTAGATCATGTAGTACTTTGTATTTGGTTGTAATGTAGGCTATGGGATGTGTTGGATATAATCTGTATAAGAGTATCTACACCTCCCTAAGCACTTTAATACCAACAACTTCATACTGTTAGACAACCTGGTTAAGTCGTGGGGCAACTTAGGAGTTGTGTTAACCAACTCTACCTTAGCTGACTAGAAAAGAGTTAGTGCGAATGTAAAACTCCTCTAGTTTACATCTGTATGGTAGTAGTTGTGATATACTTAACTACTTAGTGATAGAGATAGCAGTATGTCATATTAGCTTGTAGGACTCTTACTCAACATGTATATAATAACTCGCACGATACCTTAATGAAGCAGTAAAGATATACTTGAAACCTCAATCAGTGTGCTTATTATTTTCTTCATGGTATCAAGAGCATAGGTACAACTGATTAAAGTACGAGCCTGAAGCCTCCCCCTCTTATAATCAGCCATGGTCGCATCTTCCAGCTCGAGCCTAGCCCTTTCACCCTCATCACTTCATCAACTCGTTACCATTTATTCTATTAAACTAAAACCCTCAAATTACCATGTTTGGAGGACCCAAATCCTTCAACTCATGCAAACCTTGAAATTTATTGTCGTTTTTAAGGAAGAAGCCCCACCCGAGTCTATAGAAAATGAGAAGGGAGAACATGTTCCTAACCCTAAGTTCATAGATTGGGAAGAATGTGATGTTTTAGTTAGGAGTTGGCTCTCCGGAACAATGACAGAAGAGTCCATGTTCCTCATTATAGGGTGTTCCGCCGCAAAGCAAATTTGGTCTTGTCTTAAGGATACCTACCTACAAGCAAGTAAAGACAAGGAATTTCAGTTGAAGCAACAACTTCAAACTGTGACTCTAGGAACTAAATCCATATATGAATACATCAAGGAGTTTAAAGGGATTTTTGATAGTCTTATGGCTATACACAAACCGTTGGATGAAGATAGCAAGATAATTAACTTTGCTAGAGGTCTTGGAAGAAAATACAAGACCTTTCGCACAATGATGTTAGGAAAATCACCATACCCAACCTTCAACCAATTTGTAAATGCCCTTAGAGGATTTGAGGATTTAATCAGAGACAGTTTAATACACCACAGCATGGAGCCAATCAGCCGAAGGACAACCCCAAAACAAATCCATGTCAGATTTATGGAAGGAATAACCATACCGCACTCTCTTATTTTTATAGGTGGGATTACTCCTACCAAGCACAACAAGAAGTACCACAGGCGCTAGAAGCAATGTCTCTTGGTCATGAGCTTGACAATAATCTCTACGTAGACTCTGGGGCTACTAATCACATGGTACAATCCACAGGTAATCTTAAAAATTCATCTCCTTTTAAAGGGACCGACTTAATAATGGTAGGCAATGGTGATAGATTATATATTACACATATAGGAGATAAACACATTGGGAAAATTTTGCATTTGAAAGATGTTTTTGTTGTGCCCAAACTTAAGAAGAATCTCATTTCTGTTAGTAAATTTGTGAAGGATAATGCTTGCTCAATAGAATTTACTGATGAGGATTTTGTTATTAAGGGCAAGACAACAAGAACAATTATGGAAAAGGGGGATAAGAGACGTGACTTGTACACCTTGGATGGAGACTTACATGAAGCCTTGATGGTTACAAATACACGCAAGAACTTAGACACAATTTGGCATCAAAAATTAGGACACCCGCATTCAAGAATTATTAGTTTTTACATAGCAATAAATTGATTGATGTCAAAACTTGGAACAAAAGTTTTTCAATTTGTACTAGTTGCCAAATGGAAAAAAGTTGTAAGTTACCTTTTCAAGAGTCAAATAAAAGAGAACTTGAGCCATTAAGAAAAATTCATAGTGATTTGTGGGGATCGGCTCCTATTGCATCATCTCAAGGAATAAAATACTACGTTATTTTCGTTGATGATTGCACAAGATTTACAAGGATTTATCCCTTAAAAGGAAATTCTGATTTTGTATCTACATTTGTGGTGTTCCAGAAGTTAGTAGAAAATCAATTTTCAAAGATACTCAAAGTCTTTCAATGTGACGGAGGTGGAGAATTCAGTAGTTTGGAATTTATCAATTACTTGGCTCAAAATGGTCTTAAAAGGCAAATCTCGTGTTCTCACACTACAAAACAAAATGGGGACACAGAAAGGAAACATAGACACATAGTGGAAACGGGCATAACCTTGCTCTTTAATGCAAATCTACCATTGTATCTTTGGGTTGAAGCTTTTCTTACTGAAGTTTTCCTAATCAACAGAATGCCTACATCTACGTTGAGCATGCAATCTCATTTTCTAAGCTATATGGGCAAGATCCTGACTATAATACGTTGAAGGTTTTTGGGTGTAGGTGCTTCCCTTATCTCAAAGGACACGACAATAATAAATTTCAGCCAAAAACTTTTCCATGTGTTTTCATAGGTTATAGCTTACTTCATAAAGGATATAGATGTTATCATCCTCAATCGAGGAAAGTTTTCCATCTCTAGACATGTCATTTTTTATGAATTTACCTTACCTTATGTGTCATCTAGTGCTGATGCTTCTGCAGATTCAAGAGTTCCTCGTCTCACCACCTTCAATGAGTTCTTGTAGCAGCATAACTCTTAGTTGCAAGATGCAACTTATCCAGTAAACAATCCCTCAAATTCGCACGATGACAATGTAGCAAACAATGATATTGCACCCGTGAATTTGTTGCCAATAACCTTGGAGCCGCGATCTGACTCTACACATCCACTGCCCTCACTTTTATCGTCACATAGTTTTGAACTTCCTGATGCAGGTGTACAAAGCCCAGAAGCTTCACAATCCGGCAGCTCTTCCTCCTCACATGATTCAACAGAGTCATCTCAAAGCCATGATCTCTCAAACATGGAAGGAATAGAACTTTTTGTGGAGTTACCACCCTTGCCTACAGACCCTTCAACTGATAATACCCAACCTTCTGATAATACACATCACATGTTAACACGAACCAAGACACGTTCCATGGTCAACCCAGACTTTCAGTCTCTTATTGCGTCCCTTCACACTGATATTGCTGAACCAAAGACCATTAAAACTGCTTTATCGAAACCACATTGGTTATCAGCTATGCAAGAGGAGCTGCAGGCTCTAACGTCGAATGGAACCTGGCTGTTAGTACCTAGACAACCTCATATGAATATTGTTAGTTCACGTTGGGTCTTCAAAACCAAGCTTAAGGCAGGTGGGCCTGTATAACGATTCAAGGCTCGCTTGGTTACGAAAGGCTACAATCAAATTGAAGGTGTCGACTTTGACGATACATTTAGTCCAGTTGTGAAAACTACAACAATTTGTATTGTTCTTTCTATTGCTACTACATTAGATTAGGAGATTAAACAACTTGATGTCAAGAATGCATTCTTGCACGGAGATCTTAAGGAAACTGTATTCATGGAGCAACCACTCGTCTTTGTCGATCATATTTTTCCGAATCATGTTCGTCTCCTCAAAAGGGCCTTGTACGGTCTCAAGCAAGCTCTCAAAGGCGTGGTTTCATAAGTTTAGTACTTACCTTCTTCACCTTGGCTTCTCATGTAGCAAGACTGGCTCTTTTTTATTTGTTCTCCACTCCTCCAAAGGTACCATTTTGCTTCTCTTCTATGTTGATGACATTATATTAACTGGGAGCAATTCCGCCATGTTGTCTAAGTTGATTCGCAGGCTGCAAATCCACTTTGCTATGATAGACTTAGGACCTCTCCATTACTTTCTTGGCATTGAAGTTCACCGCACCAGCACTGGTCTCTTTCTCAGCCAAAGCATGTATGCTACTGATATTCTACGCCGCACGAACATAATGGATGCACGATCTCTTCCAACTCCATTGTCCCAAAATCATAGCCTTCACGACTCAACTGGGGCTACTATAGATGCATCAGAATATCGAAGTGTCGTCGGCGCTTTGCAATACTTGACCTTGACTCGTCCAGAAATTTCTCATGTTGTGAACCTCTTATGTCAATTTATGCAAAGCCCTATGGATGTCCACTGGATTGGCATTAAAAGGGTGCTTCATTACATTGTTGGCATACCTCAGTTTGGTCTAAGGATTTCTGCTCAATCCTCTCTCAATCTAGTTGGTTTTTCTGATGCCGATTGGGCTGGGTGTCCTCTCACTAGATGATCAACCACTGGATTATGTGTCTTTCTTGGCTCTAATTTTATCAGTTGGTCTTCTAAGAAGCAAAACACATTGTCAAAATCGAGTGTCGAAGTTGAGTATCGCTCATTGGCCTCACTTGCTACAGAGCTCACATGAATAACCTATTTGTTGAAATATATTGGTGTCTCCTTAGCTTGGCCTCCTTTGCTTTTCACAAACAATATTAGTGCTTTACATCTTACTGCTAATCCAGTCTTACACGCTCGCACGAAACATGTCGAGCTTGATTAGCACTTTGTGAGAGTAAAGGTTGTTCAAGGAGCTATGGTGACAAAGTTTATTCTGTCGCTACAACAGATAGCAGATATTTTCACCAAACCACTACCAAAGTTCCAGTTTCACACACTTCGAACCAAGTTGGAAATTGTGAGTCATCCCAACACTAACTTGAGGGCGATGTTAGACAACCTAGTTAAGCCGTGGGGCACCTTAGGAGTTATGTTAACCAACTCTACCTTAGCTGACTAGAAAAGAGTTAGTGTGAATGTAAAACTCCTCTAGTTTACATCTATATGATAGTAGTTGTGATATACTTAACTACTTAGAGAGAGAGATAGCAGTATGTCATATTAGCTTGTAGGACTCTTACTCAATATATATATAATAACCTGCACGATACCTTAATGAAGCAGTGAAGAAATACTTGAAACCTCAATCAGTGTGCTTATTATTTTCTTCACATACTTGTCCTACTCCTTTTTCATTGACAATTGCCCACGAATTCCCCAATCAAAAGCACACTCCGGTTCTCAATTCTATAAGCACAACATACAAGTATTTCACATCAGCATGGGAACATTCACTTTCATTTCCTTACTCAACATGAGCAAAATTTTCTCTTCTTTTTTTTCTTTTTTTTTCTTTTCTTTTCTTTTCATTTTTTTTCATAACCCCCTACTCTCGTACCTCACATGCATTCATGATGTTGCACTTTTTTTTTTCTTTCTACTTAACATTGGTTCCACTTAAAACCAGCCCCACCCCCACACTTATTTCTCTTTATCTTTTAGCATTACACACAAGGCACTCAAGTGCTTAGGGATGGCTACAAGTTTAGGTCGTACTGTGGTTGCCCAAGAAAGAGGGAATTAGGCTCAATTGGGTTGACTAGGGATAAATTATCAGTTCTCATGAGGGTTCAAAGCAGTCGAAGAAACAAGAAGCTATCAAAGAAAGCCTACGGTCATTTCCAAACTCGACTATTACCTAAGATTTCGCCTTGAGTCACAACCAAGCCAAGTTCTAGACCTTGTCAGGCATGATCACTAAGAAAACATTTGCCTCACCCCACATATTCTCTCGGATTGGTACACAATTCAGAAGCGTAGTCACCAATGGTCTCTCTGACTTACAAAGGCATGATCATGCATCCCACCAGTCATGCACAGTCAACTTTGCCAACCACAAGCAAATTTTCAAAAATCTAAAGCAAAGAAATAACAAAAATATACTCTAAAAGGTGTATGGTTCAAAATATTACGACTATGGTAAAGAACCAAACAAGAAAACCCATGAAAGTACAAGTGAAGAAGTTATCCTAAAAAAATAAGAAAATATTTTTGGATTTGTTTTTCTAAATAAAAAGGCAAAGTAAAAAATGCTATTTACACTACCCCCACCCCCACACTTAACAAGTGTCATGTCCCCATGTCACAAAATAAAAATGCAAAGGTAAAGAAAACTTCCCTAAACATCTAGTCGGGGTATGAGTCGAAGTCGAGCTCCATTCTTCGCGCCTGAACTAATGTGCACATCCATGCAGATAACTTCTTCTCGGCTTTCTTTGGGTATACCCAACACTTATCTTTCTCGCTCACCACATCCTTCTCTTTTGAGCTCTTTACTTTTCACTCAACACTCGCAGCTGGTTTGTCCTTTTGTTCCCTTTTTGCTACATCCATCTTAAAAGTCACAGTATCCTCACCCTATCTAAGCATAAGTTTTCTCTCTTGTATATCTAATTGAGCTCTGCATGTCACTAAGAATGGTCTTCCTAGGATGAGGGGGACCTCCTTGTTTTCCTCCATATTTACCACTATAAAATCCATAGAAAATACGAACTTACACACCTGAACTAACACATCTTCCACTATCCTCTCGGGCGTTATAGTCATTTGGTTTACCAGCTGCAAAGATATAGGAGCATGCCTTATCTCTCCAATCTCCTTCTCTAGTTTTCTATAGATAGATAGAGGCATTAAATTAATTGAGGCACCCGAATCACATAAGGATTTATCAAAATTAATAGTTCCTAAAGAGCAAGGTATAGTAAAACTCCCTGGATCTCCAAACTTTCGTGGGATTTTATTTTGCAATATTGTGTTGCAATGCTCTGTGAGCTTGACCACTGAGGTCTCCTCTAATTTTCTCTTCTTCATAAGGATATCTTTCAAGAATTTAGCATAAGCAGGCATTTGTGAGAGCACTTCTGTGAATGGTATGTTTACATGAACCTGCTTCACCGCATCCAGAAATCTCTCAAACTGCTTGTCCAGCTTTTCTCTATTCAGCTTTTGGGGGAAAGGAAAGCAGGCATATGCTTGCTCTCCTCAGTTTCCTCCCTTCTCGAGTTTTCTTCCTTCTTCTTTTTCTCTGCTTCCATACGACATTTCTTCTTCTTATCAACATCACTTTTCAGTTGCTCCCTACTTTCTTTTTCAAGTCTCATATCTTTTTGGATTGGGGTGAGATTTTTCAACACTTGCCCACTTCTCAAAGTTACAACATTCACTGTTTCTTTGGGATTTCTTTCAGTACTAGAAGGGAGAGTTCCTGGAACGCTCTTAGTTAATATTATTGTAATCAGTCCCACTTGCTTCTCTAAATTTTGAATTGTTGCCCCTTGTATTTCAAATCTTTCAACAGTTTTCACAATGAAGGCCTTCATAAGATCTTCTAGGCCAGACTGTTTGGACTGTTGAGGCTGAAACTACTGCCTCGGCTGATTCATAAAACCAGAAGCTCCTTGTTCCTGAGATCTGGGATTGTTTTATTTTCATGCATTTGCAGTACCCCCAGGCGACCTCCATGAAAAACCGGGGTGCCTCTGACCCATTGCATTCAAATTATAGTTTTCCACAACATTTAATTCCTCAATTGAGGTTTGACACTCATGAGTAGGGTGTCGCAATCCACATATGTCACATTCCACTTGTGGTTGAATTTGCACATGAGCTATCATCAGTTGCTTGATGTCCTTAGTCATAGCTGCAATTTGGGCCTGCATTGCTACAGACGATTCTACTTGGTGCACCCCTGCTGATCTTCTTCGAACCCCTTGGTCAGTGGACCATTGTTCTGCGTCTTCAGATAGTTCATTCAAAAGTGTGACAATCTTTTCTAGAGTTTTTTTTCATTAGAGGGCCTACAACCTCACTATTCATCAATCTCCTTGATGACGGGTTTAACCCGTCCCAGAAATCTTGGAGTTGCATCTATTGCTCCATTCCATTATAAGGGCACCTCCGCAATAGCTCCTTAAATCTTTCACATACCTCAAACACTGTCTCCCCTTCATCTTGGTTGAAATTGTGAATCTCCTTCCTCATCCATCCAGTCTTAGCAACAGAGAAATATTTTTTAAGAACTTGGTAGTCATCTCCTCCCACGTACGGATTGACCCTGTGGGTAGACTTCTCAACCACTGCTTTGCATCACCCTTAAGTGAGAAAGCGAATGCTCTGAGGTAGATGGCATCATGTGATGCTCCATTATATCAGAATGTGTTCATAATTTTGTCGAAGTCCATCAGATGGTTGTTGGGATCTTCATTGGGTTTGCCTCTGAATATGCAGTTGTTCTGAATGGTCTGGATGACTCCCTACTTGAGTTCAAAATTGTTGGCATCAATGGGTAGGGGCCTCACACTAGATTGCTGTTGGTTGTACATTGGACTGGCATAATCTCCTAGAGACATCCCAGGCCTGGGAGCGGCATTTTCAAATTCATCTTCGACCATGGTTCGGTTGAGATTGAACCTTCGATACTCTTCGACTGTTTCATCAGCAACTCTAAGGGCTGCTAACTGTGCATCCTGTTGTTGAGTTGCCTCTCTCGCAGCTAGGTTCACATCCTTTTCGTTGTTCACCATTATATTTTGAGTCGAAGTCTGACCCAACAATGATTCGCTCGATTCTTTATCCCTTCTCAACTACCGCAGGTACTTGTCTAATCCTGGATTGTATGGTACCAATTCCTTGGAAGAGAATCGAGTCATACACCACTGAACTTAACATGTTGCCTGCACTCATATAAGAAGAGCGTAAAAAGGAAAATAAAATAAAATTGTTCCTGAATTAGCTCCAAAAATTATTTCAAACAATATTAATCGCCAATCCCCGGCAACGGCGCCAAAATTTGACGAGCGCAAAACCGGTGTATAAAACTTAGGCTTGCTAGTCAAAGATAGTATAGTATTAAATTATTTTCACAGGGATTAGTTTAAATAATGTTCTAATATATCTTCAACTTAACACTATCCAAGAAAATAAACCTTTGATTTAATTTATTATCGACTAATAATAAAAACTAAGATTATCGATTATGAGAAAATAATGGAAATTTAGTGACTAAGTAGCAACGATTTGAATATCAAGGTGCGAAGTAAGGGCTGTGACAAGATATGTGATCAACTATTATTCCAGGTAACTCCGTGCTAAGTTCATTCTTAACTTTTATTGACTCTTTCGATTTCAACAGATGATTAGGCTATCTCAGGGATTCAAATTCTTCTTCCGAATAAATGAGAGTTCCATTAACCAACCTAATGACAGGTTCTATGAACATATGCAAAAATACAGCGAATGAATGATCTTTTGAAGAACGTCTTTCGACTATTCTTCTAAACTAGGCCAGTTGATAACTCTTTAAGCTCTTTCGATTACCTATGAAAGGCGTAAAATCAACCCAAATAAGATACTCCATCCGTTCTAATTTATGTGAACCTGTTTGACTGGACACGAAGTTTAAGAAAAAAAATGAAGACTTTTGAAATTTATGGTCCTAAACAAGTCAAAAAGGGGCCCAGAGTATTTGTGTGGTTATAAAAGCTTCTCATTAAGGGTAGAATTATAAGTTTAAGCTAAACTGTTACTAAATTTAAAAAGGGGTCATTCTTTTTTAAACGGACTAAAAAGGAAATTGGTTCACATAAACTGGAACAAAGGGAGTAACACAATGCGAATTGTAGCAACACTTCTCTTTCGTTAAAATAAAACCACAATTGGCATTGCCATTCAATTAATAACTCATTCAACGAATTCAGGCAACTAACAAAAATAAACCCCAATAATAGTCAAATCACAATATCTATCAATAACCCTAAGAAAGATTACTACATCGTGGAGAAGTTGTTTATCACAAGAGTATTAGAAGAACAAGAAGACATTACAATTTCAAAAATCAAACAAACTTCCGTATTGAATGAATTGGATGAAGTATTTTGAGTCTCCGTTGTTTCCTTGCCTTCTTCTTTCCAAAAGTGTCACGACCCAAAATCTCACTAGTCGTGATGGCGCCTATCTCAATATTAGTCAAGCCCGCAATCTTAATAAACCACCATATCTATTAAATTTGAAAATAAAATAAATAAATTCAGCGGAAGAAATCTCACAAATACAAATATAACACTCCCAAAATCCGGTGTCACGGAGTACATGAGCATCTAATATGAATACAATATCTGACTGATAAAAACCGTTGTCCGAAAGTATAGAACAGTACAATAACTGAAGAAAGAGAGACAAGGTCAGCGGACGCCAGGCAGCTACCGTGATAGTCTCCAACTGGTATCACACTGAGGTCTAACAGCCGCCGTGTCCGAAAGCACCTGGATCTGCACACAAGGTATAGAGTGTAGTATGGGTACAACCAACTCAATAAGTAACAAGACTAATCTATGGGTTGAAAGTAGTGACGAGCTCCGTAGGTACAGTCCAGTATAAATAATGGTACAAAAATGTAGGCATACTTTCAAATTCAACAGTAAAACTTAGTACAAGTGAAATAGATTAATACTGCATGATATAAGGAATATGACATCTCAGTAGAAAGACCTCATGTAAATATTGGTCACAAATTATTCGGTCACTCGGTACAGTTTATGGACAATCTAGCCCATGGGTGTTCCAACCCGTATATAAATACACATCGACTGACAGTCAGTCACTCGGTACCGTATAAGGCCAATCCAGCCCTGGGGTAATTTATCCCCAAATGTAAATGATACGGACAAGATCCATGTCCAGGTAAATTCATTATAATATAAATAAGTAAGGTAAGTCCATGCCCTGGGAAATTCATCCCGAATATGTATAATCATCTACGCTCGCTGGGGGTGTGTACAGACTCCGGAGAGGCTCTATCAGCCCAAGCGTGATATAAAGCCTTTATGGCCTACTGCAGGCGAGCAGTCCCGATCTATATAATAATAAATCCTATAAGGCTTGTTGCAGGCGGGCATCCCCGATCCATAAAATAGTAAAGCCAATAAGGCCTGCTGCAAGCGGGCAGCCCCGATCCCATAAATATCCTCACAATGGACGTATATGAGTAAGTGTGAAATGTATATTTTTTTTAAACAATTAATTCAACAGCAACATGACCCCATGGGTCCCAAAATATTGGCACGTAGCCTAAACATGATCTTTAATAAGAGCCTCATCTCAATTTCTCTAACAAGTGGGGAAATGTTCACATAATAACATGATTCTTTAATTTTTACAACTCCACGGCATTTATTTAAGTCACAATTTCTATAGTGCACGCTCACATGCTGGCCACCTAGCATGTGCGTTACCTCCAACAATTGATATAACACAATATTCGGGAATTCATACCCTTATAACCAAGTTTAGAAGTGTTACTTACCTCAAATCGTGAAATTATTATTCCGCTAAGCTTTTGCCTCGTGAATTAGCCTCCAAACGCCTCGAATCTAGCCACAAATAATTCGATTCAGTCAATAAAATTTATTGGAATTAATTTCATAAGAAAATGTTAATTTTCCATAAAAATCCTAATTTTAGCTCAAAAATTGCCCGTGAGGCCCACGTCTCGAAATCCGGCGAAACTCACAAAATTCGATAACCCATTCAATTATGAGTCCAACCATACTAACTTCACTCAAATCCGACTCTGAATCAACACCGAAATCTCAAAAAATTATTTCTATGAGATTTCCAAAAAAATTCCAAATTTCAATCTCAAAACACTAATTAAATGGTGAAAACAAATGATGTATTCGGGTAATCTAACCATAATTGAGTTAAGAACACTTACCCCGATATTTTCTCTGAAAATCTCCCAAAAATCACCTCTCCCCAAGCTCCAATTTGACAAAAATGGAAAATGGAACGAAGTCCCCTGCTTTATAACTCACAGTTTTGTCCAGGCCCTCGGCCTTCGGTCTTTTGCCTTCAGACTTCAGCCCTCGGCTTTCGATTTTCTGCCTTCAGTCTTCGGTCTTCGGTCTTCGACCCTCGGCCTTTGGTCTTCGGCCCTCGGCCTTCGGTCCTCGGCCTTCGATCCTCGGCCTTCGGTTTTCGGCCTTCGGTCTTCGGTCTTCGGTCTTCGATCCTCGGCCTTCGCCAGCCTCGATTATTTATGACCTCGGTTTTTTCATGGCCTCGATTTTTTCCGCAGCAGAAATTTCCAGCATTTGTTTAAGTCCAAATTTTGATCCGTTAACAATCCGAAACTCACCCGAAACCTTCGGGACACAAACTATAAATGAATTTCAATCATAAAATACGCTACGGGCCTGCTCGCGCACTCAAAACACTGAAAAGAGACCGTCTTGACCCGATATTGACCATGGTCAAACTCCTAAATTTCTTAACCTTACTAGTCTTTCAACCAATAATCCAAAAAGAAATACACCCAAGCCCCTCAGAACCTGTCAATTCATACCAACAAGTTCTATAATATCATACAGACTTAGTCTAAACCTCAAATCATATCAAACAATGCTGAAATCATGAATCATACCCCAAATCAAGCTTAAGGAACCTAAGAAATTTCCAACTTCTACATTCGATGCCGAAACCTATCAAAACAATTCCGATTGACCTCAAATTTTGCACACAAGTCATAAATGACATAACAGAGCTATAAAAATTTTAAGAACTGGATTCCAACCCCAATATCAAAAAGTCAACCCCCTGGTCAAACTTCCCAAAAATTTAACTTTCGTCATTTCAAGCCTAATTCCACTACGGACCTCTAAATACTTTTCCGGACACGCTCCTAAGTCCAAAATCACCATACGGAGCTATTGAAATCATCAAAACTCTATTCAGGGGTCGTTTACACATAAGTCAACATCCGATCAACTATTTCAACTTAATCTTTCGACATGAAATTTATTCTTCCAAGCTAACTCCGAAATACCTTAAAACCAAAACCGACAATTCACACAAGTCATAATACCTCGTAGGAAGTTATTCAAGACTTCAAATAGTTGAAAGGAGCGTAAATGCTCAAAATGATCGGTTGGGTCGTTACAGTTGCTCCCAAAATCCTAGATACTTATTTTGAGATGAGCTAGGCTTCATATAGCTCAACAAGCCACCTCCAAATTTAAAAAAATAGGCCTGGGTAAAATTCTCGAAGATAGACGTGCGCGACCGCGCACCTGGAGGTGTGACAGCGCTCATGGCCGCGCACCTCTAGCAGAACATTATGTCACTTGCGCGCTCAAGTGCTCGCTGGGGATCGCACACCTTGGTTTTCCTCCTACTCAACTCTTTTTCCTCCCACTAAGTGCATTATTCGTCCATTGATCCCCTCTGCATCACCTGCTCTGAAAGAACACATATTAGACCCAAATTCGACCAAATCACTATCGAATCAGCCAAAATAAAGACGCAAAGTGGGCATAAATAATAAGTATCTTTAAGCTGATCACGCCGCAACGGATCGTGTGTGTTGTATTCATTGTTTTTATTGTGTTGATTTTCAGTGTTGTTACATGAAATTATGAGATCGATTATTTCGGGTTCTCTGATTACAAGAATTGAGTTCTTTTTCATAAGTGATTGCTTTACCTTTCATGTTTTCCTTTCCTCCAAGTCCAGTTCTCGGTCAAACGGTGATTTCTGTTTTAATTTAATTGAGAAGGTATGGCGGATTACCGCCCGCCACTTGATCCTGTTAAAATGGTATCAGAGCCTAGGTACTTTCATGGTATATATAAGATAGATATGAAATATTCGACATAGATATGTTTCTGAAATATGGATTTAGGAGAAACTAGTATGAAAAATACTAGATTGGAAGAGGTAGATATACCTCAAAACCTTGATTTGTTAAACAAATGGACTATTCCTAAAGTCCCTATTAGAACAATCTATGATTATGGATGGTTTGATAAACTCTCTTCTAAACAACTTGTTAAAACAACTGAGCAATCTTTAGCTTTGAATTCATCTAAACAGATTATTCGTTTGTTAAACAAGCATGATATAGATATTTATAAACACCAGTATAATTATTTGCATATTGGTATGGTTCAAATTGCTTTTAAGCCTTTAACCCTTAAAGGGTTACCAGAGACATTTTTGGCTGCTCTCAAAGATGCCAGAAATTTGAATTTTAGACAGTTTCTGATGGGTTCTATTGAATCTACTGTTGCCTATGGCCCAGTATATTTTAATACTCAACCCAATTTGCAATTATCTTTATCTGATGTTAATATACTTGATGCATTAACAATAAATGTGAAAATGCATGGTTATAATTATGCGCCTGGTTCTAAACTGATATGTTTATCGTATAGAATTTATTTTAAATTACTATCTACGTTAAACCCTAGATGTAAATTATATGATACATCTGATCAAACTATTCTAGTTGAAACGAATTTCGCAAAGTCTAATGTCACCACGAGGAGACCTATTAAGTGGAAAGAAATTAATTTTCCAACCACATGGACTTTGGATTCGGTTATATCCCCCAGTCAGATAACTGATGCTGTCAGTAATACTGAGTATTCTCATATTACTCAAAATCCGGATGGTAGGATTTGCATTCAGTTTGACGATAATAGTTCTACTTATAGTAGACAGTCATTTTCTAATAATAGACTGTTGCCTACTATTAGTTCTAATTATAATAGACATTCCTTTACTAGTCGTAGATTGTTGCCTGATATTCAACACATTTCTCCTGTTGAACCAGTCTATGGACCAGCTAGAAATCGTGCTGCATCTTTACACACAATTTCTACTAAAGTGGGTGATAAACCTGTTGAAAGGGTTAAGATTAACCCCAAGACAAATATTGTTCAGGATAGTGATAATATTTCTGATAAGGATATTCCTTCTGCGTCCGAAATGGATTTTGACCTCAATGATACTTAATGATTCCACACCAAATTGATTTTAGTCCAGGGTCACAAGCTAGAGGTTATATCCAAAAAGAATTTTTCAGTGATAAATGGAACCAGTTTAAAACTTGGTTTTTTGATACTTATAGTAAAGAAGATTTAAATAATATTTCCCAAGAGTTTTATGAAACTTGTGCTTTACATAATCAAATTATGTATTTTGTTCCTTGGTTTATAACCACATATTTACCACTTTATATAAAAGTTTTGGAAAGATCTTATAAAGACGGGAATGGCAATATTACTAAAGCCATTTACCCTCCTCAAGCACCTTTTGTTTTACCTAATAATACAGGTATTACTTTTACTGCATTTCAAAAATTTATTGATGAAGATGTTGCTGCAGTCAGCATCGCATAAATTAATAAATTAATTTCTCAAAATAATTATTTGAGTTTATATGTTAAAGTTTTGGGTGAAAACATTAGTTTTCTTAATAAAAACCTTGATGATTTAACAGTCTTGATTAAGGATATGAGTACTAGAAAGACTTTGACTGATATTGCATCTTCTTCAGGAAGCAAATCAGAACCTCAAATTGTTTTTACTCATATTCAAAGACCTCCTGAGATTCAGGATTTTAAATTTAAATCTTTTGGTGATTTAGAAGAACTTCTTGATAAAAAGTTATCCGGTTTGAATATCAAACCCATTGATTTATCAAATGATTTTGCTGATAAATTAGATAATACTTTTGACTACAAAAAGAATGTTTTGTCAGAGTTTAATAAACTCAGAATTTATCCAAAAAAGAATAGTAAGTTTGTGGATAGCAGATACGCTGATAAACCCAGAATGCAAACTTATTATTACAACCATCCAACTCCTCAAGATGTTTTAATAGAGGAACGTGATTGGAATCAGACTAATACGTCTTATAGTGGTTCCGAAATTTACGAATGGAATCTTGATGGATTGACCGATAGGCAATTAACTATTATTGTGCATAGAATGCTTATGTATGCAACTATCTGTAAAAGTGTGAAAAATACAGATAGAAATATTTGCAGAATGATTGTTGCAGGTTTTACTGGCCAACTTCGTGGCTGGTGGGACAATTATTTGACTATCGATGAAAGGGTAATGGTTATTAAGGCCAAAGCCACTGAAGATGGAATTGATAACTTAAGCATGGCTCTAGTAGCAAATAGAGAAGATGTTGTTTACACTCTTATTCTTACTATATTAGAACACTTCAATGGTAGATTTACCAATCAGAATGAGACTGTCCGTACTCTCCTTAATAGCCTTAGATGTAAGACCTTAAATGAGTTTAGGTGGTATAAAGACACCTTTATGAGTAGAGTGATGGAACTACCAGAAAATAAGCTTGAACATTGGAAAGCTAAGTTCATAGATGGCCTTCCCTCTTTATTTGCTGAAAGAGTTAGAAAGATTTTAAGAGGTAGTTATGGTGAAATTCCATACAGAGACTATACCTATGGTAAATTGATAGGAATTTGCACACAGGAAGGGGTTAAACCTGTGCAATGAATTAAGATTGTCCAGACAGCTTAAGATGGATAAGCTTAAGGAAAGAAACCAGTTAGGGGACTTTTGCACCCAGTTCGGTTTACCCGAGACTTCTACTCATAAGAAGAAGAAACATAAGTATCATAGATACCCCAACCAAGACAGTCCTTATAGGAGAAAGAGATCTAGATATAGATCCAAAGAAGAACGAGAAGCTAAGAAAGCCCATCATAAGGCTACTAGATTTACCAAAAATAGGTCCAAGAGAGATCTAGCCGACATTAAGTGTTATAAGTGTGGTAAATTTGGCCATATAGCCCAGAATTGCAAGCTTCAAAAGCTGAAAACCTTAGGACTAGACGATGAACTACGTGATAAGGTTTATGGTTTGTTATACACCTCTGGATCAGAATCTGATTATTATTCTGAATCAGAATCCGAAGCTGAAATTGATTTACTTGATTTATCTGATAGTGATAAAAATGCTGATAAAACTTGTACAACTTGCAAAGGTGATACATGTACTTGTGATGATGAATTTTATAAATTACAATCACAATTTGAAAATCTAAACATAAAAACTATTACATCTGATAATGTAATAGAACTTTTAAAAGAAGTTACTGATGAAAAACTTCTCGAAAAGATTATTAATTTGGCTGCTAGTTCAAGTTCTGGTTTTGCAAAACCTTTTGAAAAAGAATTTGAATATTCCCCGCTTTATTCTTTACTAGAGGTTAAGAACCGTTTGTTAAACAAAAATACAACTCCAGCAAGAGATTCTTCTTTCGATGATTTAAAAATTGAAGTTGAAAACTTGAAACGAGAGATCAAATCTCTTAAACAAAATCAAATGATTTGTGATCATAGGATTACTCAGATTGAGAAAATCAATTCTCCATCTGAGAAATCTAATGATAAAAACAAAGGTATTTTTGAAAATGATATTGAAGAAAAATCTATTAGTTTTAATCCTAAACATGATATATTTTTAGGGATGATGCAAATTACTACTGCTCATAAATGGTATATTAAATGTACTATTCTCATTGATAATAGTTTTTCAATTACAAACATTTCCATGATTGATAGTGGAGCAGATGTTAGCTGCATTCAAGAAGGTTTAGTACCTACGAAATATTTTCAAAAAACTACTCATATGGTTAGATCTGCATCTGGACATGCTTTAGATATAAAGTATAAATTTCCTAATACGGGTATTTGTCAGAATAAAGTCTGTATTCCTCACTTCTTTTTCTTGGTAAAAAACCAGTTATACCCTCCAATTATACTTGGAACACCATTTATTAACGCCGTTTATCGTTTTACTAGCATAGACTCGAAAGGTTTTACTGCTACCTATAAAGATAAAGAGATAAGTTATACTTTTATTACAGATCCAGTAACTAGAGATATTAATGCTTTAATTGATATGAAGCAAAAACATGTTGATTCTTTACAATTAGAATTGTTTAGTATGAATATATTTGATACTTTAAATTCTACTAAAGTACAAGAAAAAATCAAATTGATTTCCGAGCAGATTGTTGTTGATATTTTGCTAAGCATCCTAGTGCTTTTTGGAATCGAAAAAAGCATATTGTCACTCTTCCTTATGAAGATTATTTCACTGAGGATGATATTCCTACTAAATATCGACCTTGTCAGATGAATGCAGAATTGGTAGAATTTTGCAAAAAAGAGATTGATAGTTTGCTATCAAAGGGTTTGATAAAACCCTTAAAATCTCCTTGGTCTTGTACAGCTTTTTACGTTAATAACGCAGCTGAAAAGTAACGTGGTGTTCCTAGATTGGTCATTAATTATAAGCCCTTGAATAAATATTTGAAATGGGTTAGGTATCTTATTCCTAATAAAAGAGATTTATTATCTAGATTATATGATGCTAATATATTTTTAAAATTTGATTTAAAATCTGGTTATTGGCAAATTCAAATATTTAAAGAGCATACATATAGAACTGCTTTTAATGTTTCATTTGGGCAGTATGAATGGAATATTATGCCTTTTGGTCTGAAAAAATCCCCTTCAGAATTTCAAAAAAATTATGAATGATATTTTCAACCCCTATCTAGACTTCGTCATTGTTTATATCGATGACATTTTGGTATTTTCCAAAACACTTGAAGTGCATATTAAGCATTTAGATATTTTCAAAAGAATTGTTATACAAAATGGTTTGGTAATCTCAAAACAAAAAATGAGTTTATTCCAAACTAACATTCGATTCTTAGGACATTATATTTGTCAGGGAAAGATTACTCCTATTCAAAGATCGATTGATTTTGCCTCAAAATTTCCTGATGTTATTACTGATAGAACTCAGTTACAAAGATTTTTGGGAAGTTTAAATTATATTTCACCTTTTTATAAAGATCTGTCACGAGATTTAGCCCCCTTATATGATAGGCTAAAAAAGAATTATAAAAATCCTTGGACTGATAGTCATACTACTTTGGTTAAAAATATTAAGCAACGTGTTAAATCTTTACCTTACTTAACCCTTGCTAATCCTGCATGGCAAAAGATTATAGAGACTGATGCGTCTAATATTGGTTACGGAGGGATTTTGAAACAGATAAATCCCAATGATAAACATGAATATCTAATTAGATTCTACTCTGGTAAATGGTCTGAAACCCAGAGGAAATATGCTACTGTGGCACATGAAATTTTAACCATAGTAAAATGTGTTTTAAAATTTCAGGACGATTTATACAATCAAAAGTTTTTTATAAAAACTGACGCACAATCTGTTAAATATATGTTTAACAAAGATTTTAAACATGATGCCTCGAAAATAATATTTGCAAGATGGCAGGCTCAATTAGCCCCTTTTGATTTTGAAATACAATATAAAAAGGGAATTGATAATTCCTTGCCAGATTTCTTATCCCGTGAATATTTACAGGATGGAACCCCCCTGGGGTAGGGGAAGAGGTAGAGGTTGGGGAAGATCGTCCCCACAGTCCAAAGGAAGGTCATCACCTTCAGGATCGTCATACGGATCCTCATCAATCTCCCCAGTTATAAAAATGGGAAGAAGGAGTTTAGTCAATGAGAGGATATCTCTCAGAGAAGAATCATCGATCGGACCATCCATCTATCTGGAAGATATTCCAGAAGATAGTCCGTTATACGCACATTTGCAGGCATATTTGACTGCTCAAAAACAGAAAGATACTTTTGTTAAGCAAAGTAATACTTTTGCTTCCATTACAAAAGATGACAATGATGATATCAAGTCACATGAGAAAGTGTCAAAAAGAGAAATGATATTTCTCTTAGAAAACTCTGACATTCAGAGAAAAGAAGAACTGTGGAAGATATTCCAAAGGTATTTAATAAATGGGTTATATTATCCGGGTGAGTCATACAAGACCCGTTCATTCTATGAAACAATACTAACCAGTACTGGCAGTGCAGATTTTCAGCACTTTTCTGGGTATAGCACAGATGAGAACGTTTATAACTTCTCGAAGATTATAATTAAACAGATTATATCTGTTGAAGACTGGGGTATATCCACAATGAAAGAAAGGCAGATAAGCCTTAACAAAAATAAAATGAATTTTACCTATTGGGATTATATCCAAGCCTTTGATAAAGTGTTATACTACAATAATGATAGACACAAACATACTTGGTTTATAAAAGTATGTGCAAAGATATTTGCAGCAACTGTTCCTAATTGGTTTCTGAACTGGTGGTCATACCACGGTCCAACAATAAAAATTTTACCAGATCCATTTCTCAAGTTATACAAAGAATGGATAAAAACTTCCCCTTTTATAAACAGTTTATATCACTCAGATCATATATGTTACCCTGATAAAATCAACCAGATTTATTTCTTTCTAGAATTCTCTATTCCCTGGATACACAAATGGAATCCAGAAGTCGGATTCACCGAAGAACAAGTCCCATGCTTATACAGGACTTTTTACAATAATTTTTGGGACAAGTTAATGAAGAAGGATCCCAAAACAAAGACTTTATATGGTCAAGAACTCTTGGATTCAATAGAAATAAAAATCCAGGAATATTCCAGCAAACCTCAAAAAGAGGTAATTGATGACAGTTCAGTTAGGCATATTGCCAGAAGAATCTCCTTTCAAGAAGGAGATAAAGTAGAAATGATTAACGCTTACTCGGAAGAGGTCAAAAGAAATTTACTTCATTCCATTAATCAATACAAAAAATCAGATACGTCAATGCAAAGTGAAACAAGCAACGATAATATCGCTGAAGATTCTCAGCCCATTGAAGCAGAAAAAATATTATCTGAAGAAGACTTAAATGATGCAGAAGAATTCATCCGCAAAATGAAAGAAGCGAAAAATAGACCAGCACAGTGAAATAACTGGACCCCACAAAAACAGTGAAGCCGCCGGACCCACAGCAACAATGAAGCCGCCGAACCCCACTCAAACAGTAGATACACTGTTCATCAATAGTAGATACACTATTTCAACAGTAGAAACACTGTAACATGGACCCACGGGACCCACTTTTTACTGTTCATAGATTCCTTTTATTTTTCTATTTATAGAATTCATTCGTTCATTCTTCAGAGGCAGAAGTCGAGACCCTCTCTCTCTAAAACTCTCTCTCTCTCTCTCTCTAAAATTGTAAGTTATAGTTTGTAGCCGGTAGCTTGTAATAGAAGAACAAAAGTAAATAAAGTTTCAGTTCTTCATCTTCAGGGCCTTGCATCTTGGCCACAAGGTACACATTTCTTTCTTAGTTAGTTTTCTACTAGTCTCTCCTCTCTGGTCATGACGATGTCCGGCTAAGAGACATCATATCTATGTTGAGTATCTAACTTCTCTCATATATAAATCATGAAAGAGACGACATCTATTTAAATATAAATAAACTTTATATATAGAGTTTTGACTTGGTGTCAAGATGGTTGGTACAGTCTAATATAACACTGCTCTTATTGGCTTTGCCTTAGTGGCTTCGTCTAGCCAGCCGTGAACCTCAGCCCGATAAAGGAGTTAAAAGGGCATCTTCTTTCACGGTTAGAACTGCTAGACACATGGGCTCAATAAAAGTATGTATTATATTATGACAGACCCCTTGCTTGAGTAAAGGTTTTTAACCTTCCATACAGTCATTAAACTATATATAAAATTCAAGTATATTTCAATTCTTATATCCTTACTGATTGTGCGGATTACCGCCAGTCTTTAAATATAAGGATACTGAATTAGCTAGATTAAGAATTCTCAAATATGTTAAAATAGAAATCTTTAACTAGTAGAAACCTTCCAGACATATAAATGTCAGACGTGAGGTGTGAAACAGGTCCAGTTCCCGGTCAAATGGTGATTTCTGTTTTAATTTAATTGAGAAGGCATGGCGGATTACCGCCCGCCACTTGATCCTGTTAAAATGGTATCAAAGCCAAGATGCAAGGCTCTGATTAAGATGGTGTGAAACAAGTCCAGTTCCTGGTCAAACGGTGATTTCTGTTTTAATTTAATTGAGAAGGCATGGCGGATTACCGCCCGCCACTTGATCCTGTTAAAATGGTATCAGAGCCTAGGTACTTTTATGGTATATATAAGATAGATATGAAATATTTGACATAGATATGTTTCTGAAATATGGATTTAGGAGAAACTAGTATGAAAAATACTAGATTGGAAGAGGTAGATATACCTCAAAACCTTGATTTGTTAAACAAATGGACTATTCCTAAAGTCCATATTAGAACAATCTATGATTATGGATGGTTTGATAAACTCTCTTCTAAACAACTTATTAAAACAACTGAGCAATCTTTAGCTTTGAATTCGTCTGAACAGATTATTCGTTTGTTAAACAAGCATGATATAGATGTTTATAAACACCAGTATAATTATTTGTATATTGGTATGGTTCAAATTGCTTTTAAGCCTTTAACCCTTAAAGGGTTACCAGAGACATTTTTGGCTGCTCTCAGAGATGCCACAAAATTTGAATTTTAGACAGTCTCTGATGGGTTCTATTGAATCTACTATCGCCTATGGCCCAGTATATTTTAATACTCAACCCAATTTGCAATTATCTTTATATGATGTTATGTAACAAACCGGCCGTTCGTTTCGGGAGTTATAGCCATGTTTCCCCCATTTCTGTTTCCTTTATCCTCTTAAGCTATATTATGATATACCGGGTTAGTTGGTTCGAGTCCGGAAGGAACTCGAAGTGAAATGAGACACTTAGTCTCATAATTGAAACTTTTAAGTTAGAAATGTGGACTGATATGGACCTATGTGTAAACGACCTCGGATTTGAATTTTTATGATTCCAATAGCTCCGTATGGTGATTTTGGTCTCAGGAGCGTGTACGGAATATTATTTGGAAGTCCGTAGAGGAATTAGGCTTGAATTGCCGAAAGTTTAATTTTTGAGAAGTTTGACCACAGGGTTGACTTTTTGATATCGGGGTCGGAATCCGATTCTGAAAATTGGAATAGCACCGTTATGTCATTTATGACTTGTGTGCCAAATTTAAAGTCATTCCGGATTCATTTAACATGTTTTGGCACAAGATTTGTAAATTGAAAAGTTTGGAAACTCAAGGTCGAATCGAGGTGTGAATTGTAATTTTAGCATCGTTTGACATGATATGGGACCCCGAGTAAGTCCGTATGATGTTTTAGGACTTGTTGGTATATTTGATTGAGATCCCGAGGGTCTCGGGTGAATTTCGGGTAGTCAACGAAATTTAATTTTGGCATTTCAAGAACGTTCGACATCGTTTCTTCGAGAATAAGTGGTATCACATTAAGCAAATGAGTTCCAAATTAATATTTGATTAAAGAATTAGATCCGTATTGAAATTTCTGAGCCATACTAAAAAGAATCGTCGAATTCGGACATCGTATGAGAGAGTTATGCCCATTTTCGTATCGAAAAAGATTTTCCATCACCGCAAGCGCCCAGGGTAGCGTGGGGCGCTAGCCCTGGCGCTGGGATATTTAAGGGTACTGGAAAGTGCACCACAGGCAGCGCCCCACGTTACCTGTGACGCTCAAAAACATCAGAGGCTCTATAAACGGGTCTTTTGGCCATTTTTGACATAAAAATAGTTGGGGAGCTCGGTTTGGGCGATTTTCAGAGGCAAACTTCACAAATTGGACTGGGGTAAGTGATCTTAACTTGATTTGGTCCGTTATTCATGAATCTAACATTATTTCTAGCACTTATTTCATAATTTGGGGATTAGAATAGAAATGTTTCAAAAATTGATTTGAGGGTTTGAAGGCCGAATCGGAATTTAGAAAATTTTGTATGGTTGGACTCGTGGTTGAATGGGCGTTAATATTTTGTAACTTTTGTTGGGTTCCGATATGTGGGCCCCACTGTTGATTTTTAAGTTAATTTCGGATTTATTTGTGAAATTTGGCATTTTCATATGGAATTGATTCCTACACCTCGTGTTGATTGTATTGAATTATTTTGACTATGATTCGAGGCGTTTGGAGGCCGAATCGCGAGGAAAAGGCTTATTGGAATAAAGAATTGCTCGGATTGAGGTAAGTAACGATTGTAAATCTAGTCCTGAGGGTAAGGCTGCTTATTGGGCGGATTGGGCGGTTATTTACTCTTAACGATTTGGCTTATCGGTTATCGGCTTTTAAATGTATTAATCCGCTAGCCACCCGATAAGATATTGGGCGGATTGGTATCGTTTTAGCTCTTATCGGGCGGTTTATCGGATTGTTTGCTGACCGATGTGACTCAAAATAAAATTCATATGCTCAACAGATTACATTCCAGTCTATAGAATATGGCACCTAAGAAGAGAACTAAATAGAAGAAATATAGAGCTACATTCCAGCGTATTTTCCGGTAGAATCATCTCTGGGGATGAGCCTATTAACAACTTATAACTATTAGAAGAAATAGAAGAGAACACTGGGTATAACACATGACATCAAAATTATCTAATAGTAACTAACTGGAATAGTAAATTATTACTAAATGTCTGATAGTAAATTAGTAATAGATAGAGTACTGGAAGTGGAAGAAGGGTTTTTGATTATTTAATATATATATGGATAAAAATAAATTATATATATATATATATATATATATATATATATATATATATATATATATATATATATATATATATATATATATATATATATATATATATATATATATATATATATATATATATATATATATATATATATATATATATATATATATATATATATATATTTATTTTTATCCATATATATATTAAATAATCAAAAACCCTTCTTCCACTTCCAGTACTCTATCTATTACTAATTTACTATCAGACATTTAGTAATAATTTACTATTCCAGTTAGTTACTATTAGATAATTTTGATGTCATGTGTTATACCCAGTGTTCTCTTCTATTTCTTCTAATAGTTATAAGTTGTTAATAGGCTCATCCCCAGAGATGATTCTACCGGAAAATACGCTGGAATGTAGTTAAGAAAATTGAATAATCCGCCCCCAAACCGATAAGCCGTTAATAAAAAAAATTCAATCTGTTCTCCGTCCGTTAAATCGTTAAACCGATACCAATAAGCCATTAAGTTTCGGTTTCGGTTTTGAACACCCCTACCTGAGGGTATGACACCCCGGATTTTGTATCATTCTACTATTTTTAGTGACGCACATGCTAGGTGACGGGCGTGTGGGCGTGCACTGTTGCGGATTTGTGACTTGGTCCGCCCCGTAGCAACTGTAAAGTTGCATACTTTGTTGAAACCATTGATACTTCTATGATTTAGAAAGATTTATGTAAATTGGGCTGAATCCCATGTTTGGGCCTTGCGCCAATGCTGTTTGAACCCTTAGGGGCTGTTTCTTACCATCCTCTCATTATTTTCGATTGAAAATCTATACTCAGTCATGTTTATGCTTGTTTACCGCATAACTCAGTTTATGACTCTATTTTGATGCATATAAATGTTTGGGCCGAATGCCCTGTTTTACTGAAATGCCCGAGTGGCTTGAGATACTTATGACTGAGTGAGGTCGAGGGCCTGATTTGTGAGGATGAGTGTGGATCGGGGCTGCCCGCCTGCAGCATACCCGAGTGAGGCCGAGGGCCTGATTTGTGAGGATGAGTGTGGATCGGGGCTGCCCGCCTGTAGCATACTTTATTATTATCGCACGTGAGTTGTCCGTGCAGATTATAGCGCTTGGGATGAAGGATCCTTTCCGGAGTCTGTACACACCCCCAGTGAGCGCAGGTACCTACTGAGTGCGAGTGCCGAGTGCTGAGTGCTGAGTGACTGTGAGGCATGAGTGACTGTGAGGTATGCCCGAGTGGCAAGAGTGATTGTGAGGTATGCCCGAGTGGCAAGAGTGATTGTGAGGTATGCCCGAGTGGCAAGAGTGACTGTGAGGTTTGCCCGATGGGCTGTATATGAGTGATGTTTTGCCCGAGGGGCTGTTTATGATTTCATCATTTTGCTCACCTTTGCATTGAGCCTTTGTTTGAAAAAAAAAACAAAACTGTTGGAAAAATATCTTTAAATGATTTTTACTGAAACCGGGTTTGAACGAGATGATTTGATTCAAACATTGATTTTTAAAGCATGTTGTACTTTACTGAGATTTCATGATATGAACGTTATATGTTTTATTGCTCGTCACTGCTGCTCAGTCTTTATTTATTGTTGTTACTTACTAAGTTGGCGTACTCACGTTACTCCCTGCACCTTGTGTGTAGATCCAGGTGTAGCTGGACACGGTAGCGGTTGTTCATTGTTCTAATTGCAGATTTTCCCGAGGATAGCAAGGTAGCTGCCTGGCGATCGCAGCCCTGCTCTTCTCCCTCTTATCTTCCTCTAGTTGTATTTAGCTATTTCCAGGCTGAGTTAGCCTTGATATTGTTAGACAGATCATAGTAGATGCTCATGACTAGTGACACCCCGATGTCGGGCTTTTCTTTTCCGCACTTCTGTTTTTCTTTGATTTAAACTCATTAATTGGAGGTTTTATGTTAAATAACCTTGAAATTATCTTTGAAATGAAATTATCATTTTACTTTGCAAATGAGTTGGCTTGCCTAGTTCCACGATAGGCGCCATCACGACAGGTTAGATTTTTGGGTCATGACAGATTGGTATCAGAGCCTAGGTTACATAGGTCTCACGAGTCATGAGCGGGTTTAGTAGAGTCTTGCGGATCGGTACAGAGACGTCTGTGCTTATCTTCAGGAGGCTGTAGAACCCTTAGGAAAATTTCACTTCCTTGTATTCTATCGTGCGAAATTTATTTAGCTTGAAACATAACTCTTTGAATTCCTTCCACGCATCTCGTATGTGCACATGAGCGCTCGGTATCAGTTGTACATTGCCAACTTGCGATTCTACGAACGATGTTTGAGATGTGTTATGTATTTTGGTAATGGGCCAGTCTGGAGGACTTGAGGCCAGGTTTAGACCACAGCTTTGGCTCGGTAGCTTCAATTGTAACCTATACATTTGGACTCCTATGTCCGATAATGCCCCTATGAGTGGAAATTGTGGCTCGATGAGCGGTGGAATGGCTTTGTGATGAGTATGATGTAACTGCGGGATGTGATAAGATGATTTGAATGTGACGAGAAGTGTTTCCTTGAAATGTAAAGGAAGGCCATTGGACGCTTGATTTTCATTTTGATGTGACGTACGGTCTCGAGTGAATATTTTGAAGGAACTTTCACGTTGTTAAATTTTGGGACAAATTAAATTCTCATGTCTTGTCAATGAGTTTGGAATCAAGAAGAGTAACTGATTGTGTAGTAATTGTGGTGGGTATTTCTGATGTTGATGGCTCAAGAAAGATGATCTTCGAAGAGACTTAAAGTCGGTAACATTTTATTGGTTTAGGTGCGGCAGAGATGCTTTTCGATTTGATGCAGCAGTTGGGTAGCAAAGTATGAGGGAAGACATGACGGGAAGTATTTCGCGATCGTTGAAGTACTAGCAGGTCAAGTGGGACAAGTAGAGGTTGAGAAGTTTCTTAAATGAGGTGATTTAACTGAAGTAAGAGTGGTAGATTGGCATATGAATTCAATGGTAGGGTAGTCGTGCGTCTTGAGAGAGTGTAGAATGGTTTGGAATCATGTTAGTATGTGAATCGTCCTGCAGACTCTATTTGAAGTAATGGTTAGTGTTCAAAAAAAAAATTGAATATGGCAGAAAGGAGTGTATTTGAAATGAATAAAGGCGTGAAGATTTGATTATCGTGTCAGGTGCAATATGACTTGAGTTCGTAAGGTATTGTTGACGTACAATTGATGTCAATAGGGAAAGTGCAGACTTATACAAATGGTGGGCGAGCATGAACTCAGGAGAATATACGGATTTAGTGGTCGTTGCACTCAGTGCAGTGTCATTAGAAGATGTCAGTAAGGAATTCCACATGTGAGTTATCTCCTATGTGCAGCTAACGGTGGCGTGATGTTGATAAAGCTTTTGCGAGGAATATTACATGCTACCTGGTAGGAGGTCGCGTGTGTGATTTTGGCTGGAGATTCAGAATGTTCATGAAAGGCTTAATAAAAGACTTCGAGAAGTCTGGCAAGTCAACGGTGCGAGATCTTGGTAATTGAGAAGGAGAAATCCTTGAGGGCTCTAATTTTATATAATTGCAGCTTAGAGCTAAGTGGGGGATTCTGCTATCGACGAGTTGATTGCACGGTTATGTGTCGTATTAGTTTCGGTTCGGGGTATACTGGTGAATCAGTTATGACTTGCAGAGATCAAGATCGAGGATGACTCGAGTAAAGGAATTTTTGGACACAAGTTGTATTACACTCTATGGTTATAGGAGGATCATAAAATAATTGAGTGGTTATTCATGAAGAATGTAGTGTACGTGGAACGGGAATTTGCTCGGTTGCGTAGGAGTGTGTGTTACTCTTTATTTCCCTTGGGTGTTGGTGTGCTAATGGGGCACAAGTCGTTTCGGTCTGTTTGGTCGGTTAATTCGAGATTTGAGTAGAGTGGATAACTCTCAAGAATGGTTCCAATGGATTCAAGATTTATATATATGGTTAGAAAACTAGGAGTTGCATTGAATGGTGTCGAGACTTGTGACATATTTATATCATTGTGAATTATGCATTTCAGTATCAAGAAGGTGAAGGAAACAATTTTAGGATCACATGAAGTCTCATCGGAGTAAGCATTTTGGTTGTGGAACCTTTGGGATACATAAAAAGAGAATTCAGCGGCTTATAAGCCTTAGGGTGGTGTGATTCTATGCTAGAGTTCGTGGGGCAAGTTTTAGTTAAGGATAGTAGTTTTCTAACAAAAAACAAATCACAATTTGAAGGCAATTTGGAAAGGACTTGGAGAAATAGGACAGCTTGGTAGTAGGTTGGGTTAGCATAGTAATGGGTCTAATCGGTTCCTTGGGTACTTATGATGTGGGGTTTCGTGGCAATGCTCTCGGATTTGGCAACTTGTGTGGCTTGATGGAGTTAGAGGAATTTAGTTCAGATAGCTTGGTTATGTGCAAATGGATTTCAAAGTGTTCATGATGGTTTCTACTATGGTTTGAACCGGATATTTTCTACCGATGTACGGAACGTATTGTGTGTTATGATTTCCTTCTTGAAAGAAGCAAGAAAGAGGTTTCTCACTAATAAGGTATGTAATTTACTAGTGACTCGGAGTTGATAATAGAATTCTTATGTTTGTCACATGATGGCATATTAGATGTGGTGTTATGCGGGAATAGGATTTACATGTACAAGGTCACAGTTCAGTTTTGAAGGGAAGAACATAAATTCTTAGGCAGCATGAACGGTATCCGATGACTAGGTAAATGATATTACTATCTGGTATAGCTTGATGAGAGTGTACATTTCAGAAGGGGTAGTGTGTTTTGATTTATGGGTACTTCACTGGTATTGCGTCACTCTCCTGGTTGATCGACTGTTGGTATTAAACTTTTTGCCAGGTGGCACGGAAGAAGTTTCAAAGTATTTCTCATGGGAGGATTGTGTATGAGAGAAGTGTTAGGCATTCGGGCGGTGGAGGTGGAATCAAATAGGGTGATTCATGTGTTCTATGGAATTGAAGATTGGGAGTTCTCATGAGTAGATTGTTTCATGGTTTTGGACTGTGAAGTTGTGGCCGGAGCTAGCCAGATGATAGAAGGTATTATGATTCCGTCATTGTGGACTTTCGGAGGTTGTTTATCTATTGGTGGCTGACCATAGTTGATTTGGGGGGCTGTCGGTAGGCCCAATTAGGATGTGTATTCTACACCGAGCAGGATTGATTGACTCCATACTACTATTGTTGAAGGATGTGCCATTCGGTTGATGTGAAGCTTATTCGTGTTCTGAAATGATCTGTGAGTTACTCTTCTATGCTACGAGGAGTTGTGATTCGTTGGTTATATGCACATAAGGTGCGGCTCTATTGTAGCCTTATAGCGGAATTTGAGCGAGAATAGTATTGGATATTGCTTGGTTGATGACGTATTGGTTATGTTCTTTCGGGTTTTATGTGGCATGGTGTAGTTTGCTTCTCCGTGGTTATGGTAATGCACTTTGGGTACTTGATGTCGAATTGCGCATGGTTATTGATTTTAGCAGGGTGGCTTGAGGTGTTTTCATATGGACCAGTATTTGGATAGGGTCGCGTATTGCAGCAGAGTTATGTAGAAATATGATCCCTTGTGTAAGATTCGTATGTTATGGTTCTGCGGTGTGTGATGGGTTCTTAGCATTGCGTCGGGGTGGTACTCGTCGAGCTTGCGGAACGGTTCTCCTGTTTGGGTCACTGTTACGATTGGGTACACTTGGAATGTTGCTATCTGGTGCACGGATTGCACGAGTTATGGCTTTAAATTGTAGTGATGTGTCATGTCACAAGAGTGGTCGTGTGGGGTGAGACGGGGTCATTGGGCCTAGAATGGATGCTATCGGATTTGATTGTGGTATAATTGGGAGGATAATATTGGAAGTCGGCTTTGAAATTGGCTATAGTTCTTGTTAAAGGAACGGGAGCTCCATGACCTGTTGGTCTAATGAATGGTTATGAATTCGGTATGTTTCCTTCATCATCGGTAGTGTACGAAGGTTTAAGAACGAGGTTTTGTCTGATATGAGGTTTATTACCAGCACTGGGTTTATTTGAGTTGATACTGTGATTTGAAATCATTGCTTCGAGCATTCGAGCTATGCGGTATTTTAATTTGAGTATTTGAGATATGGTTACGGCTTTTGGTATAGCTTGTTCTGATTTATACGGTATGTAGATGCGAACTTCTAATCTTATAAGAAATTTCGGATGTTGGAAATTTGATTCGAAGGCTTGTGGGCTAGGTTGAATTGAGGAATTTTAGTTATGATGTGCTATCGGACCTGTATGGGATAGGGTGACGTGGGATCACCCCCGGGTATGTGCATGGGAAAGTTACACAGCCGTTTCTTGGCTTTTGGAACAACTCTCGGCACGTTCGAGGACGAACGTATGTTTAAGTGGGGGAGGATGTAACGAACCGGCCGTTCGTTTCGGGAGTTATAGCCCTGTTTCCCCCATTTCTGTTTCCTTTATCCTCTTAAGCTATATTATGATATACCGGGTTAGTTGGTTCGAGTCCGGAAGGAACTCGGAGTGAAATGAGACACTTAGTCTCATAATTGAAACTTTTAAGTTAGAAATGTGGACGGATATGCACCTATGTGTAAACGGCCTCGGATTTGAATTTTTATGCTTAGGAGCATGTACGGAATATTATTTGGAAGTCCGTAGAAGAATTAGGCTTGAATTGCCGAAAGTTTAATTTTTGAGAAGTTTGACCACGGGGTTGACTTTTTGATATCGGGGTCGGAATCCGATTCTGGAAATTGGAATAGCTCCGTTATGTCATTTATGACTTGTGTTCCAAATTTAAAGTCATTCCGGATTCATTTAACATGTTTTGGCACAAGATTTGTAAATTAAAAAGTTTGGAAACTCAAAAGGTCGAATCGAGGTGTGAATTGTAATTTTAGCATCGTTTGACATGATATGAGACCCCGAGTAAGTCCGTATGATGTTTTAGGACTTGTTGGTATATTTGATTGAAATCCCGAGGGTCTCGGGTGAATTTCGGGTGGTCAACGAAATTTAATTTTGGCATTTCAAGAACGTTCGACGTCGTTTCTTCGAGAATAAGTGGTATCACATTAAGCAAATGAGTTCCAAATTAATATTTGATTGAAGAATTAGATCCGTATTGAAATTTCTGAGCCATACCAAAAAGAATCATCGAATTCGGATATCGTATGAGAGAGTTATACCCATTTTCGTATCGGAAACGATTTTCCATCACCGCGAGCGCCCAGGGTAGCGTGGGGCGCTAGCCCTGGCGCTGGGATATTTAAGGGTACTGGAAAGTGCGCCACAGGCAGCGCCCCACGCTACCTGTGACACTCAAAAACATCAGAGGCTCTATAAACGGGTCTTTTGGCCATTTTTGACATAAAAATAGTTGGGGAGCTCGGTTTGGGCGATTTTCAGAGGCAAACTTCACAAATTGGACTGGGGTAAGTGATCTTAACTTGATTTGGTCCGTTATTCATGAATCTAACATTATTTCCAGCACTTATTTCATGATTTGGGGGATTAGAATAGAAATGTTTCAAAAATTGATTTGAGGGTTTGAAGGCCGAATCGGAGTCGGAATTTAGAAAATTTTGTATGGTTGGACTCGTGGTTGAATGGGCGTTAATATTTTGTAACTTTTGTTGGGTTCCGAGACGTGGGCTCCACTGTTGATTTTTGAGTTAATTTCGGATTTATTTGTGAAATTTGGCATTTTCATATGGAATTGATTCCTACACCTCGTATTGATTGTATCGAATTATTTTGACTAAGATTCGAGGCGTTTGGAGGCCGAATCGCGAGGAAAAGGATTATTGGAATAAAGAATTGCTCGGATTGAGGTAAGTAACGATTGTAAATCTAGTCCTGAGGGTATAACACCCCGGATTTTGTATCATTCTACTATTTTCAGTGACGCACATGCTAAGTGACGGGCGTGTGGGCGTGCACTGTTGGGGATTTGTGACTTGGTCTGCCCCGTAGCAACTGTAAAGTTGCATACTTTGTTGAAACCATTGATACTTATATGATTTAGAAAGATTTATGTAAATTGGGCTGAATGCCATGTTTGGGCCTTGCGCCAATGCTGTTTGAACCCTTAGGGGCTGTTTCTTACCATCCTCTCATTATTTTCGATTGAAAATCTATACTCAGTCATGTTTATGCTTGTTTACCGCATAACTCAGTTTATGACTCTATTTTGATGCATATAAATGTTTTGGGCCGAATGCCCTGTTTTACTGAAATGCCCGAGTGGCTTGAGATACTTATGACTGAGTGAGGCCGAGGGCCTGATTTGTGAGGATGAGTGTGGATCGGGGCTGCCCGCCTGCAGCATACCTGAGTGAGGCCGAGGGCCTGATTTGTGAGGATGAGTGTGGATCGGGGTTGCCCGCCTGCAGCATACTTTATTATTATCTCACGTGAGTTGTCCGTGCAGATTATAGCTCTTGGGATGAAGGATCCCCTACGGAGTCTATACACACCCCCCAGTGAGCGCAGGTACCTACTGAGTGCGAGTGCCGAGTGCCGAGTGCCGAGTGCTGAGTGACTGGGAGGCATGAGTGACTGTGAGGTATGCCCGAGTGGCAAGAGTGATTGTGAGGTATGCCCGAGTGGCAAGAGTGACTGTGAGGTTTGCCCGATGGGCTGTATATGAGTGATGTTTTGCCCAAGGGGCTGTTTATGATTTCATCATTTTGCTCACCTTTGCATTGAGCCTTTGTTTGAAAAAAGAAACTGTTGGAAAAATATCTTTAAATGATTTTTACTGAAACCGGGTTTGAACGAGATGATTTGATTCAAACATTGATTTTTAAAGCATGTTGTACTTTACTGAGATTTCATGATATAAACGTTATATGTTTTATTGCTCGTCACTGCTGCTCAGTCTTTATTTATTATTTTTACTTACTGAGTTGGCGTACTCACGTTACTCCCTGCACCTTGTGTGCAGATCCAGGTGTCGCTGGACACGGTAGCGGTTGTTGATTGTTCTGATTGCAGATTTTCCCGAGGATAGCAAGGTAGCTACCTGGCGATCGCAGCCCTGCTCTTCTCCCTCTTATCTTCCTCTAGTTGTATTTAGCTATTTCCAGGCTGAGTTAGCCTTGATATTGTTAGACAGATCGTAGTAGATGCTCATGACTAGTGACACCCCGATGTCGGGCTTTTCTTTTCCGCAGTTCTGTTTTTCTTTGATTTAAACTCTTTAATTGGAGGTTTTATGTTAAATAACCTTGAAATTATCTTTGAAATAAAATTATCGTTTTACTTTGCAAATGAGTTGGCTTGCCTAGTTCCACGATAGGCGCCATCACGACAGGTTAGGTTTTTGGGTCGTGACATGTTAATATACTTGATGCATTAACATTAAATGTGGAAATGCATGGTTATAATTATGCGCCTGGTTCTGAACTGATATGTTTATCGTATAGAATTTATTTTAAATTACTATCTACGTTAAACCCCAGATGTAAATTATATGATACATCTGATCAGACTATTCTAGTTGAAACGAATTTTGCAAAGTCTAAGGTCACCACGAGGAGACCTATTAAGTGGAAAGAAATTAATTTTCCAACCACATGGACTTTGGATTCGGTTATATCCCCCAGTCAGATAATTGATGATGTCAGTAATACTGAGTATTCTCATATTACTCAAAATCCGGATGGTAGGATTTGCATTCAGTTTGACGATAATAGTTCTACTTATAGTAGACAGTCATTTTCTAGTAATAGACTGTTGCCTACTATTAGTTCTAATTATAATAGACATTCCTTTACTAGTCGTAGATTGTTGCCTGATATTCAACACATTTCTCCTGTTGAACCAGTCTATGGACCAGCTAGAAATCGTGCTGCATCTTTACACACAATTTCTACTAAAGTGGGTGATAAACCTGTTGAAAGGGTTAAGATTAACCCCAAGACAAATATTGTTCAGGATAGTGATAATATTTCTGATAAGGATATTCCTTCTGCGTCCGAAATGGATTTTGACCTCAATGATACTTAATGATTCCACACCAAATTGATTTTAGTCCAGGGTCACAAGCTAGAGGTTATATCCAAAAAGAATTTTTCAGTGATAAATGGAACCAGTTTAAAACTTGGTTTTTTGATACTTATAGTAAAGAAGATTTAAATAATATTTCCCAAGAGTTTTATGAAACTTGTGCTTTACATAATCAAATTATGTATTTTGTTCCTTGGTTTATAACCACATATTTACCACTTTATATAAAAGTTTTGGAAAGATCTTATAAAGACGGGAATGGCAATATTACTAAAGCCATTTACCCTCCTCAAGCACCTTTTGTTTTACCTAATAATACAGGTATTACTTTTACTGCATTTCAAAAATTTATTGATGAAGATGTTGCTGCAGTCAGCATCGCATAAATTAATAAATTAATTTCTCAAAATAATTATTTGAGTTTATATGTTAAAGTTTTGGGTGAAAACATTAGTTTTCTTAATAAAAACCTTGATGATTTAACAGTCTTGATTAAGGATATGAGTACTAGAAAGACTTTGACTGATATTGCATCTTCTTCAGGAAGCAAATCAGAACCTCAAATTCTTTTTACTCATATTCAAAGACATCCTGAGATTCAGGATTTTAAATTTAAATCTTTTGGTGATTTAGAAGAACTTCTTGATAAAAAGTTATCCGGTTTGAATATCAAACCCATTGATTTATCAAATGATTTTGCTGATAAATTAGATTACACTTTTGACTACAAAAAGGATGTTTTGTCAGAGTTTAATAAACTCAGAAGTTACCCAAAAAAGAATAGTAAGTTTGCGGATAGCAGATACGCTGATAAACCCAGAATGCAAACTTATTATTACATCCGTCGAACTCCTCAAGATGTTTTAATAGAGGAATGTGATTGGAATCAGACTAATACGTCTTATAGTGGTTCCGAAATTTACGAATGGAATCTTGATGGATTGACCGATAGACAATTAACTATTCTTGTGCATAGAATGCTTATGTATGCAACTATGTGTAAAAGTGTGAAAAATACAGATAGAAATATTTGCAGAATAATTGTTGCAGGTTTTACTGGCCAACTTCATGGCTGGTGGGACAATTATTTGACTATCGATGAAAGGTCAATGGTTATTAATGCCAAAGCCACTGAAGATGGAATTGATAACTTAGGCATGGCTCTAGTAGCAAATAGAGAAGATGTTGTTTACACTCTTATTCTTACTATATTAGAACACTTCAATGGTAGATTTACCAATCAGAATAAGACTGTCTGTACTCTCCTTAATAGCCTTAGATGTAAGATCTTAAGTGAGTTTAGGTAGTATAAAGACACCTTTATGAGTAGAGTGATGGAATTACCAGAAAATAAGCTTGAACATTGGAAAGCTAAGTTCATAGATGGCCTTCCCTCTTTATTTGCTGAAAGAGTTAGAAAGATTTTAAGAGGTAGTTATGGTGAAATTCCATATAGAGACTATACCTATGGTAAATTGATAGGAATTTGCACATAGGAAGGGTTAAACCTGTGCAATGAATTAAGATTGTCCAGACAGCTTAAGATGGATAAGCTTAAGGAAAGAAACCAGTTAGGGAACTTTTGCACCCAGTTCGGTTTACCCGAGACTTCTACTCATAAGAAGAAGAAACATAAGTATCATAGATACCTCAACCAAGATAGTCCTTATAGGAGAAAGAGATCTAGATATAGATCCAAAGAAGAACGAGAAGCTAAGAAAGCCCATCGTAAGGCTACTAGATTTACCAAAAATAGGTCCAAGAGAGATCTAGCCGACATTAAGTGTTATAAGTGTGGTAAATTTGGCCATATAGCCCCGAATTGCAAGTTTCAAAAGCTGAAAACCTTAGGACTAGACGATGAACTACGTGATAAGGTTTTTGGTTTGTTATACACCTCTGGATCAGAATCTGATTATTATTCTGAATCAGAATCCGAAGCTGAAATTGATTTACTTGATTTATCTGATAGTGATAAAAATATTGATAAAACTTGTACAACTTGCAAAGGTGATACATGTACTTGTGATGATGAATTTTATAAATTATAATCACAATTTGAAAATCTAAACATGAAAACTATTACATCTGATAATGTAATAGAACTTTTAAAAGAAGTTACTGATGAAAACCTTCGCGAAAAGATTATTAATTTGGCTGCTAGTTCAAGTTCTAATTCAAGTTCTGATTTTGCAAAACCTTTTGAAAAAGAATTTGAATATTCCCCACCTTATTCTTTACTAGAGGTTAATAACCATTTGTTAAACAAAAATGCAACTCCAGCAAGAGATTCTTCTTTCGATGATTTAAAAATTGAATTTGAAAACTTGAAACGAGAGATCAAATCTCTTAAACAAAATCAAATGATTTGTGATCATAGGATTACTCAGATTGAGAAAATTAATTCTCCAGCTGAGAAATTTAATGATAAAAACAAAGGTATTTTTGAAAATGATATTGAAGAAAAACCTATTAGTTTTAATCCTAAACATGATATGTTTTTAGGGATGATGCAAATTATTACTGCTCATAAATGGTATATCAAATGTACTATTCTCATTGATAATAGTTTTTCAATTACAAACATTGCCATGATTGATAGTGGAGCAGATGTTAGCTGCATTCAAGAAGGTTTAGTACCTACGAAATATTTTCAAAAAACTACTCATATTGTTAGATCTGCATCTGGACATGCTTTAGATATAAAGTATAAACTTCCTAATACGGGTATTTATCAGAATAAAGTCTGTATTCCTCACTTCTTTTTCTTGGTAAAAAACCAGTTATACCCTCCAATTATACTTGGAACACCGTTTATTAACGCCGTTTATCCTTTTACTAGCATAGACTCGAAAGGTTTTACTGCTACCTATAAAGATAAAGAGATAAGTTATACTTTTGTTACAGATCCAGTAACTAGAGATATTAATGCTTTAATTGATATGAAGCAAAAACATGTTGATTCTTTACAATTAGAATTATTTAGTATGAATATATTTGATACTTTAAATTCTACTAAAGTACAAGAAAAAATCAAATTGATTTCCGAGCAGATTGCTGTTGATATTTGTGTTGAGCATCCTAGTACTTTTTGGAATCGAAAAAAGCATATTGTCACTCTTCCATATGAAGATAATTTCACTGAGTATGATATTCCTACTAAATCTCGACCTTGTCAGATGAATGCAGAATTGGTAGAATTTTGCAAAAAAGAGATTGATAGTTTGCTATCAGAGGGTTTGATAAAATCCTCAAAATCTCCTTGGTCTTGTACAACTTTTTACGTTAATAACGCAGCTGAAAAGGAACGTGGTGTTCCTAGATTGGTCATTAATTATAAGCCCTTGAATAAATATTTGAAATGGGTTAGGTATCTTATTCCTAATAAAAGAGATTTATTATCTAGATTATATGATGCTAATATATTTTTAAAATTTGATTTAAAATCTGGTTATTGGCAAATTCAAATATTTAAAGAGCATATATATAGAACTGCTTTTAATGTTCCATTTGGGCAGTATGAATGGAATGTTATGCCTTTTGGTGTGAAAAATGCCCTTTCAGAATTCCAAAAAATTATGAATGATATTTTCAACCCCTATCTAGACTTCGTCATTGTTTATATCGATGACATTTTGGTATTTTCCAAAACACTTGAAATGCATATTAAGCATTTAGATATTTTCAAAAGAATTGTTATACAAAATGGTTTGGTAATCTCAAAACAAAAAATGAGTTTATTCCAAACTAACATTCGATTCTTAGGACATTATATTTGTCAGGGAAAGATTACTCCTATTCAAAGATCGATTGATTTTGCCTCAAAATTTCCTGATGTTATTACTGATAGAACTCAGTTACAAAGATTTTTGGGAAGTTTAAATTATATTTCACCTTTTTATAAAGATCTGTCACGAGATTTAGCCCCCTTATATGATAGGCTAAAAAATAATTATAAAAATCCTTGGACTGATAGTCATACTACTTTGGTTAAAAATATTAAGCAACGTGTTAAATCTTTACCTTGCTTAACCCTTGCTAATCCTGCATGGCAAAAGATTATAGAGACTGATGCGTCTAATATTGGTTACGGAGGGATTTTGAAACAGATAAATCCCAATGATAAACATGAATATCTGATTAGATTCTACTCTGGTAAATGGTCTGAAGCCCAGAGAAAATACGCTACCGTGGCACATGAAATGTTAACCATAGTAAAATGTGTTTTAAAATTTCAAGACGACTTATACAATCAAAAGTTTTTGATAAAAACTGACGCACAATCTGTTAAATACAGTCTCATTCTGATTGGTAAATCTACCATTGAAGTGTTCTAATATAGTAAGAATAAGAGTGTAAACAACATCTTCTCTATTTGCTACTAGAGCCATGCCTAAGTTATCAATTCCATCTTCAGTGGCTTTGGCATTAATAACCATTGCCCTTTCATCGATAGTCAAATAATTGTCCCACCAGCCACGAAGTTGGCCAGTAAAACCTGCAACAATCATTCTGCAAATATTTCTATCTGTATTTTTCACACTTTTACAGATAGTTGCATACATAAGCATTCTATGCACAAGAATGCCAAAAATTGCATACATAAGCATTCTATGCACAAGAATTCTAGGCTCTTTATTTTATGGGCAACTTTAAAAAAAATGAGTTAATTCCTTCTTGATAACTGAAAAAATCAAATATTGTGGACTACAAACAAATACCAAAAAATCTTAAAGGGGACCGGAGGCAGTAATGTTTTATATGTATTTAACTTTAAAACAACTAATTCAAATCAGACACTTTAGAAAATTGATTAACAAATTTGTTATATCCAAGAAAGTATTGTTTGTTATCCAAGAATGCAGGCAATTACTCTTTTGATATAACAAATATATCACGCCTCAAGCCTGTTTTATTTTCTCACCATCCTCTTGACATTCATTCAAGTTTGCTTCATATAACCTTATAGCCGCCAGGGTTGAACATATGTATATGAACTTGGAAATATTTAGGTCATGTTAACATCAGCGCCGATGTGAAACAGACATGGTCGTTTCCATTATTAGTTACTAATCACGGTTTTCTCGTCCTTATCCTTTAATTAAAGAATAAATATGTGGATTAGATTCCTTTGTCTTTCTCTGTCCCACGACATTAGTGTTAGTTTGATATCTTTTATTCTTAAATTGTTGTTATTATTACCTACAATTTAGTTGTTACTCTGGCTTAGATCTTCTTTTTATCTTATTGTTGTTACTAAATGATGTCATTACTTTTTTTTCTTTTTTTTTTTTTATCTGAGGGACCATTAGAAATAACCTTTTTATCATTTAAAGTAGGGGTAAGGCTGCGTAAATTTTACCTTTCCCATATCTCATTTGTAGGAATTTACTGGATTAATTTGTTGTGGTCGTTGTTGTTGTAGTATATGTGAATTAGTTGTTTCATGTCATGTCAATCCATTTTCCTGCGTTGATCATGTAATCTTTTACGAAGTTTACTGTCTTTTTCTGCCCAAGACGACCATAAATTGAAAGTTACTGCTATACCATGACCTTCTCAAGACTACAAATCACAAATTAGAATCAACAGTTATAGGCTAATATCTAGAGCTCTACGGCGCCTCCGCAACCACCTTCTCTCTAGAATCTTCAAATGATTTCTTTTTTTTCTAATTCCAAACATGTACTTAAGCACACTAATATTTATATTATTAGATCACTCAAAAGATATTTACAGATAAGTCTTCTTATTTGCAATCTTGAAATAAGTCAAGTTATCTGCTACAACATGTAAAAGTGACCTAATGATGTAAAAATTCCCTTACACTAATGGTGTAACTTAAACTCTTAAAAATATGATTTGAGCACTTGGAAGAGCTAGCAAAATGGGTTATGTACAAGGCCTATGTATGACATTTTCCATCCAAATATTGACAATATTAGAACTAGAGGTCGCATTTTGTACATAGATGTTCAAGGTACATAGATGTGCACAATTCGAAAAAGTAAGACAAACAATTCACAACACATAAAAAACCATACCAAATTGAAAGGCAATTTTGTCTTTTAATTTTCTTTAAAAACAAGAAGAGCTCGCATTATTTGTTCTATTAACAAGAAAATATTCTCACAAAAAATAATTTTTAAATTCTAATGAATCCTTAAATATATAAAGTGTTTAACTACTTAAAATTTTTATTCATAATGATTTACGGTATAATTTCCACAGTTGTTAAATCAGCCTACTTAGTTTAGTGGTAAGTAAAACTCTTTAATAATATGGCTAAAATGCTGGGATGTTACATCGCTAATTAATTGGGGCTTTTGCATCTATACCCGATTTTGGGGTCACAATTGAATCTATACCCATTTTGTAAAAACAATTGCAAGCCTACCCATTTTACCATCAACTTCAGACTTATCAGATCAGAAGTTAAAAAAAAATTAGTCTAAAGTGAAAAGATTGCACTTCAAATGCACTTAAGGCCAAATAGGTCTAAAGTGCAACCAATGGTTTCATAAACTTAAGGCCAATAAGTCTGAAATGAAAAAAATTACACTTCATATGTACTTAAGACCAAAAGGTTTGAAGTGCAACAAACGTTTTCCTACACTTAATGCCAATAGGTCTGAAGTGAAAAATGCACTTAAGACCAAATATGTCGGAAGTGCAACCAATAGTTTCATGCACTTAAGGCTAATAAGTCTGAAGTAAAAAATTGCACCTCAGATGCACTTAAGGCCAAAAGGTCTGAAGTGCAACTAATTGTTTCATGCACTTAAGGCTAATAAGTCTGAAGTAAAAAATTGCACTTCAGATGCACTTAAGGCCAAAAGGTCTGAAGTGCAACTAATTGTTTCATGCACTTAAAGTCAATAAGTATGAAGTGAAAAATTGCACTTCAGATGACATTTAAAGCCAAAAGGTCTAAAGTGTAACCAATATTTTCATGCACTTAAAGGCCAAATATGTCTGAAGTGCAAATTGCCCAGAAATAGAAATTTGTTCTTCGAATTTTAACAATCAAATATGTGATTTAATACCTAAATCTACTCCAAATGAGCTCAAATTTGAAACATAACCTCCAAATATTAAAAAAAAAAACAAATCTCAATCATCAATTTGTCAAAACAATAATAAATCTAACGAACCTATTTTGCAATAAAGAAAAAGAAAAAGAAAAATCCTAAGAAATAATAAAAAATAAAGCGCCACATGCTTACCATTATAAAATATCATAAATTATCTTAAAATATGTTCATAAATACAATATAAAATCACTTTTACCCGAAGAAGAAGAAGGAGAAAAGGGACAGTTATTTATACAGTGGGTATAAATTAAAAAAATAAAAAATAAATTCAAGTTAAACCAAATATGGTGCCCATGCAATTTTTCTTAATTAATTGCAACGTAAATATCTTTGCTATGTAGCTCAGGCTTGCCATCACTTCCTCGTACAGCTATCATTAATCCGTTATTTGTTTTTTGCCCTTTAACCTTTTCTTTTTTGTTTCCTAGTCGTAGTTAGCCACGTTTAGGATACTGATTTGACCATTGGCCTTCTTTAATTTATCAATAGAACATACCAATAACCTGACTCATCTTTTCGGCCATGTTAGATTTTAATTTTGAAAACTAGCTTTTCGTATCTGAATTCCTCAAATAATTAATTTTGTTGAAGTAAAATTGGATATTATCTTTGGCAATTTTAGATATCTTAATTAAGTAATAATCTTGATTCGGTAAACATACCAATGAATTAGGTAAAGAGATCATACTATATTCAATTAATACGTTTGGGTGTCATTAGTTATTATGAAAATATAACTCTGATTGTGATCATTGTAATGTGCTAATATATTAATGTGTACTTTCTTTTGAGAAAAGTCTCAAACATAAAACACACTGAAAATGTTATAATAAATCTTCTGTTTTTTGCATTTCTCCACACAGTTTTTTATTTGTTTAATGATTTAAAAACAAAATCAGAACAAGTTTAAATTAATTAAGACATTTTAGTTTCTAAACAATTGAACCGTACACCTTGTACGTAGTTATAGAAATAATACCTTATAGTTATAGAAACTTATTAATAGGAAAAGAAAATGCTACTTTAGTAAAGTGATCTAGGATTTAATCAGAAACCACGTAAAAAATAAAAAATGTAGCTTATGAGGCTTTACTTCTTAATCAGAGTATGCAAATTCTTCTTCTTTTGTCATGTGTAGTGGTAATAAAAGATTTTCACGAAATATTCTAAATTTATGTGTGTCATTTCTTGCCAGTTCCATAGTTGTTTTCTTAACATAGATGATATCTTCAGCATAATTTAGTTTCTCAATTATTTTACCATCTCAAGTTGATATCGTTGTTTTAATATTATCTTTTCTTTTCTCGAAAATTTTAAAGCTTCTAATCAGGTGCCAATTCGTTCGTTCTTCAATCGGGAAGGAAAACATGACAATGACATATTCTGCAAAATAATACGTGCAACTATCCGTACTTATTTTCCACTACAAACATCTCGAGGTAAAAAGTATTTTCTTTTGCAATTATTTAAAGTAGACTTAAAGACAAATTCTAGTGATAGGTTTAATTGAACGTATAATTTTTGATGCGTAGTATAAATTTATGTATAAAAAATTATTAAAATATTAAAAATATATAAATATAAACTTATAACTTTAAAAATACTTAGAGTTTGAGTAATGGATGCACATTTGCTCAAAGGTAACTAGATAAGGAACTATTCAGCCAAATTCAAACTTAATTAAAAGAAGATATGATTAAATGAGTTCAAGACATTGGATTTACGTACTTTGATGGACAGTTCTATAAACTCATATAATCATATCTTCTTATAATGAAACTTTGACCAGAAAAAGAGGATCTAATGTGATATCATAAGTTCATTTTGGCCAAGCGTCTTTTTATTCACTTCTTTTCGGTCACAACCACACTCATAGTAATTCTTTTCCCGGATAATAATTAAAACCTACTTTAGTTTTTCGTACGTTTTTTTAGTCCATACCATTTTAATTAGATTGAAACATAGTAATTTCTTTTCTAGTTTTTCTCAAAATTATCCATGAAAAAGTTGTTTGAAAAGCATCATAAACTCAAATTGAATTGTCGTCCAAGAAACGAGATCATCACGTAAATAGATGTCGCGGTAATCCTGCACTGTAAAAAGCTTTTCAAGTCAAGCAGCAAAGTGAGACCACACTCATTAGTTGTGATTCTTTTCCAGGATTCCTGAGTCATGATTTGTTTTGGTCTCTCTTTTTCTGGTCCCCGTATAGATGGACTTGATCAGTTCAATGTAAAAGAGACAATTTAATTTCATTCCTTTTCTTTTAATTTCTGGTTGTAGATGCTAGGAATGCGTTATGGCACTACAAAAAAACAGTCGGTTTTATTACGGGGTTCTAAAGAACACCCAAATTGGATCTAATTACGGGGTCTTATTAACCTTCGCACTAAAAATTAATTTGGGGCGTCTAGAATCTCCGCTAGTTAAAAAAAGGCGCTAACAAGCACAATATTTCCTTCATTATTTTGACCTTTCCCTCTTTTTATTCGGTCTTTTCTTTTAAGCTTGATAAAAAAAGCCCTAAAAAAATCACTCATCTTTCTCACAACTCTCCTTCATTCTAACGATTTAGGGTTAAGAGAAATTCTTTCTCTCTTCTGAAATGGCAAGTTCTCCTTCTCTCTTTAATCTCCCATTATTTGAATTATCATTATTTTAAGTAATTTATCTGTGCGATTTTTATATCCGATTTTAATTCCTCTAAGTTTGATATCTGTGCGATTTTAATTGTGTAATGTGAATTTCAGCAATTGCTTTTGAAGTGTGCTTGTAGCTGAATCTCCTAGCAAAAGGTACAACTCGAATTGGAGCTCTCTGTCCTCTCCTTCCTAATCTGTTGAAAGGTCAAATTAGGGTTTTTATTATGTTTTCGTAATATCCGAATTTCAGTAGTTTCTGTACATGATTTAATTTTGGTTCTCTCTGCTCCAATTTTAGTAGTTTTTGCACGCGATTTGATTTAGGTTATCTCTGTTCCTTTTTTATTATAGAAGAAGGAGGTTTTTTCCTCTACTTCAAAACTCCTGTAATTATTATAGTATTGGGTAGTTAAGCTAGAAAAATTTCTGTTGAAGACAAAACAAGCTGAAAATCTTCTTCTTTTGTCTCTTGCGCTGAAAAATTTGTAATAGCAATGGAAACGAAGGTTTACAATCAATGAAATCAATGATCATCAGAGAATTCGTTAACTGTAACTTATACTGCAAAAATTTATTCTAAGCAAAAGAAGATTTGTTCGTATATTTAACTTACACATTTGCTTATTAAAGTTTTGTTCCAACTATAGTTATATGGTTTATGTACCCACTGCCCAAATACTTGACCAAGGGACAGCCCAGAGATTTGTACAATCAGAGAACATAATTTACATTTGGCATAGTAAATGCTATATAATTTTAGTCTGTGGGGGTTAAACCGCCGGAAAATAACCTCCATTAAATGGTTATGGCGGACTGTAAAAAACTGCCACAAAATGATAGCGGCGAATCTTACAGCTGGGGTTTTGAAGACCGCAGCAACATCAATTAATGAGGGTCGCTGACCGCCGCAAAACGTAAAAATACCCTCCACAAATAGGCTATTTTTTTTTTTGTAGTTATGGTATCATTCACCTACTTAGGTGGGGTTAATACTCCCTCAGTCTGCCTCTTTGTCCATAATATATCACGTAAAGCATCGAGAACCATTTTAAAAGAGTGTCGTACGAAAATTAGAAACTTTAATTACAGTGTGAGATATATATGTAGCCATAAGTGAATCTTTTGTCAAACTAGACAATATATTTAATTCCGTATTTACAGTAATTAAAAGTCAAAAGGTTAGAGTGTCCGACATCGATTGGATTACATGTCATAAATCAGACGTACTCATACAATGGAACTAATTTAATACTAAAATATTGACAAACTAAAATAAATAATGACTTATGAGTTAGAACAATTTAACCATCCAATCAGCTCAGTAAACTATCATGTGTTACTAAAAAAATATTTTCCATAAGAATACTTTAATAGATCATATGTTTGTTTATTTTTTTAAAATTTTCAGTAAACATATATTCACTTATCAAGACTTTATCTATAACTTTAATAAAGTAAGATTGAAATAATATTCATGTAACAAAAAATCTGAAAACCCAACAAAATCCGACAAAACCGAACCAATCCAAACTGATATAGTTGGTTTGATTTTAAAATTCGAACCAATACAGTCCATGCACACCCCTAACCATAAGACATGAAGAAAATATTAAAAAATCAACCATTATATTAATGTTCACACCAACTAAAATATCATGGGGGGGCGATTAACACCTCGTATCTAAAGCTTGGCCTTCTTTATTAGCACTTTTATTTTTTTCAAATTTAGTAAATTATTTGAATGACTATTTAAATCCGGTTGCACAAGTAAACTATTCATACTCCCCAAAAGTTGTGATTTGCACCTAGGAAGGCATATGAAGCCTCTTATCATATGATTATTAATTTTGAAAAACGAAAATAAAAAGAGTAACTCACAATAAGCATTTTTGCCACTGAGCTTCCTACTATTACGACTTTAAGGGAGGAAAATTGGGCCGTCATTACGCGTCTTTCACAAAGCTAGATAGGAAAGAGGCACGTAATTTATTTTTTGGCACCCATTTTTTTTATTTTATTTTGGCACCATTCTAAAACCGTCAATATAAAAAGAACCATATCTCAGATGGCCTGCACGCATTATCTGGCATAGATTATAGCATTCGTTTTGTTGGTTCTTTTTTGGGAAAGAGTTGATGGAACAAATCTTAGTGTTCGAAGATGGTAATATTCGTAGAGAAGAAGGAAATTACAAGAGCGAAACAAGCAACTCTAGGCCACCTTTTACCAGGTAAATTAACCCGTTCAAAACTTGTAATTCTTTCACATTATAAGTTGAAATACAGGTTAATTAATTCAAAGAGCTGGATATATATCTACGTACGTCGATTTTATTATCAACTCCAAGGAAAGAATAAATGAAGTGAGTTGGTGCTTAATTTGGTTAGGCATGCTTGGACAAAAAAGTTTTCATATTCTATATATTAGCGTTATTTATAGTTCGTACGTTAGTGATGACTGATGACTGATGACCTCTGCCATTATTATATTTGTCATGTGTGACCCGCGGTCAGTAGGCATGTGATGCTTCTGATCATATACAACAACAATAACCCAATATAATTTTAATAGTGGAGTTTGAGAAGGGTAGTGTGTACGCAGACTTTATCCCTCTCCTGGGTAGAGAGGCTGTTTCCGATAGACCATCAGCTCCCTCCCTCCAAGAATTTCCCACCTTGCTCTTGGGGTGATTCGAACTCACAATCTCTTGGTTGGAAGTGGAGGGCTCCGGCTACGGCTTTGGTAGTAGTATTGAATATAGCATTATCGTTGACGTTGACTTAAGTCATTTCTCTGGTCTTTTGTTGGTTTCTCTCTTTAATTTTCAGGGTGATAAGGGATGTCGTTTCTCTCTGCAAGCTCCGGCGGATCGTGGCGGCCTTTCTACTAGCTGTGTTTCCGTTTCTGGTGAGTGAGTTAAATTGCTATTAATTCTAGTAACTATGTATTTTCTTTCTTTTTGGTAGCACATCCTTTTACTTTGATTTGGCGTTCAACTATTATTTATATTACTTGCTGACTTTGGTGTGTTTTTTCTTCTTTCACCATTTGTACAAATTTGGTGTAGTTATGTAGGGAATCTACTGCTATTATAACATGTTCATTTTCTTAGGATAATCCCGTTTTGGACTTCGCTTTATGATTTTTTTGTCAGCAAATCATAATTATATGCTTTCGCTAATTTATAACCTTATAACGTTTCCGTAAATGGTATCCCGTTTGCCACCCCTGGTGTAAACGATGACAATGAGGTAATTAGAAGCACAAGAATTCACTTTTCACTTTTTTTTAATGCTTCCTGTGAGCTTTTAGTGGTTTTACTTCTTTGAAGACACCACAATAAAGTTGGTGTCGATCACATCCTCTACCATTTGGGCGAGGACTCTATGCGCACCGGGTAAACCTCATGTGCAATAGCCTGCAAATCACACAGCGTATATAAATCGCACTAGGCAAGTCATGTGCAACAGGCTCAACCCAGAAGGCATTGAGGGTGAATTCGATCCCACTCCAAATCAACTGGACAACCCCGAAGGGTTATGTACGTCGTCAAGTTTATAACATGCTTCATCAGGTTATTTATTCAAGGTTGTAGGAGAGTCTTTATAAGCCCAGACCAAAAAAACATCAAGACAAAAGGCTATTATTTCCTCTTTCAAGATCGAATTCTAGTCTATAGTATCGTGTCCAGGCACGGAATATCCACTTGCCAATTGAGCATCAGACTTATTTGAAGAGTTCGACAGATCTATTCTTAAATAGCAAGTACTAGCCGAAGTTGAAACCCATATAAGAATTGAAACCCATTATAGTTCAAAAGATAAACAGAAGATCCCTTTTTGACCAAGTTGAATTTTGTAATCTTCTAGTGTTTGAATATATACCTGTCACTTCATACCATTATTACCTAACTATTTAATCAACATTTTATCTATCCAGGTGGAGGATGAATTTCACTCTGACCTGGAAATAATTTTGACTGCTCGATACAGGTGAAAAATCATACACTTAATTACCATAGCATCACTGTGTCTATATATATATATATTTTTAAAATAATGTGATAATTTGATATTAATGCCAATATTATGCTGATGCATCGCAGACAGTCTCTCTGTCCTTTCAGAGGTAGGGGTAAGGCTGCGTACATCTTACCCTCCACAGACCCCACTACTGAGTTTGTTGTTGTTATTATGCTGATGCCTATTACAAGGATGAACACTGCTTGCTTCTTGTTATTGGCTTTAAAATTACATTACCTTATGCAATTTCACGTTGTATATGAGGTTAAGCTATTTCAGCATTTTATATATAAAAAAACAGGAATTCCAAGAAGAAAATCCATCCTTGTGAAAGAAGATGTCTACTTTTAAGGTTCTCACACGAGATTGCTCCACTGGTATTTACTGGAGAGTGTATCTTTCCCAAAGAAACCAAATTGGAATTGGTTGATGCTATTACAGGACTCCCTGTGATACATGGACCTCTATCCTCAGCACAAGTTGAAATTTTTCTACTAAAGGAAGATCTTGGTGGTGATGGGGAAGAACTAAATAGTTATATTATGATGCAAAAAAGAGGTGGAAAATCAATGCGCCATAAAAATCCATATCTGAGGTTACAAGGAGGCATTGTTTCTGTTGATGAAATTAGATTCAAACACACTCCAAAGTATATGAGAAAATTGGAAGTGGTAAGGCTAGGAGCAAAGGTTATAGATCTACCTGAAGAAATTAAAGTGAGAGAAGCCCTGACAGGATACTTCACTGTTAAGGATAAACATTTAAGTGAGTACATTATATTGTCTCTAATAAATTAGAAAAATGTGAAGTTTTATAATTTGTAAAGTTTTTGAACTGAAAATATCATGTTCCAGAAAGCAAGAAGCGGTACCCTCCATTACCAACTGATGATATATGGAGACTAGAACAGATTCAACAGAATGGTCCTTTCCATAAACGGTTGACTGAAAATGGTATCAGGACAGTGGAGGATTTCCTAATTGAACTCTACAACAATCCTCAGAGGCTACAACATGTAAGTAATTTTCTTCTAAGAACCTTTACTTCACAAAACTGAAAATGGCCGTATCAAACTCTCATGTTTTAGAAATAATACAATGTCCTAATGGTTTACAATAGCCCCTAAACGCTAGGGCAATGCACCTTAATATCATACAACTGTTGTAATTTTTTTTCCATTTAAGTAAGAAGTACTCATACAATACAAATGATGAGTTTTTAGTTTCCATACCTGCAGATCCTTGGCAAAAGCATGTCTGGTGATCGGTGGAAAATCACTACAAGGCATGCAAAGACATGCAATCTTGATGGAAGAAAGGTCTGTATCTACTATTCATTGATTGTCATGTATTTACTCATCTGTTGGCCATTTCTAATTCCTCCTTTTGATCTTGAACTTATTACAGGCGTCTGCCCACAAGTTAGTGGAAACTGCATTTGCAAACTGGGAAAATTGCATTTCTATTAAACATCACTTATCATCGTCCAAATTTTCCCCATCATCCTGTCCCACGGTTGACGATTGCCAGCATTCAGAGCTTCAAAATACTTCAGTGAGTACTCTTTGACCAAATTATTTTGCTTGCATAACTAATACCCATTACCCTGCAGTGTAAATGTCCGTTTCAATGTGATGAAAAAGAAGGATATATTTCGTGAGCTGATTTAAGCTTTTGTTTTTGCAGAGAAGTATTTCAGCTACTTTGCTAATTTGACAATTTTCTTTAATTTAATGTGCACAGAAGTCACATTTGCCTACTGAAAGTAACCAGTGGGTAGTCAGTGGTGAATGCTCTACTTCTTATGCAATTGCGGAGCAGCATACAAAGTCAGATGGGATGTCACTTGCTTTCACTTCTTCTAGCCATTTTACAACCGATTTTAGTAGTTTGGTGCAAAATGATAAGGATATCCTACATCTGGGATCCTTCAACCAGATCCCATCTATGAATTCGGATTCAGGAGAATATTTGGAGAAAATTGTCAAGTTTCTTAGTTCTGATAATATTCAACTTGATGATTCTCCTTATGTTCACTCAGCTGTCATCCATAAAGAAGGAACAAATTTGAGCAACATGGATCCTGTGGCCTCTATGCGCAAAGGCAAGTCTAAGAAGAGTTGGGCCAAGATATTTAGTGTAACTAAATGGTTCTTACTCATGAAAAGGTTTGTTAAACTTAAAAATCTTCGTATTACCAAGAAGCGGAAATTTTCCTGATCATAAGCATAAGCTAAACAAGAACAACTCGCTCTGTCCCATTTAACTGTTGTGTGGAGATCAGCTAGCTAGGTGAATGAATAATTTTGTGATTTGTATGAATAACTTTAGTTAGTTTGAATTGTTAAAAAAATATTTGTTAATAAAGAACTTAAAAGTTTAAGGATTAAAAGCTTTATAGGACAATAATATTTGTGTGGTTATAAAACTTCTCATTAAGGGTAAAATGAAGAGTTTAAAGTTGAATTATTTTCAATCGTAGAAGTCTATCATTCTTTTTTGAACGGACTAATTAATAAGAAAAATATGACATCTAAAATATGACCGAAAGATCGAATGTCAGTTCAAAATAGGAGAAACATTTTATACAAAGTATCTTTGTACAGTGAAAAATACTAGTACACATTTAAGTGCTCAACTACCATTTATTTGTATGTTCTATATCAAATATATCAAGTGATTTCCTCCTCCCTTCTTTTTTATAGAACTGATTATGTACCGCCGACTGAATGTTCTGATTTTATAGATTCTAACAGTTCTTTTTTTCTTTTTATTTTTTATGGTGAAAAAAGAGTTTCCTGGCATTTCCTTTATTTTATTTCTGATCATCGAGAATCTAAGCCCATCACCATTTTTGCTCAATCCTTTGGGGGTCGTATTCTGTAACGAGCAGGTCGTTTTGAGTATTACAGGCTCGTTCCCTCATTTACTGCTCATTTTGTGTTTTACAGTTGTTATGTGACTTGTTGGGGTAGTTGGTTCGGGTCCAGTGAGGTTTCGGAACGAATTAAGACACTTAGTCTCAAGGATGAAAACTTTCACAGTTTGGGATCAGTTTTGCCGCTTGCATCGTTTGCCTACAATAACAGCTACCAATCGAGCATTCAGATGGCCCCGTATGAGGCTTTGTATGGGAGACGGTGTCGGTCTTCGGTGGGTTGGTTTGAGCCGGGTGAGGCTAGGCTATTCGGTACTGATTTAGTTCATGATGCTTTGGAGAAGGTTAAATTGATTCAGGATCGACTTCACATGGCGCAATCTAGACATAAGAGTTATGCTAACCGGAAGGTTCGCGATGTTGCTTACATGGTAGGAGAAAAGGTACTACTCTGATTTTCTCCTAAGAGGGGTGTTATGAGGTTCGGGAAGAAGGGCAATTTGAGCCCTCAGTATATTGGGCCTTTTGAAATACTTAAAGAATTAGAGAGGTGGCTTATGAACTTGCATTCCCGCCTATCCTATCGGGTGTTCATCTAGTGTTCCATGTATCCATGCTCCGGAAGTATGTCGGAGACCCGTCTCCTGTATTGGACTTCAGTACGGTTCAGTTGGATGGTGATTTGACTTATGATGTGGAGCGGGTGGCTATTTTGAACCGGCATGTTCGAAAGTTGAGGTCAAAGAATATATCTTTAGTGAAAGTGCAGTGGAAAGGCCAGTCAGTCGGAGAAGCTACTTGAGAGACTAAGTGGGAGATTAGGAGCAAATATCCACACCTATTTGAGACTCCAGGTATGATTCTAAACCCGTTCGAGGATGAATGTTTGTTTAAGAGGGGGAAAATGTAACGACCTGGCATGTCGTTTTGATTATTACAGTCTTGTCCCCCATTTACTGCTCATTTTTTGCTTTACAGTTGTTATGTGACTTATTGGGATAGTTGGTTCGGGTCCGGAACGAATTGAGACACTTAATCTATAGGATAAAAACTTAAGTTGAAAAGGTTAATCGGATGTTGATTTATATGTAAACGACTCCATAATAGAGTTTTGATGATTCCAATAGTTACGTATGATGATTTTAGACTTAGGAGTGTGTCTGGATAATTATTTGGAAGTCCGTAGTTGATTTTGGCTTGAAATGGCAAAATTTTACTTTAATTATGGAATTGATTTCTATAATTTGTGTTGAATGTATCGAATTAATTGTGACTAGATTCAAGTCATTCGGGGGTCGACTCGCGAGGCAATGGCTTATTGGAATAGAGAATTTGTATGGATTGAGGTAAGTAACAGTTCTAAATTTGGTCGCGAGGGTATGAAATCCCATAATATGTGTCATATGATTGGTTTTGAGGTGACTCACACGCCAGGTGACATGCGTGTGGGCGTGCACAATAGAAATTGTGATTGGTCAATTCCATTGGATAGTATAGTTGATTTATTTGATGTTACCCGTATATTCTCCATGTATTATAGAAATTGAACTGCAAATCATGTTTAGGCTATGTGTTGGCATTGTATGGACCCACAAAGATCGTGTTACATGTTGAATTATCTGCTAAATTGATGTTTTGCACTCAGTCACTGTTTTACTTCATATTATAGCTCAGTTTTTATTGTTCTTTATTGACACATTATATTATCACTGTTTGGGTTGATTATCATGATTATTGAGAGCCCGAGAGATTGGAGAGATTGATGATTGAGTGAGGCCGAGTGCCTGATTGTGAGGATATTTATGGGAGCAGGTTGCACGCCGCATCATGTTTTATTGATTTATTCCATGATTGGCTTGTTATAGCGCTTGGGCTGAAGGAGCTCCTCCGGAGTCTGTACACCCCCAGTGAGCGCGAGTGCGAGTGTCGAGCGCAAATGCGAGTTTCGAGCGCGAGTGCTGAGTGTCTGAGAGAAATGAGCGATTGTGAGGAATGCGTGACTGTGAGGTTGGAGCGAATGGGAGGACTGAGTGACTGTTACTCTGAGTATGTGCACTTGATTTAATTACTATTGTGCTTCGGCTGGTATATATATATATATATATATATATTTTACTACCATGAAATTTCTGAAAGATTCTATATCATGTTTCAATTGACCTTGATACAAATTAACTATTTTGGTTTTAAATGTCAAACTTGGAAGCATGCCTATTTCTCTGTATTATATTGTTTGTAAAGTGAATTGTACTGTGATGCTCGTCACTATTTTTAGTCCAATATCTAGTTTTGTTACTTATTGATTTGGTTGTACTCACACTATACCTTGCATTTCGTGTGCAGATCTAGGTGCTTCTGGATAATCTACACGAACTTCTGGTTAAGTGCATTGAGTTTTAAAAGTGGAGTAAGCATTTCTTTAAGAAAGCTATACATGGAATGATTATATTTGCCTTCATTAGTTTTTTAGAAGATGTTTATATTAAAATGAATTATGTAGCTATGAGAAAGTTTATTTTTATAACATTCAAATTCATGGTTTAGTTGTAGGAGTATTTTCGTGCATGTAAAGTTGTGGGATTGCAGTAGGATATTGAGTTAAAATAAAGAAATAAAAAAAAGTATTCTATTAAAGTACATGTTAGTGTAGCACACTTTCCCTTCAGATTAAAGATTGGTGAATGGGAAATTGAGGGAAGAAAAGTGGATGGAAAAGTGAGCTCCCTTTTGCTTTGGAAGAGCAAGTGTCTTTCATTAGTGGTGGAAAGAAAAAATGAATGTGCTTATATTGAGAAATCACATCTCTTGGTGTTAAATGGGTTGGAAAGAAAGTAAGTCTCGCGTCATCGTCGTTGTCGCTCGCTCGGCTCGGCTTCGGATGTGGTCAACGATTGATTGATTAATCTTTTTGGACAAAATTTCTTTCAATTATTTATTTAATTAATTAATAAAAAATCAACCTGGAATAACCCAGGACCCGCGACCTGACCCGGTCCGATTCTTTCCCGGATTATTTTAAATCCCTTTTCCTAGAATATTTCAAACGTGAAATGTTCCCACCTGTTCCAACAGCCATGGCTGGTTCTGAAAGGTTGCAAACCTTTTCAGACACAGTACCAGAAAATGGCTATAAATATGGTTTGATCGCAGAATCTTTCCTTACGAAATTTTCTCATCTTCTTCTTCTTCTTCTGCACAAAATTTTTCAATGTGTTTTACAACCATTGAGTGGTTCGCAATTCATCAGAGTTTTTGGCATCAATACACTAGTGAGCTAAATCGATCCTGGGAGGAGAATATTCTAGCACCTCGGGTACTTAAGGAGAATAATTTCCTTAAGAATACACTGTGCATTCAGTGGGCTCGATTTATTCCTTTCAGATATTATTTCGATATTCTGTTATTGCTAACTTTCTGTTTTTGTTTTCTATTTCAGAAATATTACTGTTTCATTATTTATTATAGTAATACAGATCAACCAACAATCCTAAGGAAATTATTTTATTGTAATCAGTATTCTGGTTTTGGAGATTAAAACTTGTGTGGTTTTCTACTCCTTCTGAATTTTTCTATTCTGATTTGAAGATATAAAAACTTCATCAGAGTATTAAAATTCAGAAACGATTTGAAGAACATAAAACTTCATCGTTTTCTGTGAAACAGTATATAAAACTTTTGTTTTTATTTATTAAACGTACTATTTATCGTTAATTACAATATTGTTTACTATTCTATTTTTTGCCATTAATTGAATTCTTTTGTTGTTGACAGTGAGAAATGGCAATTGATAATGAAAATCCTTCTGCGACTGTTGCGGCAACAAAACAAACTGATGATCCACCGGCCGAGAAACCGGGGAAATTTTCTGGAGCCAACTTCAAAGGATGGCAGCAAAGGGTGTTTTTCTGGCTTACCACGCTTGGTATGCAGAAGTTCACCAGTGAAGAACCTTCAGTGTCTGCCGCGGACATACCAGACAACGAGAAATTTATGATTGTTGAGGCATGAAAATATGCTGATTTTTTTGCAAAGGCTATATCCTAAGTGCTTTGGAGGATGACTTGTACAGTGTCTACAGTGCTATGAATACGTCTAAAGTGTTATAGGACGCACTTGAGAAGAAGTACAAGACTGAAGATGCATGCTTGAAGAAGTTTGTGGTTGCCAAGTTTCTAGACTATAAAATAATAGACAACAAAACCTTTGGAACCCAAGTTCAAGAGTTTCAACTTATTTTTCACGATCTTATTGCTGAAGGTATGGTCGTGAATGAAGCATTTCAAGTGGATGCAATGATTGAAAAATTGCCTCATTCGTGGAGAGATTTCAAAAACTATCTTAAGCACAAGCACAAAGAAATGAAGTTGGAAGATCTTGTGATTCGTCTCAAGATTGAGGAAGACAACAAAGCAGCCGAGAAGAAGTCTCGTCAAAATTCAACGATTATGGGAGCTAATATCATTGAGGAGACTACTCCAAAAGGTAAGAAGAGGAAGAGGTCTTCTGGATAGACTAAGGAGCATAACAAGAAAAAGTTCAAGGGCAACTGCTACAATTGCAGAAAAGATGGTCACAAAGCCTCTGATTGTAGTCTCCCGTAAAAGGATAAGAAAAAGGGATAGGCCAACATAATGGAGAAGAATGATGACATTGATGATCTGTGTGCAACGCTTTAAGAATGCAACTTAGTTGGAAATTCGAAGAAATGGTGGATTGACTCTGGAGCCATTCGACATGTTTGTGCTGTCAAAGAAGCATTTGCGACTTACTCTACTGTTGGTCCCGAAGAAGAGCTTTCCATGAAAAGTACTGCAACAACCAAGATTGAAGGTTATGGGAAGATATTCCTGAAGATTACTTCCGTCAAGGTGTTAACGCTCAACAATGTTCTTCATGTTCCTACTATTAGGAAGAATCTAGTTTCTACTTCTTTACTTGTTAAAAATGGATTCAAATGTGTATTTGTATCTGACAAAGTTGTTGTAAGCAAGAATGAAATGTATGTTGGAAAGGGCTACCTCACAGAGGGCCTTTTCAAACTCAATGTAATGGTTTTTGACAGTATAAATAAAATTTTAGCTTCTTCTTATTTATTGGAGTCAAATAATTTATGGCATATTCGTTTAGGATATGTCAATTATAAAACCTTGCTGAAATTAATTAATTTAGAAGTATTGCCAAAATTCGAGTGTAATAAATCAAAATGTCAAATATGTATTGAATCTAAGTTTGTAAAACATCCTTATAAGTCTGTTGAAAGGAATTCAAATCATTTAGACTTAATTCATACTGACATTTGTGATATGAAGTTGACACCATCTCGAGGCGGAAAAAAGTATTTTATAACTTTTATTGACGATTGTACTCGATATTGTTATGTATATTTGTTTAATAGTAAGGATGAAGCAATTGAAGCATTTAAGCAATACAAAAATAAAGTGGAGAATCAATTGAATAAAAAGATCAAAATGATTAGAAGTGATAGGGGTGGAGAATATGAATCTTCATTTGTAGAAATATGTTCTTAATATGGAATTTTTCATCAAACTACTGCCCCTACACACCTCAATCTAGCGGAAAGGAAAAATCGGACATCAAAGAAAATGATGAATTCTTTATTAATAAGTTCCGGGTTACCGCAGAGTTTGTGGGGGGAAAGCTATCCTTAAAACTAACCGAATACTAATAAAGTGCCCCACAGTAAAACGCAATCTATTCCGTATAAAAAATGGAAAGGTAGAAAATCCAACTTGAAATATTTCAAAGTGTGGGGGTGTTTAGCAAAGTTACAAGTACTTTTACTCAAAAGGGTAAAAATCGGACCAAAAACTGTGGATTGCGTTTTCATTGGATATGCTACAAACATTAAAGCATGTCGGTTTTGGTTCATAAATCTGATAATCCCGAAATTCATGTTAATACGGTAACTGAATCAGATAATGCTGAATTCTTTGAAAGAATCTATCTGTATAAAACTGAATGCGAGTCGTTAAGTGAAAAACCTAAACGACCACGGGAAGAACCAAAGGAAAATACTCCAAGTAAAGAAGATCCAAGGCGTAGTAAACGTCAAAGAACATATACTTCCTTTGGACCAGATTTTGTGATATTTTTGCTTGAAAATGAGCCTCAAGCTTTCAAAGAAGCTACGTCATCTCCTGATTCAGCATTTTGAAAAGAGGCACCCAATAGTGGGATTCAATCAATTTTGGATAACCATACATGGGAATTGGTTGATCTTCCTCCAGGAAATAAGCCTTTAGGTTCGAAATGGATCTTTAAAAGGAATATAAAAGATTATGGCACTACTGATAAATATAAGGCAAGACTTATTGTCAAAGGTTATAGACAAAAGGAAGGCCTTGATTACATTGACACTTACTCGCCAGTAACGAGGATAACATCTATTAGGGTGTTAGTGACACTGGTGGCCGTATATGGTCTTGAAATCCATCAAATGGATGTTAAGACAGCTTTCTTAAATGGAGAATTAGAGGAAAAAAATTTATATGGAACAACCTGAGGGTTTTGTGGTTCCATGTAAAGAAAAGAATGTGTGTAAACTTGTTAAGTCTCTTTATGGACTTAAACAAGCACACAAACAATGGCATTAACACAACTTGGTTAAGATTGAACTTAACCAATTCGATAATCCAGCTGCGAAGTCCGCTACCATGTCCTCTATCAAGATGATATGCTGGCGGGCTTCCATCGAGGCACACTATTTGATGTCTCATAAACAAATAAATACTTAGTACTCATAGAAGTCTGCATGTGATTCTCTTTACTCTCTGTTGCTTAATGTATTGTGCAGTGGCACTGTGAACTATGGTGATGTTGACAATTAGTTCTTTTTGATCCATAATAGTAGTCGGCATTGCTAGCAATGCTAACAAGAAGCTGGTTGCCATCCTGCAAAACATTCAAATTATTATGCAGTTATTGGTTCGTGCTTATATTGCTTTTTTATTTATTCGTGTATTACTGTTGTTTATTATGAAACCTCCCACGCTGGTAATAAATAATTGAATCTTTCTTCTAAAGTTTAGAGAGCAGCAGTAAACGAGTTCAATAATATGGATAAAAATAAATTTTATATATATATATATATATATATATATATATATATATATATATATATATATATATATATATATATTCTTAACGGGTTAACAGATTATCCGTTAAGAAAATTGAATAATCCGCCCCCACAAACCGATAAGTCGTTAATAAAAAAAATTTAATTTGTTCCCCGTCCGTTAAACCGTTAACCTGATACCAATAAGCCATTAAGCTTCGGTTTCGGTTTCGGTTCGATTTTCGGTTTCGGTTCGGTTTTGAACACCCCTAGTATAAGTCGATTCAAGGGAATGAAAGTAAAGGCCCATTCTCTAAGCACTCATGAAATCAGGCGGTATTCATGGCTGAAACGAACACAACCCTGAGAACCATAGATGGTTAAGGGTAGATTGTGTGGCTTATGTTGTCTAGGTATACAACAAAGCTCGAAGGTTCAAAGATATCAAATCTACCGATTGACCGAGTATATCCGATATAAGCTCACTACGGAAAGTTTAAAGGGAAACCTACTTATCCAGATGTAATTAATCCTTATATGTAAATCACAGACTCGTCCGTGCATTCCTTTGTCTTATAGCCATTCCCCATTCATGTGAGGGATTGTTAGGATTAAAGATTGGTGAATGGGAAATAGAGGGAAGAAAAGTGGAGGGAAAGTGAGCTCCCTTTTGCTTTGAAAAGAACAAGTGTCCCTAATTGGTGGTGGAAAGAAAAATGAATGTGCTTATATTGAGAAAGCACTTCTCTTGGTATTAAATGGGTTGGAAAGAAAGTAAGCCAAGTGTCGCCGTCGCTCGCTCGCTCGCTCGGCTCGGCTTCGGATTAATCTTTTTAGACAAAATTTCTTAGAATTATTTAATTAATTAATTTAATTTAATAACAAAAATTCAACCCGGAATAACTCAGGACTCGCGACCCGACCCGATCCGGTTCTTTTTCCGGATTATTTTAAATCTTTTTTTCCGGAATATTTCAAACGTGAAATGTTCCCACCTGTTCCAACAGTCATGGCTGGTTCTAAAAGGTTGCAAACCTTTTCGGAAACAGTGCCAGAAAATGGCTATAAATATGGCTTAATCCCAGAATCTTTCCTTACGAAATTTTCCGATCTTCTTCTTCTTCTTCTTCTTCTTCTTCTTCTTCTGCACAAAATTTTGCAATGTGTTTTACAACCATTAAGTAGTTCGCAGTTCATCAGAATTTTTGGCACCAATACACTAGTGAGTTAAATCGATCCCGGGAGGATAATATTCTAGCACCTCGAGTACTTGAGGGGAATAATTTCCTTAAGGACACAGTGTGCATTCAGTGGGCTCAATTTATTCCTTTCAGATATTATTTCGACATCCTGTTGCTGCTAACTTTCTGTTTCTATTTTCTGTTTCAGAAAGATTATTGTTTCGTTATTTATTATAGTAATACAGATTGACTAACACTTCCAAGAGTTGAAGTTTTATTATACATGAAACTCTTGCTACATAAGGGTTCATTTCTTCATTTTGAGCATGTGTAAACTTTTTTTTAGCATAATGTTGTTTTCTTTCTTATTGAATATTAAATGTATATTAGTGTGTTATTTTGTTAAGTTCACTGTCATTGGGATTGACTAGCTACAAGTTTTTGCCAAACTAATTCAAATGATAAGCCAAACAATGCAGAATCTCAATAAATAAGTTTTCTTTTTATTACTAATAAATAAATAGTTAAGTATTTTTTAAAAGTGCTAGGCAAATTTTATGGCATGAGCGCAAGTATATAACTTTATTAAAATACTTCGGTAATACTAGTTTCATCATTTAATGACAACAATAGTAAGAATAAAGCTTTAAGTAGGCCTGATACCAACAAAAGTTTTTTTATATATTGTTTCACTACCACTAGGGTACAAAGAAGCATTTTTCCATAAAATCTAACCTCAAAAGTAGTAGGTTTGATAAAGTTGATTAATTTTGTCTTAACAGATGTTGGGAAGACTCGCTTCGCAATAAGGATATAAACAAAATAGAAAAGTCATGAAGACATGTCTTGACTCAATATTTCTCAAATAAAAGCTTTTAATTAACTCCGAGAAAGCTCCAAGTTCAGGTGCGATAAACGAATTAAGGTCAGAGATACTCATCTTGGTTAGTGTACGCTAGGGTCGGGGATACTCGTCCTAGTTCAAGATTAATAAAGTCATCAACAATAAAGGCGGACATAGGCAAAGCATGAAAAGCAAATAACATAGAGTTTATTGAAAATTAATTCAAGCCAAGTTTAAGTCAATATAGCGACCGTGCTAGAACCACAAGACTCGGGGAATGCCTTACACCTTGTCTCCGGTCAACAGAATTCTTTACCGGACTTTATTTTCGTATACCAATAAAATAGAGTCAAAGCTTACTTTGACTAGGGATTCAACTAAATGGTGACTTGGAACAATGAAAAATCAATTTCAATTTAAATGGAAAAACTCTTTAACTCACAACCATCCATAGGAGTGACACTCAGTAGTGCTACTCTTCCCTCTCGTGTGTACGTGTTATTAGAAAGTACAATTGTAATATATCAATTTTTAGGAACTAAAAGGGGGAAAATCAGCAAATTGATCAGGAGGGCCAAAAAGGCCAAGAGGCAAGAGGGCCAGGGTATGACAACCGTTAGATACCACAATCTTATCTTATGGAGTAGAGAGTGTGAAAGAGAGACAAATATTGTACAAGTAGCTTCTCTACGTGCCAAAAGGTTGATTCCTTTGACAAGTCAAATTCACCTTCAAAATAAAAGGAAACTGGAGCAATGTAAAGTGAGCTCCATTTTGCTTTGGAAGAGCAAGTGCCCCTCATTAGTGATGGAAAGAAAAAATGAATGTGCTTATATTGAGAAAGCACCTCTCTTGATGTTAAATGAGTTGGAAAGAAAGTAAGCTTAGCGCCGTCGTCGTCGTCGCTCGCTCGGCTCGGCTCGGCTTCACCTTCGGATTTGATCAATGATTGATTGATTAATCTTTTTGGACAAAATTTATTTCAATTATTTATTTAATTAATTAACAAAAAATTAACCCGGAATAACCCAAGACCCGCGATCCGACCCGGTCCGATTCTTTTCCGGATTATTTTAAATCCCTTTTCCTAGAATATTTCAAATGTAAAATGTTCCCACCTATTCCAACAGCCATGGATGGTTCTCAAAGGTTGCAAACCTTTTCAGACACAGTACCAGAAAATGGCTATAAATATGGTTTGATCGCAGAATCTTTCCTTACGAAGTTTTCTCATCTTCTTCTTCTTCTTCTGCACAAAATTTTCCAATGTGTTTTACAACCATTGAGTGGTTCGCAATTCATCAGAGTTTTTGGCATCAATACACTAGTGAGTTAAATCGATCCTTGGAGGAGAATATTCTAGCACCTCGGGTACTTAAGGGGAATAATTTCCTTAAGAATACACTGTGCATTCAGTGGGCTCGATTTATTCCTTTCAGATATTATTTCGATATTCTGTTGCTGTTAACTTTCTGTTTCTGTTTTCTGTTTCAGAAAGACTACTGTTTCGATATTTATTATAGTAATACAGATTGACTAACACTTTCAAGAGTTGAAGTTTTATTATACATGAAACTCTTGCTACATAAGGGTTCATTTCTTCATTTGAGCATGTGTAAACTTTTTTTTAGCATAATGTTGTTTTCTTTCTTATTGAATATTAAATGTATATTAGTGTGTTATTTTGTTAAGTTCACTGTCATTGGGATTGACTAGCTACAAGTTTTTGCCAAAATAATTCAAATGATAAGCCAAACAATGCAGAATCTCAATAAATAAGTTTTCTTTTTATTACTAATAAATAAATAGTTAAGTATTTTTTAAAAGTGCTAGGCAAATTTTATGGCATGAGCGCAAGTATATAACTTTATTAAAATACTTCGGTAATACTAGTTTCATCATTTAATGACAACAATAGTAAGAATAAAGCTTTAAGTAGGCCTGATACCAACAAAAGTTTTTTTATATATTGTTTCACTACCACTAGGGTACAAAGAAGCATTTTTCCATAAAATCTAACCTCAAAAGTAGTAGGTTTGATAAAGTTGATTAATTTTGTCTTGACAGATGTTGGGAAGACTCGCTTCGAAATAAAGATATAAACAAAATAGAAAGATCGTGAAGACATGTCTTGACTCAATATTTCTCAAATAAAAGCTTTTAATTAACTCCGAGAAAGCTCCAAGTTCAGGTGCGATAAACGAATTAAGGTCAGAGATACTCATCTTGGTTAGTGTACGCTAGGGTCGGGGATACTCGTCCTAGTTCAAGATTAATAAAGTCATCAACAATAAAGGCGGACATAGGCAAAGCATGAAAAGCAAATAAAATAGAGTTTATTCAAAATTAATCCAAGCCAAGTTTAAGTCAATATAGCGACCGTGCTAGAACCACAAGACTCGGGGAATGCCTTACACCTTGTCTCCGGTCAACAGAATTCTTTACCGGACTTTATTTTCGTAGACCAATAAAATAGAGTCAAAGCTTACTTTGACTAGGGATTCAACTAAATGGTGACTTGGAACAATAAAAAATCAATTTCAATTTAAATGGAAAAACTCTTTAACTCACAACCATCCATAGGATTGACACTCAGTAGTGCTACTCTTCCCTCTCGTGTGTACGTGTTATTAGAAAGTACAATTGTAATATATCAATTTTTAGGAACTAAAAGGGGGGAAATCAGCAAATTGATCAGGAGGGCCAAAAAGGCCAAGAGGCAAGAGGGCCAGGGTATGACAACCGTTAGATACCACAATCTTATCTTATGGAGTAGAGAGTGTGAAAGAGAGACAAATATTGTACAAGTAGCTTCTCTACGTGCCAAAAGGTTGATTCCTTTGACAAGTCAAATTCACCTTCAAAATAAAAGGAAACTGGAGCAACCATAAGACCTGAAGAAAGTATTAAGAAAATCACCCACTATATTAATGTTCACACCAATTAAAATATCATGTACACCTCGTATCAAAAGCTTGGCCTTCTATAATACTATGTTAATAGGTGAAAAGTAGTTTCAAATTATATACAAACTAAATTTGGTAAGAAAAAATATTACTATAAGTTAAAAATTGATTGGGGGACTTCCCCGTAATTGTTTCTATTCAGAATAAACATTGAGCTTCCTACTATTACGAGTTACGACTTAACGGAGGATAACTGAGCCGCCATTACGCGTCTTTCACTAAGCTAGTTAGGAAAGAGGCAAGTTACCATCTTTTGTTTTTGCACCACTCTAAAACCGTCTATATAACAGAACCATAACTCAGGTGGGCTGCACGCATTCTCTCGCATAGACTATAGCATTCGTTTTGTTGGTGGCAAATATTTGATGGAACAAATGTTATTGTTCGAAGATCAAGATGGTAATGGTGGAGAAGGACACAAGAACTCAGATACAGAAAGAAGAAACTCTAGTCCTCCTTTAACCAGGTAAGTAAATTAACCAGTTCAAAACTTCTTCTTTCACATGATTATAAATGGACATGCACACAGGTTATTTAGTTTCTTAGAGCTGGATATATATGTATTTACGTAAATATCATTATCAAATCCAAAGAAATAATTAATGAAGTGATTTGTTAATTACTTCATTTGGTTAGCTGTGTTGAGGAATGTTTGTACTAAAATTATGTTTTCAGATTCTATTAGTGTGTTACTGATTGTTCGTATGTTAGTGACCTTTTACCATTATTAAATTTGTCATGTGTGGCCAGTTGGCATGTGATGCTTCTGCTTTGAGAGTACTGAATATGGCACTATCGTTGACGTTGACTTGAGTCATTTCTGCTCTTTTAATTTACTGGTTTTCCTTTTCTCAGGGCAATAAGGGACGTCGTCTCGCTCTGTAAGCTCCGGCGGATTGTGGTCGCCTTTCTACTGGCTTTGTTTCCATTTCCGGTGAGTTCAATTTAAGCTTCTTAATTTGTAACAACATCTTTTCTTTCTTTTTGGTTGCACAGCTTGTTACTTTGGGCTTCACAGTATTATTTATTTATACTTGGTATCTTAACTTTGGTGTGGTTTTGTTTTTCTTTCACCACTTAAATTTGGTGTATTTATATATGTTGGAAAAATCTTGGTACATGTTCATTTGCTTAGGATAATCCACTTCAGCTTTATGGTTCTATTTTATTGGTTGCAAACAATTAATTATATACTTGAGCTTTTATAACCTAACGTTTCCGTAGATCGTTGGCTTGTTAGTTTTTAGTTGCTTTCTAACCTAAGATTTGATATGTTTCACCCGGAGTTGTGGATCAATTCCAATTTGCTCTCACTAAGATTTAAGATTCGAAAACCAATTAGTGGAGAAAATGAAAGTGTCACCAGTCTAAACACCTATCAAAATGATGATTTGATCTTCTTCTTTTTTCCATTTTTTTTAATTATAAGGGAGGGTGAAATGGTGGATGTTTTGAAAGGCCTCATTCGCTTGAAAACAGTGATAGTTTTGCGTGGACAAAAACTTATACCAACTCTTAGCACATGAGGTGAACGATAGTGCGCAGATCTACGAGTTTGCTGAGTTTTAATGCAACTATATATGGCATTTAATTTATGGTTGGTGGGCATGTGAATTAATTGACAAAGATCTTTTGATATGCGGTTGGAAAGAAATCTTTTCCGGCAGATTTGTAATGAAAGGAATAGGATAATTTTCTTTGTGAAGAAAAGGACATTATATGTAAAGAACAGGAAAAGAAGGGACACTTTCCACATAAAGGATATTTGGTCACTGACTGAATTCGCAAAAAATGAAAGAAAGAAAAAATCACACACGGAATGCAAAGTCTCTGGCTACAGAATCTGACTAACAAAGCTAAACACTGAGATAGACTGACGCCGTTGTCCATCCCTTTCTCAAAAATCCGAGAATATGCATAGTTTCAAAAGGTACGAGTCATTTTCTATTTTCTTTTTAATGCATTTCAGAAAGAACGATTCCTTTTTAAATTTTGAAATAATTTAACTTAAACTTTGAATTTTATTGCTAATGTGAATCTTTCATAGTCATGCAAATATTGTGGCATATCTTAGAACACAAGTTTCAAAAGAATAGTAATTCAATACACAAATATTATGGCTTCATGTTTAGGATCATAAGTTTTAAAAGTCTTAATTTGTGTCCAGTCAAATAGATTAATGTAAACATAGTGAATATATATTTATATCCATGGTGTAAATGATGACAATGAGGTTAGAAGTACAAGAATTTACTTCTATAAAATGCTTCCTGTGAGCTTTTAGTGGATTTTCTTCTATGAAGATACCACAATTTCGCCGTCCAGGCAAATCAAAGTTACTGTTTTTAATGCTCGCTAAACATGCTTTATCAGGAGATTTCTTCTAGGTTGTCCTTAAAGGTTATATTTTACTCTTTTAAGATCGAATTTTAATTTTAGTCTAAGGTTTCGTGTCCAGGCATATATAGAATCCACTAGCCAATTGAGCATCATAACATCTTTGACGAGTTGCATAGATTAATTCTTAAATAGCAAGCACTAGTTTCTGGTGTGATTTTACATAAAGCAATCAAACAGGAGATTGATAATAATGAAACACACGAGTAACGACGCAATTTAATTGGAACTTATAAGAAGTGAAACACACTATAGTTCAGAAGATGAAATAGAGATACCTTTTTTAGTAAAGTTGTATTTTGTAATCTTCTAGTCTTTGAATATATACCTGTCATATTATATCCATACCTAACTATTTAATCAACATTTTATCTATCCAGGTGGAGGATGAATTTCACTCTGACTTGGAAATAATTTTGACTGCTCGATACAGGTGAAAAATCATACACTTAATTATCATAGCACCACTGCGTCTATATATATATATTTTTAAAATAATGTGATAATTTGATATTAATGCCAATATTATGCTGATGCATCGCAGACAGTCTCTCTGTCCTTTCAGAGGTAGGGGTAAGGCTGCGTACATCTTACCCTCCACAGACCCCACTACTGAGTTTGTTGTTGTTATTATGCTGATGCCTATTACAAGGATGAACACTGCTTGCTTCTTGTTATTGGCTTTAAAATTACATTACCTTATGCAATTTCACGTTGTATATGAGGTTAAGCTATTTCAGCATTTTATATATAAAAAAACAGGAATTCCAAGAAGAAAATCCATCCTTGTGAAAGAAGATGTCTACTTTTAAGGTTCTCACACGAGATTGCTCCACTGGTATTTACTGGAGAGTGTATCTTTCCCAAAGAAACCAAATTGGAATTGGTTGATGCTATTACAGGACTCCCTGTGATACATGGACCTCTATCCTCAGCACAAGTTGAAATTTTTCTACTAAAGGAAGATCTTGGTGGTGATGGGGAAGAACTAAATAGTTATATTATGATGCAAAAAAGAGGTGGAAAATCAATGCGCCATAAAAATCCATATCTGAGGTTACAAGGAGGCATTGTTTCTGTTGATGAAATTAGATTCAAACACACTCCAAAGTATATGAGAAAATTGGAAGTGGTAAGGCTAGGAGCAAAGGTTATAGATCTACCTGAAGAAATTAAAGTGAGAGAAGCCCTGACAGGATACTTCACTGTTAAGGATAAACATTTAAGTGAGTACATTATATTGTCTCTAATAAATTAGAAAAATGTGAAGTTTTATAATTTGTAAAGTTTTTGAACTGAAAATATCATGTTCCAGAAAGCAAGAAGCGGTACCCTCCATTACCAACTGATGATATATGGAGACTAGAACAGATTCAACAGAATGGTCCTTTCCATAAACGGTTGACTGAAAATGGTATCAGGACAGTGGAGGATTTCCTAATTGAACTCTACAACAATCCTCAGAGGCTACAACATGTAAGTAATTTTCTTCTAAGAACCTTTACTTCACAAAACTGAAAATGGCCGTATCAAACTCTCATGTTTTAGAAATAATACAATGTCCTAATGGTTTACAATAGCCCCTAAACGCTAGGGCAATGCACCTTAATATCATACAACTGTTGTAATTTTTTTTCCATTTAAGTAAGAAGTACTCATACAATACAAATGATGAGTTTTTAGTTTCCATACCTGCAGATCCTTGGCAAAAGCATGTCTGGTGATCGGTGGAAAATCACTACAAGGCATGCAAAGACATGCAATCTTGATGGAAGAAAGGTCTGTATCTACTATTCATTGATTGTCATGTATTTACTCATCTGTTGGCCATTTCTAATTCCTCCTTTTGATCTTGAACTTATTACAGGCGTCTGCCCACAAGTTAGTGGAAACTGCATTTGCAAACTGGGAAAATTGCATTTCTATTAAACATCACTTATCATCGTCCAAATTTTCCCCATCATCCTGTCCCACGGTTGACGATTGCCAGCATTCAGAGCTTCAAAATACTTCAGTGAGTACTCTTTGACCAAATTATTTTGCTTGCATAACTAATACCCATTACCCTGCAGTGTAAATGTCCGTTTCAATGTGATGAAAAAGAAGGATATATTTCGTGAGCTGATTTAAGCTTTTGTTTTTGCAGAGAAGTATTTCAGCTACTTTGCTAATTTGACAATTTTCTTTAATTTAATGTGCACAGAAGTCACATTTGCCTACTGAAAGTAACCAGTGGGTAGTCAGTGGTGAATGCTCTACTTCTTATGCAATTGCGGAGCAGCATACAAAGTCAGATGGGATGTCACTTGCTTTCACTTCTTCTAGCCATTTTACAACCGATTTTAGTAGTTTGGTGCAAAATGATAAGGATATCCTACATCTGGGATCCTTCAACCAGATCCCATCTATGAATTCGGATTCAGGAGAATATTTGGAGAAAATTGTCAAGTTTCTTAGTTCTGATAATATTCAACTTGATGATTCTCCTTATGTTCACTCAGCTGTCATCCATAAAGAAGGAACAAATTTGAGCAACATGGATCCTGTGGCCTCTATGCGCAAAGGCAAGTCTAAGAAGAGTTGGGCCAAGATATTTAGTGTAACTAAATGGTTCTTACTCATGAAAAGGTTTGTTAAACTTAAAAATCTTCGTATTACCAAGAAGCGGAAATTTTCCTGATCATAAGCATAAGCTAAACAAGAACAACTCGCTCTGTCCCATTTAACTGTTGTGTGGAGATCAGCTAGCTAGGTGAATGAATAATTTTGTGATTTGTATGAATAACTTTAGTTCATGCGTTAACATGAACTATTTGATGAGTTTGAATTGTTAAAAAAATTAATGATTATTTGTTAATAAAGAACTTTTAAGGGTTAAAAGCTTTATAGGACCATAATATTTGTGTGGTTATAAAATTTTTCATTAAGAGTAAAATGAAGAGTTTAAAGTTGAATTATTTTTAATCGTAGAAATGTGTCATTCTTTTTTTAACAGACTAATTAATAAGAAAAGTGTGTCATCTAAATTATGACCGAAAGATCGAATGTCAGTTCAAAATAGGAGGAAAATTTTATGCAAAGTAACGAGGAACATTTTATACAAAGTATCTTTGTACAGTGAAAAATACTAGTACACATTTTAAGTGCTCAACTACCATTTATTTGTATGTTCTATATCAAATATATCAGGTAATTTCCTCCTCCCTTCTTGTTTATAGAACTGATTATGTACCGCCCACTGAATGTTCTGATTTTATAGAGTCTAACAGTTCTTTTTTTCTTTTTATTTTTTATGGTGAAAAAAGAGTTTCCTGGCAGTTCCTTTATTTTATTTCCGATCATCTAGAATCTAAGCCTATCACCATTTTCGCTCTATCCTTTGGGGGTCGTGTTCCCCGTCTTAAAGTAATTTATTTTATTGTCTTGTTGTTAGAATACACTTCTTGGTTCAAGAGGATTTCCAATTGCATAGTACTTTGTTGTGGCACTTCTGCAAAACTTGAAATGCAGATCGTTATTCTATTCTTTCAAAGTCTTTTTAATTTTAACCACTAAATCAATCATATAAACTAACAAAATGAATGAAGAACCTGAAAATAAATTAAAATAGAACAGACGGACAACAACAGACGAATAAAACGAAGAAAATGTGGCTTTAGAAGTTTGTGCATTCGAAAAGAATGGCTGAGGCTTAATCTTTTGAACGTAAGAGAGGCATTAGGTAAGAGGAAAAAGGAAAGAAATAGGTGTAAGTTAAAGCGTTTACCAATGCGGCAATGTATTATCATTCGGTCCTTTTTTAATACTAACAATTTGGCCCAAGCGAAGTTTGTTTTGATGATTGACAAAGGAACTCGAGCATGAACCAGGTCCATATACAGTGTGCAAAGACACGGGCAGATTCGAGCATAAGGGATGCACGTGAAGGAGGTAAGCTTAAGTTGTTATATTTGATATCTCCTGATCGAAAAGATTGCATAAATGATAAGGAGAAGGACTCCTTAGTCGAAGAGAACTTTATCCAAAATAAGAGAGGAGTTAGAAGTTGAAGATAACTAGAACCCGTCCACCAAGGAAGAGTAGCATTAGAACTCAAGTTATTTCTCATTCTACTAACTCTATATATTGCAGGATGTTCTCATTCTACAGGTACGCATAAACGTTGAAATTAAACGTGAGTTGAGAGCAAAATAGCAAGGCATTTTGCAAGCAACTCTTGTGTGATTCAAGTGTGCGAATCTGAAGCCACATGAACTAGATAGAAGAACCAGTTCCAAGCGTCTGTCTTTTATTCTAGTACAATTGTAGTAGGTATTTTCAAGTTGTATCTTTCAGCTTTATATAGAAACAATTGTATTAGGTACTCTGAGTATTCAAGTTAGAGCTAACTTGAAGTTGTCGCAACAGTTAGAGGATGGTTGCCACAACGGGATTAGAGTTAATCCTTAGGTTTACAAAGAGTTTTGTAAATGTTGTTTTGGCTTAGTGATTTAGTGAAGTGTTGGGGAAACTCATACTGAGTAGTAGGTCGTGATTTTTTCACCTTTTGACACTAATAGAAATTCGCTAAAAACCAACCAAAAAAAAACGATCAACGTTGGTCGGTTATGGCCAATTACCGACCAAAACGCGACCATTACGGTGTGGACGGTGTTTTGATGGTCGGAATGGCTTACCGACCAAAGTTGGTCGGTAGTTTAAAACGACCATCTGACAAGTTTAATTACTTATCGACCAACTTTGGTCGGAAATATATTTTATTAATTTAATTTTACCGACAAAAGTTGGTCGGTTTAACTAAATTATGTTTTTTATTAATTATTAAAATTAAAAAAAACCGACCAACTTTGGTCGGTAATTGAAAATATATATTTTTTTTAAAATAATTAAAATTAAACATTACTGACTAACTATGGTCGGTAATCTCAACAGTGCGGGCAAAATACCGACCAAAGTTGGTCGGTAATGTTGAATTCTAGGAATTCAATGTTCATTAACCGACCAACTTTGGTCGGTTTTTCTGGGTTTAATTTTGGCATAAAATGCCTGTTTTGGCACCTACACCACCTGCCAGCATACCAATACACCTAATAACAACAATACAACAACAACAACAACAACAACAACAACAACAACAACCAAAACATTCAATAAATACTTTAAAACTAACAAATTAAAGTTCAATTGAACATAAAAATCCAAAACCAAGTTAAAACTAATTACAATTAGTTCAAAACTGATTCTATTTGTCTAGTTCAAAGTATATAAAAGTCAAGGGGTATTTTCTACAACATCATCATCATCGTCTGATGAACTTTCATTTACAAGACGATATAGAGAATGGTCTTGTGGAGGACGGGAAGCACGATCACGGGGAGGACGGGAGGAACGATCACGTGGAGGTCGACCCTCTGGAGATGACTCACGAGATCGGGGCAACGGAAAAGCTCAACTAGATAGGAGAGTTCTGATCTGAGCTTGCATGCCAAGGAATTGAGCATCTCTAAGCCTTTCTCTTTCCTTGGCCGCTTCTAGCTCTGATGTGAGCTTTGTCACTGTTTCCCGCATAGCGGAGAGGCTCTCCCAATTAAGTTGATCGCCTTGCGAGGAAGTCCCTATTCCTCACATTCCACACTTATAGCGATGGAAGTTTTTAGTAGGAAGCCCGTATACCTTCCCCCATTTTGGACCGCCAATAGACTCCAACCATATTCTTTCAGCATCCTCGTCCGAAGGTTGGGTTGGCTCACCCGATTCACCAGCTGGATGACTACGGATGAATTCCTCCACGTTACTTTGGTAGCGACCCTATATTATTTTAAATTAAATCAGTATTTCAAAATTTTTATAAAAGTAAATTATAATACTTAAAGAAAATTGAAAGCTTACATATGCAGTCGAGGCCCGGTCCTCGACCCACCTATCTTGATCCCCCTCTTTCTTCTTCTTCACAATATGTGTCTCCTTGAATAGCTCATCATGACTCATTGGACGCCCATACTTCTTTTCCTGAAAATAAATTAATTTAGTTAATAAACAGAATAGATATACTTAGAAAAGTAAAATAATTTAAGCAATTACGTACCAATCTTCTTTTTATTGTCCCTAGGCTGATCGCACCTCCAGTGTGCAAGGAGCCTCCCTTATGGATGCGCGAGCTTTCTTTCCTTTTTCGCTCCTCACTAAGAACTCTACGGTAAGCCATTGCCTTTGCAAATCATTCCACAAATTCTCAAGTAACCAGCCAGGCCTCTTGTTCTTCTTTCTAGCATCCAAGAAAGCATCCACCAATCTCTTGCGAGCTTTATGATGAAAATTTGTAGCCACTTCCGCGCTATAGCGGTCTTCCCATACACACTTGCTCTGTATTTCAAAAGTTAAATATTAGATGGAAATATCATAAATATAAATTATTAAACTGTTTAAAAGAACATGTATACCTTAAATTGATTGAAAATTTACTCCTTCAGTGAGAATGGGCAATCAATCCAAGTCGCATAAGGGCCATCATAAAGCTTTCTGATGGCATTGGTGATTATCCTCGTAGTCTTATTAGCCGGCCTGAACCTGCAATTTAACAATAAAAATACATTAATATCTTAGTAAAAATGTTACAAATCAATAGACGCAAAAATAATGAATAACACTTACCCATCACCCTCAGGGACTATGATGATCCTGCCATATCGATCATAATGCACTACCTCGTCATCACCATCCGAAGCATGTGTATCAGAGGCATGTGAAGATGGTGTAGGCGGGTCAGAGCTACTGCCTCGCAGGCGAAGGCCTGCAATAGATGGAGTCGATGATGAAGATGGTTGCGATCCCTGTGACTGCGACATAGCTGGATGCGACCCAAGTGGATGTGATACCGATGGCTGTGACCCGAGTGGCTGTGACATGGATGGATGCGATCCATGTGGCTGTGATATGTAGGGATGTGATCCATGTGGATGTGATGCAGATGGCTGTGAGGCAGCTGGACTGTATGTCGGACGTATAGTCCTATGGCCCTGTGATGGAAGACGGGGTGTCTAAGTGAAGGTGTACGGCTCGTGATGCTGTGGCAGCTCAGTATAGACGTGTGGTGGAGGATAAGACATAGGCATCTCTGAAAAGGGTGGACAAGAGGGAGTATTATTTTCTACCCTCCTCTTTCCCTTTCTACCCTTTTCTCGACCCCGAGAACTAGTAGGGTCATTGTTACCTTGACCCTTGCCTGCCATCTGCATAATATAATACACATTTAGATTGAAACATATAAGAAACTAGCTATAAAATGAGAGTGCTTTAAAAAACCAACTTTTTAATCCTCATCGACGTATTGTTCCTCGTTTGAGAATTCTTCGTCCTCACTTGTTTGAGCTTCATCAGTTGATTCTTCGTCCTCATTTTCTATAATTGTTACTTCATTTATATCAACTTCTTCCAATATGCGTTCAGGATGTTCCAAATCATTTTCTAACTGATCGTCCACTATTTGGTGAACATTGGAGATATCGTTTTGATATGCAATATCTAACACATTCTCGACTTCCACCCTACCTACAGGCTTAGTTTTTATTACAACCCACCAATCGGACTTATTCCGCCGCAATGGATAAGGAGCATAATACACTTGCCTAACGTTATGTGCAATTATGAAAGGATCATAGCGATCATACTCCCTCGTATGATTAACCTCAATTATGTTGTATTGGTTGTGTACTCTTGTACCTCTTGTTGGATTTGGGTCAAACCACTTGCATCTAAAGAGTATCAATTTCTTATATGGCCAACCTGTATATTCTAGTTGTAATATTTCTTTGACCACACCATAATAATCAATATCTCCAACTTGGTTGCCATCACCACCTTGAACCCACACCCCGTTGTTGTTGCTATTTTTATTTTTAGAGCAATCCTCTGTATGAAACTTATAACCATTCACTACGTACTTAGACATTGTTGTGACCTGAAGCCCAGGTCCCCAAGATATATCTTTCAAAAATTGATTTACACCATTATTTGGATTATTTACCTACATAGAGTTAAAAAAATTCATAAGTTAGCACAACTTATGAATCAATTTTTATACATTCACTACATATATATATACACACACACACACACACACACATACACACACACACACACATACTTACAAACTGTTTGAACCACGTATCAAATCTCGTATATACAGCATCATGGCCAAATTGACCCACGAAGTGACTGTGACATATCAAATATTTTTAGTAGTTGCATCAATATGTAGTCACAGTAAATTTTACATTTTGATAACTAATAAATCAATACTTACTTGAGAAATGGTACAACTTCGGGATAATTTAGCAACACATGAAGTGTAGCTGACTTGTACTCCATATCACTCAAACTTCTCTTTCTAACATCCTTAGAATATCGGCCTGGTTGATTGAATATGGACATTGGTGGATATAATGGATCATTCACACATTCGACTGTGTGCCTATTGGGCCTATTCCTAGAACATGGTACGCTACTCTCAAAATAATAAGAACAAAAATGTGCAGTTTCCTTTGCAAGATAGGCTTCGCATATAGATCCTTCAATCTTATTCCTCTGCTTAACAAATTGTTTGCATTTGCCAATTGTCCTACATAATCTCATGTTAGCCAAGAACATTCAAATAAAATAGAATATTACATCAAACTTATAATATTACCTCTCAAAGGGATACATCCATATGCATTGAACATGCCCTTCAAGTCGTGCCTCGTGTACAAGGTGTATTGGAAGGTGTTCCATCACATCAAAGAAACCACATGGGAATATTTTTTCCATCTTACTAGAAATTACACGGATGTTCTGGTCCATCCGAAGTAGGTTTTCTTCCCTTAATGTGGTAGAACACAAGTCTTTAAAAAATAAACTAATCTCTGTGATGGGTTTCCAGATTCTTTCAGGCAAACCACAAAATGCAATAGGCACTAAGGTCTTCATGAAAACATGACAGTCATGACTTTTCAAATGGCTCAACTTCCCTACCTCCATATCTACTTTTTTTCCAAGATTCGACGCATAACCCTCGGACATCTTCAATTTCGTAACCCAATCACAAATTTGTCGTCTTTCCTCCAAAGTGAATGTGTAACTTGCTTTGGGCTTGAACACCTTACCATTGTTTGCTGTCTGCAAGTATAATTCAGGCCGCCTGCAATATTCTTGTAAGTCCATTCTAGCCTTCGGGTTATCTTTTGTCTTGCTTTTAACATCCATCACTGTGTTGAACAAATTATCAAAATAATTCTTCTCAATATGCATGACATCAAGGTTGTGTCGGAGAAGATTATCCTTCTAATAAGACAACTCCCAAAATATACTCTGTTTCGTCCAATTATGATTAACACCATATCCGGGGAATCTATAAGGTGGAGCCTCAGTAACTTTACTGAAGTTCTGGACCCTTTCCCAAATTTCCTCACCTGAAAGTATCGGAGGTGGAGAATCATATTCCACTTTATTCTTTTTGAATGCATTTTTCATCCTTCTAAACTCATGATCATCATGCAAGAATTGACGGTGACAATCAAACCATGATTGCTTTCGGCCATGTTTCAAAGTGAACGCTTTACTATTTTCCATGCAGTAAGGACAAGCTAGCTTCCCAGCAGTCATCCACCCAGACAATATTTCATATGCAGGAAAATCATTAATAGTCCACATTAAATTAGCACGCAAATTGAAATTCTGCTTGGTTGATATGTCATATGTTTCAACACCATCATACCACAATTATTTTAGCTCATCAATCAAAGGTTGCAAATATACATCAATCAAACTTTTCTGATTACGTGGACCGGGGATAATACAATTTAAGAATATATATGGACTAGTCATACACAACTCAGGTGGTAGATTATAAGGTGTAAGAAAGACAGGCCAACATGAATATGGTGTCGCAGATATAGAAAAAGGCGTGAAGCCATCCGCACACAGACCTAACCGAATGTTCCTTGGTTCACCAGCAAAATCTGGATATGTCCTATCAAAGTGCTTCCAAGCTTCTCCATCTGAAGGATGACACATAACACCAGGTGGTCTTCTATTTTCAAAGTGCCATCTCATATGAGGAGCAGAACTCATCGACGCATATAACCTCTTTAACCTAGGTATAAGAGGTAAATAATGCATCGCCTTGACAGCGACCATATTCCCGCTGGAAAGCCTCTTGAAACGAGACTTTTCGCAAAATTTACAACTGTCTAAAGTTGCATCATCTTTATAATATAACATGCAACCATCTTCACAACAATCAATTCTCATTGACGAAAGTCTTAACTTAGAAACCAATCTCTTTGCCTTATAGAAATCACCAGGTAAGTTGATATTAGGGTCAACTAGTTCACTCATAAGGTCAATGAAAGAGTCCATGGCTGCTTGAGAAATATTCCAATTAGATTTGATACTTAGTAATCTAACTACAACAGACAGCTCAGAGTGCGGACTTCCTTCACGTAGTGGACGACTAGCTTCCTCTAACTGTTCATAAAAATATTTTGCGTCATCATTAGGAGTTTGTTCAACATTTTCATTGGGCTCACCCCCGAAGTGCATCCCAAAAGCATCCGCAACCATATCCTGAATTCTAGAATCAAGATTTGTATTCTCCACCGACCCACTACTTTCACCAACAACCATGTTATGAAATATCCCACGGCTACCATCGATCTCTCCATGATTAGTCCACACAAAGTAATTCTCTATAAACCCCTTCCTATAAAGATGAAGCTTAACTTCCTCCGATTTTTTAAACTTCATACAATCGCACCTGACACAAGGGCACCTAATTACTCCTTCACTTTGGTATGGTGGAAGTGACATTGCATGTCTAATAAAGTCATCAACCCCTTCTACAAAATTCTCCCGCAATCCCCGCCGATTAGGATAATTTCTATTGTACATCCAAGTACGATGTTCCATCTATACAAATAAAACAAGAACAAATTAATTTATTCTATAATTATAAATTAATTATATCTTTTTAGTTAATTCAAGATAATTATTTTTTTCTAATTACACCAATTTATATCCTAAAAGTTCAATTCATATCCAAAAGGTCCAATTCATATCTTAAAAGTTCAATTCATATCCTAAAAGTTCAATTCACAAGAACAAATCCTAAAAATTAAAATTTCAATTCATATCCTACGAGTTTAAACATAAACTAACTAAACTAAAGAAATTCAACCCATACCCTAAAAGTTCGATTCACAAGAATAAATTAATTTATTCTACAATTATAAATTAATTATATCTTTTTTAGTTAATTCAAGATAATTATTTTTTCCTAATTACACCAATTTATATCCTAAAAGTTCAATTCATATCCAAAAGGTCCAATTCATATCTTAAAAGTTCAATTCATATCCTAAAAGTTCAATTCACAAGAACAAATCCTAAAAACTAAAATTTCAATTCATATCCTACGAGTTTAAACATAAACTAACTAAACTAAAGAAATTCAACCCATACCCTAAAAGTTCGATTCACAAGAACAAATTAATTTATTCTATAATTATAAATTAATTATATCTTTTTTAGTTAATTCAAGATAATTATTTTTTCCTAATTACACCAATTTATATCCTAAAAGTTCAATTCATATCCAAAAGGTCCAATTCATATCTTAAAAGTTCAATTCATATCCTAAAAGTTCAATTCACAAGAACAAATCCTAAAAACTAAAATTTCAATTCATATCCTATGAGTTTAAACATAAACTAACTAAACTAAAGAAATTCAACCCATACCCTAAAAGTTCGATTCACAAGAATAAATTAATTTATTCTATAATTATAAATTAATTATATCTTTTTTAGTTAATTCAAGATAATTATTTTTTCCTAATTACACCAATTTATATCCTAAAAGTTTAATTCATATCCAAAAGGTCCAATTCATATCTTAAAAGTTCAATTCATATTCTAAAAGTTCAATTCATATCCTAAAAGTTCAATTCACAAGAACAAATCCTAAAAACTAAAATTTCAATTCATATCCTACGAGTTTAAACATAAACTAACTAAACTAAAGAAATTCAACCCATACCCTAAAAGTTCGATTCACAAGAACAAATTAATTTATTCTATAATTATAAATTAATTATATCTTTTTTAGTTAATTCAAGATAATTATTTTTTCCTAATTACACCAATTTATATCCTAAAAGTTCAATTCATATCCAAAAGGTCCAATTCATATCTTAAAAGTTCAATTCATATCCTAAAAGTTCAATTCACAAGAACAAATCCTAAAAACTAAAATTTCAATTCATATCCTATGAGTTTAAACATAAACTAACTAAACTAAAGAAATTCAACCCATACCCTAAAAGTTCGATTCACAAGAATAAATTAATTTATTCTATAATTATAAATTAATTATATCTTTTTTAGTTAATTCAAGATAATTATTTTTTCCTAATTACACCAATTTATATCCTAAAAGTTTAATTCATATCCAAAAGGTCCAATTCATATCTTAAAAGTTCAATTCATATTCTAAAAGTTCAATTCATATCCTAAAAGTTCAATTCACAAGAACAAATCCTAAAAACTAAAATTTCAATTTATATCCTACGAGTTTAAATATAAACTAACTAAACTAAAGAAATTCAACCCATACCCTAAAAGTTCGATTCATAACTAATTGACTAATTAACAAAACTAATTAGTTAATAAAACTAATTAACAAAACTAATTAAAACAAGACCTAAACCCTAATCCTCAATAAAATGCAATGTTCAAATAATTGAAACACTAATCAATTGAAACTAATTCATAACTAATTAACAAAACCTAGAAATAATAAATAAATGGGTTGTAATTCAAACCTAGAATTTTTAGGAGATGGAGAAGGAGAGGGGCGGCAGTGGCAGTGGCAGCGGCGACGGCGACGGCTGGGTGGTGGCAACGCAGGGTGGGGAATGAGATTTATGTGAGGGAAATAGAGAAGGAGAGGGGAAGGTTTTGAGTGAGGGAAATAGAGAAGAGAGGGAAAAATAAGAGAGAAATGGGGGTTTCCCCCGTTTTTCAATTCTCTGATTTCAGAATTACAGACCAAAGTTGGTCGGTAATTTTGGTCAGTACATTAAATGTTGACCGTTTGACCAAAAACCGACCAACTTTGGTCGGTTTTTTTAAAAAAATTAAATTCTTTTTTTTTTGTGTTTTTTTTCTTAAAATATTATAAACTATAAAAAAATATTATAAACTACAAGCATTTATTTTATTTAACTATGCAATTATTATAAATAATTATAAACTATAAGCATAATCTTTATAAATAATTATATTAACTATTTAATTTTAATAAATTATAATAGCATCTATCTAAGTAAATTTTCTAAGTTATAATTAAGTATGTGAGTAATTTCTCTCACACACACATACACTATATTGTAATTGATGCTAATAACTTCTTTTTTCATTCGTTCATCACTAATAATGCATGACATAGATTAATCGATATATAGGTCGAGACGTTTTGATGAATCATCGATTAATATTCATCGATACATCTAAGTAAGTTATAAGTCGATGAATCAATTTACAAATAGATATATTTGATGATAAAGTATATATACTAATTAGTATCTTCCCAAGTCTATCCCTAAAAGAACCCGACCTTGTGGTCCTAGCGCTTCGTGTTCTTATATATATATATATATATATATATATATATATATATATATATATATATATATATATATATATATATATATATATATATATATATATATATATATACACACACACACAAACACACTTCACTGTAATACTTTAACTATATATATAGCTTGTTATAGTATATGTTAGTGTGTATATATATAGCTTGTTAAAGTTTGACCATGTTTGACCTATTAATTTAACTCGTTTACTTAATACTAATAGCTTCTTTCGTTTATTTAATTTGTGATCCATATATATGTCAAAGATGTTTAGTATTAATTCTTTTATTTTTCATTCATTCATCACTAATAATGCATGGCATAGCTAGATTAATCGATATAAGTCGAGACGTTTTGTTTTTACTATTAGTCGATATAGGTCAAACGTTTTGTTTTTAATATTCATCGATGCATCTAAGTAAGTTATAAGTCGATGAATCAATTTACAAATAGCATGTTATATATAGTATATGTTAGTGTATTCATTATTTGTATTACAAAAGTGTTAACGAATTACATTTATATTATTTAGATAGTAAATATAAAAGTAATTCGAAAGTTTGATCAATGTTGACGTAATAACCGACCAACTTTGGTCGGTTATTTTGCAGAAAATAACAATTACCGACCAAAGTTGGTCGGTAAATGCTTCCCCTACATTAACCGACCAACGTTGGTCGGTAATTTTAAATATAAATTCTTAAATATTATAAAATATTTTAAATAATAAAATAATTATTAAAATTTAAAAAATTAGATCCAGATTACCGACCAACGTTGGTCGGTAATCCAAAATTTTCTTGTCTGACCAGCTGGATCAATTCGTTGACCAATTTATCGACCAACGTTGGTCGGTATTTAGTTTTAAAAAAATGTAATTTTTTTTCCCCAGTTTCCGTCCAACCTGAACGGTTTTTGGTCGCTTTTTTGACCAACCAACGTTGGTCGAAAATAGTTGGTCGGTTTTTAGCAGATTTTTAGTAGTGTGAGTCGGGTGTTTTTCACGTAAAAATACTTGTGTTCTTTACTTTCCGCATTTACTATTTTCACAGCAGTAGTATAAGGAACACTTAGAAGAACCATGTCCTTCTATAATCAGTGCACGCAAAAATTGGACACCACACAAATCACCATCCCCCCCTCTTGTGTGGTATTGAAGTACAAAACATCAATTGGTATCAGAGCAGGTTATCTTTGAAGAGGCTAACACCTTAGGAGAAGATTAAGATGAGTGCACCACCTGAAAACTGGGAAGGGCAATCCACTGCTAGGCCACCACTCTTTAATGGCCAGTACTACTCTTGGTGAAAAAATAGGATGAGAGATCACATTATAGGATAGGACTATGAGCTATGTGACATTAATTGTCACCTATGGTCCACTGGCTACCTTGAAGATAAATGCTGAAGGAGTAGAGGTGCCAAAGACAAGAGCGGATTGCACTGCTGAAGACTTGAAGAAATGGGAGAAGAATGCTAAAGCCAAGAAATGGCTTGTTTGTGGACTTGGTCCAGATGAGTACTGCAGAATCCAAAGTTGTACCACTGCTAAGCAAATTTGGGATACTCTGCAAGTGGCTCATGAAGGAACACCTCAGGTGAAGAGATCCAAAGGAACTCTACTGTATTCTCAATATGAGAACTTTACTGTGAAGGAAGGAGAAACCATCCAAGAGATGTACACAAGGTTTACTACTTTGACAAATGAGCTAAAGTCTCTTGGAAGGATTATTCCTGAAGAAGATAGAGTCGAGAAGATACTGACAAGGGTTTTGCCTATCACTTGGAAAAGTAAAATCACTGCCATTCAGGAATCAAAGAATATTGTCACTCTCCCATTGGATGAATTAATTGGAAATCTTACTGCCTATGAACTTAGGAAACAAACCATGAAACTGGATGTACCTAAGAAGGAAATGAGCTTGGCACTCAGAATCACTGAAGGTTCTGATCTAGGAGATGATGAAATGGTTATGATCACCAAGAACGTCAAGAAGTACCTGAGGAGAGGAACCAAGGTTATGGCCGAATGAAGGAACATAAAGAAGGAACATGTTCAACCTAAGAAATTAAGAAACAACAAAGGATCAACCAAGGCTATGGCCGCTGCTTGGGGAGAAAGCTCAGACGATGATGAGGATGAACAAGCACTTATGGAAATCGGAGAATCTGATGAAGAAACTGAGGTAAGTGTAATTCATCTCAAAGACAAAATTAAATTATTGTCTAAAAAAAGGTTGTCTGAGTTACTTCTGGAACTAATTGATGAATCTGAGGATATAAACAATGAAAAGGAACAATTGTCTAAAGAATGTGTGATTTTGAAGGCTAAGTGCAAAAATCTGGAACTTAGGGTTAGTGAAACTGTAAGTGAAAATATTGTGTTGAAGAACCAGGTTCATGCACTTGACTCAACTGTGCTAGAGCTTAGATATGAAAATCTAAAACTGAAATTAGGAACAGGTAAAAAGATAGCTGATCACACACAACTCACTCTAGAAGAAAATATAGGAAAAATAAAATATGAGTTGTATAAAAGGGATGAACAGGTAAGAATCCTAAAGGAGGATCTAAGCAAGGTCAAGCATGAGCTAGACAAAACTTGTAAATGGAACAGGTCCTCCGATGCACTTTTATGGCTACAAGAACACCATAGTAGCAACAGAAGAGGATTTGGCTTTGGGAACCTGGCACCTAAGTGGGATACCAAAAGCAATTACCTCACACTTCCTGAGAACAAGATTTGCACACACTCTGATAAAACAAGGCACTATAAAAGTGAATGCACTGCAAAAGAAAAGGCAAGTCAAAACAACAAAGAATTTGTTCAAGGGAAGAATAGGCTACCAAGTTGGGCTAAAAGAATTTCATTCATCCTTTTGCCTATAGAAAGGGACCCAAACTAGTTTGGGTTCCTAAGACTAACCCCTGATTTCCTATTGTAGGTCCAAGTGAAGGGGAGCAGCCAAATATAGAACATGGATAGTGGCTGCTCAAAGCACATGGCAGGAAGCAAGAACCAGTTCCTTTCACTTGAGGACCTTAAAGGAGGTAATGTCTCTTTTGGAAATGGGAAGAAATGTGAGATCATTGGGGTTGGAAAGGTAGATAAGACCGATTCTCACTCTATTGAGAACGTCTACTTGATAGATAGACTGGAGTGCAGTCTAATAAGTGTATCACAATTATGTGATATAGGTAACATGGTAGCATTCATCTCTACAAAATGCTTTGTGATTAATCTTACCACTGACAAGATAGTTTTGCAGGAAAAAAGAGTGAACAACATATATGTTGTAGATCTGTCCACACTTTCAGATAATGAACTCACTTGCTTAAGTGTGTTGGTTAATGATCCCCTCTTTTGGCACAAGAGACTTAGACATGCTAGTCTAAGTCAACTCAATAAACTACTCTCCAAGGACTTGGTGATAGGGCTGCCTAACATAAAGTTCAAGGAAGATAAAGTTTGTGAGGCATGTGCAAGGGGGAAGCAGGTAAGATCCTCTTTCAAAAGAAAGGAAGTGGTAAGCACCACCAGGACGATGGAACTAGTCTATATGGATCTTTGTGGACCAATAAGAACATTGAGCGGAGGTGATAAGAGATATGTGATGGTGCTTGTTGATGATTACTCTAGGTTTACTTGGACATTTATTTTAACATATAAAGATGAAACATTTGACATGTTCACTTCTTTTGTTAGAAAAACTCAGAAATAACTAGGTAATCAACTTGCATCTCTTAGGTCTGATCATGGTACTAAATTTGAGAATGCTAAATTTGCTGAATTTTGTGATGAGCATGGCATAAATCATAATTTTTCTACTCCTAGGACTCCACAATAAAATGGAGTAGTAGAAAGAAAGAATAGGACATTGGAAGAAATGGCTAGGACTATGCTTCTTTCTAGTAAACTGCCCTATAGTTTCTGGGCAGAAGCTGTGAACATTGCATGTTACATCATAAATAGGTGTATAACTAGATCTCTTGTTGAGAAGACTCCATATGAGTTACTTAAATGGATAAAGCCAAGCATGTCACGTATTAGGGCATTTGGATTCAAGTGTTTTGTGCATAATAATGGTAAAGACTCTCTAGGTAAGTTTGATCCCAGAAGTGATGAGGGAGTATTCTTGGGATATTCTTCACATGGTAAATCTTATAAGATCTATAACAAAAGAACTATGTGTGTAGAAAAAAGTGTACATGTGGTTTTTGATGAAACTAACATTCTTTCTGAGAGACAGGAACATGATGATGAAGCAATTGGGTTGGTAAGAAACTCAAATGAAACCACAGCCCAGACTGAAGCTGCACCAGAGGAAGGAACATGTGATAAACAGGTCCTTCCACCCAGGGTAACTTGATAGGGGGAACTGAACAAAGAGGAAGTGATCCTCAAAACTCGGGGGAACCTGTCCATGAACCTGTTCCTCAGCAACAAAATATTGAAGGAACATCTAGGGGAAACCAATTGGTTGTGAAACTTTACAAGTATCAAAGTTCTTATCCCATTGAGAATATAATTACTGATCCAACCTTTGGAATCAAAACCAGATCTTCATTGAAGAATCTTTGTGTTTTTTATGCTTTCTTATCTCTTATTGAAACTAAAAATATTGCTGAAGCTTTGCAGGATGCAGACTGAGTGAATGCAATGCAAGATGAACTCAACCAATTTGAGAGAAGTCAAGTTTGGCATTTGGTACCAAGACCCAAGGACAGATCGGTAATTGGCACAAAATGGGTCTTCAGAAACAAACTTGATGAAGATGAAACAGTTACAAGGAACAAGGCAAGATTGGTGGTTCAAGGATATAGTCAAGATGAGGGCATAGACTATGATGAGACTTTTGCTCCAGTTGCAAGATTGGAGGCAATTAGACTCCTTATAGCATTTAATGCTTATATGGAATTCACTCTCCACTAGATGGATGCCAAGAGTGCCTTCCTCAATGGCTATCTAAAGGAAGAAGTGTTTGTCAAGAAACCTCTGGGCTTTGAAAGCAAGGAATATCTTGATCATGTGTACAAGCTTGACAAGGCACTTTATGGGCTCAAGCAGGCTCCAAGAGCATGGTATGAAATATTATCAAAATATTTGCTTGAGCATCGCTACAAGAGAGGTAAAATTGACAATACATTATTCCTGAAAGAAAAAGGTAAAGATCTCTTGGTAGTTCAGATATATATCGATGATATAATATTTGGAGCAACTACTAATAAGTTAAGTAAAGAATTTGCTAAACTAATGAAAAGTGAATTTGAAATGAGTATGATGGGTGAGTTTAATTTCTTTTTAGACTTACATATTAAATAAAATTCAAATAGAAATATGATCCATGAGCAGAAGTATGTGAAAGGGTTGCTTAAAAGGTTTAAAATGAAAGATTTCAAAGAAATTGACACTCCTATAGCAATAGCCACAAAATTGGATGTAGATGAACCTGGTTCATCTGTTGATCAGAATTTGTATAGGGGAATGATCGGTTCTTTGTTATAGCTCACTGCTAGCAGACTTGAAATTATTTTCAGTGTAGGCCTTTGTGCTAGATTTCAGGCAAGTCCAAAGGAGTCTCACTTGACTGTTATCAAGAGGATCTTGAGATACCTAAAAGGCACCACTAACCTTTGTCTAAAGTATCCAAAAGGTAGTAATTTCAACTTAGTGGGATATGTTGATGCTGATTATGCATGTTTTCTTCTAGATAAAAAGAGCACCTCAGGTATGGCACACTTTCTTGGCTCATGTCTTGTGTCTTGGGCCACCAAAAAGCAAAATTCGGTGGCCTTATCTATTGCTGAAGATGAGTATGTTGTTGTTGCCTCATGTTGTGCTCAATTGTTGTGTATCAAACAAGAATTAATGGTCTTTGGAATTGATGTAGGTTGTATCCCCATCTTTTGTGACAACACTAGTGTAATTAGTATGACTAAGAACCCAGTTCATCACAAGAGAAATAAGCACATAGATGTTAGACATCATTTTTTAAGGGACAACTATGAGAAGGGTTTTATCACTATGGAATTTTGTGCTACTGACAAGCAAATAACTGACATCTTCACAAAAGGTCTAAGTAGAAATCACTTTGAAAGGAACATGTTAGAATTAGGGATGATTAAGATCACCTAAAAGGAACCAGTTCTAACTCAAAAATATTGGTTAGAGAAATTGTGAACTTTTGTACATAATTTGATTAGATTTTGCTTAGTTTCATACTTTCATCAGTATACTCTTGTTCCATGTGCTAAAATGACTCATTAATCTTAATGATATTATCTCTATTTTCTTGAAAAATTCAGACTTACACAAGAGATTTCTTAGTGAAGAGTCTGGTTCATCAAGATTACTTGGTACATATTCTCCACTCTGCATATTTTGAAATAATTATATTTGGATTATGATCAAGAGGAGAGTCTCATTTAATCCTAACCTCTTTGAGCTTATCCATTACAAAATGAACCTGTTTCATTCAAAAGAGTCCCAAAACGCAATAAGTGCCTAGATTCTAGGGAAAGTCACAAAAGTCTCCTCAAACTGACTCCCAAGTTAATTAGACCTCTGAACTTCTGTAAAGGTAGTTGTTACCCAATTAAACTCCGCCTCATTAAATTGATTAGGCCTTAATTGTTTCTTCAATTCCTAGTTTCCAAGCTGTCAAAATTCTCACTATTTTCTCTCATCTTCCAAACACACAAATACTCATCTTCTCTCATACCTAAACACAGCGATGGAAAATCCTTCTGAGAATCCTTCATCACCACCCAAGGAAACAACTCATACACCATCCATCACACCCTCAATCATACCCACATTTAAGAAAGAAAGGTTCAAGATGCTAGCTCGCAAAGTTGTTGCTGGAAAAGAACAAATCAAGAAAATCAATAAGCAGTTGAGGGCAAGTCAGGGAGTTGAACCCCAAAAATCTGAAGACTCTTTCAAATATGCAACTGAAGGGGAAGAAACATTTTCATCAGAAACAAAGAAGGTAAAATCTTGTCCTAAAGTTATATCTGAAGTAACCTCTGAAGCTACTGCAAATCGGTAAACTAGATTTGTTCTGGTAGGAAAAGTGGCTAGGGTAGAGACTGCTGAGTCTGAGAAAATAGGTGATAAAAATAAAAGGAGAAAAGAAAATGAGAGTGAGGGTGTTCAAGGTGATGTGAGGGGAATGGGATATGGAATGGCTGAATCTTCACCCACCCCTGTTAGTTTGATTGAAGAAGATTGAGTTATGGAAGGAGGGAGTGAGGAATCAACTGGAAAAGAAGAAAATGTGAAAGAAAAAGGGGAAAGTTGGTCTGGAGAAGCTGCTGAGGGGTTGATTAGATTGGGGAAGAAGGTTCAAGAACTTGTTCCATCTGAGCAGGAACCCCTTGAAGACTTACTGAAAAAGGTGTCTGATAGTTACAATCCTAAAAAGAAAAGAAGTTCAGAAGTTAGAGTCTCCGGTACTGTTAGGGAAAACAAGAAAAAAAGGGCTACCTCGTCTATTCATGTAGATACTCCTCTTACAAGAGGGGGAGCTACAAGGAGTCAGAAGAAGCAGAGTGAGGCTGAACTGGAAAAGGCTTTAGAAGAAAGTAAGAGAAAAGTTGCTGCTAAGGGAAAGAAGAAGGTGGTTGAGCCTGTTGAGGCAGTTGAAATTGATGAGATGGACCTGGTTCTTCAGGATAAAAAGGAGGCATAAGAAATGGAGGTTGTGACTCCAAAGGCAAATAAGATCAAGACTTCTACAAAGAAGTCTGTTTCAAAGACAAAGTCTGCAGGGCCATCTACCTTGGTCAAAAGAACCAGGTTTGTCTTGAAGTCCATAAAAGTGAAAATAGTGGAAGAAGAAGAATTGAGTAGGGAAGAAGAAGAAGAATCCGATGCAGAGAAGGACAAGATGGTTAAGTTTGGAAAAAGATCCATCTTGAAAGGTAGACTCCTCGGGAACTTGGAGGAGGAAGGCATGGTGATGCTGCTGGAAAAAATTACAATTGCAAGGTTGGAAGAACATGGTCCTTCATATGGAGGGAAAGCTTGCCAAAACTGAGATTGTAGAGTTCATGGCAAATTGTGAGATCAAGAATGGTAGAGTTACCAGTGTAGTAAAGGGGGTGACAGTGACAAGAAGCTCAAATGGCCAAGTTTAGAGAATCTCCCTACTGCCCTTGCCATTACAAGAAAATTTGGTGACGATGAAGAAGAGCTTGAGCCCAAGGATATATACAAAAGTGAGATGAAGCCACCCCACAAAGTGTTGTTCGAATTTGTTAACAAAGTTGTGCTGCCTGAGCAAGAAATGAGGCACATTGCCACATTCATGGACCTGGTCTTTATGGAATATCTGGACAGTGGGAGGCAAATCAATTGGCCTGGATTCATCATCTAGCTTCTCGATAGAGTTCTGACTGGCACCAAAACTCATGCCATACCCTATGGGTTCATTCTCACGGCTGTACTTGCACACTTTAAGGTACCCAACAAGAAATGGGAAGTTGGTACAAGCAAGGATCATATTGGGGCAAACACTCTAACTGCTTATGACTATGAAGTCCACACCACTTACAAAGAACCTGGTTCATCCAAAAAGGTACATGTGAACAGCAAAGTGCGAACCTTGGTGCAAGAGAATGGGGCTACAAATGTTGAAATTGAAAGGCTGAAGAAGAGGTTGGTAGATGTAGAATCTGAGAGAGATGCTCTCAAAGATGGGCTTGCAGAAGAGAAGTAGAAGAATGATGGCATTCTTCAGGATATGCTGAAACTGCTCCAAGCCAAGAACCAAGAACTTGGTCCTTCCCAGCCTTAAGAACTTTCTAGCCTAGTTAGACCAACCAGTGACTCGGATGGGATTTTTTTTTGTTCATGATCCAATGTTTTATTTCTCTTTATGCTTTGTGGATGACTAAGTATCAATGATAATTAACTTCTTTTGTGCTCTAACTGTTTGTTGATGCTTCTTAGATGGATAATATCATTATATTGATAAATGATGTTTGACTCCATGATTGCATTTGAAGTAGCCCCAATGGCCATGAGTGATTTCTATTAAAATCTGGTTATCTAACATAATTTCTATGCAACTTTTGATGATGCCAAAAGGGGGAAGATAAGTTGTGCTTTTACTTTGGACTATGATATTTATAACCTAATGAACCTGGTCCTTGAAGATTTGTGACTTTAAAATGGAAAGTGTTCTAACATTGTGTTGATGTTAAGCTAAGTTGACACAGGGCCTAGGATTATGAAAAGCACAGAGTTTATCATCATAAAAATGGGGAATTTGTTGGCCCCAAGTGAAGTTTGTTTTGATGATTGACAAAGGAACTCGAGCATGAACCAGGTCCATACACAGTGTGTACAAACACGGGCAGATTCGAGCATAAGAGATGCACGTGAAGGAGATAAGCTTAAGTTGTTATATCTTATATCTCCTGATCGAAAATGTTGCATAAATGATAAGGAGAAGGACTCCTTACTCGAAGAGAACTTTATCCAAGCTAACGGAGGAGTTAGAAGTTGAAGATAACTAGAACTCTTCCACCAAAGAAGAGTATCATTAGAACTCTAAATATTTCACATTCTACTTACTCTATATATTGCAGGATGTTCTCATTCTATAGGTACGCACAAACGCTGAAGTTAAACGTGAGTTGAGAGCAAAATAGCAAGGCATTTTGCAAGCAACTCTTGTGTGATTCAAGTGTGCGAATCTGAAGCTACATGAACCAGATAGAAGAACCAGTTCCAAACGTCTGTCTTTTATTCTAGTTCAATTGTAGTAGGTGTTTTCAAGTTGTACCTTTCAGCTTTATCTAGAAGCAATTGTATTAGGTACTCTGAGTATTCAAGTTAGAGTTAACTTGAAGTTGTCGCAACACTTAGAGGTTGGTTGCCACAATGGGATTAGAGTTAATCCTTAGGTTTACAAAGAGTTTTGTAAATGTTATTTTGGCTTAGTGATTTAGTGAAGTGTTGGGGAAAATCCTATTGAGTAGTAGGTCATGATTTTTTTACCTTTTGAGCCGGGTGTTTTCCACATAAAAATACTTGTGTTCTTTACTTTCCGCATTTACTATTTTCGCAACAGTAGTATAAGGAACACTTAGAAGAATCAGGTCTTTCTATAATCAGTGCACGCGAAAATTGGACATCATCCCCCTCTTGTGTGTCATTGAAGTACAAAACATCAAATCGATATTCACATTTCCGGAGCCGATGGTCCGGATAAGGTTTGTATACATATTATCCTCTTTAAACCCCACTTGTGAGATTATGGTATGTTATTGTTGTTGCTATTCACATTTGACTGATGTGAATATTTTCTTGACAAAGGCAAAGATTACTTTTAGCCCACAGCCAAAACTAATTATATTTGGTAGCCACAAAAGTGTATAAAATTTATACATATATATATATATCAAAAATATATATTTTCGGCTATTATTTTGAGAGCAACTATATACTATATTTTTCCTTCTAATTACAACAAGGTTTTGAAACTATCAATGTAGTAAATTAAAATAATATAAAACGTGAAATTAGCTTGTGAACTCGATCAAAAGCCTAAGGATAAAAAGACCAAATTTTAAGATTGAATTGTACAGAAACAAAATCCAGGGCAACGACGACATAGGTTGTGTAGGAGAGTGTGTTCCTCTCAATTGGGTCGGCTCTTGTTCGTAGGAACACGCCTTCAATGGGACCCACATTCCTTGTCAATCTGTCAAGAAAAGTCTTCACTCCCTATATATATATGTGTGTTGCTTGTTTTTCTACCTATTCACTTTCATAACCCCAATCATAAACTACTTTACATTTGTTCTAACTACTACTTATCCAAAACCTTTTGAGTTTTATACCTTTATACTTTACATGAATGACATAATGTCGAATTCTCAGGATCAGGAATTAGGAACACAGAACAGCAATTCAGAGGATGAGCTGTTAACCTTTTTCTCTTCACCAACGTAAGTCAACTCTCATCTCGTTTACCCTTCAACCATGCAGTGGTGATCATATTTGACAAATAATCTGACTGGCTTTCTGTTTGTGTACTGAATATTCTTACTCAACGTCCTTTTTTCTCTTTCTTTTTTTCCACTGATTAAAAGGATTCTGCTTATTCGCCAATATTTTTTCCCAATAAATTCAAGATTCTTTCTTTATGTGACAGTCGCTTCACCTTAGTGTTTCTTTTTCTTTGTCTGACAATTGCTTCTGCTTCATGTTGCTTCGACAAGTTTCTGGTTTATGTTTTTCTTAATTCTTGCGTTCTTTGTTTTTTGATAATATAGTATGAAGAAATTGCTGGAGGTGATGGTTATCCAGACCTTTGACCGCGTTTTGAAGCCAAAGTTGGAGAATTCGATTCGTAATGTTGTAAGTACAATTCTTGAACTTCTGAGCAGTAAGTGTATATATGATCAATTAGACTTTACTCAAACTTCAAATCTATGAAATTCGCTTTAGTTTATAGTCAGGTTTCATCATAATGATGCTTACATTCTCATAGATGATATCACAACGGATTTTGATCCCTAGCATTTCAATTTACCGAATTTAGTCAAGTTAGTAAAAGATTGACTAGTATCAATTATTATTATTGGGAAAATCATGAAAACTGTCATATGAATCAATGACTTTACAATTACTTGTTACCATTGCTTATTTTCATCTTTTATGGACTGAGGATCTATCGGAAGCAACCTCTCCGCCTTCCCAAGATAGGGGTAGGGGTGAGGTCTACATACACATTACCCCACTTGTGGGAAATCACTGGAGTTTTTGTTATTGTTAATCAATGACTTTACAGATCAGATTTAGAATCATTAAGGTGGCGTTTTGTTCTTCAAACTCTTCAATTTTTCAAAACAAGCGCCACCTAAAACATGAAAGTATTTTAGTGAATATTTCCTATCCGGTGGCTATTGCTCCAGAAAGCATATACTACTTAATTCTTGGGGACTTAGTTGTTATGAAGTTGATGTTCTTCTTGCAAAGACTTCTTCTTAATCTACTTTCTCTATCCAGGTAAAACACGAACTTGAACTGGCAGAGAAGAAGTTTTTGACTGCCAAGGGGTAAGGGACATTCTCTGGTTTTTTCTGTATTCCTATTATCTATTTAGCCAGTGATAGTATCTGATTGTCAATCTCATATCCAGAAACACTGAGAAAGGTATTCAAGCTCCCAAACCAAGAAGCTTGAAGTTAAAGTTCTTGACAAAGGTATCCGACCCTGTACTTACCGGAGTGGAAATTAAAGGAGAAGGAGGTAATGCTATTGAAGTGGCTTTAATTGATGATAATACTGGAGAAATTGTTGAATCTGGACCAGAAGCCTCAGCTAAAGTGGAAATAGTTGTTCTTAAGGGAGAATTTGGAGATGATGATGGATGTAATTGGAGAGCTGAAGAGTTCTGTAGAAATATTGTCAGTGAGAGGAAAGGAAATAAGTCTCTTCTTGCAGAAACTGTACATGTGAGACTCAATAAAGGCGTTGGTTCTATAGATCAGCTCAGATTTACACATTCTTCAATCTATATGAGGACGGGTATGTTCAGGCTAGGTGCAAGAATTGTTGACACTTTCAATAATGTTCAAGTAAAAGAAGCAAGGACTGAATCTTTCACTGTCAAGGATGGGCGCCAGCAATGTAAGTCGCTCTCTATTTACATGATATGAGCAGATAAAGGAGGGTGCTTACAGGAGTCAAAGTTTTGAAAAGAAAATTTTGCTATAGCTTTTGAGGAAATTTTCCTGGTGAAGTTTTTATACTAGACTAGTATCAGAATTCTAGATTACATTTTAGGAGACATATCAGAGTAGGCGCATATTGGAGTTAATCAATATAACCTGGTAACATACATGGTAGCATGGTTAAAACTATGAGAGTAAAGTTGGCTATGAAGTTGAACCTCTAAATGTTGTGACATATTGTGGCCTTGCACTTGGAGATTAGAATCAGACGTAAATGTGATTCACTAAATTTTCTTAGTATTCTCTATATTTCAGTAGTGATGAGGCACAATAGGAAGATAAAGAAACCATCTAACATGTTAGAGTGCATGCTGATTACTGCTGGTTCTATTTGCAGATTATGAGAAGCATGATCCACCATCTCTATATGATGGGGTACATCGGTTAATAAACGTAGGCAGAGGCAGTAAGAAGAACCTCAGGGTTGAAAATGTCAACACAGTAGAGGACTTTCTGATTTTGCTCCTCAAAGACCATGACCGTCTCATATGTGTATTTAGTTTTATCTTTTCTTTTTAAGTTTCATCCTACAGAGTGCTTTCTACCGAGATAAGCATGTTTATTTGTTGCTGAACTGAATGCATCTTTAAGGGCTAATTCTGAAAACTTACTAACTCGTCGATTGGTTACCTAGACCTACTATATGATCATGGCTTATGCTGCCAATTTAACCTTGTATTAGTAGTTAGCATTAAGATTAAAAATCTAAAATCAATTTTTCATTGTAAAGATATGTTTCATCCTCGTTACAACCTAAAGCTAGTACGTATCTATTTGTTGATTTTCAGGTACTTAATCTAAAGCCAAGACAATTGGAGGAGACATTAAGCCATGCTCGAAGATGCATAATTAATGAACGGATGTACTCTTTTATTGACTTTCAAGAAAAGGAAGGTGTGGTTTTTAACATTGTTGGAGAGGTGCTAGGGCTTATTCTGGAGTCCCATTATCTACCTATGCATCAGTTATCTGAAAGTGATAAGGCATGATTTTTGGACCAAAATTCTCTCCATTTCCCTATTTTTCCTTTTGTTGCTCTTATCTCATTTCTATTGCTGTTTTCTTACTATTCTGGAGTGACATTGACAGGCTAAGGCTCAGAGGCTGCTAGTATCTGCATGTGAACATTGGGATCATGTGATACCGGTTGATGATGAGACATCTCTTGTGCAATATCTTTCTCAAAAATCGCCATCAATGAACCCTTTCAATTCTCCAAGTCGAGAGGTTCCTAGCACCAATAACGGTGTTGAGAATTTAAGAATAAGTGATGGACATTGTCATACCTCCAGAGTTGCAAGTGCAGTCAGTCTGAATGGTTGTGGTTCCACCAGTATCAGTAACCTAGATTTCTCTAACTTCCCAATATATAGTCCTACATTCCAAGATATTTTGATTAACGAATTCAACTTTGGGTGTGAAGACTTTGGTTTTGAATCCGATGTTCATCAACCTCATGATGGTTCTGCCCCTATGGTAAAAGCGCAGAGGCGGTGGAGATTGTTGTTCGGTGTCTTAATATTGCTCTGTGCAAAAAGAAGAGCTGCAGCATTAGATATTCAAGTTCTGAAGAAGCGGAAAGTCATTTGATTCTGTGGCTTTAGCCTGTTACTATAGAGTTTGACAGCAGGTCCATTTTTTCTTAGTGATTTTTCTGATTGCTAAAGATTTTTAAGTGCTATAGTAGAAAGAGTTTTGACTACTCTCGTGATATTATCAGTTGGTAGCATACATCTCAGAGCTCTTTATCGAAGCATAACCTTTCCCTGTAGATTCTAGTTACTCCTTCTGCTGCAGTGCTGCTTTTAAGTCTTCAATTTTTAACCTGTAGTACTTCATTTAGCATTTCTCAATTTACTTTAAGAGGGCGTGTTGAAAGTCTAATATAGTTGTATGTTAGCATGTTTAAAGTCTAATACCGTTTTATGTTTGAATGTATTTAGATTCATTTCATATCAAGGTTAATTATATATAATACTATTGATTATTGTCTCATAATTAAGAATCCCAATAATTAAGAGTCTTTATTTCGTGAAATCTAAACTCCTAAATAAGGAGCCCTCTTTTTGTTGCTCGCCACTCAATTCAATACCATATTTTTCTTTTTTAGTCCCTTTTAGAATAAGTTTCTTGATTCTGTAGCCAAAGTTGCTTCATATGATGTTGCCAACAACAAAGGGGGTTGAAATAATACTTGGTGAGACAAGACTTTGTGTTCATACTTGAGCTACATTTTACCAGGTGGAGCTCCAAGAGCCAGTCAAGAAAGGAAAACTAAAGTCGCATGGGGAAGTACTAATTGACTTGTTGAGAAAATAGTCAACAAGTTGCATTGGATAGAACTGCAACAAAAAGAAATGATGGTGTTCATCTGGTAATTTTGTAGAGACGACACAGGTATGATTCTTTTTTATGCTTATCAAAGAAAAATAACTTGTTGCTCTAGTAATATGGAAAGAGTTTAAGCTATAAACACCATCAGTATAAAGAATTTTTTATACTATCAGGTCATTCAATGGATATCTGCAGGTAAAGCCTTCTTAAAATGTTAATCTTAAAAATAAGACAAGTTACCTACTACAACACGTAAAGGTAAACTAGAAATTACTCGATGCTAGTGTATGCCTCTCTCTCTCTCAATAATTTGTTGTAGTATCTATGCTGGTTTTCTTATTTTTCAAGCTACATACAAGGAAAATGAATTTTCATTGAGCACCTCGTTTAAGGTTACTAGTTGAGCTCGAAGTGTAAAAAATTCTCACCATTAGGATATCCTATATCTTCTTTGTATTCATGTAATCAACTTAGTTTTTTTTGTTTAGTTTGTACTAGTTTTCTCTCCTTTTCTTATGTCCTCAACTAGCACTACTTAAAGTTCTTTCCAATGCCACTCTTAACACTTACAAACTGCTTCTATGCCTTCTCAAGTGATGTTCTCATCACACATGTTGGCTGAATTGTCTAACTTGGAGAAATCATACATGTTGCCTTATTTCATTATTTTTCCTTATAGAAGTCCTCTGAATCCTGACAACATAGAAAATTATTGATCGCGGTTAGTTATCTCATCAGAAATGATTTGCTGTACAACTGCACCTGGTTTTTTTATGAGCTATCATTTATGACCATTTCACATGAGGTGTAAAATATAAGCATTACCACAAAAAATTGAACTAAGTGAAGGAGAAGCTTTAGATTGTCATATTTACATGTCTTATCTTTCGGCTTTCTGAAACATGGAACTCTGCATGACTACTGATAGATCTCATTCTAATGCCATGATGAATACTGCAGAAACGAATTACTTTTGGGATTCACTTATTAGCAGAACACATACCATGACGAGGTATGTAGGATTTTCTCAATAACAAGGAGGAGAATCCTCTTCCGATGGTTCCAACATTCTGAAACTCCTAAATTTTGCAAGCCTTATTGTCCTTGCACATTTCCTCCTGTATAGAAAGAAACAACAAAGGCAACATCTTAGTAGTTTGTAGCCCTCCTTATGTATCAAAAACATAGTTCAAACAAAATGCTCCTCCTTATGCTTTATCTATTAAATGTCTTTTGACATAAGTTCAACATTTTAGTCAAAGACAAACTAAATATCTAGTCAGGTTTGTTTTCTGCCAGAAGAGGAAATTTAAGTGTAATATTCCTTTCTCTCCAGATCTTATTCAATTTCCATGTGTCAGACATGAGATTCAAAAATCTAAACTGCATTTTTCTTCAATGCTAACAGGAGGAAAAAGCTGAATGCATAAATAGGTCCAAATATTTATGGATCTGAAGCCAGTACATGATGCAACCGGCATATCAATTGAAAGGCTGAGAAAGGTACTCGTATAATAAATACATTGACTGGCAGGGATAAGAAAAGGGCTTTCTTTGTGATTACGCGTTTAGTTGAAATCCTTTAAATGGTATGAACAGCAATAACTAAGAACTTAGCTTAAAGAAAATGATGACCATATAGGGACACTGTAGTCTTTACCCACCTTATTCTTTCGTGCCAATATAACTTCTTCTAAAGGTGGTCGACCTGTAACAAGAAATACCACTTCAGGAAATTGTTTTAGAGACTGTAAGCTGGGGTTTCTAAAGTGCAAAAATGACGGCATGATAAGATATCACAACAAATGTAATGCCGTTAGAATTCTTTCAATGGAACTAAATTCCTCTAAGTCGACCAAACCATGTACATCACCAAACCTAAGAATATTATCACCAAAACATCTGTAGAGTCTCCCCACATCATAATTACCCATATAAATACCACAACTGAAACACCCCCTTTGAAAATACCTTATTTGAGTCTAAGGTCGTTTCATTCACCTTCTTGATACCAAAATATAAAATCCATAATGGTATACAAAAATGCCACAAGTCTCGACACCATCCGACTTAAATCTCAGATTTTAGCCGCAAACAAATCTGCCAAAAATATCGAATCCATTAGAACTTTCTCAAGAATTACCCCCTTTGTTCAAATCCACATTACACCGCCCAAATGGGCCAAAAGACACGTGCCTCATTAGCACAACAACTCTCAAAGAAGTAACTCTCTATATTGTTAGTCTGTTGGAAAAAACTTTCCTTCTGTCATTCCATGATGGAAAAGTTTTTAAACTGCTTAAAAATTAATTATAAAAACTGAGAAACAAAATACTACTGCATTAAAGATTTCCAAATGATTGAAGGTGGTAACTACTAAAATAGATGTCTAATATCTATGTATGCATGTGATCTATAGGAATACGGGTTCTATAAAGGGGATAGCTCTTTATCTGGAGACTTCTTTATATGGACAGTTGGAAACATAACAATCAAATGGGATTAACCTGTTATCTGAAGACGATACTTTGCCCAGACTCCATACACAGTATCAGCAATAGTTGCAATCTGCAAATCACAATCATTCATGAGAACATGCCAACTGGTGTGGCACAACAATAGAAAGTTAGAATTGAAGAGGACTTACAGGTTCATATTTTGTAATGGCATACACCCATCCTAACCCAACTGCTTCATAGAGTCGTCTAAATGCCTAAACCAGTAATAAAAGAGATGAAACAAATGTAAACTTTCAAATATGAAGGAGAAAATTATAAGTATCAAAATTTGCCAAACCTCAACATTTGTAACCACAGTTCCATCTGATAGTATTGCATGTATTGTTCCCATAACCTAAACAAGTGGTGACAAATCGTCATTGCTTCTTGAAAAATAGAAGGGAGCTCGAGCAATGGATACAGAAGAAAATGCTGAAGAAACACTAGGTGATTTCTTCCTATTTGTTTAAGTCTTAGTGGCAGACTTAGTACATGTGATGGTGGGAGGTAGCAAGTACCCGGTGAATAGTCAAGATGCACAATCTGGCCCGGACAGCAGCGTCATAACAAATTAAAAAAAAAAAAAAAAAAGTTGTGGATAAAACTATGAACTGCTAGGCAATGCATTAGTATAACTAGGTTCTTGCTAGATAATTAAATAGGATGTACTTATAACTAATGAATGGTTTAACTTACACTACATACGAAAGACAGTTAAGGAACATACCGTCTTATAATCAAGGCCTTCATTCTCCTCTGGGCTGTATTCATCAGAACTAATGTCCACAAATTTGATTGTTCCATAACCTTTGTTCCTCTCTTTTAACATGTCAACCTAAGAAAACCATCATCCAATATATAATAGAGCAGCATCTCTTACTAGTAATTCAAAGATTTAAAAGGAGAAGAATTTATTTATTTATTTATTTGTTCATTACCTCACGCATGCATAAGGGACAGTCTCCATCGTAAAGCATCTTAATTTTCCAGTTTTCGTGGCCTTCATTATCCTTCTTTTGTGCGACAGGATCCACATTTGTTTCACTGATTGCTCTAATCGAATATCTTGGTCCTTAGAATTTAAAAAAAAAAAAAAAAAAACACAGAAATTGAAATCAACCCAAGTTTCATCATTACGATCATATAAAGAGTAAAAGAGATTTTTCTCTTAAAGTGAGCAAAATCAAAGTGTTACCATTTTGATTCAGCAGAGGAGGGGTTGAATTGGGTAGAAATTTTGAAGCAAAAACGTGGGATTTGGTTGTGAGATAATGAGGAGGAAGTGAGAGCAGAGCTATGTTGGCTCGTCTTACAACAGGACGCGCTGCCACTCTCAAAGCCATTTGCATATTTCGCCAAACAATTCAGAAAACTGATGACTTTATGAAGAAGAAGTTAATAAGTCCTATGTTTTTGTTCATGTTAACAGCCGCACCTACGTGGCAATTCCACCTTCATTAAATTGATACCATAGAAATTTAATTAAAATGTTTGGGCTTTTATTGGGCTCAGATCAAACCATTTAGGGGTACGATGGAATTGGCCCAATTGCATCTTTGCTTCAAAAGTCTGTTTTATTCTTGGGAATTTGGCACCGTATATCAACTGAGTCTACTAATTGGCTAGAATTAACCCATTTTTCAACTATTGGCATTAAGTAGCCAATAATGTATATCACAATAACAATATGTATATCAAAATATATATCACAATCTTAATTTTCTTTTTTGTGTATATCAAACTTTTATTTTCCTTCTTTGTGTATTTAAAATATGAAATTATAAATATAATTGTCTATCATTTATTGTTGTGTTTAAATCTAAGTGTATAACACAAAAATAATTGTGTTGTTTGTATATCACTATGTATAACATATCAAATAATGTGTATATCAAAAAGTATATCTCAACTTTATTTTCTGTCTTTGTATATATTAAGATGTATATCAATATTTTCTTTTTGTTTTTTGTATATCTCAGTGTACAATATATAATTTCCTGTGGATATACACAAATATATATTGATATACAAGATGAAAATTAGAACTATTTTTTTAATCAAAAAAAAAAAGAGGGAAGAAAAAAATGAAGTTCTGGCCAATGCCAATTTGGTGTGTGTGTGTGTGTGTGGCGGGGGGGGGGGGGGATGTATCGGTTCAACTATCAAAATATTTCAAAAATTATTTTTTTCACTCTAAAAGAGTGATTGGGGGCATGATTACAACACAGAAAAAATATTCTCAGATGTTTGAACTTTGAACTATTAAGTTGATCGAAACCCTATTTCACGAAACACTACATCCATTACAAATTATTTGCATGATTTTCTATTACTGTTTTAGTTGACATCAACAAAGAAATTTTATGGATATGGAGAGAGAGGGAGATGGAACAAGAGAGAGGGGGAGACGAGAGATACAAGTACAAAATCTTCATAATATCCCTAATATATTGGTATTGAGAGGATACAAAATCGTACTTTATGGGATATGGCTATAGAATGCCAAATTCTTTCGGCTTCTTCTGCCAAACTTAATTTAAGGCTAAAATTTTGTCAATTCTTATTATGTGTTGTCACTAATGTCAATTTCTCTTTATTCTTCTTTTTCGAAAATATATCTTTTTCTTTTTTCGTGAAAAGATTATTTGTTTTCCTTTTACATATTACACCGTCTATACTCAAACTAGATTGGCTTTAACTTTTTAAAAATCGAACACTTATAAAAGTTGCATTTGTATACGGTCGAAATAGATTTCGGCCTTAGCACGTTCGATCGAGTTCGAACGACGATTTATCGGAGTAAGATCCTGAGCGTGGAACGAACTAACCTCGAACCCGGAAGGCTGATCCGTGTCGAGGTCGATATCATTATCAAGCTCGAATCAAAATCAAACCATGATGCAGAGTAGATCTATGTTCTGATAATCCAGAAATCAACCAACATTGACCTCGAATCAATTCGAGGGCTCGAACCAAGGTCACGAGTTCGAGCCGAAATCAAGCCCTAACCAAAATCGAGGATTCTAATCAGGATCGAGCTCGCAGACAAAAGCCGTTGCAATCCCACTAGAGAGAATCTTGGCAGAGATTATGGAAAAGCTGACTTATCATGAGTCTCCCACTGAATGTTTATTTTATTATGCTTAGAGCCTAATCCATCCACTATAAAAGGGCTTGGTTACCATTTCTGTAGGACAAGTTTTTTCTGAGGCTTACATTATAATAAAAGTGCTATATCCTTCTACAGTAAAAAATCGCTCTTTCAGACTCCTTAGATTGATTCTATTTGTTGAACCCTAAGATCCATTATTCCTGATAACCTTATCTATTTTGCATTCTCTCCAATCTATATTTATATTTTTATTTATCCTTGCATTTTGTATTAAGTTACGCTACATATCCTCGGAACTGCGTATAAATTCAACTCTATCCATTTTTCGGGTAAACAGTTTGGCGCCCACCGTGGGGCCGAGGATAACAGTGGTCATTTGATACAAATCTAAAAAAATACGCCATTGTGCTTTGCACTTATTTCTGAAAACATCTTGAATTTCGCATCAGCTACGAATAACCACCAATCAAATGGCTTCACCGATCGATTACGAAGTCGGCCTTCAAGATGAAACCAACAACTTGGCACCCGATGCTCGAATCAAAGTACCCGAAATTCGAGCCGAAATACCATTGGATGTCAATTCACAAATAGCTTTGGAGGTGAACCAGCGTTCCGAACCGGAAAGAAACATTCAGGGCGATACTCGATCCGTAGCTCGAGACACCCAAAATGCGGGGGAAATCAGGGCCAGCTTACGTATGATCTTCGAGATGCTACAATCCCAACAAGTAGCGATAGCTCAGCTACAGAGCCAAACTCGTGCACAAAGCAGGCCGGATACCAATCCACTTCGAGAAGTCACCCCCAGAACAGAGCCCGCCATAGTGAAATCTAACAAGCTAGAATCGGGGACTACTCCCGGAATTACTAAATTGCTCGAGGAACTCACAAAACGAGTCGAAGCCAACGACAAGAGGGTGAAAACGTACAATGCCAGGGTCGATCAAATCTCGGGGGCTCCACCGATGATAAAGGGGCTTGATTCGAAAAAAATTCATACAAAAGCCTTTTCCGTCGAGTGCGGCACCAAAGCCAATCCTCAAAAAATTCCGTATGCCCTAAATTCCCAAATATAACGGTACGACCGATCCTAACGAACATGTCACCTCTTACATATATGC